>NC_134131.1:15223760-15823760 GCF_040939455.1 Microcebus murinus
TGGATCTGGCTGTGTCCACTACCCATGGGAGACGGGCAGTGAGGGCGCAGTGTGGATCTGGCTGTGACAATCACCCACGGGAGACGGGTAGTGAGAGCGCAGTGTGGACCTGGATGTGTACACTCACCCACAGGAGACGGGCAGAGAGGGTGCTGTGTGGATCTGGCTGTGTCCACTCACCCACGGGAGACGGGCAGAGACAGTGCTGTGTGGATTTGGCTATGTCCACTGACCCACGGCAGACAGGCAGGCAGGGCGCAGTGCGGATGTGGCTGTGTCCACTCGCCCACGGCAGACGGGCAGGCAGGGCGCATTGCGGATCTGGCTGTGTCCACTCACCCACGGGAGGCGGGCAGGCAGGGCGCAGTGCGGATCTGGCTGTGTCCACTCGCCCACGGGAGACGGGCAGGCAGGGCGCAGTGCGGATCTGGCTGTGTCCACTCACCCACGGGAGACGGGCAGGCAGGGCGCAGTGCGGATCTGGCTGTGTCCACTCACTGACGGGAGACGGGCAGGCAAGGCGAGTGCGGATCTGGCTGTGTCCACTCCCCCATGGGAGACGGGCAGGCAGGGCGCAGTGCGGCTCTGGCTGTGTCCACTCACCCACGGCAGACGGTCAGGCAGGGTGCAGTGCGGATCTGGCTGTGTCCACTCACCCACGGGAGACGGGCAGGCAGGGCGCAGTGCGGATCTGGCTGTGTCCACTCACCCACGTGAGACGGGCAGGCAAGGCGCAGTGCGGATCTGGCTGTGTCCACTCACCCACGGGAGACGGTCAGGCAGGGCGCAGTGCGGATCCGACTGTGTCCACACACCCACGGGAGATGGGCAGAGACCGTGCTGTGTGGATCAGGCTATGTCCATTGAAACACGGCAGACAGGCAGGCAGGGCGCAGTACGGATTTGGCTGTGCCACTCACCCACGGCAGGCGGTCAGGAAGGGCGCAGTGCGGATCTGGCTGTGTCCACGCACCCACAGCAGGCGGTCCGGCAGTGCGCAGTGCGGATCTGGCTGTGTCCACTCACCCACGGCAGACGGTCAGGCAGGGCGCAGTGCAGATCTGGCTGTGTCCACTCACCCACGGCAGACGGTCAGGCAGGGCTCAGTGCGGATCTGGCTGTGTCCACTGACCCACGGCAGACCGGTAGGCAGGGCGCAGTGCGGATATGGCTGTGTCCACTCACCCACGGCATACGGGCAGGCAGGGCGCAGTGCGGATCTGGCTGTGTCCACTCACCCAGGGGAGACGGGCAGGCAGGGCGCAGTGTGGATCAGGCTGTGTCCACTCACCCACGGGAGACGGGCAGAGAGGGTGCTGTGTGGATATGGCTATGTCCACTGACCCACGTGAGACGGGCAGGCAGGGCGCAGTGCAGATCTGGCTGTGTCCACTCACCCACGGCAGATGGGCAGGCAGGGCGCAGTGTGGATCTGGTTGTGTCCACACACCCACGGCAGATGGTCAGGCAGGGCGCAGTGCGGATCTGGCTGTGTCCACTCACCCACGGGAGACGGGCAGGCAGGGCGCAAGCGGATCTGGCTGTGTCCACTCACTGACGGGAGACGGGCAGGCAAGGCGCAGTGCGGATCTGGCTGTGTCCACTCACCCACGGGAGACGGGCAGGCAGGGCGCAGTGCGGATCTGGCTGTGACCACTCACCCAGGGGTGACGGGCAGGCAAGGCGCAGTGCGGATCTGGCTGTGTCCACTCACCGACCTGAGACGGGCAGGCAAGGCGCAGTGCGGATCTGGCTGTGTCCACTCACCCACGGGAGACGGGCAAGCAGGGCGCAGTGCGGACCCGGCTGTGTCCACTCACCCATGGGAGATGGGCAGAGACGGTGCTGTTTGGATCTGGCTATGTCCACTGACCCACGGCAGACGGGCAGGCAGAGCGCAGTACGGATCTGGCTGTGTCCACTCACCCACGGCAGGCGGTCAGGCAGGGCGCAGTGCGGATCTGGCTGTGCCACGCACACACAGCATGCGGTCAGGCAGGGCGCAGTGCGGATCTGGCTGTGTCCACTCACCCAGGGCAGACGGTCAAGCAGGGCGCAGTGCGGATCTGGCTGTGTCCACTCACCCACGGCAAATGGTAAGGCAGGGCGCAGTGCGGATCTGCCTGTGTCCACTCACCCACGGCAGACGGGCAGGCAGGGCGCAGTGCGGATCTGGCTGTGTCCACTCACCCACGGGAGATGGGCAGGCAGGGCGCAGTGCGGATGTGGCTGTGTCCACTCACCCACGGGAGACGGGCAGGGAAGGCGCAGTGCGGATCTGGCTGTGTCCACTCACCCACGGGAGACGGGACGGCAGGGCGCAGTGCGGATCTGGCTGTGTCCACTCACCCAGGGGAGACGGGCAGGCAAGGCGCAGTGTGGATCTGGCTGTGTCCAGTCACCCACGGGAGACGGGCAGAGAGGGTGCTCTGTGGATATGGCTATGTCCACTGACCCACGGCAGACGGGCAGGCAGGGCGCAGTGCGGATCTGGCTGTGTCCACTCACACACGGCAGAAGGTCAGGTAGGGTGCAGTGCGGATCTGGCTGTGTCCACTCACCCACGGGAGACGGGCAGGCAGGGCGCAGTACGGATCTGGCTGTGTCCACTCACCCATGTGTGACGGGCAGGCAAGGCGCAGTTCGGATCTGGCTGTGTCCTCTCACCCACGGCAGACGGTCAGGCAGGGCGCAGTGCGGATCTGGCTGTGTCCACTCACCCTCGGCAGACGGGCAGGCAGGGCGCAGTGCGGATCTGGCTGTGTCCACTCACCCAAGGCAGACGGTCAGGCAGGGCGCAGTGCGGATCTGGCTGTGTCCACTCACCCATGGCAGACGGGCAGGCAGGGCGCAGTGCGGATCTGGCTGTGTCCACTCGCCCACGGGAGACGGGCAGGCAGGGCGCAGTGCGGATCTGGCTGTGTCCACTCACCCACGGGAGAGGCAGGGCGCAGTGCGGATCTGGCTGTGTCCACTCACCCATGGCAGACGGGCAGGCAGGGCGCAGTGCGGATCTGGCTGTGTCCACTCGCCCACGGGAGACGGGCAGGCAGGGCGCAGTGCGGATCTGGCTGTGTCCACTCACCCACGGGAGACGGGCAGGCAGGGCGCAGTGCGGATGTGGCTGTGTCCACTCACCCACGGGAGACGGGCAGGGAAGGCGCAGTGCGGATCTGGCTGTGTCCACTCACCCACGGGAGACGGGCAGGCAGGGCGCAGTGCGGATCTGGCTGTGTCCACTCATCCACGTGAGACGGGCAGGCAAGGCGCAGTGCGGATCTGGCTGTGTCCACTCACCCACGGCAGACGGGCAGGCAGGGCGCAGTTTGGATCCGGCTGTGTCCACTCACCCACGGGAGATGGGCAGAGACGGTGCTGTGTGGATCTGGCTATGTACACTGACCCACGGCAGACGGGCAGGCAGGGCGCAGTACGGATCTGGCTGTGTCCACTTACCTACGGCAGGCGGTCATGCAGGGCGCAGTGCGGATCTGGCTGTTTCCACTCACCCACGGCAGACGGTCAGGCAGGGCGCAGTGCGGATCTGGCTGTGTCCACTCACCCACGGCAGACGGGCAGGCAGGGCGCAGTGTGGATCTGGCTGTGTCCACTCACCCACGGCAGACGGTCAGTCAGGGCGCAGTGCGGATCTGGCTGTGTCCACTACCCACGGCAGATGGGCAGGCAGGGCGCAGTGCGGATCTGGCTCTGTCCACTCGCCCACGGGAGACGGGCAGGCAGGGCGCAGTGCGGATCTGGCTGTGTCCACTCACCCACGGCAGGCGGTCAGGCAGGGCGCAGTGGGGATCTAGCTGTGTCCACTCACCCACGGCAGACGGTCAGGCAGGGCGCAGTGCAGATCTGGCTGTGTCCACTCGCCCACGGCAGACGGGCAGGCAGGGCGCAGTGTGGATCTGGCTGTGTCCACTCACCCACGGCAGACGGTCAAGCAGGGCGCAGTGCGGATCTGGCTGTGTCCACTCGCCCACGGTAGACGGGCAGGCAGGGCGCAGTGCGGATCTGGCTGTGTCCACTCGCCCACGGGAGACGGGCAGGCAGGGCGCAGTGCGGTTCTGGCTGTGTCCAATCACCCATGGGAGACGGGCAGGCAAGGCGCAGTGCGGATCTGGCTGTGTCCACTCACCCACGGTAGACGGGCAGGCAGGGCGCAGTGCGGACCCGGCTGTGTCCACTCACCCATGGGAGATGGGCAGAGACGGTGCTGTTTGGATCTGGCTATGTCCACTGACCCACGGCAGACGGGCAGGCAGAGCGCAGTACGGATCTGGCTGTGTCCACTCACCCACGGCAGGCGGTCAGGCAGGGCGCAGTGCAGATCTGGCGGTGTCCACTCACCCACGGGAGACGGGCAGGCAGGGCGCAGTGCGGATCTGGCTGTGTCCACTCACCCACGGGAGACGGGCAGGCAGGGCCCAGTGAGGATCTGGCTGTGTCCACTCACCCAGGGGAGACGGGCAGGCAAGGCGCAGTGTGGAACTGGCTGTGTCCACTCACCCACGGGAGACGGGCAGAGAGGGTGCTGTGTGGATATGGCTATGTCCACTGACCCACAGCAGTGGGGCAGGCAGGGCGCAGTGCGGATCTGGCTGTGTCCACTCACCCACGGCAGACGGTCAGGCAGGACGCAGTGGGGATCTGGCTGTGTCCACTTACCCACGGCAGACGGGCAGGCAGGGCGCAGTTCGGATCTGGCTGTGTCCACTCTCCCACGGGAGACGGGCAGGCAGAGCGCAGTGCGGATCTGGCTGTGTCCACTCACCCACGGGAGATGGGCAGGCAGGGCGCAGTGCGGATCTGGCTGTGTCCACTCACCCACGTGAGACGGGCAGGCAAGGCGCAATGCGGATCTGGCTGTGTCCACTCACCCACGGGAGACGGGCAGGCAGGGCGCAGTGCGGATCCGGCTCTGTCCACTCACCCAAGGGAAATGGGCAGAGACGGTGCTGTGTGGATCTGGCTATGTCCACTCACCCAGGGCAGACGGTCAGGCAGGGCGCAGTGCGGATCTGGCTGTGTCCACTCACCCACGGCAAATGGTAAGGCAGGGCGCAGTGCGGATCTGGCTGTGTCCACTCACCCACGGCAGACGGGCAGGCAGGGCGCAGTGCGGATCTGGCTGTGTCCACTCACCCACGGGAGACGGGCAGGCAGGGCGCAGTGCGGATGTGGCTGTGTCCACTCACCCACGGCAGACTGGCAGGCAGGGCGCATTGCGGATCTGGCTGTGTCCACTCACCCACGGGAGGCGGGCAGGCAGGGCGCAGTGCGGATCTGGCTGTGTCCACTCGCCCACGGGAGACGGGCAGGCAGGGCGCAGTGCGGATCTGGCTGTGTCCACTCACCCACGGGAGACGGGAAGGCAGGGCGCAGTGCGGATCTGGCTGTGTCCACTCACTGACGGGAGTCGGGCAGGCAAGGCGCAGTGCGGATCTGGCTGTGTCCACTCCCCCATGGGAGACGGGCAGGCAGGGCGCAGTGCGGCTCTGGCTGTGTCCAGTCACCCACGGGAGACGGGCAGGCAGGGTGCAGTGCGGATCTGGCTGTGTCCACTCACCCACGGGAGATGGGAAGAGACGGTGCTGTGTGGATCTGGCTATTTCCACTGACCCACGGCATACGGACAGGTAGGGCGCAGTACGGATCTGGCTGTGTCCACTCACCCACGGCAGGCGGTCAGGCAGGCGCAGTGCGGATCTGGCTGTGTCCACTCAGCCACAGCAGGCGGTCAGGCAGGGCGCAGTGCAGATCTGGCTGTGTCCACTCACCCACGGGAGACGGGCAGGCAGGGCGCAGTGCGGATCTGGCTGTGTCCACTCACCCACGTGAGACAGGAAGGCAAGGCGCAGTGCGGATCTGGCTGTGTCCACTCACCCACGGGAGATGGTCAGGCAGGGCGCAGTGCGGATCCGGCTGTGTCCACTCACCCACGGGAGATGGCCAGAGACGGTGCTGTGTGGATCTGGCTATGTCCACTGACCCACGGCAGACGGGCAGGCAGGGCGTAGTACGGATCTGGCTGTGTCCACTCACCCACGGCAGGCGGTCAGGCAGGGCGCAGTGCGGATCTGGCTGTGCCACGCACACACAGCATGCGGTCAGGCAGGGCGCAGTGCGGATCTGGCTGTGTCCACTCACCCAGGGCAGACGGTCAGGCAGGGCGCAGTGCGGATCTGGCTGTGTCCACTCACCCACGGCAAATGGTCAGGCAGGGCGCAGTGCGGATCTGGCTGTGTCCACTCACACACGGCAAATGGTCAGGCAGGGCGCAGTGCGGATCTGGCTGTGTCCACTCACCCAGGGGAGACGGGCAGGCAAGGCGCAGTGTGGATCTGGCTGTGTCCACTCACCCACGGGAGACGGGCAGAGAGTGTGCTGTGTGGATCTGGCTATGTCCATTGACCCACGGCAGACGGGCAGGCAGGGCGCAGTGCGGATCTGGCTGTGTCCACTCACCCACGGCAGAAGGTCAGGCAGGGTGCAGTGCGGATCTGGCTGTGTCCACTCACCCACGGGAGACGGGCAGGCAGGGCGCAGTACGGATCTGGCTGTGTCCACTCACCCACGTGAGACGGGCAGGCAAGGCGCAGTGCGGATCTGGCTGTGTCCTCTCACACACGGCAGACGGTCAGGCAGGGCGCAGTGCGGATCTGGCTGTGTCCACTCACCCTCGGCAGATGGGCAGGCAGGGCGCAGTGCGGATCTGGCAGTGTCCACTCACCCACGGCAGACGGTCAGGCAGGGCGCAGTGCGGATCTGGCTGTGTCCACTTACCCACGGCAGACGGGCAGGCAGGGCGCAGTGCGGATCTGGCTGTGTCCACTCTCCCACGGGAGACGGGCAGGCAGGGCGCAGTGCGGATCTGGCTGTGTCCACTCACCCACGGGAGACGGGCAGGCAGGGTGCAGTGCGGATCTGGCTGTGTCCACTCACCCACGTGAGACGGGCAGGCAAGGCGCAGTGCGGATCTGGCTGTGTCCACTCACCCACGGGAGACGGGCAGGCAGGGCGCAGTGCGGATCCGGCTGTGTCCACTCACCCACGGGAGATGGGCAGAGACGGTGCTGTGTGGATCTGGCTATGTCCACTGACCCACGGCAGACGGGCAGGCAGGGCGCAGTACGGATCTGGCTGTGTCCACTTACCCACGGCAGGCGGTCAGGCAGGGCGCAGTACGGATCTGGCTGTGTCCACAAACCCACGGCAGACGGGCAGGCAGGGCGCAGTGTGGATCTTGCTGTGTTCACTCACCCATGGCAGACGGGCAGGCAGGGCGCAGTGCGGATCTGGCTGTGTCCACTCACCCACGGCATACGGTCACGCAGGGCGCAGTGCGGATCTGGCTGTGTCCACTCGCCCACGGCAGACGGGCAGGCAGGGCGCAGTGAGGATCTGGCTGTGTCCACTCACCCACGGCAGACGGTCAGGCAGGGCGCAGTGCGGATCTGACTGTGTCCACTCACCCACGGCAGACGGGCAGGCAGGGCGCAGTGCGGATCTGGCTGTGTCCAGTAGCCCACGGGAGACGGGTAGGCACAGCGCAGTGCGGATCTGGCTGTGTCCACTCTACCACGGGAGACGGGCACGCAGGGTCCAGTGAGGATCTGGCTGTGTCCACTCACCCAGGGAGGACGGGCAGTCAATTCGCAGTGTGGATCTGGTTGTGTCCACTCACCCACGGGAGACGGGCAGAGAGGGTGCTGTCTGGATATGGCTATGTCCACTGACCCACGGCAGAGGGGCAGGCAGGGTGCAGTGTGGATCTGGCTGTGTCCACTCACCCACGGGAGACGGGCAGGCAGGGTGCAGTGCGGATCTGGCTGTGTCCACTCACCCACGGGAGACGGGCAGGCAAGGCGCAGTGCGGATCTGGCTGTGTCCACTCACCCACGGGAGACGGACAGGCAGGGCGCAGTGCGGATCCGGCTGTGTCCACTCAACCACGGGAGATGGGAAGAGACGGTGCTGTGTGGATCTGGCTATTTCCACTGACCCACGGCAGACGGGCAGGTAGGGCGCAGTACGGATCTGGCTGTGTCCACTCACCCACGGCAGGCGGTCAGGCAGGGCGCAGTGCGGATCTGGCTGTGTCCACTCAGCCACAGCAGGCTGTCAGGCAGGGCGCAGTGCGGATCTGGCTGTGTCCACTCACCCACGGGAGACGGGAAGGCAGGGCGCAGTGCGGATCTGGCTGTGTCCACTCACCCACGGAAGACGGTCAGGCAGGGGGCAGTGCGGATCTGGCTGTGTCCACTCACCTACGGGAGACGGGCAGGCAGGGCGCAGTGCGGATCTGGCTGTGTCCACTCACCCAAGTGAGACGGGCAGGCAAGGCGCAGTGCGGATCTGGCTGTGTCCACTCACCCACGGGAAATGGTCAGGCAGGGCGCAGTGCGGATCCGGCTGTGTCCACTTACCCAGGGGAGATGGCCAGAGACGGTGCTGTGTGGATCTGGCTATGTCCACTGACCCACGGCAGACAGGCAGGCAGGGCGCAGTACGGATCTGGCTGTGTCCACTCACCCACGGCAGGCGGTCAGGCAGGGCGCAGTGCGGATCTGGCTGTGCCACGCACACACAGCATGCGGTCAGGCAGGGCGCAGTGCGGATCTGGCTGTGTCCACTCACCCAGGGCAGACGGTCAGGCAGGGCGCAGTGCGGATCTGGCTGTGTCCACTCACCCACGGCAAATGGTCAGGCAGGGCGCAGTGCGGATCTGGCTGTGTCCACTCACCCACGGCAGACGGGCAGGCAGGGCGCAGTGTGGATCTGGCTGTGTCCACTCGCCCACGGGAGACGGGCAGGCAGGGCGCAGTGCGGATCTGGCTGTGTCCACACACCCAGGGGAGACGGGCAGGCAAGGCGCAGTGTGGATCTGGCTGTGTCCAGTCACCCACGGGAGACGGGCAGAGAGGGTGCTGTGTGGATATGGCTATGTCCACTGACCCACGGCAGACGGGCAGGCAGGGCGCAGTGCAGATCTGGCTGTGTCCACTCACACACGGGAGACGGGCAGGCAGGGTGCAGTGCGGATATGGCTGTGTCCACTCACCCACGGGAGACGGGCAGGCAGGGCGCAGTACGGATCTGGCTGTGTCCACTGACCCACGTCAGACGGGCAGGCAAGGCGCAGTGCGGATCTGGCTGTGTCCTCTCACCCACGGCAGACGGTCAGGCAGGCGCAGTGCGGATCTGGCTGTGTCCACTAACCCTCGGCAGACGGGCAGGCAGGGCGCAGTGCGGATCTGGCTGTGTCCACTCAGCCACGGCAGACGGTCAGGCAGGGCGCAGTGTGGATCTGGCTGTGTCCACTCACCCACGGCAGACGTGCAGGCAGGGCGCAGTGCGGATCTGGCTGTGTCCACTCGCCCACGGGAGACGGGCAGGCAGGGCGCAGTGCGGATCTGGCTGTGTCCACTCACCCACGGCAGACGGGCAGGCAGGGTGCAGTGCGGATGTGGCTGTGTCCACTCACCCACGGGAGACGGGCAGGGAAGGCGCAGTGCGGATCTGGCTGTGTCCACTCGCCCACGGGAGACGGGCAGGCAGGGCGCAGTACGGATCTGGCTGTGTCCACTCACCCACGGGAGACGGGCAGGCAGGGCGCAGTGCGGATCTGGCTGTGTCCCCTCACCCAGGGGAGACGGGCAGGCAAGGCGCAGTGTGGATCTGGCTGTGTCCACTCACCCACGGGGGACGGGCAGAGAGGGTGCTGTGTGGATATGGCTGTGTCCACTAACCCACAGGAGATGCGCAGGCAGGGCGCAGTGCGGATCCGGCTGTGTCCACTCACCCACGGGAGATGGGCAGAGACGGTGCTGTGTGGATCTGGCTATGTCCACTGACCCAAGGGAGAAGGGCTGGCAGGGCGCAGTACGGATCTGGCTGTGTCCACTCACCCACGGCAGGCGGTCAGGCAGGGCGCAGTGCGGATCTGGCTGTGTCCACTCACCCACGGGAGACGGGCAGGAAGGGTGCAGTGCGGATATGGCTGTGTCCACTCACCCACGGGAGACGGGCAGGCAGGGCGCAGTGCGGATCTGGCTGTGTCCACTCATCCACGTGAGACGGGCAGGAAAGGCGCAGTGCGGATCTGGCTGTGTCCACTGACCCACGGCAGACGGGCAGGCAGGGCGCAGTTCGGATCCGGCTTTGTCCACTCACCCACGGGAGATGGGCAGAGACGGTGCTGTGTGGATCTGGCTATGTCCACTGACCCACGGCAGACGGGCAGGCAGGGCGCAGTTCGGATCCGGCTTTGTCCACTCACCCACGGGAGATGGGCAGAGACGGTGCTGTGTGGATCTGGCTATGTCCACTGACCCACGGCAGACGGGCTGGCAGGGCGCAGTGCGGATCCGGCTGTGTCCACTCACCCACGGGAGATGGGCAGAGACGGTGCAGTGTGGATCTGGCTATGTCCACTGACCCACGGCAGACGGGCAGGCAGGGCGCAGTATGGATCTGGCTGTGTCCACTAACCCACGGCAGGCGGTCAGGCAGGGCGCAGTGCGGATCTGGCTGTGTCCACTCACCCACGGGATACGGGCAGGCAGGGTGCAGTGCGGATCTGGCTGTGTCCACTCACCCACGGGAGACGGGCAGGCAGGTCGCAGTGCGGATCTGGCTGTGTCCACTCATCCACGTGAGACGGGCAGGCAAGGCCCAGTGCGGATCTGGCTGTGTCCACTCACCCAGGGGAGACGGGCAGGCAAGGCGCAGTGTGGATCTGGCTGTGTCCAGTCACCCACGGGAGACGGGCAGAGAGCGTGCTGTGTGGTTATGGCTATGTCCACTGACCCTCGGCAGACGGGCAGACAGGGCGCAGTGCGGATCTGGCTGTGTCCACTCACACACGGCAGAAGGTCAGGCAGGGTGCAGTGCGGATCTGGCTGTGTCCACTCACCCACGGGAGACGGGCAGGCAGGGCGCAGTACGGATCTGGCTGTGTCCACTGACCCACGTGAGACGGGCAGGCAAGGCGCAGTGCGGATCTGGCTGTGTCCTCTCACCCACGGCAGACGGTCAGGCAGGGCGCAGTGCGGATCTGGCTGTGTCCACTCACCCTCGGCAGACGGGCAGGCAGGGCGCAGTGCGGATCTGGCTGTGTCCACTCACCCACGGCAGACGGTGAGGCAGGGCGCAGTGCGGATCTGGCTGTGTCCACTCGCCCACGGGAGACGGGCAGGCAGGGCGCAGTGCGGATCTGGCTGTGTCCACTCGCCCACGGGAGACGGGCAGGCAGGGCGCAGTGCGGATCTGGCTGTGTCCACTCGCCCACGGGAGACGGGCAGGCAGGGCGCAGTGCGGATGTGGCTGTGTCCACTCACCCACGGGAGACGGGCAGGGAAGGCGCAGTGCGGATCTGGCTGTGTCCACTCACCCACGGGAGACGGGCAGGCAGGGCGCAGTGCGGATCTGGCTGTGTCCCCTCACCCAGGGGAGACGGGCAGGCAAGGCGCAGTGTGGATCTGGCTGTGTCCACTCACCCACGGGAGACGGGCAGAGAGGGTGCTGTGTGGATATGGCTATGTCCACTGACCCACGGCAGACGGGCAGGCAGGGCGCAGTGCGGATCTGGCTGTGTCCACTCACCCACGGCAGACGGTCAGGCAGGGTGCAGTGCGGATCTGGCTGTGTCCACTCACCCACGGGAGACGGGCAGGCAGGGCGCAGTGTGGATCTGGCTGTGTCCACTCACCAACGTGAGACGGGCAGGCAAGGCGCAGTGCGGATCTGGCTGTGTCCACTCACCCACGGGAGATGGCAGAGACGGTGCTGTGTGGATCTGGCTATGTCCACTGACCCACGGCAGACGGGCAGGCAGGGCGCAGTTCGGATCCGGCTGTGTCCACTCACCCACGGGAGATGGGCAGAGACGGTGCTGTGTGGATCAGGCTATGTCCACTGACCAACGGCAGACGGGCAGGCAGGGCGCAGTACGGATCTGGCTGTGTCCACTCACCCACGGCAGGCGGTCAGGCAGGGCGCAGTGCGGATCTGGCTGTGTCCACTCACCCACGGGAGACGGGCAGGCAGGGCGCAGTGCGGATCTGGCTGTGTCCACTCACTGACGGGAGACGGGCAGGCAAGGCGCAGTGCGGATCTGGCTGTGTCCACTCACCCACGGGAGATGGTCAGGCAAGGCGCAGTGCGGATCCGGCTGTGTCCACTTACCCAGGGGAGATGGCCAGAGACGGTGCTGTGTGGATCTGGCTATGTCCACTGACCCACGGCAGACAGGCAGGCAGGGCGCAGTACGGATCTGGCTGTGTCCACTCACCCACGGCAGGCGGTCAGGCAGGGCGCAGTGCGGATCTGGCTGTGCCACGCACACACAGCATGCGGTCAGGCAGGGCGCAGTGCGGATCTGGCTGTGTCCACTCACCCAGGGCAGACGGTCAGGCAGGGCGCAGTGCGGATCTGGCTGTGTCCACTCACCCACGGCAAATGGTCAGGCAGGGCGCAGTGCGGATCTGGCTGTGTCCAATCACCCACGGCAGACGGGCAGGCAGGGCGCAGTGTGGATCTGGCTGTGTCCACTCGCCCACGGGAGACGGGCAGGCAGGGCGCAGTGCGGATCTGGCTGTGTCCACTCACCCAAGGGAGACGGGCAGGCAAGGCGCAGTGTGGATCTGGCTGTGTCCAGTCACCCACGGGAGACGGGCAGAGAGGGTGCTGTGTGGATATGGCTATGTCCACTGACCCACGGCAGACGGGCAGGCAGGGCGCAGTGCGGATCTGGCTGTGTCCACTCACCCACGGCAGACGTGCAGGCAGGGCGCAGTGCGGATCTGGCTGTGTCCATTCGCCCACGGGAGACGGGCAGGCAGGGCGCAGTGCGGATCTGGCTGTGTCCACTCACCCACGGGAGACGGGCAGGCAGGGGGCAGTGCGGATGTGGCTGTGTCCACTGACCCACGGCAGAGGGGCAGAGACGGTGCTGTGTGGATCTGTCTATGTCCACTGACCCACGGCAGACGGGCAGGCAGGGCGCAGTACGGATCTGGCTGTGTCCACTTACCCACGGCAGGCGGTCAGGCAGGGCGCAGTGCGGATATGGCTGTGTCCACTCACCCACGGCAGACGGTCAGGCAGGGCGCAGTGTGGATCTGGCTGTGTCCACTCACCCACGGCAGACGGGCAGGCAGGGCGAAGTGCGGATCTGGCTGTGTCCACTCACCCACGGGAGACGGGCAGGCAGGGCGCAGTGCGGATCTGGCTGTGTCCACTCACCCAGGGGAGACGGGCATGCAAGGCGCAGTGCGGATCTGGCTGTGTCCAGTAGCCCACGGGAGACGGGTAGGCACAGCGCAGTGCGGATCTGGCTGTTTCCACTCACCCACGGTAGACGGGCAGGCAGGGCGCAGTGCGGATCTGGCTGTGTCCAGTAGCCCACGGGAGACGGGTAGGCACAGCGCAGTGCGGATCTGGCTGTGTCCACTCTACCACGGGAGACGGGCACGCAGGGTCCAGTGAGGATCTGGCTGCGTCCACTCACCCAGGGAGGACGGGCAGGCAAGGCGCAGTGTGGATCTGCTGTTGTCCACTCACCCACGGGAGACGGGCAGAGAGGGTGCTGTGTGGATATGGCTATGTCCACTGACCCACGGCAGAGGTGCAGGCAGGGCGCAGTGTGGATCTGGCTGTGTCCACTCACCCACGGGAGACGGGCAGGCAGGGTGCAGTGCGGATCTGGCTGTGTCCACTCACCCACGGGAGACGGGCAGGCAAGGCGCAGTGCGGATCTGGCTGTGTCCACTCACCCACGGGAGACGGGCAGGCAGGGCGCAGTGCGGATCCGGCTGTGTCCACTCACCCACGGGAGATGGGAAGAGACGGTGCTGTGTGGATCTGGCTATTTCCACTGACCCACGGCAGGCGGTCAGGCAGGGCGCAGTGCGGATCTGGCTGTGTCCACTCAGCCACAGCAGGCGGTCAGGCAGGGCGCAGTGCGGATCTGGCTGTGTCCACTCACCCACGGGAGACGGGAAGGCAGGGCGCAGTGCGGATCTGGCTGTGTCCACTCACCCACGGAAGATGGTCAGGCAGGGTGCAGTGCGGATCTGGCTGTGTCCACTCACCAACGGGAGACGGGCAGGCAGGGCGCAGTGCGGATCTGGCTTGTCCACTCACCAACGTGAGACGGGTAGGCTAGGCGCAGTGCGGATCTGGCTGTGTCCACTAACCCACAGGAGATGCGCAGGCAGGGCGCAGTGCGGATCCGGCTGTGTCCACTCACCCACGGGAGATGGGCAGAGACGGTGCTGTGTGGATCTGGCTATGTCCACTGACCCACGGCAGACGGGCAGGCAGGGCGCAGTATGGATCTGGCTGTGTCCACTAACCCACGGCAGGCGGTCAGGCAGGGCGCAGTGCGGATCTGGCTGTGTCCACTCACCCACGGGAGACGGGCAGGCAGGGTGCAGTGCGGATCTGGCTGTGTCCACTCACCTACGGGAGACGGGCAGGCAGGTCGCAGTGCGGATCTGGCTGTGTCCACTCATCCACGTGAGACGGGCAGGCAAGGCCCAGTGCGGATCTGGCTGTGTCCACTCACCCAGGGGAGACGGGCAGGCAAGGCGCAGTGTGGATCTGGCTGTGTCCAGTCACCCACGGGAGACGGGCAGAGAGCGTGCTGTGTGGTTATGGCTATGTCCACTGACCCACGGCAGACGGGCAGGCAGGGCGCAGTGCGGATCTGGCTGTGTCCACTCACACACGGCAGAAGGTCAGGCAGGGTGCAGTGCGGATCTGGCTGTGTCCACTCACCCACGGGAGACGGGCAGGCAGGGCGCAGTACGGATCTGGCTGTGTCCACTGACCCACGTGAGACGGGCAGGCAAGGCGCAGTGCGGATCTGGCTGTGTCCTCTCACCCACGACAGACGGTCAGGCAGGGCGCAGTGCGGATCTGGCTGTGTCCACTCACCCTCGGCAGACGGGCAGGCAGGGCGCAGTGCGGATCTGGCTGTGTCCACTCACCCACGGCAGACGGTGAGGCAGGGCGCAGTGCGGATCTGGCTGTGTCCACTCGCCCACGGGAGACGGGCAGGCAGGGCGCAGTGCGGATCTGGCTGTGTCCACTCGCCCACGGGAGACGGGCAGGCAGGGCGCAGTGCGGATCTGGCTGTGTCCACTCGCCCACGGGATACGGGCAGGCAGGGCGCAGTGCGGATGTGGCTGTGTCCACTCACCCACGGGAGACGGGCAGGGAAGGCGCAGTGCGGATCTGGCTGTGTCCACTCGCCCACGGGAGACGGGCAGGCAGGGCGCAGTGCGGATCTGGCTGTGTCCCCTCACCCAGGGGAGACGGGCAGGCAAGGCGCAGTGTGGATCTGGCTGTGTCCACTCACCCACGGGAGACGGGCAGAGAGGGTGCTGTGTGGATATGGCTATGTCCACTGACCCACGGCAGACGGGCAGGCAGGGCGCAGTGCGGATCTGGCTGTGTCCACTCACCCACGGCAGACGGTCAGGCAGGGTGCAGTGCGGATCTGGCTGTGTCCACTCACCCACGGGAGACGGGCAGGCAGGGCGCAGTGTGGATCTGGCTGTGTCCACTCACCAACGTGAGACGGGCAGGCAAGGCGCAGTGCGGATCTGGCTGTGTCCACTCACCCACGGGACATGGCAGAGACGGTGCTGTGTGGATCTGGCTATGTCCACTGACCCACGGCAGACGGGCAGGCAGGGCGCAGTTCGGATCCGGCTGTGTCCACTCACCCACGGGAGATGGGCAGAGACGGTGCTGTGTGGATCTGGCTATGTCCACTGACCCACGGCAGACGGGCAGGCAGGGCGCAGTACGGATCTGGCTGTGTCCACTTACCCACGGCAGGCGGTCAGGCAGGGCGCAGTGCGGATATGGCTGTGTCCACTCACCCACGGCAGACGGTCAGGCAGGGCGCAGTGCGGATCTGGCTGTGTCCACTCACCCACGGCAGACGGGCAGGCAGGGCGCAGTGTGGATCTGGCTGTGACCACTCACCCACGGCAGACGGTCAGTCAGGGCGCAGTGCGGATCTGGCTGTGTCCACACACCCACGGCAGATGGGCAGGCAGGGCGCAGTGCGGATCTGGCTCTGTCCACTCGCCCACGGGAGACGGTCAGGCAGGGCGCAGTGCGGATCTGGCTGTGTCCACTCACCCACGGCAGGCGGTCAGGCAGGGCGCAGTGTGGATCTGGCTGTGTCCACTCACCCACGGCAGACGGTCAGGCAGGGCGCAGTGCGGATCTGGCTGTGTCCACTCGCCAAGGGGAGACGGGCAGGCAGGGCGCAGTGTGGATCTGGCTGTGTCCACTCACCCACCGCAGACGGTCAATCAGGGCGCAGTGCGGATCTGGCTGTGTCCACTCGCCCACGGTAGACGGGCAGGCAGGGCGCAGTGCGGATCTGGCTGTGTCCACTCGCCCACGGGAGACGGGCAGGCAGGGCGCAGTGCGGTTCTGGCTGTGTCCACTCACCCACGGGAGACGGGCAGGCAGTGCGCAGTGCGGATCTGGCTGTGTCCACTCCCTGACGGGAGACGGGCAGGCAAGGCGCAGTGCGGATCTGGCTGTGTCCACTCACCCACGGGAGACGGGCAGGCAGGGCGCAGTGCGGATCTGGCTGTGTCCACTCACCCACGGCAGGCGGTCAGGCAGGGTGCAGTGCGGATCTGGCTGTGTCCACTCACCCACGGGAGACGGGCAGGCAGGGCGCAGTGCGGATCTGGCTGTGTCCACTCACCAACGTGAGACGGGCAGGCAAGGCGCAGTGCGGATCTGGCTGTGTCCACTCACCCACGGGAGATGGGCAGAGACGGTGCTGTGTGGATCTGGCTATGTCCACTGACCCACGGCAGACGGGCAGGCAGGGCGCAGTTCGGATCCGGCTGTGTCCACTCACCCACGGGAGATGGGCAGAGACGGTGCTGTGTGGATCTGGCTATGTCCACTGACCCACGGCAGACGGGCAGGCAGGGCGCAGTACGGATCTGGCTGTGTCCACTTACCCACGGCAGGCGGTCAGGCAGGGCGCAGTGCGGATCTGGCTGTGTCCACTTACCCACGGCAGACGGGCAGGCAGGGCGCAGTGCGGATCTGGCTGTGTCCACTCTCCCACGGGAGACGGGCAGGCAGGGCGCAGTGCGGATCTGGCTGTGTCCACTCACCCACGGGAGACGGGCAGGCAGGGCGCAGTGCGGATCTGGCTGTGTCCACTCACCAAAGTGAAACGGGCAGGCAAGACGCAGTGCGGATCTGGCTGTGTCCACTCACCCACGGGAGACGGGCAGGCAGGGCGCAGTGCGGATCCGGCTGTGTCCACTCACCCACGGGAGATGGGCAGAGACGGTGCTGTGTGGATCTGGCTATGTCCACTGACCCACGGCAGACGGGCAGGCAGGGCGCAGTACGGATCTGGCTGTGTCCACTTACCCACGGCAGGCGGTCAGGCAGGGCGCAGTACGGATCTGGCTGTGTCCACAAACCCACGGCAGACGGGCAGGCAGGGCGCAGTGTGGATCTTGCTGTGTTCACTCACCCATGGCAGACGGGCAGGCAGGGCGCAGTGCGGATCTGGCTGTGTCCACTCACCCACGGCATACGGTCACGCAGGGCGCAGTGCGGATCTGGCTGCGTCCACTCACCCACGGCAGACTGGCAGGCAGGGCGCAGTGTGGATCTGGCTGTGTCCACTCACCCACGGCAGACGGGCAGGCAGGGCGCAGTGCGGATCTGGCTGTGTCCAGTAGCCCACGGGAGACGGGTAGGCACAGCGCAGTGCGGATCTGGCTGTGTCCACTCTACCACGGGAGACGGGCACGCAGGGTCCAGTGAGGATCTGGCTGTGTCCACTCACCCAGGGAGGACGGGCCGTCAATTCGCAGTGTGGATCTGGTTGTGTCCACTCACCCACGGGAGACGGGCAGAGAGGGTGCTGTCTGGATATGGCTATGTCCACTGACCCACGGCAGAGGGGCAGGCAGGGTGCAGTGTGGATCTGGCTGTGTCCACTCACCCACGGGAGACGGGCAGGCAGGGTGCAGTGCGGATCTGGCTGTGTCCACTCACCCACGGGAGACGGGCAGGCAAGGCGCAGTGCGGATCTGGCTGTGTCCACTCACCAACGGGAGACGGACAGGCAGGGCGCAGTGCGGATCCGGCTGTGTCCACTCAACCACGGGAGATGGGAAGAGACGGTGCTGTGTGGATCTGGCTATTTCCACTGACCCACGGCAGACGGGCAGGTAGGGCGCAGTACGGATCTGGCTGTGTCCACTTACCCACGGCAGGCGGTCAGGCAGGGCGCAGTGCGGATCTGGCTGTGTCCACTCAGCCACAGCAGGCTGTCAGGCAGGGCGCAGTGCGGATCTGGCTGTGTCCACTCACCCACGGGAGACGGGAAGGCAGGGCGCAGTGCGGATCTGGCTGTGTCCACTCACCCACGGAAGACGGTCAGGCAGGGTGCAGTGCGGATCTGGCTGTGTCCACTCACCTACGGGAGACGGGCAGGCAGGGCGCAGTGCGGATCTGGCTGTGTCCACTCACCCACGTGAGACGGGCAGGCAAGGCGCAGTGCGGATCTGGCTGTGTCCACTCACCCACGGGAAATGGTCAGGCAGGGCGCAGTGCGGATCCGGCTGTGTCCACTTACCCAGGGGAGATGGCCAGAGACGGTGCTGTGTGGATCTGGCTATGTCCACTGACCCACGGCAGACAGTTAGGCAGGGCGCAGTACGGATCTGGCTGTGTCCACTCACCCACGGCAGGCGGTCAGGCAGGGCGCAGTGCGGATCTGGCTGTGCCACGCACACACAGCAAGCGGTCAGGCAGGGCACAGTGCGGATCTGGCTGTGTCCACTCACCCAGGGCAGACGGTCAGGCAGGGCGCAGTGCGGATCTGGCTGTGTCCACTCACCCACGGCAAATGGTCAGGCAGGGCGCAGTGCGGATCTGGCTGTGTCCACTCACCCACGGCAGACGGGCAGGCAGGGCGCAGTGTGGATCTGGCTGTGTCCACTCGCCCACGGGAGACGGGCAGGCAGGGCGCAGTGCGGATCTGGCTGTGTCCACTCACCCAGGGGAGACGGGCAGGCAAGGCGCAGTGTGGATCTGGCTGTGTCCAGTCACCCACGGGAGACGGGCAGAGAGGGTGCTGTGTGGATATGGCTATGTCCACTGACCCACGGCAGACGGGCAGGCAGGGCGCAGTGCGGATCTGGCTGTGTCCACTCACACACGGGAGACGGGCAGGCAGGGTGCAGTGCGGATATGGCTGTGTCCACTCACCCACGGGAGACGGGCAGGCAGGGCGCAGTACGGATCTGGCTGTGTCCACTGACCCACGTCAGACGGGCAGGCAAGGCGCAGTGCGGATCTGGCTGTGTCCTCTCACCCACGGCAGACGGTCAGGCAGGCGCAGTGCGGATCTGGCTGTGTCCACTCACCCTCGGCAGACGGGCAGGCAGGGCGCAGTGCGGATCTGGCTGTGTCCACTCAGCCACGGCAGACGGTCAGGCAGGGCGCAGTGCGGATCTGGCTGTGTCCACTCACCCACGGCAGACGTGCAGGCAGGGCGCAGTGCGGATCTGGCTGTGTCCACTCGCCCACGGGAGACGGGCAGGCAGGGCGCAGTGCGGATCTGGCTGTGTCCACTCACCCACGGGAGACGGGCAGGCAGGGCGCAGTGCGGATGTGGCTGTGTCCACTCACCCACGGGAGACGGGCAGGGAAGGCGCAGTGCGGATCTGGCTGTGTCCACTCGCCCACGGGAGACGGGCAGGCAGGGCGCAGTACGGATCTGGCTGTGTCCACTCACCCACGGGAGACGGGCAGGCAGGGCGCAGTGCGGATCTGGCTGTGTCCCCTCACCCAGGGGAGACGGGCAGGCAAGGCGCAGTGTGGATCTGGCTGTGTCCACTCACCCACGGGAGACGGGCAGAGAGGGTGCTGTGTGGATATGGCTATGTCCACTGACCCACGGCAGACGGGCAGGCAGGGCGCAGTGCGGATCTGGCTGTGTCCACTCACCCACGGCAGACGGTCAGGCAGGGTGCAGTGCGGATCTGGCTGTGTCCACTCACCCACGGGAGACGGGCAGGCAGGGCGCAGTGCGGATCTGGCTGTGTCCACTCACCAACGTGAGACGGTCAGGCAAGGCGCAGTGCGGATCTGGCTGTGTCCACTAACCCACAGGAGATGCGCAGGCAGGGCGCAGTGCGGATCCGGCTGTGTCCACTCACCCACGGGAGATGGGCAGAGACGGTGCTGTGTGGATCTGGCTATGTCCACTGACCCAAGGGAGAAGGGCTGGCAGGGCGCAGTACGGATCTGGCTGTGTCCACTCACCCACGGCAGGCGGTCAGGCAGGGCGCAGTGCGGATCTGGCTGTGTCCACTCACCCACGGGAGACGGGCAGGCAGGGCGCAGTGCGTATCTGGCTGTGTCCACTCATCCACGTGAGACGGGCAGGAAAGGCGCCTTGCGGATCTGGCTGTGTCCACTCACCCACGGCAGACGGGCAGGCAGGGCGCAGTTCGGATCCGGCTTTGTCCACTCACCCACGGGAGATGGGCAGAGACGGTGCTGTGTGGATCTGGCTATGTCCACTGACCCACGGCAGACGGGCAGGCAGGGCGCAGTACGGATCTGGCTGTGTCCACTTACCCACGGCAGGCGGTCAGGCAGGGCGCAGTGCGGATCTGGCTGTGTCCACTCACCCACGGTAGACGGGCAGGCAGGGCACAGTGCGGATCTGGCTGTGTCCACTCACCCACGTGAGACGGGCAGGCAAGGCGCAGTGCGGATCTGGCTGTGTCCACTCACCCACGGGAGATGATCAGGCAGGGCGCAGTGCGGATCCGGCTGTGTCCACTTACCCAGGGGAGATGGCCAGAGACGGTGCTGTGTGGATCTGGCTATGTCCACTGACCCACGGCAGACAGGCAGGCAGGGCGCAGTACGGATCTGGCTGTGTCCACTCACCCACGGGAGACGGGCAGGGAAGGCGCAGTGCGGATCTGGCTGTGTCCACTCGCCCACGGGAGACGGGCAGGCAGGGCGCAGTGCGGATCTGGCTGTGTCCCCTCACCCAGGGGAGACGGGCAGGCAAGGCGCAGTGTGGATCTGGCTGTGTCCACTCACCCACGGGAGACGGGCAGAGAGGGTGCTGTGTGGATATGGCTATGTCCACTGACCCACGGCAGACGGGCAGGCAGGGCGCAGTGCGGATCTGGCTGTGTCCACTCACCCACGGCAGACGGTCAGGCAGGGTGCAGTGCGGATCTGGCTGTGTCCACTCACCCACGGGAGACGGGCAGGCAGGGCGCAGTGTGGATCTGGCTGTGTCCACTCACCAACGTGAGACGGGCAGGCAAGGCGCAGTGCGGATCTGGCTGTGTCCACTCACCCACGGGACATGGCAGAGACGGTGCTGTGTGGATCTGGCTATGTCCACTGACCCACGGCAGACGGGCAGGCAGGGCGCAGTTCGGATCCGGCTGTGTCCACTCACCCACGGGAGATGGGCAGAGACGGTGCTGTGTGGATCTGGCTATGTCCACTGACCCACGGCAGACGGGCAGGCAGGGCGCAGTACGGATCTGGCTGTGTCCACTTACCCACGGCAGGCGGTCAGGCAGGGCGCAGTGCGGATATGGCTGTGTCCACTCACCCACGGCAGACGGTCAGGCAGGGCGCAGTGCGGATCTGGCTGTGTCCACTCACCCACGGCAGACGGGCAGGCAGGGCGCAGTGTGGATCTGGCTGTGACCACTCACCCACGGCAGACGGTCAGTCAGGGCGCAGTGCGGATCTGGCTGTGTCCACACACCCACGGCAGATGGGCAGGCAGGGCGCAGTGCGGATCTGGCTCTGTCCACTCGCCCACGGGAGACGGTCAGGCAGGGCGCAGTGCGGATCTGGCTGTGTCCACTCACCCACGGCAGGCGGTCAGGCAGGGCGCAGTGTGGATCTGGCTGTGTCCACTCACCCACGGCAGACGGTCAGGCAGGGCGCAGTGCGGATCTGGCTGTGTCCACTCGCCAAGGGGAGACGGGCAGGCAGGGCGCAGTGTGGATCTGGCTGTGTCCACTCACCCACCGCAGACGGTCAATCAGGGCGCAGTGCGGATCTGGCTGTGTCCACTCGCCCACGGTAGACGGGCAGGCAGGGCGCAGTGCGGATCTGGCTGTGTCCACTCGCCCACGGGAGACGGGCAGGCAGGGCGCAGTGCGGTTCTGGCTGTGTCCACTCACCCACGGGAGACGGGCAGGCAGTGCGCAGTGCGGATCTGGCTGTGTCCACTCCCTGACGGGAGACGGGCAGGCAAGGCGCAGTGCGGATCTGGCTGTGTCCACTCACCCACGGGAGACGGGCAGGCAGGGCGCAGTGCGGATCTGGCTGTGTCCACTCACCCACGGCAGGCGGTCAGGCAGGGTGCAGTGCGGATCTGGCTGTGTCCACTCACCCACGGGAGACGGGCAGGCAGGGCGCAGTGCGGATCTGGCTGTGTCCACTCACCAACGTGAGACGGGCAGGCAAGGCGCAGTGCGGATCTGGCTGTGTCCACTCACCCACGGGAGATGGGCAGAGACGGTGCTGTGTGGATCTGGCTATGTCCACTGACCCACGGCAGACGGGCAGGAAGGGCGCAGTTCGGATCCGGCTGTGTCCACTCACCCACGGGAGATGGGCAGAGACGGTGCTGTGTGGATCTGGCTATGTCCACTGACCCACGGCAGACGGGCAGGCAGGGCGCAGTACGGATCTGGCTGTGTCCACTTACCCACGGCAGGCGGTCAGGCAGGGCGCAGTGCGGATCTGGCTGTGTCCACTTACCCACGGCAGACGGGCAGGCAGGGCGCAGTGCGGATCTGGCTGTGTCCACTCTCCCACGGGAGACGGGCAGGCAGGGCGCAGTGCGGATCTGGCTGTGTCCACTCACCCACGGGAGACGGGCAGGCAGGGCGCAGTGCGGATCTGGCTGTGTCCACTCACCAAAGTGAAACGGGCAGGCAAGACGCAGTGCGGATCTGGCTGTGTCCACTCACCCACGGGAGACGGGCAGGCAGGGCGCAGTGCGGATCCGGCTGTGTCCACTCACC
Organism: Microcebus murinus; assembly: GCF_040939455.1. Classification (NCBI taxonomy): domain Eukaryota; kingdom Metazoa; phylum Chordata; class Mammalia; order Primates; family Cheirogaleidae; genus Microcebus; species Microcebus murinus. The sequence continues at coordinate 15,246,869 of NC_134131.1, forward strand.
CACGGGAGATGGGCAGAGACGGTGCTGTGTGGATCTGGCTATGTCCACTGACCCACGGCAGACGGGCAGGCAGGGCGCAGTACGGATCTGGCTGTGTCCACTTACCCACGGCAGGCGGTCAGGCAGGGCGCAGTACGGATCTGGCTGTGTCCACAAACCCACGGCAGACGGGCAGGCAGGGCGCAGTGTGGATCTTGCTGTGTTCACTCACCCATGGCAGACGGGCAGGCAGGGCGCAGTGCGGATCTGGCTGTGTCCACTCACCCACGGCATACGGTCACGCAGGGCGCAGTGCGGATCTGGCTGCGTCCACTCACCCACGGCAGACTGGCAGGCAGGGCGCAGTGTGGATCTGGCTGTGTCCACTCACCCACGGCAGACGGGCAGGCAGGGCGCAGTGCGGATCTGGCTGTGTCCAGTAGCCCACGGGAGACGGTTAGGCACAGCGCAGTGCGGATCTGGCTGTGTCCACTCTACCACGGGAGACGGGCACGCAGGGTCCAGTGAGGATCTGGCTGTGTCCACTCACCCAGGGAGGACGGGCCGTCAATTCGCAGTGTGGATCTGGTTGTGTCCACTCACCCACGGGAGACGGGCAGAGAGGGTGCTGTCTGGATATGGCTATGTCCACTGACCCACGGCAGAGGGGCAGGCAGGGTGCAGTGTGGATCTGGCTGTGTCCACTCACCCACGGGAGACGGGCAGGCAGGGTGCAGTGCGGATCTGGCTGTGTCCACTCACCCACGGGAGACGGGCAGGCAAGGCGCAGTGCGGATCTGGCTGTGTCCACTCACCAACGGGAGACGGACAGGCAGGGCGCAGTGCGGATCCGGCTGTGTCCACTCAACCACGGGAGATGGGAAGAGACGGTGCTGTGTGGATCTGGCTATTTCCACTGACCCACGGCAGACGGGCAGGTAGGGCGCAGTACGGATCTGGCTGTGTCCACTTACCCACGGCAGGCGGTCAGGCAGGGCGCAGTGCGGATCTGGCTGTGTCCACTCAGCCACAGCAGGCTGTCAGGCAGGGCGCAGTGCGGATCTGGCTGTGTCCACTCACCCACGGGAGACGGGAAGGCAGGGCGCAGTGCGGATCTGGCTGTGTCCACTCACCCACGGAAGACGGTCAGGCAGGGTGCAGTGCGGATCTGGCTGTGTCCACTCACCTACGGGAGACGGGCAGGCAGGGCGCAGTGCGGATCTGGCTGTGTCCACTCACCCACGTGAGACGGGCAGGCAAGGCGCAGTGCGGATCTGGCTGTGTCCACTCACCCACGGGAAATGGTCAGGCAGGGCGCAGTGCGGATCCGGCTGTGTCCACTTACCCAGGGGAGATGGCCAGAGACGGTGCTGTGTGGATCTGGCTATGTCCACTGACCCACGGCAGACAGTTAGGCAGGGCGCAGTACGGATCTGGCTGTGTCCACTCACCCACGGCAGGCGGTCAGGCAGGGCGCAGTGCGGATCTGGCTGTGCCACGCACACACAGCAAGCGGTCAGGCAGGGCACAGTGCGGATCTGGCTGTGTCCACTCACCCAGGGCAGACGGTCAGGCAGGGCGCAGTGCGGATCTGGCTGTGTCCACTCACCCACGGCAAATGGTCAGGCAGGGCGCAGTGCGGATCTGGCTGTGTCCACTCACCCACGGCAGACGGGCAGGCAGGGCGCAGTGTGGATCTGGCTGTGTCCACTCGCCCACGGGAGACGGGCAGGCAGGGCGCAGTGCGGATCTGGCTGTGTCCACTCACCCAGGGGAGACGGGCAGGCAAGGCGCAGTGTGGATCTGGCTGTGTCCAGTCACCCACGGGAGACGGGCAGAGAGGGTGCTGTGTGGATATGGCTATGTCCACTGACCCACGGCAGACGGGCAGGCAGGGCGCAGTGCGGATCTGGCTGTGTCCACTCACACACGGGAGACGGGCAGGCAGGGTGCAGTGCGGATATGGCTGTGTCCACTCACCCACGGGAGACGGGCAGGCAGGGCGCAGTACGGATCTGGCTGTGTCCACTGACCCACGTCAGACGGGCAGGCAAGGCGCAGTGCGGATCTGGCTGTGTCCTCTCACCCACGGCAGACGGTCAGGCAGGCGCAGTGCGGATCTGGCTGTGTCCACTCACCCTCGGCAGACGGGCAGGCAGGGCGCAGTGCGGATCTGGCTGTGTCCACTCAGCCACGGCAGACGGTCAGGCAGGGCGCAGTGCGGATCTGGCTGTGTCCACTCACCCACGGCAGACGTGCAGGCAGGGCGCAGTGCGGATCTGGCTGTGTCCACTCGCCCACGGGAGACGGGCAGGCAGGGCGCAGTGCGGATCTGGCTGTGTCCACTCACCCACGGGAGACGGGCAGGCAGGGCGCAGTGCGGATGTGGCTGTGTCCACTCACCCACGGGAGACGGGCAGGGAAGGCGCAGTGCGGATCTGGCTGTGTCCACTCGCCCACGGGAGACGGGCAGGCAGGGCGCAGTACGGATCTGGCTGTGTCCACTCACCCACGGGAGACGGGCAGGCAGGGCGCAGTGCGGATCTGGCTGTGTCCCCTCACCCAGGGGAGACGGGCAGGCAAGGCGCAGTGTGGATCTGGCTGTGTCCACTCACCCACGGGAGACGGGCAGAGAGGGTGCTGTGTGGATATGGCTATGTCCACTGACCCACGGCAGACGGGCAGGCAGGGCGCAGTGCGGATCTGGCTGTGTCCACTCACCCACGGCAGACGGTCAGGCAGGGTGCAGTGCGGATCTGGCTGTGTCCACTCACCCACGGGAGACGGGCAGGCAGGGCGCAGTGCGGATCTGGCTGTGTCCACTCACCAACGTGAGACGGTCAGGCAAGGCGCAGTGCGGATCTGGCTGTGTCCACTAACCCACAGGAGATGCGCAGGCAGGGCGCAGTGCGGATCCGGCTGTGTCCACTCACCCACGGGAGATGGGCAGAGACGGTGCTGTGTGGATCTGGCTATGTCCACTGACCCAAGGGAGAAGGGCTGGCAGGGCGCAGTACGGATCTGGCTGTGTCCACTCACCCACGGCAGGCGGTCAGGCAGGGCGCAGTGCGGATCTGGCTGTGTCCACTCACCCACGGGAGACGGGCAGGCAGGGCGCAGTGCGTATCTGGCTGTGTCCACTCATCCACGTGAGACGGGCAGGAAAGGCGCCTTGCGGATCTGGCTGTGTCCACTCACCCACGGCAGACGGGCAGGCAGGGCGCAGTTCGGATCCGGCTTTGTCCACTCACCCACGGGAGATGGGCAGAGACGGTGCTGTGTGGATCTGGCTATGTCCACTGACCCACGGCAGACGGGCAGGCAGGGCGCAGTACGGATCTGGCTGTGTCCACTTACCCACGGCAGGCGGTCAGGCAGGGCGCAGTGCGGATCTGGCTGTGTCCACTCACCCACGGTAGACGGGCAGGCAGGGCACAGTGCGGATCTGGCTGTGTCCACTCACCCACGTGAGACGGGCAGGCAAGGCGCAGTGCGGATCTGGCTGTGTCCACTCACCCACGGGAGATGATCAGGCAGGGCACAGTGCGGATCCGGCTGTGTCCACTTACCCAGGGGAGATGGCCAGAGACGGTGCTGTGTGGATCTGGCTATGTCCACTGACCCACGGCAGACAGGCAGGCAGGGCGCAGTACGGATCTGGCTGTGTCCACTCACCCACGGCAGGCGGTCAGGCAGGGCGCAGTGCGGATCTGGCTGTGCCACGCACACACAGCATGCGGTCAGGCAGGGCGCAGTGCGGATCTGGCTGTGTCCACTCACCCAGGGCAGACGGTCAGGCAGGGCGCAGTGCGGATCTGGCTGTGTCCACTCACCCACGGCAAATGGTCAGGCAGGGCGCAGTGCGGATCTGGCTGTGTCCACTCACCCACGGCAGACGGGCAGGCAGGGCGCAGTGTGGATCTGGCTGTGTCCACTCGCCCACGGGAGACGGGCAGGCAGGGCGCAGTGCGGATCTGGCTGTGTCCACTCACCCAGGGGAGACGGGCAGGCAAGGCGCAGTGTGGATCTGGCTGTGTCCAGTCACCCACGGGAGACGGGCAGAGAGGGTGCTGTGTGGATATGGCTATGTCCACTGACCCACGGCAGACGGGCAGGCAGGGCGCAGTGCGGATCTGGCTGTGTCCACTCACACACGGGAGACGGGCAGGCAGGGTGCAGTGCGGATATGGCTGTGTCCACTCACCCACGGGAGACGGGCAGGCAGGGCGCAGTACGGATCTGGCTGTGTCCACTGACCCACGTCAGACGGGCAGGCAAGGCGCAGTGCGGATCTGGCTGTGTCCTCTCACCCACGGCAGACGGTCAGGCAGGCGCAGTGCGGATCTGGCTGTGTCCACTCACCCTCGGCAGACGGGCAGGCAGGGCGCAGTGCGGATCTGGCTGTGTCCACTCAGCCACGGCAGACGGTCAGGCAGGGCGCAGTGCGGATCTGGCTGTGTCCACTCACCCACGGCAGACGTGCAGGCAGGGCGCAGTGCGGATCTGGCTGTGTCCACTCGCCCACGGGAGACGGGCAGGCAGGGCGCAGTGCGGATGTGGCTGTGTCCACTCACCCACGGGAGACGGGCAGGGAAGGCGCAGTGCGGATCTGGCTGTGTCCACTCGCCCACGGGAGACGGGCAGGCAGGGCGCAGTACGGATCTGGCTGTGTCCACTCACCCACGGGAGACGGGCAGGCAGGGCGCAGTGCGGATCTGGCTGTGTCCCCTCACCCAGGGGAGACGGGCAGGCAAGGCGCAGTGTGGATCTGGCTGTGTCCACTCACCCACGGGAGACGGGCAGAGAGGGTGCTGTGTGGATATGGCTATGCTCACTGACCCACGGCAGACGGGCAGGCAGGGCGCAGTGCGGATCTGGCTGTGTCCACTCACCCACGGCAGACGGTCAGGCAGGGTGCAGTGCGGATCTGGCTGTGTCCACTCACCCACGGGAGACGGGCAGGCAGGGCGCAGTGCGGATCTGGCTGTGTCCACTCACCAACGTGAGACGGTCAGGCAAGGCGCAGTGCGGATCTGGCTGTGTCCACTAACCCACAGGAGATGCGCAGGCAGGGCGCAGTGCGGATCCGGCTGTGTCCACTCACCCACGGGAGATGGGCAGAGACGGTGCTGTGTGGATCTGGCTATGTCCACTGACCCAAGGGAGAAGGGCTGGCAGGGCGCAGTACGGATCTGGCTGTGTCCACTCACCCACGGCAGGCGGTCAGGCAGGGCGCAGTGCGGATCTGGCTGTGTCCACTCACCCACGGGAGACGGGCAGGCAGGGTGCAGTGCGGATATGGCTGTGTCCACTCACCCACGGGAGACGGGCAGGCAGGGCGCAGTGCGGATCTGGCTGTGTCCACTCATCCACGTGAGACGGGCAGGAAAGGCGCAGTGCGGATCTGGCTGTGTCCACTCACCCACGGCAGACGGGCAGGCAGGGCGCAGTTCGGATCCGGCTTTGTCCACTCACCCACGGGAGATGGGCAGAGACGGTGCTGTGTGGATCTGGCTATGTCCACTGACCCACGGCAGACGGGCAGGCAGGGCGCAGTACGGATCTGGCTGTGTCCACTTACCCACGGCAGGCGGTCAGGCAGGGCGCAGTGCGGATCTGGCTGTGTCCACTCACCCACGGGAAACGGGCAGGCAGGGCACAGTGCGGATCTGGCTGTGTCCACTCACCCACGTGAGACGGGCAGGCAAGGCGCAGTGTGGATCTGGCTGTGTCCACTCACCCACGGGAGATGGTCAGGCAGGGCGCAGTGCGGATCCGGCTGTGTCCACTTACCCAGGGGAGATGGCCAGAGACGGTGCTGTGTGGATCTGGCTATGTCCACTGACCCACGGCAGACAGGCAGGCAGGGCGCAGTACGGATCTGGCTGTGTCCACTCACCCACGGCAGGCGGTCAGGCAGGGCGCAGTGCGGATCTGGCTGTGCCACGCACACACAGCATGCGGTCAGGCAGGGCGCAGTGCGGATCTGGCTGTGTCCACTCACCCAGGGCAGACGGTCAGGCAGGGCGCAGTGCGGATCTGGCTGTGTCCACTCACCCACGGCAAATGGTCAGGCAGGGCGCAGTGCGGATCTGGCTGTGTCCACTCACCCACGGCAGACGGGCAGGCAGGGCGCAGTGTGGATCTGGCTGTGTCCACTCGCCCACGGGAGACGGGCAGGCAGGGCGCAGTGCGGATCTGGCTGTGTCCACTCACCCAGGGGAGACGGGCAGGCAAGGCGCAGTGTGGATCTGGCTGTGTCCAGTCACCCACGGGAGACGGGCAGAGAGTGTGCTGTGTGGATATGGCTATGTCCACTGACCCACGGCAGACGGGCAGGCAGGGCGCAGTGCGGATCTGGCTGTGTCCACTCACACACGGGAGACGGGCAGACAGGGTGCAGTGCGGATATGGCTGTGTCCACTCACCCACGGGAGACGGGCAGGCAGGGCGCAGTACGGATCTGGCTGTGTCCACTGACCCACGTCAGACGGGCAGGCAAGGCGCAGTGCGGATCTGGCTGTGTCCTCTCACCCACGGCAGACGGTCAGGCAGGGCGCAGTGCGGATCTGGCTGTGTCCACTCACCCTCGGCAGACGGGCAGGCAGGGCGCAGTGCGGATCTGGCTGTGTCCACTCAGCCACGGCAGACGGTCAGGCAGGGCGCAGTGCGGATCTGGCTGTGTCCACTCACCCACGGCAGACGTGCAGGCAGGGCGCAGTGCGGATCTGGCTGTGTCCACTCGCCCACGGGAGACGGGCAGGCAGGGCGCAGTGCGGATCTGGCTGTGTCCACTCACCCACGGGAGACGGGCAGGCAGGGCGCAGTGCGGATGTGGCTGTGTCCACTCACCCACGGGAGACGGGCAGGGAAGGCGCAGTGCGGATCTGGCTGTGTCCACTCGCCCACGGGAGACGGGCAGGCAGGGCACAGTAAGGATCTGGCTGTGTCCACTCACCCACGGGAGACGGGCAGGCAGGGCGCAGTGCGGATCTGGCTGTGTCCCCTCACCCAGGGGAGACGGGCAGGCAAGGCGCAGTGTGGATCTGGCTGTGTCCACTCACCCACGGGAGACGGGCAGAGAGGGTGCTGTGTGGATATGGCTATGTCCACTGACCCACGGCAGACGGGCAGGCAGGGCGCAGTGCGGATCTGGCTGTGTCCACTCACCCACGGCAGACGGTCAGGCAGGGTGCAGTGCGGATCTGGCTGTGTCCACTCACCCACGGGAGACGGGCAGGCAGGGCGCAGTGCGGATCTGGCTGTGTCCACTCACCAACGTGAGACGGTCAGGCAAGGCGCAGTGCGGATCTGGCTGTGTCCACTAACCCACAGGAGATGCGCAGGCAGGGCGCAGTGCGGATCCGGCTGTGTCCACTCACCCACGGGAGATGGGCAGAGACGGTGCTGTGTGGATCTGGCTATGTCCACTGACCCAAGGGAGAAGGGCTGGCAGGGCGCAGTACGGATCTGGCTGTGTCCACTCACCCACGGCAGGCGGTCAGGCAGGGCGCAGTGCGGATCTGGCTGTGTCCACTCACCCACGGGAGACGGGCAGGCAGGGCGCAGTGCGTATCTGGCTGTGTCCACTCATCCACGTGAGACGGGCAGGAAAGGCGCAGTGCGGATCTGGCTGTGTCCACTCACCCACGGCAGACGGGCAGGCAGGGCGCAGTGCGGATCTGGCTGTGTCCACTCACCCACGGGAGACGGGCAGGAAGGGCGCAGTGCGGATCTGGCTGTGTCCACTCACCCACGTGAGACGGGCAGGCAAGGCACAGTGCAGATCTGGCTGTGTCCACTCACCCACGGGAGACGGGCTGGCAGGGCGCAGTGCGGATCCGACTGTGTCCACTAACCCACGGGAGATGGGCAGAGACGGTGCTGTGTGGATCTAGCTATGTCCACTGACCCACGGCAGACGGGCAGGCAGGGCGCAGTACGGATCTGGCTGTGTCCACTCACCCACGGAGACGGTCAGGCAGGGCGCAGTGCGGATCTGGCTGTGTCCACTCACCCACGGCAGACGGGCAGGCAGGGCGCAGTGTGGATGTGGCTGTGTCCACTCACCCACGGCAGATGTTCAGGCAGGGCGCAGTGCGGATCTGGCTGTGTCCACTCACCCACGGGATACGGGCAGGCAGGGCATAGTGCGGATCTGGCTGTGTCCACTCGCCCACGGGAGACGGGCAGGCAGCGCGCAGTGCGGATCTGGCTGTGTCCACTCACCCACGGGACACGGTCAGAGAGGGTGCTGTGTGGATATGGCTATGACCACTGACCCACGGCAGATGGGCAGACAGGGCGCAGGGCGGATCTGGCTGTGTCCACTCACACACGGCAGACAGTCAGGCAGGGCGCAGTGCGGAACTGGCTGTGTCCTCTCACCCACGGCTGACGGGCAGGCAGGGCGCAGTGTGGATCTGGCTGTGTCCACTCACCCAGGGCAGATGGTCAGGCAGGGCTCAGTGCGGAACTGCCTGTGTCCACTCACCCACGGCAGACGGGCAGGGAGGGCGCAGTGCGGATCTGGCTGTGTACACTCGCCCACGGGAGACGGGCAGGCGGGGCGCAGTGCGGATGTGGCTGTGTCCACTCACCCACGGGAGACGGGCAGGGAAGGCGCAGTGCGGATCTGGCTGTGTCCACTCACCCACGGGAGACGGGCAGGCAGGGCGCAATGCGGATCTGGCTGTGTCCACTCACCCACGGGAGACGGGCAGGTAGGGCGCAGTGCGAATCTGGCTGTGTCCCCTCACCCAGGGGTGACGGGCAGGCAAGGCGCAGTGTGGATCTGGCTGTGTCCACTCACCCACGGGAGACGGGCAGGCAAGGCGCAGTGCGGATCTGGCTGTGTCCACTCACCCACGGGAGACGGGCAGGCAGGGCGCAGTGCGGATCCGGCTGTGTCCACTCACCCACGGGAGATGGGCAGAGACGGTGCTGTGTGGATCTGGCTATGTCCACTGACCCACGGCAGACGGGCAGGCAGGGCGCAGTACGGATCTGGCTGTGTCCACTTACCCACGGCAGGCGGTCAGGCAGGGCGCAGTGCGGATATGGCTGTGTCCACTCACCCACGGCAGACGGTCAGGCTGGGCGCAGTGTGGATCTGGCTGTGTCCACTCACCCACGGCAGACGGGCAGGCAGGGCGAAGTGCGGATCTGGCTGTGTCCACTCACCCACGGGAGACGGGCAGGCAGGGCGCAGTGCGGATCTGGCTGTGTCCACTCACCCAGGGGAGACGGGCATGCAAGGCGCAGTGCGGATCTGGCTGTGTCCAGTAGCCCACGGGAGACGGGTAGGCACAGCGCAGTGCGGATCTGGCTGTGTCCACTCACGCACGGTAGACGGGCAGGCAGGGCGCAGTGCGGATCTGGCTGTGTCCAGTAGCCCACGGGAGACGGGTAGGCACAGCGCAGTGCGGATCTGGCTGTGTCCACTCTACCACGGGAGACGGGCACGCAGGGTCCAGTGAGGATCTGGCTGCGTCCACTCACCCAGGGAGGACGGGCAGGCAAGGCGCAGTGTGGATCTGGTGTTGTCCACTCACCCACGGGAGACGGGCAGAGAGGGTGCTGTGTGGATATGGCTATGTCCACTGACCCACGGCAGACGGGCAGGCAGGGCGCAGTGCGGATCTGGCTGTGTCCACTCACACACGTGAGACGGGCAGGCAGGGTGCAGTGCGGATATGGCTGTGTCCACTCACCCACGGGAGACGGGCAGGCAGGGCGCAGTACGGATCTGGCTGTGTCCACTGACCCACGTCAGACGGGCAGGCAAGGCGCAGTGCGGATCTGGCTGTGTCCTCTCACCCACGGCAGACGGTCAGGCAGGCGCAGTGCGGATCTGGCTGTGTCCACTCACCCTCGGCAGACGGGCAGGCAGGGCGCAGTGCGGATCTGGCTGTGTCCACTCAGCCACGGCAGACGGTCAGGCAGGGCGCAGTGCGGATCTGGCTGTGTCCACTCACCCACGGCAGACGTGCAGGCAGGGCGCAGTGCGGATCTGGCTGTGTCCACTCGCCCACGGGAGACGGGCAGGCAGGGCGCAGTGCGGATCTGGCTGTGTCCACTCACCCACGGGAGACGGGCAGGCAGGGCGCAGTGCGGATGTGGCTGTGTCCACTCACCCACGGGAGACGGGCAGCGAAGGCGCAGTGCGGATCTGGCTGTGTCCACTCGCCAACGGGAGACGGGCAGGCAGGGCGCAGTACGGATCTGGCTGTGTACACTCACCCACGGGAGACAGGCAGGCAGGGCGCAGTGCGGATCTGGCTGTGTCCCCTCACCCAGGGGAGACGGGCAGGCAAGGCGCAGTGTGGATCTGGCTGTGTCCACTCACCCACGGGAGACGGGCAGAGAGGGTGCTGTGTGGATATGGCTATGTCCACTGACCCACGGCAGACGGGCAGGCAGGGCGCAGTGCGGATCTGGCTGTGTCCAGTCACCCACGGCAGACGGTCAGGCAGGGTGCAGTGCGGATCTGGCTGTGTCCACTCACCCACGGGAGACGGGCAGGCAGGGCGCAGTGCGGATCTGGCTGTGTCCACTAACCCACAGGAGATGCGCAGGCAGGGCGCAGTGCGGATCCGGCTGTGTCCACTCACCCACGGGAGATGGGCAGAGACGGTGCTGTGTGGATCTGGCTATGTCCACTGACCCACGGCAGACGGGCAGGCAGGGCGCAGTACGGATCTGGCTGTGTCCACTTACCCACGGCAGGCGGTCAGGCAGGGCGCAGTGCGGATCTGGCTGTGTCCACTCACCCACGGGAGACGGGCAGGCAGGGCACAGTGCGGATCTGGCTGTGTCCACTCACCCACGTGAGACGGGCAGGCAAGGCGCAGTGCGGATCTGGCTGTGTCCACTCACCCACGGGAGATGGTCAGGCAGGGCGCAGTGCGGATCCGGCTGTGTCCACTTACCCAGGGGAGATGGCCAGAGACGGTGCTGTGTGGATCTGGCTATGTCCACTGACCCACGGCAGACAGGCAGGCAGGGCGCAGTACGGATCTGGCTGTGTCCACTCACCCACGGCAGGCGGTCAGGCAGGGCGCAGTGCGGATCTGGCTGTGCCACGCACACACAGCATGCGGTCAGGCAGGGCGCAGTGCGGATCTGGCTGTATCCACTCACCCAGGGCAGACGGTCAGGCAGGGCGCAGTGCGGATCTGGCTGTGTCCACTCACCCACGGCAAATGGTCAGGCAGGGCGCAGTGCGGATCTGGCTGTGTCCACTCACCCACGGCAGACGGGCAGGCAGGGCGCAGTGCGGATCTGGCTGTGTCCACTCGCCCACGGGAGACGGGCAGGCAGGGCGCAGTGCGGATCTGGCTGTGTCCACTCACCCACGGGAGACTGGCAGGCAGGGCGCAGTGCGGATCCGGCTGTGTCCACTCACCCACGGGAGATGGGAAGAGACGGTGCTGTGTGGATCTGGCTATTTCCACTGACCCACGGCAGGCGGTCAGGCAGGGCGCAGTGCGGATCTGGCTGTGTCCACTCAGCCACAGCAGGCGGTCAGGCAGGGCGCAGTGCGGATCTGGCTGTGTCCACTCACCCACGGGAGACGGGAAGGCAGGGCGCAGTGCGGATCTGGCTGTGTCCACTCACCCACGGAAGACGGTCAGGCAGGGTGCAGTGCGGATCTGGCTGTGTCCACTCACCAACGGGAGACGGGCAGACAGGGCGCAGTGCGGATCTGGCTTGTCCACTCACCAACGTGAGACGGGCAGGCTAGGCGCAGTGCGGATCTGGCTGTGTCCACTAACCCACAGGAGATGCGCCGGCAGGGCGCAGTGCGGATCCGGCTGTGTCCACTCACCCACGGGAGATGGGCAGAGACGGTGCTGTGTGGATCTGGCTATGTCCACTGACCCACGGGAGACGGGCTGGCAGGGCGCAGTACGGATCTGGCTGTGTCCACTCACCCACGGCAGGCGGTCAGGCAGGGCGCAGTTCGGATCTGGCTGTGTCCACTCACCCAAGGGAGACCGGCAGGCAGGGTGCAGTGCGGATCTGGCTGTGTCCACTCACCCACGGGAGACGGGCAGGCAGGTCGCAGTGCGGATCTGGCTGTGTCCACTCATCCACGTGAGACGGGCAGGCAAGGCCCAGTGCGGATCTGGCTGTGTCCACTCACCCAGGGGAGACGGGCAGGCAAGGCGCAGTGTGGATCTGGCTGTGTCCAGTCACCCACGGGAGACGGGCAGAGAGCGTGCTGTGTGGTTATGGCTATGTCCACTGACCCACGGCAGACGGGCAGGCAGGGCGCAGTGCGGATCTGGCTGTGTCCACTCACACACGGCAGAAGGTCAGGCAGGGTGCAGTGCGGATCTGGCTGTGTCCACTCACCCACGGGAGACGGGCAGGCAGGGCGCAGTACGGATCTGGCTGTGTCCACTGACCCACGTGAGACGGGCAGGCAAGGCGCAGGGCAGATCTGGCTGTGTCCACTCGCCCATGGCAGACTGGCTTGCAGGGCGCATGTGGATCTGGCTGTGTCCACTCACCCACGGCAGACGGTCAAGCAGGGCGCAGTGCGGATCTGGCTGTGTCCACTCACCCACGCCAGACGGGCAGGCAGGGCGCAGTGCGGATCTGGCTGTGTCCACTCACCCACGTGAGACGGGCAGGCAAGGCGCAGTGTGGATCTGGCTGTGTCCACTCACCCACGGCAAACGGTCAGGCAGGGCGCAGTGCGGATCTGGCTGTGTCCACTCACCCACGGCAGGCGGTCTGGCAGGGTGCAGTGCGGATCTGGCTGTGTCCACTCACCCACGTGAGACGGGCAGGCAGGGCGCAGTGCGGATCTGGCTGTGTCCACTCACCCACGTGAGACGGGCAGGCGGGCGCAGTGCGGATCTGGCTGTGTCCACTCACCCACGTGAGACGGGCAGGCAAGGCGCAGTGTGGATCTGGGTGTGTCCACTCGCCCACGGTAGACGGGCAGGCAGTGCGCAGTGCGGATCTGGCTGTGTCCACTCACTGACGGGAGACGGGCAGGCAAGGCGCAGTGCGGATCTGGCTGTGTCCACTCACCCACGGGAGACGGGCAGGCAGGGCGCAGTGCGGATCTGGCTGTGTCCACTCACCCATGGCAGGCGGTCAGGCAGGGTGCAGTGCGGATCTGGCTGTGTCCACTCACCCACCGGAGACGGGCAGGCAGGGCGCAGTGCGGATCTGGCTGTGTCCACTCACCCACGGGAGACGGGCAGGCAAGGCGCAGTGCGGATCTGGCTGTGTCCACTCACCCACGGCAAATGGTCAGGCAGGGCGCAGTGCGAATCTGGCTGTGTCCACTCACCCACGGAAGACGGGCAGGCAGGGCGCAGTGTGGATCTGGCTGTGTCCACTCACCCACGGCAGACGGGCAGGCAGGGCGCAGTGCGGATCTGGCTGTGTCCACTCACCAACGTGAGACGGGCAGGCAAGGCGCAGTGCAGATCTGGCTGTGTCCACTCACCCACGGGAGACGGGCAGAGACGGTGCTGTGTGGATCTGGCTATGTCCACTGACCCACTGCAGACGGGCAGGCAGGGCGCACTACGGATCTGGCTGTGTCCACTCACCCACGGGAGACGGGCAGGCAGGGCGCATTGCGGATCTGGCTGTGTCCACTCACCCACGGGAGACGGGCAGGCAGGGCGCAGTGCGGATCTGGCAGTGTACACTCACCCACGGGAGACGGGCAGGTAGGGCGCAGTGCGGATCTGGCTGTGTCCACTCACCCAGGGGAGACGGGCAGGCAGGGCGCAGTGTGGATCTGGCTGTGTCCAGTCACCCATGGGAGACAGGCAGAGAGGGTGCTGTGTGGATATGGCTATGTCCAATGACCCACGGCAGACGGGCAGGCAGGGCGCAGTGCGGATCTGGCTGTGTCCACTCACCCACGGCAGACAGTCAGGCAGGGTACAGTGCAGATCTGGCTGTGTCCACTCACCCACGGGAGACGGGCAGGCAGGGCGCAGTGCGGATCTGGCTGTGTCCACTCACCCACGGGAGACGGGCAGGAAGGGCGCAGTGCGGATCTGGCTGTGTCCACTCACCCACGTGAGACGGGCAGGCAAGGCACAGTGCAGATCTGGCTGTGTCCACTCACCCACGGGAGACGGGCTGGCAGGGCGCAGTGCGGATCCGGCTGTGTCCACTCACCCACGGGAGATGGGCAGAGACGGTGCTGTGTGGATCTGGCTATGTCCACTGACCCACGGCAGACGGGCAGGCAGGGCGCAGTACGGATCTGGCTGTGTCCACTCACCCACGGAGACGGTCAGGCAGGGCGCAGTGCGGATCTGGCTGTGTCCACTCACCCACGGCAGACGGGCAGGCAGGGCGCAGTGTGGATGTGGCTGTGTCCACTCACCCACGGCAGATGTTCAGGCAGGGCGCAGTGCGGATCTGGCTGTGTCCACTCACCCACGGGATACGGGCAGGCAGGGCGTAGTGCGGATCTGGCTGTGTCCACTCGCCCACGGGAGACGGGCAGGCAGGGCGCAGTGCGGATCTGGCTGTGTCCACTCACCAAGGGGAGATGGGCATGGAAGGCGCAGTGTGGATCTGGCTGTGTCCACTCACCCACGGGACACGGGCAGAGAGGGTGCTGTGTGGATATGGCTATGACCACTGACCCACGGCAGATGGGCAGACAGGGCGCAGGGCGGATCTGGCTGTGTCCACTCACACACGGCAGACAGTCAGGCAGGGCGCAGTGCGGAACTGGCTGTGTCCTCTCACCCACGGCAGACGGGCAGGCAGGGCGCAGTGTGGATCTGGCTGTGTCCACTCACCCAGGGCAGATGGTCAGGCAGGGCTCAGTGCGGAACTGCCTGTGTCCACTCACCCACGGCAGACGGGCAGGGAGGGCGCAGTGCGGATCTGGCTGTGTACACTCGCCCACGGGAGACGGGCAGGCGGGGCGCAGTGCGGATGTGGCTGTGTCCACTCACCCACGGGAGACGGGCAGGGAAGGCGCAGTGCGGATCTGGCTGTGTCCACTCACCCACGGGAGACGGGCAGGCAGGGCGCAGTGCGGATCTGGCTGTGTCCACTCACCCACGGGAGACGGGCAGGTAGGGCGCAGTGCGAATCTGGCTGTGTCCCCTCACCCAGGGGAGACGGGCAGGCAAGGCGCAGTGTGGATCTGGCTGTGTCCACTCACCCACGGGAGACGGGCAGGCAAGGCGCAGTGCGGATCTGGCTGTGTCCACTCACCCACGGGAGACGGGCAGGCAGGGCGCAGTGCGGATCCGGCTGTGTCCACTCACCCACGGGAGATGGGCAGAGACGGTGCTGTGTGGATCTGGCTATGTCCACTGACCCACGGCAGACAGGCAGGCAGGGCGCAGTACGGATCTGGCTGTGTCCACTTACCCACGGCAGGCGGTCAGGCAGGGCGCAGTGCGGATATGGCTGTGTCCACTCACCCACGGCAGACGGTCAGGCAGGGCGCAGTGTGGATCTGGCTGTGTCCACTCACCCACGGCAGACGGGCAGGCAGGGCGAAGTGCGGATCTGGCTGTGTCCACTCACCCACGGGAGACGGGCAGGCAGGGCGCAGTGCGGATCTGGCTGTGTCCACTCACCCAGGGGAGACGGGCATGCAAGGCGCAGTGCGGATCTGGCTGTGTCCAGTAGCCCACGGGAGACGGGTAGGCACAGCGCAGTGCGGATCTGGCTGTGTCCACTCACCCACGGTAGATGGGCAGGCAGGGCGCAGTGCGGATCTGGCTGTGTCCAGTAGCCCACGGGAGACGGGTAGGCACAGCGCAGTGCGGATCTGGCTGTGTCCACTCTACCACGGGAGACGGGCACGCAGGGTCCAGTGAGGATCTGGCTGCGTCCACTCACCCAGGGAGGACGGGCAGGCAAGGCGCAGTGTGGATCTGGTGTTGTCCACTCACCCACGGGAGACGGGCAGAGAGGGTGCTGTGTGGATATGGCTATGTCCACTGACCCACGGCAGAGGTGCAGGCAGGGCGCAGTGTGGATCTGGCTGTGTCCACTCACCCACGGGAGACGGGCAGGCAGGGTGCAGTGCGGATCTGGCTGTGTCCACTCACCCACGGGAGACGGGCAGGCAAGGCGCAGTGCGGATCTGGCTGTGTCCACTCACCCACGGGAGACGGGCAGGCAGGGCGCAGTGCGGATCCGGCTGTGTCCACTCACCCACGGGAGATGGGAAGAGACGGTGCTGTGTGGATCTGGCTATTTCCACTGACCCACGGCAGGCGGTCAGGCAGGGCGCAGTGCGGATCTGGCTGTGTCCACTCAGCCACAGCAGGCGGTCAGGCAGGGCGCAGTGCGGATCTGGCTGTGTCCACTCACCCACGGGAGACGGGAAGGCAGGGCGCAGTGCGGATCTGGCTGTGTCCACTCACACACGGAAGACGGTCAGGCAGGGCGCAGTGCGGATCTGGCTGTGTGCACTCACCAACGGGAGACGGGCAGGCAGGGCGCAGTGCGGATCTGGCTTGTCCACTCACCAACGTGAGACGGGCAGGCTAGGCGCAGTGCGGATCTGGCTGTGTCCACTAACCCACAGGAGATGCGCAGGCAGGGCGCAGTGCGGATCCGGCTGTGTCCACTCACCCACGGGAGATGGGCAGAGACGGTGCTGTGTGGATCTGGCTATGTCCACTGACCCACGGCAGACGGGCAGGCAGGGCGCAGTATGGATCTGGCTGTGTCCACTAACCCACGGCAGGCGGTCAGGCAGGGCGCAGTGCGGATCTGGCTGTGTCCACTCACCCACGGGAGACGGGCAGGCAGGGTGCAGTGCGGATCTGGCTGTGTCCACTCACCCACGGGAGACGGGCAGGCAGGTCGCAGTGCGGATCTGGCTGTGTCCACTCACCCAGGGGAGACGGGCAGGCAAGGCCTAGTGCGGATCTGGCTGTGTCCAATCACCCACGGGAGACGGGCAGAGACGGTACTGTGTGGATCTGTCTATGTCCACTGACCAACTGCAGACGGGCAGGCAGGGCGCACTACGGATCTGGCTGTGTCCACTCACCCACGGGAGACGGGCAGGCAGGGCGCATTGCGGATCTGGCTGTGTCCACTCACCCACGGGAGACGGGCAGAGAGGGTGCTGTGTGGATATGGCTATGACCACTGACCCACGGCAGATGGGCAGGCAGGGCGCAGGGCGGATCTGGCTGTGTCCACTCACACACGGCAGACGGTCAGGCAGGGCGCAGTGCGGAACTGGCTGTGTCCTCTCACCCACGGCAGAAGGTCAGGCAGGGTGCAGTGCGGATCTGGCTGTGTCCACTCCCCAACGGGAGACGGGCAGGCAGGGCGCAGTACGGATCTGGCTGTGTCCACTCACCCACGTGAGAAGGGCAGGCAAGGCGCAGTGCGGATCTGGCTGTGTCCTCTCACCCACGGCAGACGTTCAGGCAGGGCGCAGTGCGGATCTGGCTGTGTCCACTCACCCACGGCAGACGGGCAGGCAGGGCGCAGTGCGGATCTGGCTGTGTCCACTCGCCCACGGGAGACGGGCAGGCAGGGCGCAGTGCGGATCTGGCTGTGTCCACTCACCCACGGGAGACGGGCAGGCAGGGCGCAGTGCGGATGTGGCTGTGTCCACTCACCCACGGGAGACGGGCAGGGAAGGCGCAGTGCGGATCTGGCTGTGTCCACTCACGCACGGGAGACGGTCAGGCAGGGCGCAGTGCGGATCTGGCTGTGTCCACTCACCCACGGGAGACGGGCAGGCAGGGCGCAGTGCGGATCTGGCTGTGTCCCCTCACCCAGGGGAGACGGGCAGGCAAGGCGCAGTGTGGATCTGGCTGTGTCCACTCACCCACTGGAGACGGGCAGGCAGGGCGCAGTGCGGATCTGGCTGTGTCCACTCACCCACGGGAGACAGGAAGGCAGGGCGCAGTGTGGATCTGGCTGTGTCCACTCACCGACGGGAGACGGTCAGGCAGGGCGCAGTGCGAATCTGGCTGTGTCCACTCACTGACGAGAGACGGGCAGGCTAGGCGCAGTGCGGATCTGGCTGAGTCCACTCACCCACGGGAGACGGGCAGGCAGGGCGCAGTGCGGATCTGGCTGTGACCACTCACCCACGGGAGACGGGCAGGCAGGGCGCAGTGCGGATCTGGCTGTGTCCACTCACCCAGGGGAGACGGGCAGGCAAGGCACAGTGTGGATCTGGCTGTGTACACTCACCCACGGGAGACGGGCAGAGAGGGTGCTGTGTGGATCTGGCTATGTCCATTGACCCACGGCAGACGGGCAGGCAGGGCGCAGTGCGGATCTGGCTGTGTCCACTCACCCACGGCAGAAGGTCAGGCAGGGTGCAGTGCGGATCTGGCTGTGTCCACTCACCCACGGGAGACGGGCAGGCAGGGCGCAGTACGGATCAGGCTGTGTCCACTCACCCACGTGAGACGGGCAGGCAAGGCGCAGTGCGGATCTGGCTGTGTCCTCTCACCCACGGCAGACGGTCAGGCAGGGCGCAGTGCGGATCTGGCTGTGTCCACTCACTTTCGGCAGACGGGCAGGCAGGGCGCAGTGAGGATCTGGCTGTGTCCACTCACCCACGGCAGACGGTCAGGCAGGGCGCAGTCCGGATCTGGCTGTGTCCACTTACCCACGGCAGACGGGCAGGCAGGGCGCAGTGCGGATCTGGCTGTGTCCACTCTCCCACGGGAGACGGGCAGGCAGGGCGCAGTGCGGATCTAGCTGTGTCCACTCACCCACGGGAGACGGGCAGGCAGGGCGCAGTGCGGATCTGGCTGTGTCCACTCACCCACGTGAGACGGTCACGCAGGGCACAGTGTGGATATTGCTGTGTCCACTCACCCACGGCAGACGGGCAGGCAGGGCGCAGTGTGGATCTGGCTGTGTCCACTCACCCACGGCAGATGGTCAGGCAGGGCGCAGTGCGGATCTGGCTGTGTCCACTCGCCCACGGGAGACGGGAAGGCAGGGCGCGGTGCGGATCTGGCTGTGTCCACTCACCGTCGGGAGACGGGCAGGCAGGGCACAGTGAGGATCTGGCTGTGTCCACTCACCCAGCGGAGACGGGAAGGCAAGGCGCAGTGTGGATCTGGCTGTGTCCACTCACCCACGGGAGACGGGCAGAGAGGGTGCTGTGTGGATATGGCTATGTCCACTGACCCACGGCAGACGGGCAGGCAGGTCGCAGTGCGATTCTGGCTGTGTCCACTCACCCACGGCAAGCGGTCAGGCAGGGTGTAGTGCGGATCTGGCTGTGTCCAGTCACCCACGGCATCGGTCAGGCAGGGCGCAGGGCAGATCTGGCTGTGTCCACTCGCCCACGGCAGACGGGCAGGCAGGGCGCATGTGGATCTGGTTGTGTCCACTCACCCACGGCAGACGGTCAAGCAGGGCGCAGTGCGGATCTGGCTGTGTCCACTCACCCACGCCAGACGGGCAGGCAGGGCGCAGTGCGGATCTGGCTGTGTCCACTCACCCACGTGAGACGGGCAGGCAAGGCGCAGTGTGGATCTGGCTGTGTCCACTCACCCATGGCAAACGGTCAGGCAGGGCGCAGTGCGGATCTGGCTGTGTCCACTCACCCACGGGAGACGGGCAGGCAGGGTGCAGTGCGGATCTGGCTGTGTCCACTCACCCACGGGAGACGGGCAGGCAGGTCGCAGTGCGGATCTGGCTGTGTCCACTCATCCACGTGAGACGGGCAGGCAAGGCCCAGTGCGGATCTGGCTGTGTCCACTCACCCAGGGGAGACGGGCAGGCAAGGCGCAGTGTGGATCTGGCTGTGTCCAGTCACCCACGGGAGACGGGCAGAGAGCGTGCTGTGTGGTTATGGCTATGCCCACTGACCCACGGCAGACGGGCAGGCAGGGCGCAGTGCGGATCTGGCTGTGTCCACTCACACACGGCAGAAGGTCAGGCAGGGTGCAGTGCGGATCTGGCTGTGTCCACTCACCCACGGGAGACGTGCAGGCAGGGCTCAGTACGGATCTGGCTGTGTCCACTGACCCACATGAGACGGGCAGGCAAGGCGCAGTGCGGATCTGGCTGTGTCCTCTCACCCACGGCAGACGGTCAGGCAGGGCGCAGTGCGGATCTGGCTGTGTCCACTCACCCTCGGCAGACGGGCAGGCAGGGCGCAGTGCGGATCTGGCTGTGTCCACTCACCCACGGCAGACGGTGAGGCAGGGCGCAGTGCGGATCTGGCTGTGTCCACTCGCCCACGGGAGACGGGCAGGCAGGGCGCAGTGCGGATCTGGCGCTGTCCACTCGCCCACGGGAGACGGGCAGGCAGAGCGCAGTGCGGATCTGGCTGTGTCCACTCACCCACGGGAGACGGGCAGGCAGGGCGCAGTGCGGATCTGGCTGTGTCCACTCACCCACGGGAGACGGGCAGGCAGGGCGCAGTGCGGATCTGGCTGTGTCCACTCACCCACGGGATTCGGGCAGAGACGGTGCTGTGTGGATCTGCCTATGTCCGCTGACCCACGGCAGACGGGCAGGCAGGGCGCAGTACGGATCTGGCTGTGTCCACTCACCCACGGCAGGCGGTCAGGCAGGGTGCAGTGCGGATCTGGCTGTGTCCACTCACCCACGGGAGACGGGCAGGCAGGGCGCAGTGCGGATCTGGCTGTGTCCACTCACCCACGGCAGGCGGTCAGGCAGGGCGCAGTGCGGATCTGGCTGTGTCCACTCACCCACGGCAGGCGGTCAGGCAGGGCGCAGTGCGGATCTGGCTGTGTCCACTCACCCACGGCAGACAGTCAGGCAGGGTACAGTGCAGATCTGGCTGTGTCCACTCACCCACGGGAGACGGGCAGGCAGGGCGCAGTGCGGATCTGGCTGTGTCCACTCACCCACGGGAGACGGGCAGGAAGGGCGCAGTGCGGATCTGGCTGTGTCCACTCACCCACGTGAGACGGGCAGGCAAGGCACAGTGCAGATCTGGCTGTGTCCACTCACCCACGGGAGACGGGCTGGCAGGGCGCAGTGCGGATCCGGCTGTGTCCACTCACCCACGGGAGATGGGCAGAGACGGTGCTGTGTGGATCTGGCTATGTCCACTGACCCACGGCAGACGGGCAGGCAGGGCGCAGTACGGATCTGGCTGTGTCCACTCACCCACGGAGACGGTCAGGCAGGGCGCAGTGCGGATCTGGCTGTGTCCACTCACCCACGGCAGACGGGCAGGCAGGGCGCAGTGTGGATGTGGCTGTGTCCACTCACCCACGGCAGATGTTCAGGCAGGGCGCAGTGCGGATCTGGCTGTGTCCACTCACCCACGGGATACGGGCAGGCAGGGCGTAGTGCGGATCTGGCTGTGTCCACTCGCCCACGGGAGACGGGCAGGCAGGGCGCAGTGCGGATCTGGCTGTGTCCACTCACCAAGGGGAGATGGGCATGCAAGGCGCAGTGTGGATCTGGCTGTGTCCACTCACCCACGGGACACGGGCAGAGAGGGTGCTGTGTGGATATGGCTATGACCACTGACCCACGGCAGATGGGCAGACAGGGCGCAGGGCGGATCTGGCTGTGTCCACTCACACACGGCAGACAGTCAGGCAGGGCGCAGTGCGGAACTGGCTGTGTCCTCTCACCCACGGCAGACGGGCAGGCAGGGCGCAGTGTGGATCTGGCTGTGTCCACTCACCCAGGGCAGATGGTCAGGCAGGGCTCAGTGCGGAACTGCCTGTGTCCACTCACCCACGGCAGACGGGCAGGGAGGGCGCAGTGCGGATCTGGCTGTGTACACTCGCCCACGGGAGACGGGCAGGCGGGGCGCAGTGCGGATGTGGCTGTGTCCACTCACCCACGGGAGACGGGCAGGGAAGGCGCAGTGCGGATCTGGCTGTGTCCACTCACCCACGGGAGACGGGCAGGCAGGGCGCAGTGCGGATCTGGCTGTGTCCACTCACCCACGGGAGACGGGCAGGTAGGGCGCAGTGCGAATCTGGCTGTGTCCCCTCACCCAGGGGAGACGGGCAGGCAAGGCGCAGTGTGGATCTGGCTGTGTCCACTCACCCACGGGAGACGGGCAGGCAAGGCGCAGTGCGGATCTGGCTGTGTCCACTCACCCACGGGAGACGGGCAGGCAGGGCGCAGTGCGGATCCGGCTGTGTCCACTCACCCACGGGAGATGGGCAGAGACGGTGCTGTGTGGATCTGGCTATGTCCACTGACCCACGGCAGACAGGCAGGCAGGGCGCAGTACGGATCTGGCTGTGTCCACTTACCCACGGCAGGCGGTCAGGCAGGGCGCAGTGCGGATATGGCTGTGTCCACTCACCCACGGCAGACGGTCAGGCAGGGCGCAGTGTGGATCTGGCTGTGTCCACTCACCCACGGCAGACGGGCAGGCAGGGCGAAGTGCGGATCTGGCTGTGTCCACTCACCCACGGGAGACGGGCAGGCAGGGCGCAGTGCGGATCTGGCTGTGTCCACTCACCCAGGGGAGACGGGCATGCAAGGCGCAGTGCGGATCTGGCTGTGTCCAGTAGCCCACGGGAGACGGGTAGGCACAGCGCAGTGCGGATCTGGCTGTGTCCACTCACCCACGGTAGATGGGCAGGCAGGGCGCAGTGCGGATCTGGCTGTGTCCAGTAGCCCACGGGAGACGGGTAGGCACAGCGCAGTGCGGATCTGGCTGTGTCCACTCTACCACGGGAGACGGGCACGCAGGGTCCAGTGAGGATCTGGCTGCGTCCACTCACCCAGGGAGGACGGGCAGGCAAGGCGCAGTGTGGATCTGGTGTTGTCCACTCACCCACGGGAGACGGGCAGAGAGGGTGCTGTGTGGATATGGCTATGTCCACTGACCCACGGCAGAGGTGCAGGCAGGGCGCAGTGTGGATCTGGCTGTGTCCACTCACCCACGGGAGACGGGCAGGCAGGGTGCAGTGCGGATCTGGCTGTGTCCACTCACCCACGGGAGACGGGCAGGCAAGGCGCAGTGCGGATCTGGCTGTGTCCACTCACCCACGGGAGACGGGCAGGCAGGGCGCAGTGCGGATCCGGCTGTGTCCACTCACCCACGGGAGATGGGAAGAGACGGTGCTGTGTGGATCTGGCTATTTCCACTGACCCACGGCAGGCGGTCAGGCAGGGCGCAGTGCGGATCTGGCTGTGTCCACTCAGCCACAGCAGGCGGTCAGGCAGGGCGCAGTGCGGATCTGGCTGTGTCCACTCACCCACGGGAGACGGGAAGGCAGGGCGCAGTGCGGATCTGGCTGTGTCCACTCACACACGGAAGACGGTCAGGCAGGGCGCAGTGCGGATCTGGCTGTGTGCACTCACCAACGGGAGACGGGCAGGCAGGGCGCAGTGCGGATCTGGCTTGTCCACTCACCAACGTGAGACGGGCAGGCTAGGCGCAGTGCGGATCTGGCTGTGTCCACTAACACACAGGAGATGCGCAGGCAGGGCGCAGTGCGGATCCGGCTGTGTCCACTCACCCACGGGAGATGGGCAGAGACGGTGCTGTGTGGATCTGGCTATGTCCACTGACCCACGGCAGACGGGCAGGCAGGGCGCAGTATGGATCTGGCTGTGTCCACTAACCCACGGCAGGCGGTCAGGCAGGGCGCAGTGCGGATCTGGCTGTGTCCACTCACCCACGGGAGACGGGCAGGCAGGGTGCAGTGCGGATCTGGCTGTGTCCACTCACCCACGGGAGACGGGCAGGCAGGTCGCAGTGCGGATCTGGCTGTGTCCACTCACCCAGGGGAGACGGGCAGGCAAGGCCTAGTGCGGATCTGGCTGTGTCCAATCACCCACGGGAGACGGGCAGAGACGGTACTGTGTGGATCTGTCTATGTCCACTGACCAACTGCAGACGGGCAGGCAGGGCGCACTACGGATCTGGCTGTGTCCACTCACCCACGGGAGACGGGCAGGCAGGGCGCATTGCGGATCTGGCTGTGTCCACTCACCCACGGGAGACGGGCAGAGAGGGTGCTGTGTGGATATGGCTATGACCACTGACCCACGGCAGATGGGCAGGCAGGGCGCAGGGCGGATCTGGCTGTGTCCACTCACACACGGCAGACGGTCAGGCAGGGCGCAGTGCGGAACTGGCTGTGTCCTCTCACCCACGGCAGAAGGTCAGGCAGGGTGCAGTGCGGATCTGGCTGTGTCCACTCCCCAACGGGAGACGGGCAGGCAGGGCGCAGTACGGATCTGGCTGTGTCCACTCACCCACGTGAGAAGGGCAGGCAAGGCGCAGTGCGGATCTGGCTGTGTCCTCTCACCCACGGCAGACGTTCAGGCAGGGCGCAGTGCGGATCTGGCTGTGTCCACTCACCCACGGCAGACGGGCAGGCAGGGCGCAGTGCGGATCTGGCTGTGTCCACTCGCCCACGGGAGACGGGCAGGCAGGGCGCAGTGCGGATCTGGCTGTGTCCACTCACCCACGGGAGACGGGCAGGCAGGGCGCAGTGCGGATGTGGCTGTGTCCACTCACCCACGGGAGACGGGCAGGGAAGGCGCAGTGCGGATCTGGCTGTGTCCACTCACGCACGGGAGACGGTCAGGCAGGGCGCAGTGCGGATCTGGCTGTGTCCACTCACCCACGGGAGACGGGCAGGCAGGGCGCAGTGCGGATCTGGCTGTGTCCCCTCACCCAGGGGAGACGGGCAGGCAAGGCGCAGTGTGGATCTGGCTGTGTCCACTCACCCACTGGAGACGGGCAGGCAGGGCGCAGTGCGGATCTGGCTGTGTCCACTCACCCACGGGAGACAGGAAGGCAGGGCGCAGTGTGGATCTGGCTGTGTCCACTCACCGACGGGAGACGGTCAGGCAGGGCGCAGTGCGAATCTGGCTGTGTCCACTCACTGACGAGAGACGGGCAGGCTAGGCGCAGTGCGGATCTGGCTGAGTCCACTCACCCACGGGAGACGGGCAGGCAGGGCGCAGTGCGGATCTGGCTGTGACCACTCACCCACGGGAGACGGGCAGGCAGGGCGCAGTGCGGATCTGGCTGTGTCCACTCACCCAGGGGAGACGGGCAGGCAAGGCACAGTGTGGATCTGGCTGTGTACACTCACCCACGGGAGACGGGCAGAGAGGGTGCTGTGTGGATCTGGCTATGTCCATTGACCCACGGCAGACGGGCAGGCAGGGCGCAGTGCGGATCTGGCTGTGTCCACTCACCCACGGCAGAAGGTCAGGCAGGGTGCAGTGCGGATCTGGCTGTGTCCACTCACCCACGGGAGACGGGCAGGCAGGGCGCAGTACGGATCAGGCTGTGTCCACTCACCCACGTGAGACGGGCAGGCAAGGCGCAGTGCGGATCTGGCTGTGTCCTCTCACCCACGGCAGACGGTCAGGCAGGGCGCAGTGCGGATCTGGCTGTGTCCACTCACTTTCGGCAGACGGGCAGGCAGGGCGCAGTGAGGATCTGGCTGTGTCCACTCACCCACGGCAGACGGTCAGGCAGGGCGCAGTCCGGATCTGGCTGTGTCCACTTACCCACGGCAGACGGGCAGGCAGGGCGCAGTGCGGATCTGGCTGTGTCCACTCTCCCACGGGAGACGGGCAGGCAGGGCGCAGTGCGGATCTAGCTGTGTCCACTCACCCACGGGAGACGGGCAGGCAGGGCGCAGTGCGGATCTGGCTGTGTCCACTCACCCACGTGAGACGGTCACGCAGGGCACAGTGTGGATATTGCTGTGTCCACTCACCCACGGCAGACGGGCAGGCAGGGCGCAGTGTGGATCTGGCTGTGTCCACTCACCCACGGCAGATGGTCAGGCAGGGCGCAGTGCGGATCTGGCTGTGTCCACTCGCCCACGGGAGACGGGAAGGCAGGGCGCGGTGCGGATCTGGCTGTGTCCACTCACCGTCGGGAGACGGGCAGGCAGGGCACAGTGAGGATCTGGCTGTGTCCACTCACCCAGCGGAGACGGGAAGGCAAGGCGCAGTGTGGATCTGGCTGTGTCCACTCACCCACGGGAGACGGGCAGAGAGGGTGCTGTGTGGATATGGCTATGTCCACTGACCCACGGCAGACGGGCAGGCAGGTCGCAGTGCGATTCTGGCTGTGTCCACTCACCCACGGCAAGCGGTCAGGCAGGGTGTAGTGCGGATCTGGCTGTGTCCAGTCACCCACGGCATCGGTCAGGCAGGGCGCAGGGCAGATCTGGCTGTGTCCACTCGCCCACGGCAGACGGGCAGGCAGGGCGCATGTGGATCTGGATGTGTCCACTCACCCACGGCAGACGGTCAAGCAGGGCGCAGTGCGGATCTGGCTGTGTCCACTCACCCACGCCAGACGGGCAGGCAGGGCGCAGTGCGGATCTGGCTGTGTCCACTCACCCACGTGAGACGGGCAGGCAAGGCGCAGTGTGGATCTGGCTGTGTCCACTCACCCATGGCAAACGGTCAGGCAGGGCGCAGTGCGGATCTGGCTGTGTCCACTCACCCACGGGAGACGGGCAGGCAGGGTGCAGTGCGGATCTGGCTGTGTCCACTCACCCACGGGAGACGGGCAGGCAGGTCGCAGTGCGGATCTGGCTGTGTTCACTCATCCACGTGAGACGGGCAGGCAAGGCCCAGTGCGGATCTGGCTGTGTCCACTCACCCAGGGGAGACGGGCAGGCAAGGCGCAGTGTGGATCTGGCTGTGTCCAGTCACCCACGGGAGACGGGCAGAGAGCGTGCTGTGTGGTTATGGCTATGCCCACTGACCCACGGCAGACGGGCAGGCAGGGCGCAGTGCGGATCTGGCTGTGTCCACTCACACACGGCAGAAGGTCAGGCAGGGTGCAGTGCGGATCTGGCTGTGTCCACTCACCCACGGGAGACGTGCAGGCAGGGCTCAGTACGGATCTGGCTGTGTCCACTGACCCACATGAGACGGGCAGGCAAGGCGCAGTGCGGATCTGGCTGTGTCCTCTCACCCACGGCAGACGGTCAGGCAGGGCGCAGTGCGGATCTGGCTGTGTCCACTCACCCTCGGCAGACGGGCAGGCAGGGCGCAGTGCGGATCTGGCTGTGTCCACTCACCCACGGCAGACGGTGAGGCAGGGCGCAGTGCGGATCTGGCTGTGTCCACTCGCCCACGGGAGACGGGCAGGCAGGGCGCAGTGCGGATCTGGCGCTGTCCACTCGCCCACGGGAGACGGGCAGGCAGGGCGCAGTGCGGATCTGGCTGTGTCCACTCACCCACGGGAGACGGGCAGGCAGGGCGCAGTGCGGATCTGGCTGTGTCCACTCACCCACGGGAGACGGGCAGGCAGGGCGCAGTGCGGATCTGGCTGTGTCCACTCACCCACGGGATTCGGGCAGAGACGGTGCTGTGTGGATCTGCCTATGTCCGCTGACCCACGGCAGACGGGCAGGCAGGGCGCAGTACGGATCTGGCTGTGTCCACTCACCCACGGCAGGCGGTCAGGCAGGGTGCAGTGCGGATCTGGCTGTGTCCACTCACCCACGGGAGACGGGCAGGCAGGGCGCAGTGCGGATCTGGCTGTGTCCACTCACCCACGGCAGGCGGTCAGGCAGGGCGCAGTGCGGATCTGGCTGTGTCCACTCACCCACGGCAGGCGGTCAGGCAGGGCGCAGTGCGGATCTGGCTGTGTCCACTCACCCATGGCAGGCGGTCAGGCAGGGCGTAGTGCGGATATGGCTGTGTCCACTCACCCACTGCAGACGGTCAGGCAGGGCGCAGTGCGGATCTGGCTGTGTCCACTCACCCACGGCAGACGGGCAGGCAGGGCGCAGTGCGGATCTGGCTGTGTCCACTCGCCCATGGGAGACGGGCAGGCAGGGCGCAGTGCGGACCTGGCTGTGTCCACAAACCCACGGCAGGCGGTCAGGCAATGCGCAGTGCGGATCTGGCTGTGTCCACTCACCCACGGCAGGCGGTCAGGCAGGGCGCTGTGCGGATATGGCTGTGTCCACTCACGCACGGCAGACGGTCAGGCAGGGCGCAGTGCGGATCTGGCTGTGTCCACTCACCCACGGCAGGTGGTCAGGCAGGGTGCAGTGCGGATCTGGCTGTGTCCACTCACCCACGGGAGACGGGAAGGCAGGGCGCAGTGCGGATCTGGCTGTGTCCACTCACCCACGGGAGACGGGCAGGCAGGGCGCAGTGCGGATCTGGCTGTGTCCACTCACCCACGGGAGACGGGCAGGCAGGGCGCAGTGCGGATCTGACTGTGTCCACTCACCCACGGGAGACGGGCAGGCAGGGCGCAGTGCGGATCTGGCTGTGTCCACTCGCCCACGGGAGACGGGCAGGCAGGGCGCAGTGCGGATCTGGCTGTGTCGACTCACCCACGGGAGACGGGCAGGCAGGGCGCAGTTCGGATCTGGCTGTGTCCACTCACCCAAGGGAGACGGGCAGGCAGGGCGCAGTGTGGATCCGGCTGTGTCCACTCACCCACGGGAGATGGGCAGAGACGGTGCTGTGCGGATCTGGCTGTGTCCACTCACCCACGGCAGGCGGTCAGGCAGGGCGCAGTGCGGATCTGGCTGTGTCCACGCACCCACAGCATGCGGTCAGCCAGGGCGCAGTGCGGATCTGGCAGTGTCCACTCACCCACGGGAGACGGGCAGGCAAGGCGCAGTGAGGATTCGGCTGTGTCCACTCACCCATGGGAGATGGGCAGAGACTGTGCTGTGTGGATCTGGCTATGTCCACTGACCCACGTCAGACGGGCAGGCAGGGCGCAGTGCGGATCTGGCTGTGTCCACTCACCCACGGCAGGCGGTCAGGCAGGGCGTAGTGCGGATCTGGCTGTGTCCACTCACCCACGTGAGACGGGCAGGCAAGGCTCAGAGCGGATCTGGCTGTGTCCAATCACCCACAGGAGACGGGCAGGCAGGGCGCAGTGCGGATCTGGCTGTGTCCACTCGCCCACGGGAGACGGGCAGGCAGGGCGCAGTGCAGATCTGGCTGTGTCGACTCGCCCATGGGAGACGGGCAGGCAGGGCGCAGTGCGGATCTGGCTGTGTCCACTCACCCACGGGAGACGGGCAGGCAGGGCGCAGTACGGATCTGGCTGTGTCCACTCACCCACGGCAGGCGGTCAGGCAGGGTGCAGTGCGGATCTGGCTGTGTCCACTCACCCACGGGAGATGGGCAGAGACGGTGCTGTGTGGATCTGGGTATGTCCACTGACCCACGCCAGATGGGCAGGCAGGGCACAGTACGGATCTGGCTGTGTCCACTCACCCACGGCAGGCGGTCAGGCAGGGTGCAGTGTGGATCTGGCGGTGTCCACTCACCCACGGGAGACGGGCAGGCAGGGCGCAGTGCGGATCTGGCTGTGTCCACTCACCCACGGGAGACGGGCAGGCAGGGCGCAGTGCGGATCTGGCTGTGTCCACTCACCCACGGGAGACGAGCAGGCAGGGCGCAGTGTGGATCCGGCTGTGTCCACTCACCCACGGGAGATGGGCAGAGACGGTGCTGTGTGGATCTGGCTATGTGCACTGACCCACGGCCGACGGGCAGGCAGGGCGCAGTACGGATCTGGCTGTGTCCACTCACCCACGGCAGGCGGTCAGACAGGGCGCAGTGCGGATTTTGCTGTGTCCACTCACCCACGGCAGGCGGTCAGGCAGGGCGCTGTGCGGATCTGGCTGTGTCCACTCACGCACGGCAGACGGTCAGGCAGGGCGCAGTGCGGATCTGGCTGTGTCCACTCACCAACGGGAGACTTGCAGGCAGGGCGCAGTGCGGATCTGGCTGTGTCCACTCACCCACGGGAGATGGGCAGGCAAGGCGCAGTGCGGATCTGGCTGTGTCCACTCACCCACGGGAGACGGGCAGAGACGGTGCTGTGTGGATCTGCCTATGTCCGCTGACCCACGGCAGACGGGCAGGCAGGGCGCAGTACGGATCTGGCTGTGTCCACTCAGACACGGCAGGCGGTCAGGCAGGGTGCAGTGCGGATCTGGCTGTGTCCACTCACCCACGGGAGACGGGCAGGCAGGGCGCAGTGCGGATCTGGCTGTGTCCACTCACCCACGGCAGGCGGTCAGGCAGGGCGCAGTGCGGATCTGGCTGTGTCCACTCACCCACGGCAGGCGGTCACGCAGGGCGCAGTGCGGATCTGGCTGTGTCCACTCACCCACGGCAGGCGGTCAGGCAGGGCGTAGTGCGGATCTGGCTGTGTCCACTCACCCACTGCAGACGGTCAGGCAGGGCGCAGTGCGGATCTGGCTGTGTCCACTCACCCACGGCAGACGGGCAGGCAGGGCGCAGTGCGGATCTGGCTGTGTCCACTCGCCCACGGGAGACGGGCAGGCAGGGCGCAGTGCAGACCTGGCTGTGTCCACACACCCACAGCAGGCGGTCAGGCAGGGCGCAGTGCGGATCTGGCTGTTTCCACTCACCAACGGAATACGGTCAGGCTGGGCGCAGTGCGGATCTGACTGTGTCCACTCACCCACGGCAGGCGGTCAGGCAGGGCGCAGTGCGGATCTGGCTGTGTCCACGCACCCACAGCATGCGGTCAGCCAGGGCGCAGTGCGGATCTGGCAGTGTCCACTCACCCACGGGAGACGGGCAGGCAAGGCGCAGTGCGGATCCGGCTGTGTCCACTCACCCACGGGAGATGGGCAGAGACTGTGCTGTGTGGATCTGGCTATGTCCACTAACCCACGTCAGACGGGCAGGCAGGGCGCAGTGTGGATCTGGCTGTGTCTACTCACCCACGGCAGACGGTCAGACAGGGTGCAGTGCGGATCTGGCTGTGTCCACTCACCCACGGGAGAAGGGCAGGCAGGGCGCAGTGCGGATCTGGCTGTGTCCACTCACCCACGTGAGACGGGCAGACAAGGCTCAGAGCGGATCTGGCTGTGTCCACTCACCCACGGGAGACGGGCAGGCAGGGCGCAGTGCGGATCTGGCTGTGTCCACTCACCCACGGCAGACCGGCAGGCAGGGCGCAGTACGGATCTGGCTGTGTCGACTCGCCCACGGGAGACGGGCAGGCAGGGCGCAGTGCGGATCTGGCTGTGTCCACTCACCCACGGGAGACGGGCAGGCAGGGCGCAGTACGGATCTGGCTGTGTCCACTCACCCACGGCAGGCGGTCAGGCAGGGCGCAGTGCGGATCTGGCTGTGTCCACTCACCCACGGGAGATGGGCAGAGACGGTGCTGTGTGGATCTGGCTATGTCCACTGACCCACGGCAGATGGGCAGGCAGGGCGCAGTACGGATCTGGCTGTGTCCACTCACCCACGGCAGGCGGTCAGGCAGGGTGCAGTGTGGATCTGGCTGTGTCCACTCACCCACGGGAGACGGGCAGGCAGGGCGCAGTGCGGATCTGGCTGTGTCCACTCACCCACGGGAGACGGGCAGGCAGGGCGCAGTGCGGATCTGGCTGTGTCCACTCACCCACGGGAGACGAGCAGGCAGGGCGCAGTGTGAATCCGGCTGTGTCCACTCACCCACGGGAGATGGGCAGAGACGGTGCTGTGTGGATCTGACTATGTGCACTGACCCACGGCCGACGGGCAGGCAGGGCGCAGTATGGATCTGGCTGTGTCCACTCACCCACGGCTGGCGGTCAGGCTGGGCGCAGTGCGGATCTGGCTGTGTCCACTCACCCACGGCAGGCGGTCAGGCAGGGCGCTGTGCGGATCTGGCTGTGTCCACTCACGCACGGCAGACGGTCAGGCAGGGCGCAGTGCGGATCTGGCTGTGTCCACTCACCCACGGGAGACGGGCAGGTAGGGCACAGTGCGGATCTGGCTGTGTCCACTCACGCACGGGAGATAGGCAGGAAAAGCGCAGTGCGGATATGGCTGTGTCCACTCACCCACGGGAGACGGGCAGAGACGGTGCTGTGTGGATCTGCCTATGTCCGCTGACCCACGGCAGACGGGCAGGCAGGGCGCAGTACGGATCTGGCTGTGTCCACTCACCCACGGCAGGTGGTCAGGCAGGGTGCAGTGCGGATCTGGCTGTGTCCACTCACCCACGGGAGACGGGAGGCAGGGCGCAGTGCGGATCTGGCTGTATCCACTCACCCACGGGAGACGGGCAGGCAGGGCGCAGTGCGGACCTGGCTGTGTCCACTCACCCACGGGAGACGGGCAGGCAGGGCGCAGTGCGGATCTGGCTGTGTCCACTCACCCACGGGAGACGGGCAGGCAGGGCGCAGTGCGGATCTGGCTGTGTCCACTCGCCCACGGGAGACGGGCAGGCAGGGCGCAGTGCGGATCTGGCTGTGTCCACTCACCCACGGGAGACGGGCAGGCAGGGCGCAGTTCGGATCTGGCTGTGTCCACTCACCCAAGGGAGACGGGCAGGCAGGGCGCAGTGTGGATCCGGCTGTGTCCACTCACCAACGGGAGATGGGCAGAGACGGTGCTGTGTGGATCTGGCTATGTCCACTGACCCACGTCAGACGGGCAGGCAGGGTGCAGTGTGGATCTGGCTGTGTCTACTCACCCACGGCAGACGGTCAGACAGGGTGCAGTGCGGATCTGGCTGTGTCCACTCACCCACGGGAGACGGGCAAGCAGGGCGCAGTGCGGATCTGGCTGTGTCCACTCACCCACGTGAGATGGGCAGACAAGGCTCAGAGCGGATCTGGCTGTGTCCACTCACCCACGGGAGACGAGCAGGCAGGGCGCAGTGCGGATCTGGCTGTGTCCACTCACCCACGGGAGACGGTCAGGCAGGGCGCAGTGCGAATCTGGCTGTGTCCACTCACCCACGTCAGACGGGCAGGCAGGGCGCAGTACGGATCTGGCTGTGTCCACTCGCCCACGGGAGACGGGCAGGCAGGGCGCAGTGCGGACCTGGCTGTGTCCACTCACCCACGGCAGGCGGTCAGGCAGGGCGCAGTGCGGATCTGGCTGTGTCCACTCACCCACGGCAGACTGTCAGGCAGGGCGCAGTGCGGATCTGGCTGTGTCCACTCACCCACGGCAGGCGGTCAGGCAAAGCGCAGTGCGGATCTGGCTGTGTCCACGCACCCACAGCATGCGGTCAGCCAGGGCGCAGTGCGGATCTGGCAGTGTCCACTCACCCACGGGAGACGGGCAGGCCAGGCGCAGTGCGGATCCGGCTGTGTCCACTCACCCACGGGAGATGGGCAGAGACTGTGCTGTGTGGATCTGGCTATGTCCACTGACCCACGTCAGACGGGCAGGCAGGGCGCAGTGCAGACCTGGCTGTGTCCACTCACCCACTGCAGGCGGTCAGGCAGGGCGCAGTGCGGATATGGCTGTGTCCACTCACCCACGGCAGGCGGTCAGGCAGGGTGCAGTGCGGATCTGGCTGTGTCCACTCACCCACGGGAGACGGGCAGGCAGGGCGCAGTGCGGATCTGGCTGTGTCCACTCACCCACGGGAGACGGGCAGGCAGGGCGCAGTGCGGATCTGGCTTTGTCCACTCACCCATGGGAGACGGGCAGGCAGGGCGCAGTGCGGATCTGGCTGTGTCCATTCACCCACGGGAGATGGGCAGAGACGGTGCTGTGTGGATCTGGCTATGTCCACTGTCCCACGGCAGACGGGCAGGCAGGGCGCAGTGCGGATCTAGCTGTGTCCACTCACCCACGGCAGACGGGCAGGTAGGGCGCAGTGCAGATCTGGCTGTGTCCACTCGCCCGCGGGAGACGGGCAGACAGGGCGCAGTTCGGATGTGGCTGTGTCCACTCACCCACGGCAGGCGGTCAGGCAGGGCGCAGTGCGGATCTGGCTGTGTCCACTCACCCACGGCAGGCGGTCAGGCAGGGCATAGTGCGGATCTGGCTGTGTCCACTCACTCACGGCAGACGGTCAGGCAGGGCGCAGTGCGGATCTGGCTGTGTCCACTCACCCACGGCAGACGGGCAGGCAGGGCGCAGTGCGGATCTGGCTGTGTCCACTCGCCCACGGGAGACGGGCAGGAAGGGCGCAGTGCGGATCTGGCTGTGTCCACTCGCCCACGGGAGACGGGCAGGCAGGGCGCAGTGCGGATCTGGCTGTGTCCACTCGCCCACGGGAGACGGGCAGGCAGGGCGCAGTGCGGATCTGGCTGTGTCCACTCACCCACGGCAGGCGGTCAGGCAGGGCGCAGTGCGGATCTGGCTGTGTCCACTCACCCACGGCAGACGGTCAGGCAGGGCGCAGTGCGGATCTGACTGTGTCCACTCACCCACGGCAGGCGGTCAGGCAGGGCGCAGTGCGGATCTGGCTGTGTCCACGCACCTATAGCATGCGGTCAGCCAGGGCGCAGTGCGGATCTGGCTGTGTCACCTCACCCACGGGAGACGGGCAGGGCGCAGTGCGGATCTGCCTGTGTCCACTCACCAACGTGAGACGGGCAGGCAAGGCGCAGTGCGGATCCGGCTGTGTCCACTCACCCACGGGAGACGGGCATGCAGGGCGCAGTGCGGATCCGGCTGTGTCCACTCACCCACGGGAGATGGGCAGAGACTGTGCTGTGTGGATCTGGCTATGTCCACTGACCCACGTCAGACGGGCAGGCAGGGCGCAGTGCGGATCTGGCTGTGTCTACTCACCCACGGCAGACGGTCAGACAGGGTGCAGTGCGGATCTGGCTGTGTCCACTCACCCACGGGAGATGGGCAGGCAGGGCGCAGTGCGGATCTGGATGTGTCCACTCACCCACGTGAGACGGGCAGGCAAGGCTCAGTGCGGATCTGGCTGTGTCCACTCACCCAGGGAGACGGGTAGCCAGGGCGCAGTGCGTATCTGGCTGTGTCCAGTCACCCACGGGAGACGGGCAGGCATGGCGCAGTGCGGATCCGGCTGTGTCCACTCACCCACGGGAGACGGGCAGAGACGGTGCTGTGTGGATTTGGCTATGTCCACTGACCCACGGCAGACGGGCAGGCAGGGCGCAGTACGGAGCTGGCTGTGTCCACTCACCCACGGCAGGCGGTCAGGCAGGGTACAATGCGGATCTGGCTGTGTCCACTCACCCACGGGAGACGGGTAGGCAGGGCGCAGTGCGGATCTGGCTGTGTCCACTCACCCACGGGAGACGGTCAGGCAGGGCGCAGTGCGGATCTGGCTGTGTCCACTCACCCACGGGAGACGGGCAGGCAGGGTGCAGTGCGGATCTGGCTGTGTCCACTCACCCACGGGAGACGGGAAGGCAGGGCGCAGTGCGGATCTGGCTGTGTCCACTCACCCACGGGAGACGGGAAGGCAGGGCGCAGTGCGGATCTCGCTGTGTCCACTCACCCACGGCAGACGGTCAGGCAGGGCGCAGTGCGGATCTGGCTGTGTCCACTCACCCACGGCAGACGGGCAGGCAGGGCGCAGTGCGGATCTGGCTGTGTCCACTCGCCCACGGGAGACGGGCAGGCAGGGCGCAGTGCGGATCTGGCTGTGTCCACTCACCCAGGGCAGGCGGTCAGGCAGGGCGCAGTGTGGATCTGGCTGTGTCCACTCACCCACGGCAGACGGTCAGGCAGTGCGCAGTGCGGATCTGGCTGTGTCCACTCACCCACGGCAGGCGGTCAGGCAGGGCGCAGTGCGGATCTGGCTGTGTCCACGCACCCACAGCATGCGGTGAGCCAGGGCGCAGTGCGGATCTGGCTGTGTCCACTCACCCACGGGAGACGGGCAGGGCGCAGTGCGGATCTGGCTGTGTCCACTCACCAACGTGAGACGGGCAGGCAAGGCGCAGTGCGGATCCGGCTGTGTCCACTCACCCACGGGAGACGGGCATGCAGGACGCAGTCCGGATCCGGCTGTGTCCACTCACCCACGGGAGATGGGCAGAGACTGTGCTGTGTGGATCTGGCTATGTCCACTGAACCACGTCAGACGGGCAGGCAGGGCGCAGTGCGAATCTGGCTGTGTCTACTTACCCACGGCAGAAGGTCAGACAGGGTGCAGTGCGGATCTGGCTGTTTCCACTCACCCACGGGAGACGGGCAGGCAGGGCGCAGTGCGGATCCGGCAGTGTCCACTCACCCACGGGAGACGGGCAGGCAGGGCGCAGTGCGTATCTGGCTGTGTCCACTCTCCCACGGGAGACGGGCAGGCAAGTCGCAGTGCGGATCTGGCTGTGTCCACTCGCCCACGGGAGACGGGGAGGCAGGGCGCAGTGCGGATCTGGCTGTGTCCACGCACCCACAGCATGCGGTCAGCCAGGGCGCAGTGCGGATCTGGCTGAGTCCACTCACCCAAGGGAGACGGGCAGTGCGCAGTGCGGATCTGGCTGTGTCCACTCACCAACGTGAGACGGGCAGGCAAGGCGAAGTGCGGATCCGGCTGTGTCCACTCACGCACGGGAGACGGGCATGCAGGGCGCAGTGCGGATCCGGCTGTGTCCACTCACCCACGGGAGATGGGCAGAGACTGTGCTGTGTGGATCTCGCTATGTCCACTGACCCACGGGAGACGGGCAGGCAGGGTGCAGTGCGGATCTGGCTGTGTCCACTCACCCACGGGAGACGGGCAGGCAAGGCGCAGTGCGGATCTGGCTGTGTCCACTCACCCACGGGAGACGGGCAGGCAGGGCGCAGTGCGGATCTGGCTGTGTCCACTCACCCACGGGAGACGGGCAGGCAGGGCGCAGTGTGGATCCGGCTGTGTCCACTCACAGACGGGAGATGGGCAGAGACGGTGCTGTGTGGATCTGGCTATGTCCACTGACCCACGGCAGACGGGCAGGCAGGGCGCAGTACGGATCTGGCTGTGTCCACTCACCCACGGCAGCCGGGCAGGCAGGGCGCAGTACGGATCTGGCTGTGTCCACTCACCCACGGCAGGCGGTCAGGCAGGGTGCAGTGCGGATCTGGCTATGTCCACTCACCCACGGGAGATGGGCAGGCAGGGTGCAGTGTGGATCCGGCTGTGTCCACTCACAGACGGGAGATGGGCAGAGACGGTTCTGTGTGGATCTGGCTATGTCCACTGACCCACGGCAGACGGGCAGGCAGGGCGCAGTACGGATCTGGCTGTGTCCACTCACCCACAGCAGGCGGTCAGGCAGGGCGCAGTGCGGATCTGGCTATGTCCACGGACCCACGGCAGACGGGCAGGCAGGGCGCAGTACGGATCTGGCTGTGTCCACTCACCCACGGCAGGAGGTCAGGCAGGGTGCAGTGCGGATCTGGCTGTGTCCACTCACCCACGGGAGACGGGCAGGCAGGGTGCAGTGCGGATCTGGCTGTGTCCACTCACCCACGGGAGACGGGCAGGCAAGGCGCAGTGCGGATCTGGCTGTGTCCACTCACCCACGGGAGACGGGCAGGCAGGGCACAGTGCGGATCTGGCTGTGTCCACTCACCCACGGGAGACGGGCAGGCAGGGCGCAGTGTGGATCCGGCTGTGTCCACTCACAGACGGGAGATGGGCAGAGACGGTGCTGTGTGGATCTGGCTATGTCCACTGACCCACGGCAGACGGGCAGGCAGGGCGCAGTATGGATCTGGCTGTGTCCACTCACCCACGGCAGCCGGGCAGGCAGGGCGCAGTACGGATCTGGCTGTGTCCACTCACCCACGGCAGGCGGTCAGGCAGGGTGCAGTGCGGATCTGGCTATGTCCACTCACCCACGGGAGACGGGCAGGCAGGGTGCAGTGCGGATCTGGCTGTGTCCACTCACCCACGGGAGACGGGCAGGCAAGGCGCAGTGCGGATCTGGCTGTGTCCACTCACTGACGGGAGACGGGCAGGCAGGGCGCAGTACGGATCTGGCTGTGTCCACTCACCCACAGCAGGCGGTCAGGCAGGGCGCAGTGCGGATCTGGCTATGTCCACTGACCCACTGCAGACGGGCAGGCAGGGCGCAGTACGGATCTGGCTGTGTCCACTCACCCACGGCAGGAGGTCAGGCAGGGTGCAATGCGGATCTGGCTGTGTCCACTCACCCACGGGAGACGGGTAGGCAGGGCGCAGTGCGGATCCTGCTGTGTCCACTCACCCACGGGAGACGGGCAGGCAGGGTGCAATGCGGATCTGGCTGTGTCCACTCACCCACGGGAGACGGGCAGGCAAGGCGCAGTGCGGATCTGGCTGTGTCCACTCACCCACGGGAGACGGGCAGGCAGGGCGCAGTGCGGATCTGGCTGTGTCCACTCACCCACGGGAGACGGGAAGGCAGGGCGCAGTGCGGATCTGGCTGTGTCCACTCACCCACGGGAGACGGGCATGCAGGGCGCAGTGCGGATCCGGCTGTGTCCACTCACCCACGGGAGATGGGCAGAGACGGTGCTGTGTGGATCTGGCTATGTCCACTGACCCACGTCAGACGGGCAGGCAGGGCACAGTGCGGATCTGGCTGTGTCTACTCACCCACGGCAGACGGTCAGACAGGGTGCAGTGCGGATCTGGCTGTGTCCACTCACCCACGGGAGACGGGCAGGCAAGGCGCAGTGCGGATCTGGCTGTGTCCACTCACCCACGGGAGACGGGCATGCAGGGCGCAGTGCGGATCTGGCTGTGTCCACTCACCCACGGGAGACGGGCAGGCAGGGCGCAGTGTGGATCCGGCTGTGTCCACTCACAGACGGGAGATGGGCAGAGACGGTGCTGTGTGGATCTGGCTATGTCCACTGACCCACGGCAGACGGGCAGGCAGGGCGCAGTACGGATCTGGCTGTGTCCACTCACCCACGGCAGCCGGGCAGGCAGGGCGCAGTACGGATCTGGCTGTGTCCACTCACCCACGGCAGGCGGTCAGGCAGGGTACAATGCGGATCTGGCTGTGTCCACTCACCCACGGGAGACGGGCAGGCAGGGCGCAGTGCGGATCTGGATGTGTCCACTCACCCACGTGAGACGGGCAGGCAAGGCTCAGTGCGGATCTGGCTGTGTCCACTCACCCACGGGAGACGGGCAGGCAGGGCGCAGTGCGTATCTGGCTGTGTCCACTCACCCACGGGAGACGGGCAGGCAGGGCGCAGTGCGGATCTGGCTGTGTCAACTCACCCACGGGCGACGGGCAAACAGGACGCAGTGCGGATCCGGCTGTGTCCACTCACCCACGGGAGACGGGCAGAGACGGTGCTGTGTGGATCTGGCTATGTCCACTGACCCACGGCAGACGGGCAGGCAGGGCGCAGTACAGATCTGGCTGTGTCCACTCACCCACGGCAGGCGGTCAGGCAGGGTACAATGCGGATCTGGCTGTGTCCACTCACCCACGGGAGACGGGTAGGCAGGGCGCAGTGCGGATCTGGCTGTGTCCACTCACCCACGGGAGACGGGCAGGCAGAGCGCAGTGCGGATCTGGCTGTGTCCACTCACCCACGGGAGACAGGCAGGCTGAGCGCAGTGCAGATCTGGCTGTGTCCACTCACCCACGGGAGACGGGAAGGCAGGGCGCAGTGAGGATCTGGCTGTGTCCACTCACCCACGGGAGACAGGCAGGCAGGGCGCAGTGCGGATCTGGCTGTGTCCACTCACCCACGGGAGACGGGCATGCAGGGCGCAGTGCGGATCCGGCTGTGTCCACTCACCCACGGGAGATGAGCAGAGACGGTGCTGTGTGGATCTGGCTATGTCCACTGACCCACGTCAGACGGGCAGGCAGGGCGCAGTGCGGATCTGGCTGTGTCCACTCACCCACGGGAGACGGGCAGGCAGGGCGCAGTGCGGATCTGGCTGTGTCCACTCACCCACGGGAGATGGGCAGGCAGGGCGCAGTGTGGATACGGCTGTGTCCACTCACAGACGGGAGATGGGCAGAGACGGTTCTGTGTGGATCTGGCTATGTCCACTGACCCACGGCAGACGGGCAGGCAGGGCGCAGTACGGATCTGGCTGTGTCCACTCACCCACAGCAGGCGGTCAGGCAGGGCGCAGTGCGGATCTGGCTATGTCCACGGACCTACGGCAGACGGGCAGGCAGGGCGCAGTACGGATCTGGCTGTGTCCACTCACCCACGGCAGGAGGTCAGGCAGGGTGCAGTGCGGATCTGGCTGTGTCCACTCACCCACGGGAGACGGGCAGGCAGGGTGCAGTGCGGATCTGGCTGTGTCCACTCACCCAAGGGAGACGGGCAGGCAAGGCGCAGTGCGGATCTGGCTGTGTCCACTCACCCACGGGAGACGGGCAGGCAGGGCGCAGTGCGGATCTGGCTGTGTCCACTCACCCACGGGAGACGGGCAGGCAGGGCGCAGTGTGGATCCGGCTGTGTCCACTCACAGACGGGAGATGGGCAGAGACGGTGCTGTGTGGATCTGGCTATGTCCACTGACCCACGGCAGACGGGCAGGCAGGGCGCAGTACGGATCTGGCTGTGTCCACTCACCCACGGCAGCCGGGCAGGCAGGGCGCAGTACGGATCTGGCTGTGTCCACTCACCCACGGCAGGCGGTCAGGCAGGGTGCAGTGCGGATCTGGCTATGTCCACTCACCCACGGGAGACGGGCAGGCAGGGTGCAGTGCGGATCTGGCTGTGTCCACTCACCCACGGGAGACGGTCAGGCAGGGCGCAGTGCGGATCTGGCTGTGTCCACTCACCCACGGGAGACGGGCAGGCAGGGCGCAGTGCGGATCTGGCTGTGTCCACTCACAGACGGGAGATGGGCAGAGACGGTTCTGTGTGGATCTGGCTATGTCCACTGACCCACGGCAGACGGGCAGGCAGGGCGCAGTACGGATCTGGCTGTGTCCACTCACCCACAGCAGGCGGTCAGGCAGGGCGCAGTACGGATCTGGCTGTGTCCACTCACCCACGGGAGACGGGTAGGCAGGGCGCAGTGCGGATCCTGCTGTGTCCACTCACCCACGGGAGACGGGCAGGCAGGGTGCAATGCGGATCTGGCTGTGTCCACTCACCCACGGGAGACGGGCAGGCAAGGCGCAGTGCGGATCTGGCTGTGTCCACTCACCCACGGGAGACGGGCAGGCAGGGCGCAGTGCGGATCTGGCTGTGTCCACTCACCCACGGGAGACGGGAAGGCAGGGCGCAGTGCGGATCTGGCTGTGTCCACTCACCCACGGGAGACGGGCATGCAGGGCGCAGTGCGGATCCGGCTGTGTCCACTCACCCACGGGAGATGGGCAGAGACGGTGCTGTGTGGATCTGGCTATGTCCACTGACCCACGTCAGACGGGCAGGCAGGGCGCAGTGCGGATCTGGCTGTGTCTACTCACCCACGGCAGACGGTCAGACAGGGTGCAGTGCGGATCTGGCTGTGTCCACTCACCCACGGGAGACGGGCAGGCAGGGCGCAGTGCGGATCTGGATGTGTCCACTCACCCACGTGAGACGGGCAGGCAAGGCTCAGTGCGGATCTGGCTGTGTCCACTCACCCACGGGAGACGGGCTGGCAGGGCGCAGTGCGTATCTGGCTGTGTCCACTTACCCACGGGAGACGGGCAGGCAAGGCGCAGTGCGGATCTGGCTGTGTCCACTCGCCCACGGGAGACGGGCAGGCAGGGCGCAGTGCGGATCTGGCTGTGTCAACTCACCCACGGGAGACGGGCAGGCAGGATGCAGTGCGGATCCGGCTGTGTCCACTCACCCACGGGAGACGGGCAGAGACGGTGCTGTGTGGATCTGGCTATGTCCACTCACCCACGGCAGACGGGCAGGCAGGGCGCAGTACGGATCTGGCTGTGTCCACTCACCCACGGCAGGCGGTCAGGCAGGGTACAATGCGGATCTGGCTGTGTCCACTCACCCACGGGAGACGGGTAGGCAGGGCGCAGTGCGGATCTGGCTGTGTCCACTCACCCACGGGAGACGGGCAGGCAGAGCGCAGTGCGGATCTGGCTGTGTCCACTCACCCACGGGAGACGGGCAGGCTGAGCGCAGTGCAGATCTGGCTGTGTCCACTCACCCACGGGAGACGGGAAGGCAGGGCGCAGTGAGGATCTGGCTGTGTCCACTCACCCACGGGAGACGGCCAGGCAGGGCGCAGTGCGGATCTGGCTGTGTCCACTCATCCACGGGAGACGGGCATGCAGGGCGCAGTGCGGATCCGGCTGTGTCCACTCACCCACGGGAGATGGGCAGAGACGGTGCTGTGTGGATCTGGCTATGACAACTGACCCACGTCAGACGGGCAGGCAGGGCGCAGTGCGGATCTGGCTGTGTCTACTCACCCACGGCAGACGGTCAGACAGGGTGCAGTGCGGATCTGGCTGTGTCCACTCACCCACGGGAGACGGGCAGGCAGGGCGCAGTGCGGATCTGGATGTGTCCACTCACCCACGGGAGACGGGCAGGCAGGGCGCAGTGCGGATCTGGCTGTGTCCACTCACCCACGGGAGACGGGCAGGCAGGGCGCAGTGCGGATCTGGCTGTGTCCACTCACCCACGGGAGACGGGCAGGCAGGGCGCAGTGCGGATCTGGCTGTGTCCACTCACCCACGGGAGACGGGCATGCAGGGCGCAGTGCGGATCCGGCTGTGTCCACTCACCCACGGGAGATGGGCAGAGACGGTGCTGTGTGGATCTGGCTATGTCCACTGACCCACGTCAGACGGGCAGGCAGGGCGCAGTGCGGATCTGGCTGTGTCTACTCACCCACGGCAGACGGTCAGACAGGGTGCAGTGCGGATCTGGCTGTGTCCACTCATCCACGGGAGACCGGCAGGCAGGGCGCAGTGCGGATCTGGATGTGTCCACTCACCCACGTGAGACGGGCAGGCAAGGCTCAGTGCGGATCTGGCTGTGTCCACTCACCCACGGGAGACGGGCAGGCAGGGCGCAGTGCGTATCTGGCTGTGTCCACTCACCCACGGGAGACGGGCAGGCAAGGCGCAGTGCGGATCTGGCTGTGTCCACTCGCCCACGGGAGACGGGCAGGCAGGGCGCAGTGCGGATCTGGCTGTGTCAACTCACCCACGGGAGAAGGGCAGGCAGGACGCAGTGCGGATCCGGCTGTGTCCACTCACCCACGGGAGACGGGCAGAGACGGTGCTGTGTGGATCTGGCTATGTCCACTGACCCACGGCAGACGGGCAGGCAGGGCGCAGTACGGATCTGGCTGTGTCCACTCACCCACGGCAGGCGGTCAGGCAGGGTACAATGCGGATCTGGCTGTGTCC
Organism: Microcebus murinus; assembly: GCF_040939455.1. NCBI lineage: Eukaryota > Metazoa > Chordata > Mammalia > Primates > Cheirogaleidae > Microcebus > Microcebus murinus. The sequence goes on from NC_134131.1 coordinate 15,289,759, forward strand.
ACTCACCCACGGGAGACGGGTAGGCAGGGCGCAGTGCGGATCTGGCTGTGTCCACTCACCCACGGGAGACGGGCAGGCAGAGCGCAGTGCGGATCTGGCTGTGTCCACTCACCCACGGGAGACGAGCAGGCTGGGCGCAGTGCAGATCTGGCTGTGTCCACTCACCCACGGGAGACGGGAAGGCAGGGCGCAGTGCGGATCTGGCTGTGTCCACTCACCCACGGCAGACGGTCAGGCAGGGCGCAGTACGGATCTGGCTGTGTCCACTCACCCACGGCAGGCGGTCAGGCAGGGCGCAGTGCGGATCTGGCTGTGTCCACGCACCCACAGCATGCGGTCAGCCAGGGCGCAGTGCGGATCTGGCTGTGTCCATTCACCCACGGCAGGCGCTCAGGCAGAGCGCAGTGCGGATCTGGCTGTGTCCACTCACCCACGGCAGGCGGTCAGGCAGGGTGCAGTGCGGATCTGGCTGTGTCCACTCACCCACGGCAGACGGTCAGGCAGGGCGCAGTACGGATCTGGCTGTGTCCACTCACCCACGGCAGGCGGTCAGGCAGGGCGCAGTGCGGATCTGGCTGTGTCCACGCACCCACAGCATGCGGTCAGCCAGGGCGCAGTGCGGATCTGGCTGTGTCCATTCACCCACGGCAGGCGCTCAGGCAGAGCGCAGTGCGGATCTGGCTGTGTCCACTCACCCACGGCAGACTGTCAGGCAGGGCGCAGTGCGGATCTGGCTCTGTCCACTCGCCCACGGCAGACGGGCAGGCAGGGCGCAGTGCGGATCTGGCTGTGTCCACTCGCCCACGGGAGACGGGCAGGCAGGGCGCAGTGCGGATCTAGCTGTGTCCACTTACCCACGGGAGACGGGCAGGCAGGGCGCAGTCGGATCTGGCTGTGTCCACTCACCCACGGCAGGCGGTCAGGCAGGGTGCAGTGCGGATCTGGCTGTGTCCACTCACCCACGGGAGATGGGCAGAGACGGTGCTGTGTGGATCTGGGTATGTCCACTGACCCACGCCAGATGTGCAGGCAGGGCACAGTACGGATCTGGCTGTGTCCACTCACCCACGGCAGGCGGTCAGGCAGGGTGCAGTGTGGATCTGGCTGTGTCCACTCACCCAAGGGAGACGGGCAGGCAGGGCGCAGTGCGGATCTGGCTGTGTCCACTCACCCACGGGAGACGGGCAGGCAGGGCGCAGTGCGGATCTGGCTGTGTCCACTCACCCACGGGAGACGAGCAGGCAGGGCGCAGTGTGGATCCGGCTGTGTCCACTCACCCACGGGAGATGGGCAGAGACGGTGCTGTGTGGATCTGGCTATGTGCACTGACCCACGGCCGACGGGCAGGCAGGGCGCAGTACGGATCTGGCTGTGTCCACTCACCCACGGCAGGCGGTCAGACAGGGCGCAGTGCGGATTTTGCTGTGTCCACTCACCCACGGCAGGCGGTCAGGCAGGGCGCTGTGCGGATCTGGCTGTGTCCACTCACGCACGGCAGACGGTCAGGCAGGGCGCAGTGCGGATCTGGCTGTGTCCACTCACCAACGGGAGACTTGCAGGCAGGGCGCAGTGCGGATCTGGCTGTGTCCACTCACCCATGGGAGATGGGCAGGCAAGGCGCAGTGCGGATCTGGCTGTGTCCACTCACCCACGGGAGACGGGCAGAGACGGTGCTGTGTGGATCTGCCTATGTCCGCTGACCCACGGCAGACGGGCAGGCAGGGCGCAGTACGGATCTGGCTGTGTCCACTCAGCCACGGCAGGCGGTCAGGCAGGGTGCAGTGCGGATCGGGCTGTGTCCACTCACCCACGGGAGACGGGAAGGCAGGGCGCAGTGCGGATCTGGCTGTGTCCACTCACCCACGGCAGGCGGTCAGGCAGGGCGCAGTGCGGATCTGGCTGTGTCCACTCACCCACGGCAGGCGGTCACGCAGGGCGCAGTGCGGATCTGGCTGTGTCCACTCACCCACGGCAGGCTGTCAGGCAGGGCGTAGTGCGGATCTGGCTGTGTCCACGCACCCACAGCATGCGGTCAGCCAGGGCGCAGTGCGGATCTGGCTGTGTCCATTCACCCACGGCAGGCGCTCAGGCAGAGCGCAGTGCGGATCTGGCTGTGTCCACTCACCCACGGCAGACTGTCAGGCAGGGCGCAGTGCGGATCTGGCTCTGTCCACTCGCCCACGGCAGACGGGCAGGCAGGGCGCAGTGCGGATCTGGCTGTGTCCACTCGCCCACGGGAGACGGGCAGGCAGGGCGCAGTGCGGATCTAGCTGTGTCCACTTACCCACGGGAGACGGGCAGGCAGGGCGCAGTCGGATCTGGCTGTGTCCACTCACCCACGGCAGGCGGTCAGGCAGGGTGCAGTGCGGATCTGGCTGTGTCCACTCACCCACGGGAGATGGGCAGAGACGGTGCTGTGTGGATCTGGGTATGTCCACTGACCCACGCCAGATGGGCAGGCAGGGCACAGTACGGATCTGGCTGTGTCCACTCACCCACGGCAGGCGGTCAGGCAAGGTGCAGTGTGGATCTGGCTGTGTCCACTCACCCAAGGGAGACGGGCAGGCAGGGCGCAGTGCGGATCTGGCTGTGTCCACTCACCCACGGGAGACGGGCAGGCAGGGCGCAGTGCGGATCTGGCTGTGTCCACTCACCCACGGGAGACGAGCAGGCAGGGCGCAGTGTGGATCCGGCTGTGTCCACTCACCCACGGGAGATGGGCAGAGACGGTGCTGTGTGGATCTGGCTATGTGCACTGACCCACGGCCGACGGGCAGGCAGGGCGCAGTACGGATCTGGCTGTGTCCACTCACCCACGGCAGGCGGTCAGACAGGGCGCAGTGCGGATTTTGCTGTGTCCACTCACCCACGGCAGGCGGTCAGGCAGGGCGCTGTGCGGATCTGGCTGTGTCCACTCACGCACGGCAGACGGTCAGGCAGGGCGCAGTGCGGATCTGGCTGTGTCCACTCACCAACGGGAGACTTGCAGGCAGGGCGCAGTGCGGATCTGGCTGTGTCCACTCACCCACGGGAGATGGGCAGGCAAGGCGCAGTGCGGATCTGGCTGTGTCCACTCACCCACGGGAGACGGGCAGAGACGGTGCTGTGTGGATCTGCCTATGTCCGCTGACCCACGGCAGACGGGCAGGCAGGGCGCAGTACGGATCTGGCTGTGTCCACTCAGCCACGGCAGGCGGTCAGGCAGGGTGCAGTGCGGATCGGGCTGTGTCCACTCACCCACGGGAGACGGGCAGGCAGGGCGCAGTGCGGATCTGGCTGTGTCCACTCACCCACGGCAGGCGGTCAGGCAGGGCGCAGTGCGGATCTGGCTGTGTCCACTCACCCACGGCAGGCGGTCACGCAGGGCGCAGTGCGGATCTGGCTGTGTCCACTCACCCACGGCAGGCGGTCAGGCAGGGCGTAGTGCGGATCTGGCTGTGTCCACTCACCCACTGCAGACGGTCAGGCAGGGCGCAGTGCGGATCTGGCTGTGTCCACTCACCCACGGCAGACGGGCAGGCAGGGCGCAGTGCGGATCTGGCTGTGTCCACTCGCCCACGGGAGACGGGCAGGCAGGGCGCAGTGCAGACCTGGCTGTGTCCACACACCCACAGCAGGCGGTCAGGCAGGGCGCAGTGTGGATCTGGCTGTGTCCACTCACCAACGGAAGACGGTCAGGCTGGGCGCAGTGCGGATCTGACTGTGTCCACTCACCCACGGCAGGCGGTCAGGCAGGGCGCAGTGCGGATCTGGCTGTGTCCACGCACCCACAGCATGCGGTCAGCCAGGGCGCAGTGCGGATCTGGCAGTGTCCACTCACCCACGGGAGACGGGCAGGCAAGGCGCAGTGCGGATCCGGCTGTGTCCACTCACCCACGGGAGATGGGCAGAGACTGTGCTGTGTGGATCTGGCTATGTCCACTAACCCACGTCAGACGGGCAGGCAGGGCGCAGTGTGGATCTGGCTGTGTCTACTCACCCACGGCAGACGGTCAGACAGGGTGCAGTGCGGATCTGGCTGTGTCCACTCACCCACGGGAGAAGGGCAGGCAGGGCGCAGTGCGGATCTGGCTGTGTCCACTCACCCACGTGAGACGGGCAGACAAGGCTCAGAGCGGATCTGGCTGTGTCCACTCACCCACGGGAGACGGGCAGGCAGGGCGCAGTGCGGATCTGGCTGTGTCCACTCACCCACGGCAGACCGGCAGGCAGGGCGCAGTACGGATCTGGCTGTGTCGACTCGCCCACGGGAGACGGGCAGGCAGGGCGCAGTGCGGATCTGGCTGTGTCCACTCACCCACGGGAGACGGGCAGGCAGGGCGCAGTACGGATCTGGCTGTGTCCACTCACCCACGGCAGGCGGTCAGGCAGGGCGCAGTGCGGATCTGGCTGTGTCCACTCACCCACGGGAGATGGGCAGAGACGGTGCTGTGTGGATCTGGCTATGTCCACTGACCCACGGCAGATGGGCAGGCAGGGCGCAGTACGGATCTGGCTGTGTCCACTCACCCACGGCAGGCGGTCAGGCAGGGTGCAGTGTGGATCTGGCTGTGTCCACTCACCCACGGGAGACGGGCAGGCAGGGCGCAGTGCGGATCTGGCTGTGTCCACTCACCCACGGGAGACGGGCAGGCAGGGCGCAGTGCGGATCTGGCTGTGTCCACTCACCCACGGGAGACGAGCAGGCAGGGCGCAGTGTGAATCCGGCTGTGTCCACTCACCCACGGGAGATGGGCAGAGACGGTGCTGTGTGGATCTGACTATGTGCACTGACCCACGGCCGACGGGCAGGCAGGGCGCAGTATGGATCTGGCTGTGTCCACTCACCCACGGCTGGCGGTCAGGCTGGGCGCAGTGCGGATCTGGCTGTGTCCACTCACCCACGGCAGGCGGTCAGGCAGGGCGCTGTGCGGATCTGGCTGTGTCCACTCACGCACGGCAGACGGTCAGGCAGGGCGCAGTGCGGATCTGGCTGTGTCCACTCACCCACGGGAGACGGGCAGGTAGGGCACAGTGCGGATCTGGCTGTGTCTACTCACGCACGGGAGATAGGCAGGAAAGGCGCAGTGCGGATATGGCTGTGTCCACTCACCCAAGGGAGACGGGCAGGCAGGGCGCAGTGTGGATCCGGCTGTGTCCACTCACCAACGGGAGATGGGCAGAGACGGTGCTGTGTGGATCTGGCTATGTCCACTGACCCACGGCAGACGGGCAGGCAGGGCGCAGTGCGGATCTAGCTGTGTCCACTCACCCACGGCAGACGGGCAGGTAGTCGCAGTGCAGATCTGGCTGTGTCCACTCGCCCGCGGGAGACGGGCAGACAGGGCGCAGTGCGGATCTGGCTGTGTCCACTCACCCACGGCAGGCGGTCAGGCAGGGCGCAGTGCGGATCTGGCTGTGTCCACTCACCCACGGCAGGCGGTCAGGCAGGGCGTAGTGCGGATCTGGCTGTGTCCACTCACCCACGGCAGACGGTCAGGCAGGGCGCAGTGCGGATCTGGCTGTGTCCACTCACCCACGGCAGACGGGCATGCAGGGCGCAGTGCGGATCTGGCTGTGTCCACTCGCCCACGGGAGACGGGCAGGCAGGGCGCAGTGCGGACCTGGCTGTGTCCTCTCACCCACGGCAGGCGGTCAGGCAGGGCGCAGTGCAGATCTGGCTGTGTCCACTCACCCACAGCAGACGGTCAGGCAGGGCGCAGTGCGGATCTGGCTGTGTCCACTCACCCACGGCAGGCGGTCAGGCAGGGCGCAGTGCGGATCTGGCTGTGTCCACGCACCCACAGCATGTGGTCAGCCAGGGCGCAGTGCGGATCTGGCAGTGTCCACTCACCCACGGGAGACGGGCAGGCAAGGCGCAGTGCGGATTCGGCTGTGTCCACTCACCCACGGGAGATGGGCAGAGACTGTGCTGTGTGGATCTGGCTATGTCCACTGACCCACGTCAGACGGGCAGGCAGGGTGCAGTGTGGATCTGGCTGTGTCTACTCACCCACGGCAGACGGTCAGACAGGGTGCAGTGCGGATCTGGCTGTGTCCACTCACCCACGGGAGACGGGCAAGCAGGGCGCAGTGCGGATCTGGCTGTGTCCACTCACCCACGTGAGACGGGCAGACAAGGCTCAGAGCGGATCTGGCTGTGTCCACTCACCCACGGGAGACGAGCAGGCAGGGCGCAGTGCGGATCTGGCTGTGTCCACTCACCGACGGGAGACGGTCAGGCAGGGCGCAGTGCGAATCTGGCTGTGTCCACTCACCCACGTCAGACGGGCAGGCAGGGCGCAGTACGGATCTGGCTGTGTCCACTCGCCCACGGGAGACGGGCAGGCAGGGCGCAGTGCGGACCTGGCTGTGTCCACTCACCCACGGCAGGCGGTCAGGCAGGGCGCAGTGCGGATCTGGCTGTGTCCACTCACCCACGGCAGACGGTCAGGCAGGGCGCAGTGCGGATCTGGCTGTGTCCACTCACCCACGGCAGGCGGTCAGGCAAAGCGCAGTGCGGATCTGGCTGTGTCCACGCACCCACAGCATGCGGTCAGCCAGGGCGCAGTGCGGATCTGGCACTGTCCACTCACCCACGGGAGACGGGCAGGCCAGGCGCAGTGCGGATCCGGCTGTGTCCACTCACCCACGGGAGATGGGCAGAGACTGTGCTGTGTGGATCTGGCTATGTCCACTGACCCACGTCAGACGGGCAGGCAGGGCGCAGTGCGGACCTGGCTGTGTCCACTCACCCACTGCAGGCGGTCAGGCAGGGCGCAGTGCGGATATGGCTGTGTCCACTCACCCACGGCAGGCGGTCAGGCAGGGTGCAGTGCGGATCTGGCTGTGTCCACTCACCCACGGGAGACGGGCAGGCAGGGCGCAGTGCGGATCTGGCTGTGTCCACTCACCCACGGGAGACGGGCAGGCAGGGCGCAGTGCGGATCTGGCTGTGTCCACTCACCCATGGGAGACGGGCAGGCAGGGCGCAGTGCGGATCTGGCTGTGTCCATTCACCCACGGGAGATGGGCAGAGACGGTGCTATGTGGATCTGGCTATGTCCACTGTCCCACGGCAGACGGGCAGGCAGGACGCAGTGCGGATCTAGCTGTGTCCACTCACCCACGGCAGACGGGCAGGTAGGGCGCAGTGCAGATCTGGCTGTGTCCACTCGCCCGCGGGAGACGGGCAGACAGGGCGCAGTGCGGATGTGGCTGTGTCCACTCACCCACGGCAGGCGGTCAGGCAGGGCGCAGTGCGGATCTGGCTGTGTCCACTCACCCACGGCAGGCGGTCAGGCAGGGCGTAGTGCGGATCTGGCTGTGTCCACTCACTCACGGCAGACGGTCAGGCAGGGCGCAGTGCGGATCTGGCATGTCCACTCACCCACGGCAGACGGGCAGGCAGGACGCAGTGCGGATCTGGCTGTGTCCACTCGCCCACGGGAGACGGGCAGGCAGGGCGCAGTGCGGATCTGGCTGTGTCCACTCGCCCACGGGAGACGGGCAGGCAGGGCGCAGTGCGGATCTGGCTGTGTCCACTCGCCCACGGGAGACGGGCAGGCAGGGCGCAGTGCGGATCTGGCTGTGTCCACTCACCCACGGCAGGCGGTCAGGCAGGGCGCAGTGCGGATCTGGCTGTGTCCACTCACCCACGGCAGACGGTCAGGCAGGGCGCAGTGCGGATCTGGCTGTGTCCACTCACCCACGGCAGGCGGTCAGGCAGGGCGCAGTGCGGATCTGGCTGTGTCCACGCACCTATAGCATGCGGTCAGCCAGGGCGCAGTGCGGATCTGGCTGTGTCACCTCACCCACGGGAGACGGGCAGGGCGCAGTGCGGATCTGCCTGTGTCCACTCACCAACGTGAGACGGGCAGGCAAGGCGCAGTGCGGATCCGGCTGTGTCCACTCACCCACGGGAGACGGGCATGCAGGGCGCAGTGCGGATCCGGCTGTGTCCACTCACCCACGGGAGATGGGCAGAGACTGTGCTGTGTGGATCTGGCTATGTCCACTGACCCACGTCAGACGGGCAGGCAGGGCGCAGTGCGGATCTGGCTGTGTCCACTCACCCACGGGAGACGGGCAGGCAGGGCGCAGTGCGGATCTGGCTGTGTCCACTCACCCACGGGAGACGGGCAGGCAGGGCGCAGTGTGGATCCGGCTGTGTCCACTCACAGACGGGAGATGGGCAGAGACGGTGCTGTGTGGATCTGGCTATGTCCACTGACCCACGGCAGACGGGCAGGCAGGGCGCAGTACGGATCTGGCTGTGTCCACTCACCAACGGCAGCCGGGCAGGCAGGGCGCAGTACGGATCTGGCTGTGTCCACTCACCCACGGCAGGCGGTCAGGCAGGGTGCAGTGCGGATCTGGCTATGTCCACTCACCCACGGGAGACGGGCAGGCAGGGTGCAGTGCGGATCTGGCTGTGTCCACTCACCAACGGGAGACGGGCAGGCAAGGCGCAGTGCGGATCTGGCTGTGTCCACTCACTGACGGGAGACGGGCAGGCAGGGCGCAGTACGGATCTGGCTGTGTCCACTCACCCACAGCAGGCGGACAGGCAGGGCGCAGTGCGGATCTGGCTATGTCCACTGACCCACTGCAGACGGGCAGGCAGGGCGCAGTACGGATCTGGCTGTGTCCACTCACCCACGGCAGGAGGTCAGGCAGGGTGCAATGCGGATCTGGCTGTGTCCACTCACCCACGGGAGACGGGTAGGCAGGGCGCAGTGCGGATCCTGCTGTGTCCACTCACCCACGGGAGACGGGCAGGCAGGGTGCAATGCGGATCTGGCTGTGTCCACTCACCCACGGGAGACGGGCAGGCAAGGCGCAGTGCGGATCTGGCTGTGTCCACTCACCCACGGGAGACGGGCAGGCAGGGCGCAGTGCGGATCTGGCTGTGTCCACTCACCCACGGGAGACGGGAAGGCAGGGCGCAGTGCGGATCTGGCTGTGTCCACTCACCCACGGGAGACGGGCAGGCAGGGCGCAGTGTGGATCCGGCTGTGTCCACTCACAGACGGGAGATGGGCAGAGACGGTGCTGTGTGGATCTGGCTATGTCCACTGACCCACGGCAGACGGGCAGGCAGGGCGCAGTACGGATCTGGCTGTGTCCACTCACCCACGGCAGCCGGGCAGGCAGGGCGCAGTACGGATCTGGCTGTGTCCACTCACCCACGGCAGGCGGTCAGGCAGGGTACAATGCGGATCTGGCTGTGTCCACTCACCCACGGGAGACGGGCAGGCAGGGCGCAGTGCGGATCTGGATGTGTCCACTCACCCACGTGAGACGGGCAGGAAGGCTCAGTGCGGATCTGGCTGTGTCCACTCACCCACGGGAGACGGGCAGGCAGGGCGCAGTGCGGATCTGGCTATGTCCACTGACCCACGGCAGACGGGCAGGCAGGGCGCAGTACGGATCTGGCTGTGTCCACTCACCCACGGCAGGAGGTCAGGCAGGGTGCAATGCGGATCTGGCTGTGTCCACTCACCCACGGGAGACGGGTAGGCAGGGCGCAGTGCGGATCCTGCTGTGTCCACTCACCCACGGGAGACGGGCAGGCAGGGTGCAATGCGGATCTGGCTGTGTCCACTCACCCACGGGAGACGGGCAGGCAAGGCGCAGTGCGGATCTGGCTGTGTCCACTCACCCACGGGAGACGGGCAGGCAGGGCGCAGTGCGGATCTGGCTGTGTCCACTCACCCACGGGAGACGGGAAGGCAGGGCGCAGTGCGGATCTGGCTGTGTCCACTCACCCACGGGAGACGGGCATGCAGGGCGCAGTGCGGATCCGGCTGTGTCCACTCACCCACGGGAGATGGGCAGAGACGGTGCTGTGTGGATCTGGCTATGTCCACTGACCCACGTCAGACGGGCAGGCAGGGCGCAGTGCGGATCTGGCTGTGTCTACTCACCCACGGCAGACGGTCAGACAGGGTGCAGTGCGGATCTGGCTGTGTCCACTCACCCACGGGAGACGGGAAGGCAGGGCGCAGTGCGGATCTGGATGTGTCCACTCACCCACGTGAGACGGGCAGGCAAGGCTCAGTGCGGATCTGGCTGTGTCCACTCACCCACGGGAGACGGGCAGGCAGGGCGCAGTGCGTATCTGGCTGTGTCCACTCACCCACGGGAGACGGGCAGGCAAAACGCAGTGCGGATCTGGCTGTGTCCACTCGCCCACGGGAGACGGGCAGGCAGGGCGCAGTGCGGATCTGGCTGTGTCCACTCACCCACGGGAGACGGGCAGAGACGGTGCTGTGTGGATCTGGCTATGTCCACTCACCCACGGCAGACGGGCAGGCAGGGCGCAGTACGGATCTGGCTGTGTCCACTCACCCACGGCAGGCGGTCAGGCAGGGTACAATGCGGATCTGGCTGTGTCCACTCACCCACGGGAGACGGGCAGGCAGGGCGCAGTGCGGATCTGGCTGTGTCCACTCACCCACGGGAGACGGGCAGGCAGAGCGCAGTGCGGATCTGGCTGTGTCCACTCACCCACGGGAGACGGGCAGGCTGAGCGCAGTGCAGATCTGGCTGTGTCCACTCACCCACGGGAGACGGGAAGGCAGGGCGCAGTGAGGATCTGGCTGTGTCCACTCACCCACGGGAGACGGGCAGGCAGGGCGCAGTGCGGATCTGGCTGTGTCCACTCATCCACGGGAGACGGGCATGCAGGGCGCAGTGCGGATCCGGCTGTGTCCACTCACCCACGGGAGATGGGCAGAGACGGTGCTGTGTGGATCTGGCTATGACAACTGACCCACGTCAGACGGGCAGGCAGGGCGCAGTGCGGATCTGGCTGTGTCTACTCACCCACGGCAGACGGTCAGACAGGGTGCAGTGCGGATCTGGCTGTGTCCACTCACCCACGGGAGACGGGCAGGCAGGGCGCAGTGCGGATCTGGATGTGTCCACTCACCCACGGGAGAAGGGCAGGCAGGGCGCAGTGCGGATCTGGCTGTGTCCACTCACCCACGGGAGACGGGCAGGCAGGGCGCAGTGCGGATCTGGCTGTGTCCACTCACCCACGGGAGACGGGCAGGCAGGGCGCAGTGCGGATCTGGCTGTGTCCACTCACCCACGGGAGATGGGCAGGCAGGGCGCAGTGTGGATCCGGCTGTGTCCACTCACAGACGGGAGATGGGCAGAGACGGTTCTGTGTGGATCTGGCTATGTCCACTGACCCACGGCAGACGGGCAGGCAGGGCGCAGTACGGATCTGGCTGTGTCCACTCACCCACAGCAGGCGGTCAGGCAGGGCGCAGTGCGGATCTGGCTATGTCCACTCACCCACGGCAGACGGGCAGGCAGGGCGCAGTACGGATCTGGCTGTGTCCACTCACCCACGGCAGGAGGTCAGGCAGGGAGCAATGCGGATCTCGCTGTGTCCACTCACCCACGGGAGACGGGTAGGCAGGGCGCAGTGCGGATCTGGCTGTGTCCACTCACCCACGGGAGACGGGCAGGCAGGGCGCAGTGCGGATCTGGCTGTGTCCACTCACCCACGGGAGACGGAGAGGCAGGGCGCAGTGCGGATCTGGCTGTGTCCACTCACCCACGGGAGACGGGCAGGCAGGGCGCAGTGCGGATCTGGCTGTGTCCACTCACCCACGGGAGACAGGAAGGCAGGGCGCAGTGCGGATCTGGCTGTGTCCACTCACCCACGGGAGACGGGCATGCAGGGCGCAGTGCGGATCCGGCTGTGTCCACTCACCCACGGGAGACGGGCAGAGACGGTGCTGTGTGGATCTGGCTATGTCCACTGACCCACGTCAGATGGGCAGGCAGGGCGCAGTGCGGATCTGGCTGTGTCTACTCACCCACGGCAGACGGTCAGACAGGGTGCAGTGCGGATCTGGCTGTGTCCACTCACCCACGGGAGACGGGCAGGCAGGGCGCAGTGCGGATCTGGATGTGTCCACTCACCCACGTGAGACGGGCAGGCAAGGCTCAGTGCGGATCTGGCTGTGTCCACTCACCCACGGGAGACGGGCAGGCAGGGCGCAGTGCGTATCTGGCTGTGTCCACTCACCCACGGGAGACGGGCAGGCAAGGCGCAGTGCGGATCTGGCTGTGTCCACTCGCCCACGGGAGACGGGCAGGCAGGGCGCAGTGCGGATCTGGCTGTGTCAACTCACCCACGGGAGAAGGGCAGGCAGGACGCAGTGCGGATCCGGCTGTGTCCACTCACCCACGGGAGACGGGCAGAGACGGTGCTGTGTGGATCTGGCTATGTCCACTGACCCACGGCAGACGGGCAGGCAGGGCGCAGTACGGATCTGGCTGTGTCCACTCACCCACGGCAGGCGGTCAGGCAGGGTACAATGCGGATCTGGCTGTGTCCACTCACCCACGGGAGACGGGTAGGCAGGGCGCAGTGCGGATCTGGCTGTGTCCACTCACCCACGGGAGACGGGCAGGCAGAGCGCAGTGCGGATCTGGCTGTGTCCACTCACCCACGGGAGACGGGCAGGCTGGGCGCAGTGCAGATCTGGCTGTGTCCACTCACCCACGGGAGACGGGAAGGCAGGGCGCAGTGAGGATCTGGCTGTGTCCACTCACACACGGGAGACGGGCAGGCAGGGCGCAGTGCGGATCTCGCTGTGTCCACTCACCCACGGCAGACGGTCAGGCAGGGCGCAGTGCGGATCTGGCTGTGTCCACTCACCCACGGCAGACGGGCAGGCCGGGCGCAGTGCGGATCTGGCTGTGTCCACTCGCCCACGGGAGACGGGCAGGCAGGGCGCAGTGCGGATCTGGCTGTGTCCACTCTCCCACGGCAGGCGGTCAGGCAGGGTGCAGTGCGGATCTGGCTGTGTCCACTCACCCACGGCAGACGGTCAGGCAGGGCGCAGTGCGGATCTGGCTGTGTCCACTCACCCACGGCAGGCGGTCAGGCAGGGCGCAGTGCGGATCTGGCTGTGTCCACGCACCCACAGCATGCGGTCAGCCAGGGCGCAGTGCGGATCTGGCTGTGTCCATTCACCCACGGCAGGCGCTCAGGCAGAGCGCAGTGCGGATCTGGCTGTGTCCACTCACCCACGGCAGACTGTCAGGCAGGGCGCAGTGCGGATCTGGCTCTGTCCACTCGCCCACGGCAGACGGGCAGGCAGGGCGCAGTGCGGATCTGGCTGTGTCCACTCGCCCACGGGAGACGGGCAGGCAGGGCGCAGTGCGGATCTAGCTGTGTCTACTTACCCACGGGAGACGGGCAGGCAGGGCGCAGTCGGATCTGGCTGTGTCCACTCACTGACGGAAGACGGGCAGGCAAGACGCAGTGCGGATCTGGCTGTGTCCACTCACCCACGGGAGACGGGCAGGCAGGGCGCAGTGCGGAGCTGGCTGTGTCCACTCACCCACGGGAGACGGGCAGGCAGGGCGCAGTGCGGATCTGGCTGTGTCCACTCACCCAGGGTAGACGGGCAGGCAAGGCGCAGTGTGGACCTGGCTGTGTCCACTCACACACGGGAGACGGGCAGAGAATGTGCTGTGTGGATATGGCTATGTCCACTGACCCACGGCAGACGGGCAGGCAGGGCGCAGTGCAGATCTGGCTGTGTCCACTCACCCACGGCAGACGGTCAGGCAGGGTGCAGTGCGGATCTGGCTGTGTCCACTCACCCACGGGAGACGGGCAGGCAGGGCGCAGTGCGGATCTGGCTGTGTCCACTCACCAACGTGAGTCAGGCAGGCAAGGCGCAGTGCGGATCTGGCTGTGTCCACTCACCCACGGGAGACGGGCAGGCAGGGCGAAGTGCGGATCCGGCTGTGTCCACTCACCCACGGGAGATGGGCAGAGACGGTGCTGTGTGGATCTGGCTATGTGCACTGACCCACGGCAGACGGGTAGGCAGGGTACAGTACGGATCTGGCTGTGTCCACTCACCCACGGCAGGCGGTCAGGCAGGGCGCAGTGCGGATCTGGCTGTGTCCACTCACCCACGGCAGGCGGTCAGGCAGGGCGCAGTGCGGATCTGGCTGTGTCCACTCACCCACGGCAGACGGTCAGGCAGGGCGCAGTGCGGATCTGGCTGTGTCCACTCAGCCACGGCAGACGGGCAGGCAGGGCGCAGTGTGGATCTGGCTGTGTCCACTCACGCACGGCAGACGGTCAGGCAGGGCGCAGTACGGATCTAGCTGTGTCCACTCAACCACGGGAGACGGGCAGGCAGGGCGCAGTGCGGATCTGGCTGTGTCCACTCACCCACGGGAGACGGGAAGGCAGGGCGCAGTGCGGATCTGGCTGTGTCCACTCACCCACGGGAGACGGGCATGCAGGGCGCAGTGCGGATCCGGCTGTGTCCACTCACCCACGGGAGATGGGCAGAGACGGTGCTGTGTGGATCTGTCTATGTCCACTGACCCACGTCAGACGGGCAGGCAGGGCGCAGTGCGGATCTGGCTGTGTCTACTCACCCACGGCAGACGGTCAGACAGGGTGCAGTGCGGATCTGGCTGTGTCCACTCACCCACGGGAGACGGGCAGGCAGGGCGCAGTGCGGATCTGGATGTGTCCACTCACCCACGTGAGACGGGCAGGCAAGGCTCATTGCGGATCTGGCTGTGTCCACTCACCCACGGGAGACGGGCAGGCAGGGCGCAGTGCGTATCTGGCTGTGTCCACTCACCCACGGGAGACGGGCAGGCAAGGCGCAGTGCGGATCTGGCTGTGTCCACTCGCCCACGGGAGACGGGCAGGCAGGGCGCAGTGCGGATCTGGCTGTGTCAACTCACCCACGGGAGACGGGCAGGCAGGACGCAGTGCGGATCCGGCTGTGTCCACTCACCCACGGGAGACGGGCAGAGACGGTGCTGTGTGGATCTGGCTATGTCCACTGACCCACGGCAGACGGGCAGGCAGGGCGCAGTACTTATCTGGCTGTGTCCACTCACCCACGGCAGGCGGTCAGGCAGGGTACAATGCGGATCTGGCTGTGTCCACTCACACACGGGAGACGGGTAGGCAGGGCGCAGTGCGGATCTGGCTGTGTCCACTCACCCACGGGAGACGGGCAGGCAAAGCGCAGTGCGGATTTGGCTGTGTCCACTCACCCACGGGAGACGGGCAGGCTGAGCGCAGTGCAGATCTGGCTGTGTCCACTCACCCACGGGAGACGGGAAGGCAGGGCGCAGTGAGGATCTGGCTGTGTCCACTCACCCACGGGAGACGGGAAGGCAGGGCGCAGTGCGGATCTGGCTGTGTCCACTCATCCACGGGAGACGGGCATGCAGGGCGCAGTGCGGATCCGGCTGTGTCCACTCACCCACGGGAGATGGGCAGAGACGGTGCTGTGTGGATCTGGCTATGTCCACTGACCCACGTCAGACGGGCAGGCAGGGCGCAGTGCGGATCTGGCTGTGTCTACTCACCCACGGCAGACGGTCAGACAGGGTGCAGTGCGGATCTGGCTGTGTCCACTCACCCACGGGAGACGGGCAGGCAGGGCGCAGTGCGGATCTGGATGTGTCCACTCACCCACGGGAGACGGGCAGGCAGGGCGCAGTGCGGATCTGGCTGTGTCCACTCACCCACGGGAGACGGGCAGGCAGGGCGCAGTGCGGATCTGGCTGTGTCCACTCACCCACGGGAGACGGGAAGGCAGGGCGCAGTGCGGATCTGGCTGTGTCCACTCACCCACGGGAGACGGGCAGGCAGGGCGCAGTGCGGATCTCGCTGTGGCCACTCACCCATGGCAGACGGTCAGGCAGGGCGCAGTGCGGATCTGGCTGTGTCCACTCGCCCACGGGAGACGGGCAGGCAGGGCGCAGTGCGGATCTGGCTGTGTCCACTCACCCACGGGAGACGGGCAGGCAGGGCGCAGTGCGGATCTGGCTGTGTCCACTCACCCAGGGGAGACGGGCAGGCAGGGCGCAGTGCGGACCTGGCTGTGTCCACTCACCCACGGGAGACGGGCAGGCAGGGCGCAGTGCGGATCTGGCTGTGTCCACTCACCCACGGGAGACGGGCAGGCAGGGCGCAGTGCGGATCTGGCTGTGTCCACTCGCCCACGGGAGACGGGCAGGCAGGGCGCAGTGCGGATCTGGCTGTGTCCACTCACCCACGGGAGACGGGCAGGCAGGGCGCAGTGCGGATCTGGCTGTGTCCACTCACCCACGGGAGATGGGCAGGCAGGGCGCAGTGTGGATCCGGCTGTGTCCACTCACAGACGGGAGATGGGCAGAGACGGTTCTGTGTGGATCTGGCTATGTCCACTGACCCACTGCAGACGGGCAGGCAGGGCGCAGTACGGATCTGGCTGTGTCCACTCACCAACAGCAGGCGGTCAGGCAGGGCGCAGTGCGGATCTGGCTATGTCCACTGACCCACGGCAGACGGGCAGGCAGGGCGCAGTACGGATCTGGCTGTGTCCACTCACCCACGGCAGGAGGTCAGGCATGGTGCAATGCGGATCTGGCTGTGTCCACTCACCCACGGGAGACGGGTAGGCAGGGCGCAGTGCGGATCTGGCTGTGTCCACTCACCCACGGGAGACGGGCAGGCAGGGCGCAGTGCGGATCTGGCTGTGTCCACTCACCCACGGGAGACGGGCAGGCAGGGCGCAGTGCGGATCTGGCTGTGTCCACTCACCCACGGGAGACGGGCAAGCAGGGCGCAGTGCGGATCTGGCTGTGTCCACTCACCCACGGGAGACGGGAAGGCAGGGCGCAGTGCGGATCTGGCTGTGTCCACTCACCCACGGGAGACGGGCATGCAGGGCGCAGTGCGGATCCGGCTGTGTCCACTCACCCACGGGAGATGGGCAGAGACGGTGCTGTGTGGATCTGGCTATGTCCACTGACCCACGTCAGACGGGCAGGCAGGGCGCAGTGCGGATCTGGCTGTGTCTACTCACCCACGGCTGACGGTCAGACAGGGTGCAGTGCGGATCTGGCTGTGTCCACTCACCCACGGGAGACGGGCAGGCAGGGCGCAGTGCGGATCTGGATGTGTCCACTCACCCACGTGAGACGGGCAGGCAAGGCTCAGTGCGGATCTGGCTGTGTACACTCACCCACGGGAGATGGGCAGGCAGGGCGCAGTGCGTATCTGGCTGTGTCCACTCACCCACGGGAGACGGGCAGGCAAGGCGCAGTGCGGATCTGGCTGTGTCCACTCGCCCACGGGAGACGGGCAGGCAGGGCGCAGTGCGGATCTGGCTGTGTCAACTCACCCACGGGAGACGGGCAGGCAGGACGCAGTGCGGATCCGGCTGTGTCCACTCACCCACGGGAGACGGGCAGAGACGGTGCTGTGTGGATCTGGCTATGTCCACTGACCCACGGCAGACGGGCAGGCAGGGCGCAGTACGGATCTGGCTGTGTCCACTCACCCACGGCAGGCGGTCAGGCAGGGTACAATGCGGATCTGGCTGTGTCCACTCACCCACGGGAGACGGGTAGGCAGGGCGCAGTGCGGATCTGGCTGTGTCCACTCACCCACGGGAGACGGGCAGGCAGAGCGCAGTGCGGATCTAGCTGTGTCCACTCACCCACGGGAGACGGGCAGGCTGGGCGCAGTGCAGATCTGGCTGTGTCCACTCACCCACGGGAGACGGGAAGGCAGGGCGCAGTGAGGATCTGGCTGTGTCCACTCACCCACGGGAGACGGGCAGGCAGGGCGCAGTGCGGATCTCGCTGTGTCCACTCACCCACGGGAGACGGTCAGGCAGGGCGCAGTGCGGATCTGGCTGTGTCCACTCACCCACGGCAGACGGGCAGGCAGGGCGCAGTGCGGATCTGGCTGTGTCCACTCGCCCACGGGAGACGGGCAGGCAGGGCGCAGTGCGGATCTGGCTGTGTCCACTCTCCCACGGCAGGCGGTCAGGCAGGGTGCAGTGCGGATCTGGCTGTGTCCACTCACCCACGGCAGACGGTCAGGCAGGGCGCAGTGCGGATCTGGCTGTGTCCACTCACCCACGGCAGGCATTCAGGCAGGGCGCAGTGCGGATCTGGCTGTGTCCACGCAACCACAGCATGCGGTCAGCCAGGGCGCAGTGCGGATCTGGCTGTGTCCACTCACCCACGGCAGGCGCTCAGGCAGAGCGCAGTGCGGATCTGGCTGTGTCCACTCACCCACGGCAGACTGTCAGGCAGGGCGCAGTGCGGATCTGGCTATGTCCACTCGCCCACGGCAGACGGGCAGGCAGGGCGCAGTGCGGATCTGGCTGTGTCCACTCGCCCATGGGAGACGGGCAGGCAGGGCGCAGTGCGGATCTGGCTGTGTCCACTTACCCACAGGAGACGGGCAGTCAGGGCGCAGTCGGATCTGGCTGTGTCCACTCACTGACGGAAGACGGGCAGGCAAGACGCAGTGCGGATCTGGCTGTGTCCACTCACCCACGGGAGACGGGCAGGCAGGGCGCAGTGCGGAGCTGGCTGTGTACACTCACCCACGGGAGACGGGCAGGCAGGGCGCAGTGCGGATCTGGCTGTGTCCACTCACCCAGGGGAGACGGGCAGGCAAGGCGCAGTGTGGACCTGGCTGTGTCCACTCACCCACCGGAGACGGGCAGAGAATGTGCTGTGTGGATATGGCTATGTCCACTGACCCACGGCAGACGGGCAGGCAGGGCGCAGTGCAGATCTGGCTGTGTCCACTCACCCACGGCAGACGGTCAGGCAGGGTGCAGTGCGGATCTGGCTGTGTCCACTCACCCACGGGAGACGGGCAGGCAGGGCGCAGTGCGGATCTGGCTGTGTCCACTCACCAACGTTAGTCGGTCAGGCAAGGCGCAGTGCGGATCTGGCTGTGTCCACTCACCCACGGGAGACGGGCAGGCAGGGCGCAGTGCGGATCCGGCTGTGTCCACTCACCCACGGGAGATGGGCAGAGACGGTGCTGTGTGGACCTGGCTATGTGCACTGACCCACGGCAGACGGGCAGGCAGGGTACAGTACGGATCTGGCTGTGTCCACTCACCCACGGCAGGCGGTCAGGCAGGGCGCTGTGCGGATCTGGCTGTGTCCACGCACCCACGGCAGGCGGTCAGGCAGGGCGCAGTGCGGATCTGGCTGTGTCCACTCACCCACGGCAGACGGTCAGGCAGGGCGCAGTGCGGATCTGGCTATGTCCACTCACCCACGGCAGACGGGCAGGCAGGGCGCAGTGTGGATCTGGGTGTGTCCACTCACACACGGCAGACGGTCAGGCAGGGCGCAGTACGGATCTGGCTGTGTCCACTCGCCCACGGGAGACGGGCAGCCGGGCGCAGTGCGGATCTGGCTGTGTCCACTCACCCACGGCATGCGGTCAGCCAGGGCGCAGTGCGGATCTGGCAGTGTCCACTCACCCACGGGAGACGGGCAGGCCAGGCGCAGTGCGGTTCCAGCTGTGTCCACTCACCCACGGGAGATGGGCAGAGACTGTGCTGTGTGGACCTGGCTATGTGCACTGACCCACGGCAGACGGGCAGGCAGGGTACAGTACGGATCTGGCTGTGTCCACTCACCCACGGCAGGCGGTCAGGCAGGGCGCTGTGCGGATCTGGCTGTGTCCACGCACCCACGGGAGACGGGTAGGCAGGGCGCAGTGCGGATCTGGCTGTGTCCACTCACCCACGGCAGGCGGTCAGGCAGGGCGCAGTGCGGATCTGGCTGTGTCCACGCACCCACGGGAGACGGGTAGGCAGGCCGCAGTGCGGACCTGGCTGTGTCCACTCACCCACGGCAGGCGGTCAGGCAGGGCGCAGTGCGGATATGGCTGTGTCCACTCACGCACGGCAGACGGGCAGGCAGGGCGCAGTACGGATCTGGCTGTGTCCACTCACCCACGGCAGGCAGTCTGGCAGGGTGCAGTGCGGATCTGGCTGTGTCCACTCACCCACGGGAGACGGGCAGGCAGGGCGCAGTGGGGATCTGGCTGTGTCCACTCACCCACGGGAGACGGTCAGGCAGGGCGCAGTGCGGATCTGGCTGTGTCCACTCACCCATGGGAGACGGGCAGGCAGGGCGCAGTGCGGATCTGGCTGTGTCCATTCACCCACGGGAGATGGGCAGAGACGGTGCTGTGTGGATCTGGCTATGTCCACTGACCCACGGCAGACGGGCAGGCAGGGCGCAGTGCGGATCTAGCTGTGTCCACTCACCCACGGGAGACGGGCAGGCAGGGCGCAGTGCGGATCTGACTGTGTCCACTCACCCACGGGAGACGGGCAGGCAGGGCGCAGTGCGGATCTGGCTGTGTCCACTTGCCCACGGGAGACGGGCAGGCAGGGCGCAGTGCGGATCTGGCTGTATCCACTCACCCACGGGAGACGGGCAGGCAGGGCGCAGTGCGGATCTGGCTGTGTCCACTCACCCAAGGGAGACGGGCAGGCAGGGCGCAGTGTGGATCCGGCTGTGTCCACTCACCCACGGGAGATGGGCAGAGACGGTGCTGTGTGGATCTGGCTATGTCCACTGACCCACGGCAGACGGGCAGGCAGGGCGCAGTGCGGATCTAGCTGTGTCCACTCACCCACGGCAGACGGGCAGGTAGGCGCCGTGCAGATCTGGCTGTGTCCACTCGCCCGCGGGAGACGGGCAGACAGGGCGCAGTGCGGATCTGGCTGTGTCCACTCACCCACGGCAGGCGGTCAGGCAGGGCGCAGTGCGGATCTGGCTGTGTCCACTCACCCACGGCAGGCGGTCAGGCAGGGCGTAGTGCGGATCTGGCTGTGTCCACTCACCCACGGCAGACGGTCAGGCAGGGCGCAGTGCGGATCTGGCTGTGTCCACTCACCCACGGCAGACGGGCAGGCAGGGCGCAGTGCGGATCTGGCTGTGTCCACTCGCCCACGGGAGACGGGCAGGCAGGGCGCAGTGCGGACCTGGCTGTGTCCACTCACCCACGGCAGGCGGTCAGGCAGGGCACAGTGCGGATCTGGCTGTGTCCACTCACCCACGGCAGACGGTCAGGCAGGGCGCAGTGCGGATCTGGCTGTGTCCAATCACCCACGGCAGGCGGTCAGGCAGGGCGCAGTGCGGATCTGGCTGTGTCCACGCACCCACAGCATGCGGTCATCCAGGGCGCAGTGCGGATCTGGCAGTGTCCACTCACCCATGGGAGACGGGCAGGCAAGGCGCAGTGCGGATTCGGCTGTGTCCACTCACCCACGGGAGATGGGCAGAGACTGTGCTGTGTGGATCTGGCTATGTCCACTGACCCACGTCAGACGGGCAGGCAGGGTGCAGTGTGGATCTGGCTGTGTCTACTCACCCACGGCAGACGGTCAGACAGGGTGCAGTGCGGATCTGGCTGTGTCCACTCACCCACGGGAGACGGGCAAGCAGGGCGCAGTGCGGATCTGGCTGTGTCCACTCACCCACGTGAGACGGGCAGACAAGGCTCAGAGCGGATCTGGCTGTGTCCACTCACCCACGGGAGACGAGCAGGCAGGGCGCAGTGCGGATCTGGCTGTGTCCACTCACCCACGGGAGACGGTCAGGCAGGGCGCAGTGCGGATCTGGCTGTGTCCACTCACCCACGGCAGACGGGCAGGCAGGGCGCAGTACGGATCTGGCTGTGTCCACTCGCCCACGGGAGACGGGCAGGCAGGGCGCAGTGCGGACCTGGCTGTGTCCACTCACCCACGGCAGGCGGTCAGGCAGGGCGCAGTGCGGATCTGGCTGTGTCCACTCACCCACGGCAGACGGTCAGGCAGGGCGCAGTGCGGATCTGGCTGTGTCCACTCACCCACGGCAGGCGGTCAGGCAAAGCGCAGTGCGGATCTGGCTGTGTCCACGCACCCACAGCATGCGGTCAGCCAGGGCGCAGTGCGGATCTGGCAGTGTCCACTCACCCACGGGAGACGGGCAGGCCAGGCGCAGTGCGGATCCGGCTGTGTCCACTCACCCACGGGAGATGGGCAGAGACTGTGCTGTGTGGATCTGGCTATGTCCACTGACCCACGTCAGACGGGCAGGCAGGGCGCAGTGCGGACCTGGCTGTGTCCACTCACCCACGGCAGGCGGTCAGGCAGGGCGCAGTGCGGATATGGCTGTGTCCACTCACCGACGGCAGACGGGCAGGCAGGGCGCAGTACGGATCTGGCTGTGTCCACTCACACTCGGCAGGCGGTCAGGCAGGGTGCAGTGCGGATCTGGCTGTGTCCACTCACCCACGGGAGACGGGCAGGCAGGGCGCAGTGCGGATCTGGCTGTGTCCACTCACCCACGGGAGACGGGCAGGCAGGGCGCAGTGCGGATCTGGCTGTGTCCACTCACCCATGGGAGACGGGCAGGCAGGGCGCAGTGCGGATCTGGCTGTGTCCATTCACCCATGGGAGATGGGCAGAGACGGTGCTGTGTGGATCTGGCAATGTCCAATGACCCACGGCAGACGGGCAGGCAGGGCGCAGTACGGATCTGGCTGTGTCCACTCACCCACGGCAGGCGATCAGGCAGGGTGCAGTGCGGATCTGGCTGTGTCCACTCACCCACGGGAGACGGGCAGGCAGGGCGCAATGCGGATCTGGCTGTATCCACTCACCCACGGGAGACGGGCAGGCAGGGCGCAGTGCGGATTTGGCTGTGTCCACTCACCCACGGGAGACGGGCAGGCAAGGCGCAGTGCGGATCTGGCTGTGTCCACTCACCCACGGGAGACGGGCAGGCAGGGTGCAGTGCGGATCTGGTTGTGTCCACTCACGCACGGCAGACGGTCAGGCAGAGCGCAGTGCAGATCTGGCTGTGTCCACTCACCCACGGGAGACGGGCAGGCAGGGCGCAGTGCGGATCTGGCTGTGTCCACTCACCCACGGGAGATGGGCAGGCAAGGCGCAGTGCGGATCTGGCTGTGTCCATCACCCAAGGGAGACGGGCAGAGACGGTGCGGTGTGGATCTGGCTATGTCCACTGACCAACGGCAGACGGGCAGGCAGGGCGCAGTACGGATCTGGCTGTGTCCACTCACCCACGGCAGGCAGTCAGGCAGGGTGCAGTGCGGATCTGGCTGTGTCCACTCACCCACGGGCGACGGGCAGGCAGGGCGCAGTGCAGATCTGGCTATGTCCACTCACCCACGGGAGAAGGGTAGGCAGGGCGCAGTGCGGATCTGGCTGTGTCCACTCACCCACGGGAGACGGGCAGGCAGGGCGCAGTGCGGATCTGGCTGTGTCCACTCACCCACGGGAGACGGGCAGGAAGGGTGGAGTGCGGATCTGGCTGTGTCCACTCACCCTGGGAGACGAGCAGGCAGGGCGCAGTGTGGATCCGGCTGTGTCCACTCACCCACGGGAGATGGGCAGAGACGGTGCTGTGTGGATCTGGCTATGTGCACTGACCCACGGCCGACGGGCAGGCAGGGCGCAGTACGGATCTGGCTGTGTCCACTCACCCACGGCAGGCGGTCAGGCAGGGCGCTGTGCGGATCTGGCTGTGTCCACTCACGCACGGCAGACGGTCAGGCAGGGCGCAGTGCGGATCTGGCTGTGTCCACTCACCCACGGGAGACGGGCAGGCAGGGCGCAGTGCGGATCTGGCTGTGTCCACTCATCCACGGGAGATGGGCAGGCAAGGCGCAGTGCGGATCTGGCTGTGTCCACTCACCCACGGGAAACGGACAGAGACGGTGCTGTGTGGATCTGGCTATGTGCACTGTCCCACGGCCGACGGGCAGGCAGGGCGCAGTACGGATCTGGCTGTGTCCACTCACCCACGGCAGGCGGTCAGGCAGGGCGCTGTGCGGATCTGGCTGTGTCCACTCACGCACGGCAGACGGTCAGGCAGGGCGCAGTGCGGATCTGGCTGTGTCCACTCACCCACGGGAGACGGGCAGGAAGGGCGCAGTACGGATCTGGCTGTGTCCACTCACCCACGGGAGATGGGCAGGCAAGGCGCAGTGCGGATCTGGCTGTGTCCACTCACCCACGGGAGACGGGCAGAGACGGTGCTGTGTGGATCTGCCTATGTCCGCTGACCCACGGCAGACGGGCAGGCAGGGCGCAGTACGGATCTGGCTGTGTCCACTCACCCACGGCAGGCGGTCAGGCAGGGAGCAGTGCGGATCTGGCTGTGTCCACTCACCCACGGGAGATGGGAAGGCAGGGCGCAGTGCGGATCTGGCTGTGTCCACTCACCCACGGGAGACGGGCATGCAGGGCGCAGTGCGGATCTGGCTGTGTCCACTCACCCACGGGAGACGGGCAGGCAGGTCGCAGTGCGGATCTGGCTGTGTCCACTCACCCACGGGAGACGGGCAGGCAGGGCCCAGTGCGGATCTGGCTGTGTCCACTCGCCCACGGGAGACGGGCAGGCAGGGCGCAGTGCGGATCTGGCTGTGTCCACTCACCCACGGGAGACGGGCAGGCAGGGCGCAGTGCGGATCTGGCTGTGTCCACTCACCCAAGGGAGACGGGCAGGCAGGGCGCAGTGTTGATCCGGCTGTGTCCACTCACCCACGGGAGATGGGCAGAGACGGTGCTGTGTGGATCTGGCTATGTCCACTGACCCACGGCAGACGGGCAGGCAGGGTGCAGTGCGGATCTGGCTGTGTCCACTCACCCACGGCAGACGGGCAGGTAGGGCGCAGTGCAGATCTGGCTGTGTCCACTCGCCCGCGGGAGACGGGCAGACAGGGCGCAGTGCGGATCTGGCTGTGTCCACTCATCCACGGCAGGCGGTCAGGCAGGGCGCAGTGCGGATCTGGCTGTGTCCACTCACCCACGGCAGGCGGTCAGTCAGGGCGTAGTGCGGATCTGGCTGTGTCCACTCACCCACGGCAGACGGTCAGGCAGGGCGCAGTGCGGATCTGGCTAGGTCCACTCACCCTCGGCAGACGGGCAGGCAGGGCGCAGTGCGGATCTGGCTGTGTCCACTCACCCACGGCAGGCGGTCAAGCAGGGCGTAGTGCGGATCTGCCTGTGTGCACTCACCCACGGCAGACGGGCAGGCAGGGCGCAGTGCGGATACGGCTGTGTCCACTCATCCACGGGAGATGGGCAGAGACGGTGCTGTGTGGATCTGGCTATGTCCACTTACCCACGGCAGACTGGCAGGCAGGGCGCAGTGTGGATCTGGCTGTGTCCACTCACCCACGGCAGACGGGCAGGCAGGGCGCAGTACGGATCTGGCTGTGTCCACTCACCCACGGCAGACGGGCAGGCAGGGCGCAGTGCGGATCTGGCTGTGTCCACTCGCCCACGGCAGACGGGCAGGCAGGGCGCATTGCGGATACGGCTGTGTCCACTCACCCACGGGAGATGGGCAGAGACTGTGCTGTGTGGATCTGGCTATGTCCACTGACCCACGGCAGACGGGCAGGCAGGGCGCAGTGCGGATCTGGCTGTGAACACTCACCCACAGGAGATGAGCACAGACGGTGCTGTGTGGATCTGGCTATGTCCACTGACCCACGGCAGACGGGCAGGCAGGGCGCAGTACGGATCTGGCTGTGTCCACTCACCCACGGCAGGCGGTCAGGCAGGGCGCAGTGCGGATCTGGCTGTGTCCACTCACCCACGGCAGACGGGCAGGCAGGGCGCAGTACGGATCTGGCTGTGTCCACTCACCCACGGGAGACGGGTAGGCAGGGCGCAATGCGGATCTGGCTGTATCCACTCACCCACGGGAGACAGGCCGGCAGGGCGCAGTGCGGATCTGGCTGTGTCCACTCACCCACGGGAGACGGGCAGGCAGGGCGCAGTGCGGATCTGGCTGTGTCCACTCACCCACGGGAGACGGGCAGGCAGGGTGCAGTGCGGATCTGGTTGTGTCCACTCACGCACGGCAGACGGTCAGGCAGGGCGCAGTGCGGATCTGGCTGTGTCCACTCACCCACGGGAGACGGGCAGGCAGGGCGCAGTGCGGATCTGGCTGTGTCCACTCACCCACGGGAGATGGGCAGGCAGGGCGCAGTGCGGATCTGGCTGTGTCCATTCACCCAAGGGAGACGGGCAGAGACGGTGCGGTGTGGATCTGGCTAAGTCCACTGACACACGGCAGACAGGCAGGCAGGGCGCAGTACGGATCTGGCTGTGTCCACTCACCCATGGCAGGCGGTCAGGCAGGGTGCAGTGCGGATCTGGCTGTGTCCACTCACCCACGGGCGACGGGCAGGCAGGGCGCAGTGCGGATCTGGCTGTGTCCACTCACCCACGGGAGATGGGCAGGCAGGGCGCAGTGCGGATCTGGCTGTGTCCACTCACCCACGGGAGACGGGCAGGCAGGGCGCAGTGCGGATCTGGCTGTGTCCACTCACCCACGGGAGACGGGCAGGCAGGGCGGAGTGCGGATCTGGCTGTGTCCACTCACCCTGGGAGACGAGCAGGCAGGGCGCAGTGTGGATCCGGCTGTGTCCACTCACCCACGGGAGATGGGCAGAGACGGTGCTGTGTGGATCTGGCTATGTCCACTGACCCACGGCAGACGGGCAGGCAGGGTGCAGTGCGGATCTGGCTGTGTCCACTCACCCACGGCAGACGGGCAGGTAGGGCGCAGTGCAGATCTGGCTGTGTCCACTCGCCCGCGGGAGACGGGCAGACAGGGCGCAGTGCGGATCTGGCTGTGTCCACTCATCCACGGCAGGCGGTCAGGCAGGGCGCAGTGCGGATCTGGCTGTGTCCACTCACCCACGGCAGGCGGTCAGTCAGGGCGTAGTGCGGATCTGGCTGTGTCCACTCACCCACGGCAGACGGTCAGGCAGGGCGCAGTGCGGATCTGGCTAGGTCCACTCACCCTCGGCAGACGGGCAGGCAGGGCGCAGTGCGGATCTGGCTGTGTCCACTCACCCACGGCAGGCGGTCAAGCAGGGCGTAGTGCGGATCTGCCTGTGTGCACTCACCCACGGCAGACGGGCAGGCAGGGCGCAGTGCGGATACGGCTGTGTCCACTCATCCACGGGAGATGGGCAGAGACGGTGCTGTGTGGATCTGGCTATGTCCACTTACCCACGGCAGACTGGCAGGCAGGGCGCAGTGTGGATCTGGCTGTGTCCACTCACCCACGGCAGACGGGCAGGCAGGGCGCAGTACGGATCTGGCTGTGTCCACTCACCCACGGCAGACGGGCAGGCAGGGCGCAGTGCGGATCTGGCTGTGTCCACTCGCCCACGGCAGACGGGCAGGCAGGGCGCATTGCGGATACGGCTGTGTCCACTCACCCACGGGAGATGGGCAGAGACTGTGCTGTGTGGATCTGGCTATGTCCACTGACCCACGGCAGACGGGCAGGCAGGGCGCAGTGCGGATCTGGCTGTGAACACTCACCCACAGGAGATGAGCACAGACGGTGCTGTGTGGATCTGGCTATGTCCACTGACCCACGGCAGACGGGCAGGCAGGGCGCAGTACGGATCTGGCTGTGTCCACTCACCCACGGCAGGCGGTCAGGCAGGGCGCAGTGCGGATCTGGCTGTGTCCACTCACCCACGGCAGACGGGCAGGCAGGGCGCAGTACGGATCTGGCTGTGTCCACTCACCCACGGGAGACGGGTAGGCAGGGCGCAATGCGGATCTGGCTGTATCCACTCACCCACGGGAGACAGGCCGGCAGGGCGCAGTGCGGATCTGGCTGTGTCCACTCACCCACGGGAGACGGGCAGGCAGGGCGCAGTGCGGATCTGGCTGTGTCCACTCACCCACGGGAGACGGGCAGGCAGGGTGCAGTGCGGATCTGGTTGTGTCCACTCACGCACGGCAGACGGTCAGGCAGGGCGCAGTGCGGATCTGGCTGTGTCCACTCACCCACGGGAGACGGGCAGGCAGGGCGCAGTGCGGATCTGGCTGTGTCCACTCACCCACGGGAGATGGGCAGGCAGGGCGCAGTGCGGATCTGGCTGTGTCCATTCACCCAAGGGAGACGGGCAGAGACGGTGCGGTGTGGATCTGGCTAAGTCCACTGACACACGGCAGACAGGCAGGCAGGGCGCAGTACGGATCTGGCTGTGTCCACTCACCCATGGCAGGCGGTCAGGCAGGGTGCAGTGCGGATCTGGCTGTGTCCACTCACCCACGGGCGACGGGCAGGCAGGGCGCAGTGCGGATCTGGCTGTGTCCACTCACCCACGGGAGATGGGCAGGCAGGGCGCAGTGCGGATCTGGCTGTGTCCACTCACCCACGGGAGACGGGCAGGCAGGGCGCAGTGCGGATCTGGCTGTGTCCACTCACCCACGGGAGACGGGCAGGCAGGGCGGAGTGCGGATCTGGCTGTGTCCACTCACCCTGGGAGACGAGCAGGCAGGGCGCAGTGTGGATCCGGCTGTGTCCACTCACCCACGGGAGATGGGCAGAGACGGTGCTGTGTGGATCTGGCTATGTGCACTGACCCACGGCCGACGGGCAGGCAGGGCGCAGTACGGATCTGGCTGTGTCCACTCACCCACGGTAGACGGGCAGGCAAGGCTCAGTGCAGATCTGGCTATGTCCACTCACCCACGGGAGACGGGCAGGCAGGGCGCAGTGCGGATCTGGCTGTGTCCACTCACACACGGGAGAAGGGCAGGCAGGGCTCAGTGTGGATCTCACTGTGTCCACTCACCCACGGCAGATGGTCAGGCAGGGCGCAGTGCGGATCTGGCTGTGTACACTCACCCACGGCAGACGGGCAGACAGGGCGCAGTGCGGATCTGGCTGTGTCCACTCACCCACGGCAGACGGGCAGGCAGGGCGCAGTGCGGATCTGGCTGTGTCCACTCACCCACGGGAGACGGGCAGGCAGGGCGCAGTGCGGATCTGGCTGTGTCCACTCACCCACGGGAGACGGGCAGTCTGGGCGCAGTTCGGATCTGGCTGTGTCCACTCACCCACGGGAGACGGGAAAGCAAGGCGCAGTGCGGATCTGGCTGTGTCCACTCACCCACGGGAGACGGGCAGGCAGGGCGCAGTGCGGATCTCGCTGTGTCCACTCACCCATGGCAGACGGTCAGGCAGGGCGCAGTGCGGATCTGGCTGTGTCCACTCACCCACGGCAGACGGGCAGGCAGGGCGCAGTGCGTATCTGGCTGTGTCCACTCGCCCACGGGAGACGGGCAGGCAGGGCGCAGTGCGGATCTGGCTGTGTCCACTCGCCCATGGCAGGCGGTCAGGCAGGGCGCAGTGCGGATCTGGCTGTGTCCACTCACCCACGGCAGACGGTCAGGCAGGGCGCAGTGCGGATCTGGCTGTGTCCACTCACCCACGGCAGGCGGTCAGGCAGGGCGCAGTGCGGATCTGGCGATGTCCACTCGCCCACGGCAGACGGGCAGGCAGGGCGCAGTGCGGATCTGGCTGTGTCCACTCACCCACGGGAGACGTGCAGGCAGGGTGGAGTGCGGATCTGGCTGTGTCCACTCACCCTGGGAGACGAGCAGGCAGGGCGCAGTGTGGATCCGGCTGTGTCCACTCACCCACGGGAGATGGGCAGAGACGGTGCTGTGTGGATCTGGCTATGTGCACTGACCCACGGCCGACGGGCAGGCAGGGCGCAGTACGGATCTGGCTGTGTCCACTCACCCACGGCAGGCGGTCAGGCAGGGCGCTGTGCGGATCTGGCTGTGTCCACTCACGCACGGCAGACGGTCAGGCAGGGCGCAGTGCGGATCTGGCTGTGTCCACTCACCCACGGGAGACGGGCAGGCAGGGCGCAGTGCGGATCTGGCTGTGTCCACTCATCCACGGGAGATGGGCAGGCAAGGCGCAGTGCGGATCTGGCTGTGTCCACTCACCCACGGGAAACGGACAGAGACGGTGCTGTGTGGATCTGGCTATGTGCACTGACCCACGGCCGACGGGCAGGCAGGGCGCAGTACGGATCTGGCTGTGTCCACTCACCCACGGCAGGCGGTCAGGCAGGGCGCTGTGCGGATCTGGCTGTGTCCACTCACGCACGGCAGACGGTCAGGCAGGGCGCAGTGCGGATCTGGCTGTGTCCACTCACCCACGGGAGACGGGCAGGAAGGGCGCAGTACGGATCTGGCTGTGTCCACTCACCCACGGGAGATGGGCAGGCAAGGCGCAGTGCGGATCTGGCTGTGTCCACTCACCCACGGGAGACGGGCAGAGACGGTGCTGTGTGGATCTGCCTATGTCCGCTGACCCACGGCAGACGGGCAGGCAGGGCGCAGTACGGATCTGGCTGTGTCCACTCACCCACGGCAGGCGGTCAGGCAGGGAGCAGTGCGGATCTGGCTGTGTCCACTCACCCACGGGAGATGGGAAGGCAGGGCGCAGTGCGGATCTGGCTGTGTCCACTCACCCACGGGAGACGGGCATGCAGGGCGCAGTGCGGATCTGGCTGTGTCCACTCACCCAGGGGAGACGGGCAGGCAAGGCGCAGTGTGGACCTGGATGTGTCCACTCACCCATGGGAGACGGGCTGAGAGTGTGCTGTGTGGATATGGCTATGTCCACTGACCCACGGCAGACGGGCAGGCAGGGCGCAGTGCAGATCTGGCTGTGTCCACTCACCCACGGCAGACGGTCAGGCAGGGTGCAGTGCGGATCTGCTGTGTCCACTCACCCACGGGAGACGGGCAGGCAGGGCGCAGTGCGGATCTGGCTGTGTCCACTCACCAACGTGCGTCGGGCAGGCAAGGTGCAGTGCGGATCTGGCTGTTTCCACTCACCCAGGGGAGACGGGCAGGCAGGGCGCAGTGCGGATCCGGCTGTGTCCACTCACCCACGGGAGATGGGCAGAGACGGTGCTGTGTGGATCTGGCTATGTACACTGACCCACGACAGACGGGCAGGCAGGGTACAGTACGGATCAGGCTGTGTCCACTCACCCACGGCAGGCGGTCAGGCATGGCGCAGTGCGGATCTGGCTGTGTAAACTCACCAACGGCAGGCGGTCAGGCAGGGCGCAGTGTGGATCCGGCTGTGTCCACTCACAGACGGGAGATGGGCAGAGACGGTGCTGTGTGGATCTGGCTATGTCCACTGACCCACGGCAGACGGGCAGGCAGGGCGCAGTACGGATCTGGCTGTGTCCACTCACCCACGGCAGCCGGGCAGGCAGAGCGCAGTACGGATCTGGCTGTGTCCACTCACCCACGGCAGGCGGTCAGGCAGGGTGCAGTGCGGATCTGGCTATGTCCACTCACCCACGGGAGACGGGCAGGCAGGGTGCAGTGCGGATCTGGCTGTGTCCACTCACCCACGGGAGACGGGCAGGCAGGGCGCAGTGCGGATCTGGCTGTGTCCACTCACCCACGGGAGACGGGCAGGCAGGGCGCAGTGCGGATCTGGCTGTGTCCACTCACCCACGGGAGACGGGCAGGCAGGGCGCAGTGTGGATCCGGCTGTGTCCACTCACAGACGGGAGATGGGCAGAGACGGTTCTGTGTGGATCTGGCTATGTCCACTGACCCACGGCAGATGGGCAGGCAGGGCGCAGTACGGATCTGGCTGTGTCCACTCACCCACAGCAGGCGGTCAGGCAGGGCGCAGTGCGGATCTGGCTATGTCCACTGACCCACGGCAGACGGGCAGGCAGGGCGCAGTACGGATCTGGCTGTGTCCACTCACCCACGGCAGGAGGTCAGGCAGGGTGCAATGCGGATCTGGCTGTGTCCACTCACCCACGGGAGACGGGTAGGCAGGGCGCAGTGCGGATCTGGCTGTGTCCACTCACCCACGGGAGACGGGCAGGCAGGGCGCAGTGCGGATCTGGCTGTGTCCACTCACCCACGGGAGACGGGCAGGCAGGGCGCAGTGCGGATCTGGCTGTGTCCACTCACCCACGGGAGACGGGCAGGCAGGGCGCAGTGCGGATCTGGCTGTGTCCACTCACCCACGGGAGACGGGAAGGCAGGGCGCAGTGCGGATCTGGCTGTGTCCACTCACCCACGGGAGACGGGCATGCAGGGCGCAGTGCGGATCCGGCTGTGTCCACTCACCCACGGGAGATGGGCAGAGACGGTGCTGTGTGGATCTGGCTATGTCCACTGACCCACGTCAGACGGGCAGGCAGGGCGCAGTGCGGATCTGGCTGTGTCTACTTACCCACGGCAGACGGGCAGGCAGGGCGCAGTGCGGATCTGGCTGTGTCCACTCTCCCACGGCAGGCGGTCAGGCAGGGTGCAGTGCGGATCTGGCTGTGTCCACTCACCCACGGCAGACGGTCAGGCAGGGCGCAGTGCGGATCTGGCTGTGTCCACTCTCTCACGGCAGGCGGTCAGGCAGGGTGCAGTGCGGATCTGGCTGTGTCCACTCACCCACGGCAGGCGGTCAGGCAAGGCGCAGTGCGGATCTGGCTGTGTCCACGCACCCACAGCATGCGGTCAGCCAGGGCGCAGTTTGGATCTGGCTGTGTCCACTCACCCACGGCAGGCGCTCAGGCAGATCGCAGTGCGGATCTGGCTGTGTCCACTCACCCACGGCAGACTGTCAGGCAGGGCGCAGTGCGGATCTGGCTATGTCCACTCGCCCACGGCAGACGGGCAGGCAGGGCGCAGTGCGGATCTGGCTCTGTCCACTCGCCCACGGGAGACGGGCAGGCAGGGCGCAGTGCGGATCTAGCTGTGTCCACTTACCCACGGGAGACGGGCAGGCAGGGCGCAGTCGGATCTGGCTGTGTCCACTCACTGACGGAAGACGGGCAGGCAAGACGCAGTGCGGATCTGGCTGTGTCCACTCACCCACGGGAGACGGGCAGGCAGGGCGCAGTGCGGAGCTAGCTGTGTCCACTCACCCACGGGAGACGGGCAGGCAGGGCGCAGTGCGGATCTGGCTGTGTCCACTCACCCAGGGGAGACGGGCAGGCAAGGCGCAGTATGGACCTGGCTGTGTCCACTCACCCACGGGAGACGGGCAGAGAATGTGCTGTGTGGATATGGCTATGTCCACTGACCCACGGCAGACGGGCAGGCAGGGCGCAGTGCAGATCTGGCTGTGTCCACTCACCCACGGCAGACGGTCAGGCAGGGTGCAGTGCGGATCTGGCTGTGTCCACTCACCCACGGGAGACGGGCAGGCAGGGCGCAGTGCGGATCTGGCTGTGTCCACTCACCAACATGAGTCGGGCAGGCAAGGCGCAGTGCGGATCTGGCTGTGTCCACTCACCCACGGGAGACGGGCAGGCAGGGCGCAGTGCGGATCCGGCTGTGTCCACTCACCCACGGGAGATGGGCAGAGACGGTGCTGTGTGGATCTGGCTATGTGCACTGACCCACGGCAGACGGGCAGGCAGGGTACAGTACGGATCTGGCTGTGTCCACTCACCCACGGCAGGCGGTCAGGCAGGGCGCAGTGCGGATCTGGCTGTGTCCACTCACCCACTGCAGGCGGTCAGGCAGGGCGCAGTGCGGATCTGGCTGTGTCCACTCACCCACGGCAGACGGTCAGGCAGGGCGCAGTGCGGATCTGGGTGTGTCCACTCACCCACGGCAGACGGGCAGGCAGGGCGCAGTGTGGATCTGGCTGTGTCCACTCACACACGGCAGACGGTCAGGCAGGGCGCAGTACGGATCTGGCTGTGTCCACTCGCCCACGGGAGACGGGCAGGCAGGGCGCAGTGCAGATCTGGCTGTGTACACTGACCCACGGCAGGCAGTCAGGCAGGGCGCAGTGCGGATCTGGCTGTGTCCACTCACCCACGGCAGACGGTCAGGAAGGGCGCAGTGCGGATCTGGCTGTGTCCACTCACCCACGGGAGACGGGCAGGCAGCACGCAGTGCGGATCCGGCTGTGTCCACTCACCCACATGAGACGGGCAGGCAAGGCTCAGTGCGGATATGGCTGTGTCCACTCACCCACGGGAGACGGGCAGGCAGGGCGCAGTGCGGATCTGGCTGTGTCCACTCACCCACGGGAGACGGGCAGGCAAGGCTCAGTGCAGATCTGGCTATGTCCACTCACCCACGGGAGACGGGCAGGCAGGGCGCAGTGCGGATCTGGCTGTGTCCACTCACACACGGGAGAAGGGCAGGCAGGGCTCAGTGTGGATCTCGCTGTGTCCACTCACCCACGGCAGATGGTCAGGCAGGGCGCAGTGCGGATCTGGCTGTGTCCACTCACCCACGGCAGACGGGCAGACAGGGCGCAGTGCGGATCTGGCTGTGTCCACTCACCCACGGCAGACGGGCAGGCAGGGCGCAGTGCGGATCTGGCTGTGTCCACTCACCCACGGGAGACGGGCAGGCAGGGCGCAGTGCGGATCTGGCTGTGTCCACTCACCCACGGGAGACGGGCAGGCTGGGCGCAGTGCGGATCTGGCTGTGTCCACTCACCCACGGGAGACGAGAAGGCAGGGCGCAGTGCGGATCTGGCTGTGTCCACTCACCCACGGGAGACGGGCAGGCAGGGCGCAGTGCGGATCTCGCTGTGTCCACTCACCCATGGCAGACGGTCAGGCAGGGCGCAGTGCGGATCTGGCTGTGTCCACTCACCCACGGCAGACGGGCAGGCAGGGCGCAGTGCGTATCTGGCTGTGTCCACTCGCCCACGGGAGACGGGCAGGCAGGGCGCAGTGCGGATCTGGCTGTGTCCACTCGCCCACGGCAGGCGGTCAGGCAGGGCGCAGTGCGGATCTGGCTGTGTCCACTCACCCTCGGCAGACGGTCAGGCAGGGCGCAGTGCGGATCTGGCTGTGTCCACTCACCCACGGCAGGCGGTCAGGCAGGGCGCAGTGCGGATCTGGCTATGTCCACTCGCCCACGGCAGACGGGCAGGCAGGGCGCAGTGCGGATCTGGCTGTGTCCACTCGCCCATGGGAGACGGGCAGGCAGGGCGCAGTGCGGATCTGGCTGTGTCCACTTACCCACGGGAGACGGGCAGGCAGGGCGCAGTCGGATCTGGCTGTGTCCACTCACTGACGGAAGACCGGCAGGCAAGACGCAGTGCGGATCTGGCTGTGTCCACTCACCCACGGGAGAGGGGCAGGCAGGGCGCAGTGCGGAGCTGGCTGTGTCCACTCACCCACGGGAGACGGGCAGGCAGGGCGCAGTGCGGATCTGGCTGTGTCCACTCACCCAGGGGAGACGGGCAGGCAAGGCGCAGTGTGGACCTGGATGTGTCCACTCACCCATGGGAGACGGGCTGAGAGTGTGCTGTGTGGATATGGCTATGTCCACTGACCCACGGCAGACGGGCAGGCAGGGCGCAGTGCAGATCTGGCTGTGTCCACTCACCCACGGCAGACGGTCAGGCAGGGTGCAGTGCGGATCTGGCTGTGTCCACTCACCCACGGAGACGGGCAGGCAGGGCGCAGTGCGGATCTGGCTGTGTCCACTCACCAACGTGAGTCGGGCAGGCAAGGTGCAGTGCGGATCTGGCTGTTTCCACTCAACCAGGGGAGACGGGCAGGCAGGGCGCAGTGCGGATCCGGCTGTGTCCACTCACCCACGGGAGATGGGCAGAGACGGTGCTGTGTGGATCTGGCTATGTCCACTGACCCACGGCAGACGGGCAGGCAGGGTACAGTACGGATCAGGCTGTGTCCACTCACCCACGGCAGGCGGTCAGGCATGGCGCAGTGCGGATCTGGCTGTGTCCACTCACCCACGGCAGGCGGTCAGGCAGGGCGCAGTGTGGATCCGGCTGTGTCCACTCACAGACGGGAGATGGGCAGAGACGGTGCTGTGTGGATCTGGCTATGTCCACTGACCCACGGCAGACGGGCAGGCAGGGCGCAGTACGGATCTGGCTGTGTCCACTCACCCACGGCAGCCGGGCAGGCAGGGCGCAGTACGGATCTGGCTGTGTCCACTCACCCACGGCAGGCGGTCAGGCAGGGTGCAGTGCGGATCTGGCTGTGTCCACTCACCCACGGGAGACGGGCAGGCAGGGTGCAGTGCGGATCTGGCTGTGTCCACTCACCCACGGGAGACGGGCAGGCAGGGCGCAGTGCGGATCTGGCTGTGTCCACTCACCCACGGGAGACGGGCATGCAGGGCGCAGTGCGGATCCGGCTGTGTCCACTCACCCACGGGAGATGGGCAGAGACGGTGCTGTGTGGATCTGGCTATGTCCACTGACCCACGTCAGACGGGCAGGCAGGGCGCAGTGCGGATCTGGCTGTGTCTACTCACCCACGGCAGACGGTCAGACAGGGTGCAGTGCGGATCTGGCTGTGTCCACTCACCCACGGGAGACGGGCAGGCAGGGCGCAGTGCGGATCTGGATGTGTCCACTCACCTACGTGAGACGGGCAGGCAAGGCTCAGTGCGGATCTGGCTGTGTACACTCGCCCACGGGAGACGGGCAGGCAGGGCGCAGTGCGGATCTGGCTGTGTCCACTCACCCACGGCAGGCGGTCAGGCAGGGTGCAGTGCGGATCTGGCTGTGTCCACTCACCCACGGCAGACGATCAGGCAGGGCGCAGTGCGGATCTGGCTGTGTCCACTCACCCACGGCAGGCGGTCAGGCAGGGCGCAGTGCGGATCTGGCTGTGTCCACGCACCCACAGCATGCGGTCAGCCAGGGCGCAGTGCGGATCTGGCTGTGTCCACTCACCCACGGGAAATGGGCAGGCAGGGCGCAGTGTGGATCCGGCTGTGTCCACTCACAGACGGGAGATGGGCAGAGACGGTTCTGTGTGGATCTGGCTATGTCCACTGACCCACGGCAGACGGGCAGGCAGGGCGCAGTACGGATCTGGCTGTGTCCACTCACCCACAGCAGGCGGTCAGGCAGGGCGCAGTGCGGATCTGGCTATGTCCACTGACCCACGGCAGACGGGCAGGCAGGGCGCAGTACGGATCTGGCTGTGTCCACTCACCCACGGCAGGAGGTCAGGCAGGGTGCAATGCGGATCTGGCTGTGTCCACTCACCCACGGGAGACGGGTAGGCAGGGCGCAGTGCGGATCTGGCTGTGTCCACTCACCCACGGGAGACGGGCAGGCAGGGCGCAGTGCGGATCTGGCTGTGTCCACTCACCCACGGGAGACGGGCAGGCAGGGCGCAGTGCGGATCTGGCTGTGTCCACTCACCCACGGGAGACGGGCAGGCAGGGCGCAGTGCGGATCTGGCTGTGTCCACTCACCCACGGGAGACGGGAATGCAGGGCGCAGTG
This sequence comes from Microcebus murinus, assembly GCF_040939455.1. Classification (NCBI taxonomy): domain Eukaryota; kingdom Metazoa; phylum Chordata; class Mammalia; order Primates; family Cheirogaleidae; genus Microcebus; species Microcebus murinus. The sequence continues at coordinate 15,326,661 of NC_134131.1, forward strand.
CGGATCTGGCTGTGTCCACTCACCCACGGGAGACGGGCATGCAGGGCACAGTGCGGATCCGGCTGTGTCCACTCACCCACGGGAGATGGGCAGAGACGGTGCTGTGTGGATCTGGCTATGTCCACTGACCCACGTCAGACGGGCAGGCAGGGCGCAGTGCGGATCTGGCTGTGTCTACTCACCCACGGCAGACGGTCAGACAGGGTGCAGTGCGGATCTGGCTGTGTCCACTCACCCACGGGAGACGGGCAGGCAGGGCGCAGTGCGGATCTGGATGTGTCCACTCGCCCACGGGAGACGGGCAGGCAGGGCGCAGTGCGGATCCGGCTGTGTCCACTCACCCACGGGAGACGGGCAGAGACGGTGCTGTGTGGATCTGGCTATGTCCACTGACCCACGGCAGGCGGTCAGGCAGGGCGCAGTGCGGATCTGGCTGTGTCCACTCACCCACGGCAGACGGTCAGGCAGGGCGCAGTGCGGATCTGGCTGTGTCCACTCACCCACGGCAGGCGGTCAGGCAGGGCGCAGTGCGGATCTGGCTATGTCCACTCGCCCACGGCAGACGGGCAGGCAGGGCGCAGTGCGGATCTGGCTGTGTCCACTCGCCCATGGGAGACGGGCAGGCAGGGCGCAGTGCGGATCTGGCTGTGTCCACTTACCCACGGGAGACGGGCAGGCAGGGCGCAGTCGGATCTGGCTGTGTCCACTCACTGACGGAAGACCGGCAGGCAGGACGCAGTGCGGATCTGGCTGTGTCCACTCACCCACGGGAGAGGGGCAGGCAGGGCGCAGTGCGGAGCTGGCTGTGTCCACTCACCCACGGGAGACGGGCAGGCAGGGCGCAGTGCGGATCTGGCTGTGTCCACTCACCCAGGGGAGACGGGCAGGCAAGGCGCAGTGTGGACCTGGATGTGTCCACTCACCCATGGGAGACGGGCTGAGAGTGTGCTGTGTGGATATGGCTATGTCCACTGACCCACGGCAGACGGGCAGGCAGGGCGCAGTGCAGATCTGGCTGTGTCCACTCACCCACGGCAGGCGGTCAGGCATGGCGCAGTGCGGATCTGGCTGTGTCCACTCACCCACGGCAGGCGGTCAGGCAGGGCGCAGTGTGGATCCGGCTGTGTCCACTCACAGACGGGAGATGGGCAGAGACGGTGCTGTGTGGATCTGGCTATGTCCACTGACCCACGGCAGACGGGCAGGCAGGGCGCAGTACGGATCTGGCTGTGTCCACTCACCCACGGCAGGCGGTCAGGCAGGGTAAAATGCGGATCTGGCTGTGTCCACTCACCCACGGGAGACGGGTAGGCAGGGCGCAGTACGGATCTGGCTGTGTCCACTCACCCACGGCAGCCGGGCAGGCAGGGCGCAGTACGGATCTGGCTGTGTCCACTCACCCACGGCAGGCGGTCAGGCAGGGTGCAGTGCGGATCTGGCTGTGTCCACTCACCCACGGGAGACGGGCAGGCAGGGTGCAGTGCGGATCTGGCTGTGTCCACTCACCCACGGGAGACGGGCAGGCAGGGCGCAGTGCGGATCTGGCTGTGTCCACTCACCCACAGCAGGCGGTCAGGCAGTGCGCAGTGCGGATCTGGCTATGTCCACTGACACACGGCAGACGGGCAGGCAGGGCGCAGTACGGATCTGGCTGTGTCCATTCACCCACGGCAGGAGGTCAGGCAGGGTGTAGTGCGGAACTGGCTGTGTCCACTCACCCACGGGAGACGGGTAGGCAGGGCGCAGTGCGGATCTGGCTGTGTCCACTCACCCACGGGAGACGGGCAGGCAGGGCGCAGTGCGGATCTGGCTGTGTCCACTCACCCACGGGAGACGGGCAGGCAGGGCGCAGTGCGGATCTGGCTGTGTCCACTCACCCACGGGAGACGGGCATGCAGGGCGCAGTGCGGATCCGGCTGTGTCCACTCACCCACGGGAGATGGGCAGAGACGGTGCTGTGTGGATCTGGCTATGTCCACTCACCCACGGGAGACGGGCATGCAGGGCGCAGTGCGGATCCGGCTGTGTCCACTCACCCACGGGAGATGGGCAGAGACGGTGCTGTGTGGATCTGGCTATGTCCACTTACCCACGGCAGACTGGCAGGCAGGGCGCAGTGTGGATCTGGCTGTGTCCACTCACCCACGGCAGACGGGCAGGCAGGGCGCAGTACGGATCTGGCTGTGTCCACTCACCCACGGCAGACGGGCAGGCAGGGCGCAGTGCGGATCTGGCTGTGTCCACTCGCCCACGGCAGACGGGCAGGCAGGGCGCATTGCGGATACGGCTGTGTCCACTCACCCACGGGAGATGGGCAGAGACTGTGCTGTGTGGATCTGGCTATGTCCACTGACCCACGGCAGACGGGCAGGCAGGGCGCAGTGCGGATCTGGCTGTGAACACTCACCCACAGGAGATGAGCACAGACGGTGCTGTGTGGATCTGGCTATGTCCACTGACCCACGGCAGACGGGCAGGCAGGGCGCAGTACGGATCTGGCTGTGTCCACTCACCCACGGCAGGCGGTCAGGCAGGGCGCAGTGCGGATCTGGCTGTGTCCACTCACCCACGGCAGACGGGCAGGCAGGGCGCAGTACGGATCTGGCTGTGTCCACTCACCCACGGGAGACGGGTAGGCAGGGCGCAATGCGGATCTGGCTGTATCCACTCACCCACGGGAGACAGGCCGGCAGGGCGCAGTGCGGATCTGGCTGTGTCCACTCACCCACGGGAGACGGGCAGGCAGGGCGCAGTGCGGATCTGGCTGTGTGCACTCACCCACGGGAGACGGGCAGGCAGGGTGCAGTGCGGATCTGGTTGTGTCCACTCACGCACGGCAGACGGTCAGGCAGGGCGCAGTGCGGATCTGGCTGTGTCCACTCACCCACGGGAGACGGGCAGGCAGGGCGCAGTGCGGATCTGGCTGTGTCCACTCACCCACGGGAGATGGGCAGGCAGGGCGCAGTGCGGATCTGGCTGTGTCCATTCACCCAAGGGAGACGGGCAGAGACGGTGCGGTGTGGATCTGGCTAAGTCCACTGACACACGGCAGACGGGCAGGCAGGGCGCAGTACGGATCTGGCTGTGTCCACTCACCCACGGCAGGCGGTCAGGCAGGGTGCAGTGCGGATCTGGCTGTGTCCACTCACCCACGGGCGACGGGCAGGCAGGGCGCAGTGCGGATCTGGCTGTGTCCACTCACCCACGGGAGATGGGCAGGCAGGGCGCAGTGCGGATCTGGCTGTGTCCACTCACCCACGGGAGACGGGCAGGCAGGGCGCAGTGCGGATCTGGCTGTGTCCACTCACCCACGGGAGACGGGCAGGCAGGGCGGAGTGCGGATCTGGCTGTGTCCACTCACCCTGGGAGACGAGCAGGCAGGGCGCAGTGTGGATCCGGCTGTGTCCACTCACCCACGGGAGATGGGCAGAGACGGTGCTGTGTGGATCTGGCTATGTGCACTGACCCACGGCCGACGGGCAGGCAGGGCGCAGTACGGATCTGGCTGTGTCCACTCACCCACGGTAGACGGGCAGGCAAGGCTCAGTGCAGATCTGGCTATGTCCACTCACCCACGGGAGACGGGCAGGCAGGGCGCAGTGCGGATCTGGCTGTGTCCACTCACACACGGGAGAAGGGCAGGCAGGGCTCAGTGTGGATCTCACTGTGTCCACTCACCCACGGCAGATGGTCAGGCAGGGCGCAGTGCGGATCTGGCTGTGTCCACTCACCCACGGCAGACGGGCAGACAGGGCGCAGTGCGGATCTGGCTGTGTCCACTCACCCACGGCAGACGGGCAGGCAGGGCGCAGTGCGGATCTGGCTGTGTCCACTCACCCACGGGAGACTGGCAGGCAGGGCGCAGTGCGGATCTGGCTGTGTCCACTCACCCACGGGAGACGGGCAGGCTGGGCGCAGTGCGGATCTGGCTGTGTCCACTCACCCACGGGAGACGGGAAAGCAGGGCGCAGTGCGGATCTGGCTGTGTCCACTCACCCACGGGAGACGGGCAGGCAGGGCGCAGTGCGGATCTCGCTGTGTCCACTCACCCATGGCAGACGGTCAGGCAGGGCGCAGTGCGGATCTGGCTGTGTCCACTCACCCACGGCAGACGGGCAGGCAGGGCGCAGTGCGTATCTGGCTGTGTCCACTCGCCCACGGGAGACGGGCAGGCAGGGCGCAGTGCGGATATGGCTGTGTCCACTCGCCCATGGCAGGCGGTCAGGCAGGGCGCAGTGCGGATCTGGCTGTGTCCACTCACCCACGGCAGACGGTCAGGCAGGGCGCAGTGCGGATCTGGCTGTGTCCACTCACCCACGGCAGGCGGTCAGGCAGGGCGCAGTGCGGATCTGGCTATGTCCACTCGCCCACGGCAGACGGGCAGGCAGGGCGCAGTGCGGATCTGGCTGTGTCCACTCGCCCATGGGAGACGGGCAGGCAGGGCGCAGTGCGGATCTGGCTGTGTCCACTTACCCACGGGAGACGGGCAGGCAGGGCGCAGTCGGATCTGGCTGTGTCCACTCACTGACGGAAGACCGGCAGGCAAGACGCAGTGCGGATCTGGCTGTGTCCACTCACCCACGGGAGACGGGCAGGCAGGGCGCAGTGCGGAGCTGGCTGTGTCCACTCACCCACGGGAGACGGGCAGGCAGGGCACAGTGCGGATCTGGCTGTGTCCACTCACCCAGGGGAGACGGGCAGGCAAGGCGCAGTGTGGACCTGGATGTGTCCACTCACCCATGGGAGACGGGCTGAGAGTGTGCTTTGTGGATATGGCTATGTCCACTGACCCACGGCAGACGGGCAGGCAGGGCGCAGTGCAGATTTGGCTGTGTCCACTCACCCACGGCAGACGGTCAGGCAGGGTGCAGTGCGGATCTGCTGTGTCCACTCACCCACGGGAGACGGGCAGGCAGGGCGCAGTGCGGATCTGGCTGTGTCCACTCACCAACGTGCGTCGGGCAGGCAAGGTGCAGTGCGGATCTGGCTGTTTCCACTCACCCAGGGGAGACGGGCAGGCAGGGCGCAGTGCGGATCCGGCTGTGTCCACTCACCCACGGGAGATGGGCAGAGACGGTGCTGTGTGGATCTGGCTATGTCCACTGACCCACGACAGACGGGCAGGCAGGGTACAGTACGGATCAGGCTGTGTCCACTCACCCACGGCAGGCGGTCAGGCATGGCGCAGTGCGGATCTGGCTGTGTAAACTCACCAACGGCAGGCGGTCAGGCAGGGCGCAGTGTGGATCCGGCTGTGTCCACTCACAGACGGGAGATGGGCAGAGACGGTGCTGTGTGGATCTGGCTATGTCCACTGACACACGGCAGACGGGCAGGCAGGGCGCAGTACGGATCTGGCTGTGTCCACTCACCCACGGCAGCCGGGCAGGCAGAGCGCAGTACGGATCTGGCTGTGTCCACTCACCCACGGCAGGCGGTCAGGCAGGGTGCAGTGCGGATGTGGCTATGTCCACTCACCCACGGGAGACGGGCAGGCAGGGTGCAGTGCGGATCTGGCTGTGTCCACTCACCCACGGGAGACGGGCAGGCAGGGCGCAGTGCGGATCTGGCTGTGTCCACTCACCCACGGGTGACGGGCAGGCAGGGCGCAGTGCGGATCTGGCTGTGTCCACTCACCCACGGGAGACGGGCAGGCAGGGCGCAGTGTGGATCCGGCTGTGTCCACTCACAGACGGGAGATGGGCAGAGACGGTTCTGTGTGGATCTGGCTATGTCCACTGACCCACGGCAGATGGGCAGGCAGGGCGCAGTACGGATCTGGCTGTGTCCACTCACCCACAGCAGGCGGTCAGGCAGGGCGCAGTGCGGATCTGGCTATGTCCACTGACCCACGGCAGACGGGCAGGCAGGGCGCAGTACGGATCTGGCTGTGTCCACTCACCCACGGTAGGAGGTCAGGCAGGGTGCAATGCGGATCTGGCTGTGTCCACTCACCCACGGGAGACGGGTAGGCAGGGCGCAGTGCGGATCTGGCTGTGTCCACTCACCCACGGGAGACGGGCAGGCAGGGCGCAGTGCGGATCTGGCTGTGTCCACTCACCCACGGGAGACGGGCAGGCAGGGCGCAGTGCGGATCTGGCTGTGTCCACTCACCCACGGGAGACGGGCAGGCAGGGCGCAGTGCGGATCTGGCTGTGTCCACTCACCCACGGGAGACGGGAAGGCAGTGCGCAGTGCGGATCTGGCTGTGTCCACTCACCCACGGGAGACGGGCATGCAGGGCGCAGTGCGGATCCGGCTGTGTCCACTCACCCACGGGAGATGGGCAGAGACGGTGCTGTGTGGATCTGGCTATGTCCACTGACCCACGTCAGACGGGCAGGCAGGGCGCAGTGCGGATCTGGCTGTGTCTACTCACCCACGGCAGACGGGCAGGCAGGGCGCAGTGCGGATCTGGCTGTGTCCACTCTCCCACGGCAGGCGGTCAGGCAGGGTGCAGTGCGGATCTGGCTGTGTCCACTCACCCACGGCAGACGGTCAGGCAGGGCGCAGTGCGGATCTGGCTGTGCCCACTCTCTCACGGCAGGCGGTCAGGCAGGGTGCAGTGCGGATCTGGCTGTGTCCACTCACCCACGGCAGGCGGTCAGGCAAGGCGCAGTGCGGATCTGGCTGTGTCCACGCACCCACAGCATGCGGTCAGCCAGGGCGCAGTTTGGATCTGGCTGTGTCCACTCACCCACGGCAGGCGCTCAGGCAGATCGCAGTGCGGATCTGGCTGTGTCCACTCACCCACGGCAGACTGTCAGGCAGGGCGCAGTGCGGATCTGGCTATGTCCACTCGCCCACGGCAGACGGGCAGGCAGGGCGCAGTGCGGATCTGGCTCTGTCCACTCGCCCACGGGAGACGGGCAGGCAGGGCGCAGTGCGGATCCGGCTGTGTCCACTCACCCACGGGAGATGGGCAGAGACGGTGCTGTGTGGATCTGGCTATGTCCACTCACCCACGGGAGACGGGCATGCAGGGCGCAGTGCGGATCCGGCTGTGTCCACTCACCCACGGGAGATGGGCAGAGACGGTGCTGTGTGGATCTGGCTATGTCCACTTACCCACGGCAGACTGGCAGGCAGGGCGCAGTGTGGATCTGGCTGTGTCCACTCACCCACGGCAGACGGGCAGGCAGGGCGCAGTACGGATCTGGCTGTGTCCACTCACCCACGGCAGACGGGCAGGCAGGGCGCAGTGCGGATCTGGCTGTGTCCACTCGCCCACGGCAGACGGGCAGGCAGGGCGCATTGCGGATACGGCTGTGTCCACTCACCCACGGGAGATGGGCAGAGACTGTGCTGTGTGGATCTGGCTATGTCCACTGACCCACGGCAGACGGGCAGGCAGGGCGCAGTGCGGATCTGGCTGTGAACACTCACCCACAGGAGATGAGCACAGACGGTGCTGTGTGGATCTGGCTATGTCCACTGACCCACGGCAGACGGGCAGGCAGGGCGCAGTACGGATCTGGCTGTGTCCACTCACCCACGGCAGGCGGTCAGGCAGGGCGCAGTGCGGATCTGGCTGTGTCCACTCACCCACGGCAGACGGGCAGGCAGGGCGCAGTACGGATCTGGCTGTGTCCACTCACCCACGGGAGACGGGTAGGCAGGGCGCAATGCGGATCTGGCTGTATCCACTCACCCACGGGAGACAGGCCGGCAGGGCGCAGTGCGGATCTGGCTGTGTCCACTCACCCACGGGAGACGGGCAGGCAGGGCGCAGTGCGGATCTGGCTGTGTGCACTCACCCACGGGAGACGGGCAGGCAGGGTGCAGTGCGGATCTGGTTGTGTCCACTCACGCACGGCAGACGGTCAGGCAGGGCGCAGTGCGGATCTGGCTGTGTCCACTCACCCACGGGAGACGGGCAGGCAGGGCGCAGTGCGGATCTGGCTGTGTCCACTCACCCACGGGAGATGGGCAGGCAGGGCGCAGTGCGGATCTGGCTGTGTCCATTCACCCAAGGGAGACGGGCAGAGACGGTGCGGTGTGGATCTGGCTAAGTCCACTGACACACGGCAGACGGGCAGGCAGGGCGCAGTACGGATCTGGCTGTGTCCACTCACCCACGGCAGGCGGTCAGGCAGGGTGCAGTGCGGATCTGGCTGTGTCCACTCACCCACGGGCGACGGGCAGGCAGGGCGCAGTGCGGATCTGGCTGTGTCCACTCACCCACGGGAGATGGGCAGGCAGGGCGCAGTGCGGATCTGGCTGTGTCCACTCACCCACGGGAGACGGGCAGGCAGGGCGCAGTGCGGATCTGGCTGTGTCCACTCACCCACGGGAGACGGGCAGGCAGGGCGGAGTGCGGATCTGGCTGTGTCCACTCACCCTGGGAGACGAGCAGGCAGGGCGCAGTGTGGATCCGGCTGTGTCCACTCACCCACGGGAGATGGGCAGAGACGGTGCTGTGTGGATCTGGCTATGTGCACTGACCCACGGCCGACGGGCAGGCAGGGCGCAGTACGGATCTGGCTGTGTCCACTCACCCACGGTAGACGGGCAGGCAAGGCTCAGTGCAGATCTGGCTATGTCCACTCACCCACGGGAGACGGGCAGGCAGGGCGCAGTGCGGATCTGGCTGTGTCCACTCACACACGGGAGAAGGGCAGGCAGGGCTCAGTGTGGATCTCACTGTGTCCACTCACCCACGGCAGATGGTCAGGCAGGGCGCAGTGCGGATCTGGCTGTGTCCACTCACCCACGGCAGACGGGCAGACAGGGCGCAGTGCGGATCTGGCTGTGTCCACTCACCCACGGCAGACGGGCAGGCAGGGCGCAGTGCGGATCTGGCTGTGTCCACTCACCCACGGGAGACTGGCAGGCAGGGCGCAGTGCGGATCTGGCTGTGTCCACTCACCCACGGGAGACGGGCAGGCTGGGCGCAGTGCGGATCTGGCTGTGTCCACTCACCCACGGGAGACGGGAAAGCAGGGCGCAGTGCGGATCTGGCTGTGTCCACTCACCCACGGGAGACGGGCAGGCAGGGCGCAGTGCGGATCTCGCTGTGTCCACTCACCCATGGCAGACGGTCAGGCAGGGCGCAGTGCGGATCTGGCTGTGTCCACTCACCCACGGCAGACGGGCAGGCAGGGCGCAGTGCGTATCTGGCTGTGTCCACTCGCCCACGGGAGACGGGCAGGCAGGGCGCAGTGCGGATATGGCTGTGTCCACTCGCCCATGGCAGGCGGTCAGGCAGGGCGCAGTGCGGATCTGGCTGTGTCCACTCACCCACGGCAGACGGTCAGGCAGGGCGCAGTGCGGATCTGGCTGTGTCCACTCACCCACGGCAGGCGGTCAGGCAGGGCGCAGTGCGGATCTGGCTATGTCCACTCGCCCACGGCAGACGGGCAGGCAGGGCGCAGTGCGGATCTGGCTGTGTCCACTCGCCCATGGGAGACGGGCAGGCAGGGCGCAGTGCGGATCTGGCTGTGTCCACTTACCCACGGGAGACGGGCAGGCAGGGCGCAGTCGGATCTGGCTGTGTCCACTCACTGACGGAAGACCGGCAGGCAAGACGCAGTGCGGATCTGGCTGTGTCCACTCACCCACGGGAGACGGGCAGGCAGGGCGCAGTGCGGAGCTGGCTGTGTCCACTCACCCACGGGAGACGGGCAGGCAGGGCACAGTGCGGATCTGGCTGTGTCCACTCACCCAGGGGAGACGGGCAGGCAAGGCGCAGTGTGGACCTGGATGTGTCCACTCACCCATGGGAGACGGGCTGAGAGTGTGCTGTGTGGATATGGCTATGTCCACTGACCCACGGCAGACGGGCAGGCAGGGCGCAGTGCAGATTTGGCTGTGTCCACTCACCCACGGCAGACGGTCAGGCAGGGTGCAGTGCGGATCTGCTGTGTCCACTCACCCACGGGAGACGGGCAGGCAGGGCGCAGTGCGGATCTGGCTGTGTCCACTCACCAACGTGCGTCGGGCAGGCAAGGTGCAGTGCGGATCTGGCTGTTTCCACTCACCCAGGGGAGACGGGCAGGCAGGGCGCAGTGCGGATCCGGCTGTGTCCACTCACCCACGGGAGATGGGCAGAGACGGTGCTGTGTGGATCTGGCTATGTCCACTGACCCACGACAGACGGGCAGGCAGGGTACAGTACGGATCAGGCTGTGTCCACTCACCCACGGCAGGCGGTCAGGCATGGCGCAGTGCGGATCTGGCTGTGTAAACTCACCAACGGCAGGCGGTCAGGCAGGGCGCAGTGTGGATCCGGCTGTGTCCACTCACAGACGGGAGATGGGCAGAGACGGTGCTGTGTGGATCTGGCTATGTCCACTGACACACGGCAGACGGGCAGGCAGGGCGCAGTACGGATCTGGCTGTGTCCACTCACCCACGGCAGCCGGGCAGGCAGAGCGCAGTACGGATCTGGCTGTGTCCACTCACCCACGGCAGGCGGTCAGGCAGGGTGCAGTGCGGATGTGGCTATGTCCACTCACCCACGGGAGACGGGCAGGCAGGGTGCAGTGCGGATCTGGCTGTGTCCACTCACCCACGGGAGACGGGCAGGCAGGGCGCAGTGCGGATCTGGCTGTGTCCACTCACCCACGGGTGACGGGCAGGCAGGGCGCAGTGCGGATCTGGCTGTGTCCACTCACCCACGGGAGACGGGCAGGCAGGGCGCAGTGTGGATCCGGCTGTGTCCACTCACAGACGGGAGATGGGCAGAGACGGTTCTGTGTGGATCTGGCTATGTCCACTGACCCACGGCAGATGGGCAGGCAGGGCGCAGTACGGATCTGGCTGTGTCCACTCACCCACAGCAGGCGGTCAGGCAGGGCGCAGTGCGGATCTGGCTATGTCCACTGACCCACGGCAGACGGGCAGGCAGGGCGCAGTACGGATCTGGCTGTGTCCACTCACCCACGGTAGGAGGTCAGGCAGGGTGCAATGCGGATCTGGCTGTGTCCACTCACCCACGGGAGACGGGTAGGCAGGGCGCAGTGCGGATCTGGCTGTGTCCACTCACCCACGGGAGACGGGCAGGCAGGGCGCAGTGCGGATCTGGCTGTGTCCACTCACCCACGGGAGACGGGCAGGCAGGGCGCAGTGCGGATCTGGCTGTGTCCACTCACCCACGGGAGACGGGCAGGCAGGGCGCAGTGCGGATCTGGCTGTGTCCACTCACCCACGGGAGACGGGAAGGCAGTGCGCAGTGCGGATCTGGCTGTGTCCACTCACCCACGGGAGACGGGCATGCAGGGCGCAGTGCGGATCCGGCTGTGTCCACTCACCCACGGGAGATGGGCAGAGACGGTGCTGTGTGGATCTGGCTATGTCCACTGACCCACGTCAGACGGGCAGGCAGGGCGCAGTGCGGATCTGGCTGTGTCTACTCACCCACGGCAGACGGGCAGGCAGGGCGCAGTGCGGATCTGGCTGTGTCCACTCTCCCACGGCAGGCGGTCAGGCAGGGTGCAGTGCGGATCTGGCTGTGTCCACTCACCCACGGCAGACGGTCAGGCAGGGCGCAGTGCGGATCTGGCTGTGCCCACTCTCTCACGGCAGGCGGTCAGGCAGGGTGCAGTGCGGATCTGGCTGTGTCCACTCACCCACGGCAGGCGGTCAGGCAAGGCGCAGTGCGGATCTGGCTGTGTCCACGCACCCACAGCATGCGGTCAGCCAGGGCGCAGTTTGGATCTGGCTGTGTCCACTCACCCACGGCAGGCGCTCAGGCAGATCGCAGTGCGGATCTGGCTGTGTCCACTCACCCACGGCAGACTGTCAGGCAGGGCGCAGTGCGGATCTGGCTATGTCCACTCGCCCACGGCAGACGGGCAGGCAGGGCGCAGTGCGGATCTGGCTCTGTCCACTCGCCCACGGGAGACGGGCAGGCAGGGCGCAGTGCGGATCTAGCTGTGTCCACTTACCCACGGGAGACGGGCAGGCAGGGCGCAGTCGGATCTGGCTGTGTCCACTCACTGACGGAAGACGGGCAGGCAAGACGCAGTGCGGATCTGGCTGTGTCCACTCACCCACGGGAGACGGGCAGGCAGGGCGCAGTGCGGAGCTAGCTGTGTCCACTCACCCACGGGAGACGGGCAGGCAGGGCGCAGTGCGGATCTGGCTGTGTCCACTCACCCAGGGGAGACGGGCAGGCAAGGCGCAGTATGGACCTGGCTGTGTCCACTCACCCACGGGAGACGGGCAGAGAATGTGCTGTGTGGATATGGCTATGTCCACTGACCCACGGCAGACGGGCAGGCAGGGCGCAGTGCAGATCTGGCTGTGTCCACTCACCCACGGCAGACGGTCAGGCAGGGTGCAGTGCGGATCTGGCTGTGTCCACTCACCCACGGGAGACGGGCAGGCAGGGCGCAGTGCGGATCTGGCTGTGTCCACTCACCAACATGAGTCGGGCAGGCAAGGCGCAGTGCGGATCTGGCTGTGTCCACTCACCCACGGGAGACGGGCAGGCAGGGCGCAGTGCGGATCCGGCTGTGTCCACTCACCCACGGGAGATGGGCAGAGACGGTGCTGTGTGGATCTGGCTATGTCCACTGACCCACGGCAGACGGGCAGGCAGGGCGCAGTACGGATCTGGCTGTGTCCACTCACCCACAGCAGGCGGTCAGGCAGGGCGCAGTGCGGATCTGGCTATGTCCACGGACCCACGGCAGACGGGCAGGCAGGGCGCAGTACGGATCTGGCTGTGTCCACTCACCCACGGCAGGAGGTCAGGCAGGGTGCAGTGCGGATCTGGCTGTGTCCACTCACCCACGGGAGACGGGCAGGCAGGGTGCAGTGCGGATCTGGCTGTGTCCACTCACCCACGGGAGACGGGCAGGCAAGGCGCAGTGCGGATCTGGCTGTGTCCACTCACCCACGGGAGACGGGCAGGCAGGGCGCAGTGCGGATCTGGCTGTGTCCACTCACCCACGGGAGACGGGCAGGCAGGGCGCAGTGTGGATCCGGCTGTGTCCACTCACAGACGGGAGATGGGCAGAGACGGTGCTGTGTGGATCTGGCTATGTCCACTGACCCACGGCAGACGGGCAGGCAGGGCGCAGTACGGATCTGGCTGTGTCCACTCACCCACGGCAGCCGGGCAGGCAGGGCGCAGTACGGATCTGGCTGTGTCCACTCACCCACGGCAGGCGGTCAGGCAGGGTGCAGTGCGGATCTGGCTATGTCCACTCACCCACGGGAGACGGGCAGGCAGGGTGCAGTGCGGATCTGGCTGTGTCCACTCACCCACGGGAGACGGGCAGGCAAGGCGCAGTGCGGATCTGGCTGTGTCCACTCACTGACGGGAGACGGGCAGGCAGGGCGCAGTACGGATCTGGCTGTGTCCACTCACCCACAGCAGGCGGTCAGGCAGGGCGCAGTGCGGATCTGGCTATGTCCACTGACCCACTGCAGACGGGCAGGCAGGGCGCAGTACGGATCTGGCTGTGTCCACTCACCCACGGCAGGAGGTCAGGCAGGGTGCAATGCGGATCTGGCTGTGTCCACTCACCCACGGGAGACGGGTAGGCAGGGCGCAGTGCGGATCCTGCTGTGTCCACTCACCCACGGGAGACGGGCAGGCAGGGTGCAATGCGGATCTGGCTGTGTCCACTCACCCACGGGAGACGGGCAGGCAAGGCGCAGTGCGGATCTGGCTGTGTCCACTCACCCACGGGAGACGGGCAGGCAGGGCGCAGTGCGGATCTGGCTGTGTCCACTCACCCACGGGAGACGGGAAGGCAGGGCGCAGTGCGGATCTGGCTGTGTCCACTCACCCACGGGAGACGGGCATGCAGGGCGCAGTGCGGATCCGGCTGTGTCCACTCACCCACGGGAGATGGGCAGAGACGGTGCTGTGTGGATCTGGCTATGTCCACTGACCCACGTCAGACGGGCAGGCAGGGCACAGTGCGGATCTGGCTGTGTCTACTCACCCACGGCAGACGGTCAGACAGGGTGCAGTGCGGATCTGGCTGTGTCCACTCACCCACGGGAGACGGGCAGGCAAGGCGCAGTGCGGATCTGGCTGTGTCCACTCACCCACGGGAGACGGGCAGGCAGGGCGCAGTGCGGATCTGGCTGTGTCCACTCACCCACGGGAGACGGGCAGGCAGGGCGCAGTGTGGATCCGGCTGTGTCCACTCACAGACGGGAGATGGGCAGAGACGGTGCTGTGTGGATCTGGCTATGTCCACTGACCCACGGCAGACGGGCAGGCAGGGCGCAGTACGGATCTGGCTGTGTCCACTCACCCACGGCAGGCGGTCAGGCAGGGTACAATGCGGATCTGGCTGTGTCCACTCACCCACGGGAGACGGGTAGGCAGGGCGCAGTGCGGATCTGGCTGTGTCCACTCACCCACGGGAGACGGGCAGGCAGAGCGCAGTGCGGATCTGGCTGTGTCCACTCACCCACGGGAGACAGGCAGGCTGAGCGCAGTGCAGATCTGGCTGTGTCCACTCACCCACGGGAGACGGGAAGGCAGGGCGCAGTGAGGATCTGGCTGTGTCCACTCACCCACGGGAGACAGGCAGGCAGGGCGCAGTGTGGATCCGGCTGTGTCCACTCACAGACGGGAGATGGGCAGAGACGGTTCTGTGTGGATCTGGCTATGTCCACTGACCCACGGCAGATGGGCAGGCAGGGCGCAGTACGGATCTGGCTGTGTCCACGCACCCACAGCATGCGGTCAGCCAGGGCGCAGTTTGGATCTGGCTGTGTCCACTCACCCACGGCAGGCGCTCAGGCAGATCGCAGTGCGGATCTGGCTGTGTCCACTCACCCACGGCAGACTGTCAGGCAGGGCGCAGTGCGGATCTGGCTATGTCCACTCGCCCACGGCAGACGGGCAGGCAGGGCGCAGTGCGGATCTGGCTCTGTCCACTCGCCCACGGGAGACGGGCAGGCAGGGCGCAGTGCGGATCTAGCTGTGTCCACTTACCCACGGGAGACGGGCAGGCAGGGCGCAGTCGGATCTGGCTGTGTCCACTCACTGACGGAAGACGGGCAGGCAAGACGCAGTGCGGATCTGGCTGTGTCCACTCACCCACGGGAGACGGGCAGGCAGGGCGCAGTGCGGAGCTAGCTGTGTCCACTCACCCACGGGAGACGGGCAGGCAGGGCGCAGTGCGGATCTGGCTGTGTCCACTCACCCAGGGGAGACGGGCAGGCAAGGCGCAGTATGGACCTGGCTGTGTCCACTCACCCACGGGAGACGGGCAGAGAATGTGCTGTGTGGATATGGCTATGTCCACTGACCCACGGCAGACGGGCAGGCAGGGCGCAGTGCAGATCTGGCTGTGTCCACTCACCCACGGCAGACGGTCAGGCAGGGTGCAGTGCGGATCTGGCTGTGTCCACTCACCCACGGGAGACGGGCAGGCAGGGCGCAGTGCGGATCTGGCTGTGTCCACTCACCAACATGAGTCGGGCAGGCAAGGCGCAGTGCGGATCTGGCTGTGTCCACTCACCCACGGGAGACGGGCAGGCAGGGCGCAGTGCGGATCCGGCTGTGTCCACTCACCCACGGGAGATGGGCAGAGACGGTGCTGTGTGGATCTGGCTATGTCCACTGACCCACGGCAGACGGGCAGGCAGGGCGCAGTACGGATCTGGCTGTGTCCACTCACCCACAGCAGGCGGTCAGGCAGGGCGCAGTGCGGATCTGGCTATGTCCACGGACCCACGGCAGACGGGCAGGCAGGGCGCAGTACGGATCTGGCTGTGTCCACTCACCCACGGCAGGAGGTCAGGCAGGGTGCAGTGCGGATCTGGCTGTGTCCACTCACCCACGGGAGACGGGCAGGCAGGGTGCAGTGCGGATCTGGCTGTGTCCACTCACCCACGGGAGACGGGCAGGCAAGGCGCAGTGCGGATCTGGCTGTGTCCACTCACCCACGGGAGACGGGCAGGCAGGGCGCAGTGCGGATCTGGCTGTGTCCACTCACCCACGGGAGACGGGCAGGCAGGGCGCAGTGTGGATCCGGCTGTGTCCACTCACAGACGGGAGATGGGCAGAGACGGTGCTGTGTGGATCTGGCTATGTCCACTGACCCACGGCAGACGGGCAGGCAGGGCGCAGTACGGATCTGGCTGTGTCCACTCACCCACGGCAGCCGGGCAGGCAGGGCGCAGTACGGATCTGGCTGTGTCCACTCACCCACGGCAGGCGGTCAGGCAGGGTGCAGTGCGGATCTGGCTATGTCCACTCACCCACGGGAGACGGGCAGGCAGGGTGCAGTGCGGATCTGGCTGTGTCCACTCACCCACGGGAGACGGGCAGGCAAGGCGCAGTGCGGATCTGGCTGTGTCCACTCACTGACGGGAGACGGGCAGGCAGGGCGCAGTACGGATCTGGCTGTGTCCACTCACCCACAGCAGGCGGTCAGGCAGGGCGCAGTGCGGATCTGGCTATGTCCACTGACCCACTGCAGACGGGCAGGCAGGGCGCAGTACGGATCTGGCTGTGTCCACTCACCCACGGCAGGAGGTCAGGCAGGGTGCAATGCGGATCTGGCTGTGTCCACTCACCCACGGGAGACGGGTAGGCAGGGCGCAGTGCGGATCCTGCTGTGTCCACTCACCCACGGGAGACGGGCAGGCAGGGTGCAATGCGGATCTGGCTGTGTCCACTCACCCACGGGAGACGGGCAGGCAAGGCGCAGTGCGGATCTGGCTGTGTCCACTCACCCACGGGAGACGGGCAGGCAGGGCGCAGTGCGGATCTGGCTGTGTCCACTCACCCACGGGAGACGGGAAGGCAGGGCGCAGTGCGGATCTGGCTGTGTCCACTCACCCACGGGAGACGGGCATGCAGGGCGCAGTGCGGATCCGGCTGTGTCCACTCACCCACGGGAGATGGGCAGAGACGGTGCTGTGTGGATCTGGCTATGTCCACTGACCCACGTCAGACGGGCAGGGAGGGCACAGTGCGGATCTGGCTGTGTCTACTCACCCACGGCAGACGGTCAGACAGGGTGCAGTGCGGATCTGGCTGTGTCCACTCACCCACGGGAGACGGGCAGGCAAGGCGCAGTGCGGATCTGGCTGTGTCCACTCACCCACGGGAGACGGGCAGGCAGGGCGCAGTGCGGATCTGGCTGTGTCCACTCACCCACGGGAGACGGGCAGGCAGGGCGCAGTGTGGATCCGGCTGTGTCCACTCACAGACGGGAGATGGGCAGAGACGGTGCTGTGTGGATCTGGCTATGTCCACTGACCCACGGCAGACGGGCAGGCAGGGCGCAGTACGGATCTGGCTGTGTCCACTCACCCACGGCAGGCGGTCAGGCAGGGTACAATGCGGATCTGGCTGTGTCCACTCACCCACGGGAGACGGGTAGGCAGGGCGCAGTGCGGATCTGGCTGTGTCCACTCACCCACGGGAGACGGGCAGGCAGAGCGCAGTGCGGATCTGGCTGTGTCCACTCACCCACGGGAGACAGGCAGGCTGAGCGCAGTGCAGATCTGGCTGTGTCCACTCACCCACGGGAGACGGGAAGGCAGGGCGCAGTGAGGATCTGGCTGTGTCCACTCACCCACGGGAGACAGGCAGGCAGGGCGCAGTGCGGATCTGGCTGTGTCAACTCGCCCACGGGAGACGGGCATGCAGGGCGCAGTGCGGATCCGGCTGTGTCCACTCACCCACGGGAGATGGGCAGAGACGGTGCTGTGTGGATCTGGCTATGTCCACTGACCCACGTCAGACGGGCAGGCAGGGCGCAGTGCGGATCTGGCTGTGTCCACTCACCCACGGGAGACGGGCAGGCAGGGCGCAGTGCGGATCTGGCTGTGTCCACTCACCCACGGGAGACGGGCAGGCAGGGCGCAGTGCGGATCTGGCTGTGTCCACTCACCCACGGGAGATGGGCAGGCAGGGCGCAGTGTGGATCCGGCTGTGTCCACTCACAGACGGGAGATTAGCAGAGACGGTTCTGTGTGGATCTGGCTATGTCCACTGACCCACGGCAGACGGGCAGGCAGGGCGCAGTACGGATCTGGCTGTGTCCACTCACCCACAGCAGGCGGTCAGGCAGGGCGCAGTGCGGATCTGGCTATGTCCACGGACCTACGGCAGACGGGCAGGCAGGGCGCAGTACGGATCTGGCTGTGTCCACTCACCCACGGCAGGAGGTCAGGCAGGGTGCAGTGCGGATCTGGCTGTGTCCACTCACCCACGGGAGACGGGCAGGCAGGGTGCAGTGCGGATCTGGCTGTGTCCACTCACCCAAGGGAGACGGGCAGGCAAGGCGCAGTGCCGATCTGGCTGTGTCCACTCACCCACGGGAGACGGGCAGGCAGGGCGCAGTGCGGATCTGGCTGTGTCCACTCACCCACGGGAGACGGGCAGGCAGGGCGCAGTGTGGATCCGGCTGTGTCCACTCACAGACGGGAGATGGGCAGAGACGGTGCTGTGTGGATCTGGCTATGTCCACTGACCCACGGCAGACGGGCAGGCAGGGCGCAGTACGGATCTGGCTGTGTCCACTCACCCACGGCAGCCGGGCAGGCAGGGCGCAGTACGGATCTGGCTGTGTCCACTCACCCACGGCAGGCGGTCAGGCAGGGTGCAGTGCGGATCTGGCTATGTCCACTCACCCACGGGAGACGGGCAGGCAGGGTGCAGTGCGGATCTGGCTGTGTCCACTCACCCACGGGAGACGGGCAGGCAGGGCGCAGTGCGGATCTGGCTGTGTCCACTCACCCACGGGAGACGGGCAGGCAGGGCGCAGTGCGGATCTGGCTGTGTCCACTCACAGACGGGAGATGGGCAGAGACGGTTCTGTGTGGATCTGGCTATGTCCACTGACCCACGGCAGACGGGCAGGCAGGGCGCAGTACGGATCTGGCTGTGTCCACTCACCCACAGCAGGCGGTCAGGCAGGGCGCAGTGCGGATCTGGCTATGTCCACTGACCCACGGCAGACGGGCAGGCAGGGCGCAGTACGGATCTGGCTGTGTCCACTCACCCACGGCAGGAGGTCAGGCAGGGTGCAATGCGGATCTGGCTGTGTCCACTCACCCACGGGAGACGGGTAGGCAGGGCGCAGTGCGGATCCTGCTGTGTCCACTCACCCACGGGAGACGGGCAGGCAGGGTGCAATGCGGATCTGGCTGTGTCCACTCACCCACGGGAGACGGGCAGGCAAGGCGCAGTGCGGATCTGGCTGTGTCCACTCACCCACGGGAGACGGGCAGGCAGGGCGCAGTGCGGATCTGGCTGTGTCCACTCACCCACGGGAGACGGGAAGGCAGGGCGCAGTGCGGATCTGGCTGTGTCCACTCACCCACGGGAGACGGGCATGCAGGGCGCAGTGCGGATCCGGCTGTGTCCACTCACCCACGGGAGATGGGCAGAGACGGTGCTGTGTGGATCTGGCTATGTCCACTGACCCACGTCAGACGGGCAGGCAGGGTGCAGTGCGGATCTGGCTGTGTCTACTCACCCACGGCAGACGGTCAGACAGGGTGCAGTGCGGATCTGGCTGTGTCCACTCACCCACGGGAGACGGGCAGGCAGGGCGCAGTGCGGATCTCGATGTGTCCACTCACCCACGTGAGACGGGCAGGCAAGGCTCAGTGCGGATCTGGCTGTGTCCACTCACCCACGGGAGACGGGCAGGCAGGGCGCAGTGCGTATCTGGCTGTGTCCACTCACCCACGGGAGACGGGCAGGCAAGGCGCAGTGCGGATCTGGCTGTGTGCACTCGCCCACGGGAGACGGGCAGGCAGGGCGCAGTGCGGATCTGGCTGTGTCAACTCACCCACGGGAGACGGGCAGGCAGGATGCAGTGCGGATCCGGCTGTGTCCACTCACCCACGGGAGACGGGCAGAGACGGTGCTGTGTGGATCTGGCTATGTCCACTCACCCACGGCAGACGGGCAGGCAGGGCGCAGTACGGATCTGGCTGTGTCCACTCACCCACGGCAGGCGGTCAGGCAGGGTACAATGCGGATCTGGCTGTGTCCACTCACCCACGGGAGACGGGTAGGCAGGGCGCAGTGCGGATCTGGCTGTGTCCACTCACCCACGGGAGACGGGCAGGCAGAGCGCAGTGCGGATCTGGCTGTGTCCACTCACCCACGGGACACGGGCAGGCTGAGCGCAGTGCAGATCTGGCTGTGTCCACTCACCCACGGGAGACGGGAAGGCAGGGCGCAGTGAGGATCTGGCTGTGTCCACTCACCCACGGGAGACGGGCAGGCAGGGCGCAGTGCGGATCTGGCTGTGTCCACTCATCCACGGGAGACGGGCATGCAGGGCGCAGTGCGGATCCGGCTGTGTCCACTCACCCACGGGAGATGGGCAGAGACGGTGCTGTGTGGATCTGGCTATGACAACTGACCCAGTCAGACGGGCAGGCAGGGCGCAGTGCGGATCTGGCTGTGTCTACTCACCCACGGCAGACGGTCAGACAGGGTGCAGTGCGGATCTGGCTGTGTCCACTCACCCACGGGAGACGGGCAGGCAGGGCGCAGTGCGGATCTGGATGTGTCCACTCACCCACGGGAGACGGGCAGGCAGGGCGCAGTGCGGATCTGGCTGTGTCCACTCACCCACGGGAGACGGGCAGGCAGGGCGCAGTGCGGATCTGGCTGTGTCCACTCACCCACGGGAGACGGGCAGGCAGGGCGCAGTGCGGATCTGGCTGTGTCCACTCACCCACGGGAGATGGGCAGGCAGGGCGCAGTGTGGATCCGGCTGTGTCCACTCACAGACGGGAGATGGGCAGAGACGGTTCTGTGTGGATCTGGCTATGTCCACTGACCCACGGCAGACGGGCAGGCAGGGCGCAGTACGGATCTGGCTGTGTCCACTCACCCACAGCAGGCGGTCAGGCAGGGCGCAGTGCGGATCTGGCTATGTCCACTGACCCACGGCAGACGGGCAGGCAGGGCGCAGTACGGATCTGGCTGTGTCCACTCACCCACGGCAGGAGGTCAGGCAGGGAGCAATGCGGATCTCGCTGTGTCCACTCACCCACGGGAGACGGGTAGGCAGGGCGCAGTGCGGATCTGGCTGTGTCCACTCACCCACGGGAGACGGGCAGGCAGGGCGCAGTGCGGATCTGGCTGTGTCCACTCACCCACGGGAGACGGAGAGGCAGGGCGCAGTGCGGATCTGGCTGTGTCCACTCACCCACGGGAGACGGAGAGGCAGGGCGCAGTGCGGATCTGGCTGTGTCCACTCACCCACGGGAGACGGGCAGGCAGGGCGCAGTGCGGATCTGGCTGTGTCCACTCACCCACGGGAGACAGGAAGGCAGGGCGCAGTGCGGATCTGGCTGTGTCCACTCACCCACGGGAGACGGGCATGCAGGGCGCAGTGCGGATCCGGCTGTGTCCACTCACCCACGGGAGATGGGCAGAGACGGTGCTGTGTGGATCTGGCTATGTCCACTGACCCACGTCAGACGGGCAGGCAGGGCGCAGTGCGGATCTGGCTGTGTCTACTCACCCACGGCAGGCGGTCAGACAGGGTGCAGTGCGGATCTGGCTGTGTCCACTCACCCACGGGAGTCGGGCAGGCAGGGCGCAGTGCGGATCTGGATGTGTCCACTCACCCACGTGAGACGGGCAGGCAAGGCTCAGTGCGGATCTGGCTGTGTCCACTCACCCACGGGAGACGGGCAGGCAGGGCGCAGTGCGTATCTGGCTGTGTCCACTCACCCACGGGAGACGGGCAGGCAAGGCGCAGTGCGGATCTGGCTGTGTCCACTCGCCCACGGGAGACGGGCAGGCAGGGCGCAGTGCGGATCTGGCTGTGTCAACTCACCCACGGGAGAAGGGCAGGCAGGACGCAGTGCGGATCCGGCTGTGTCCACTCACCCACGGGAGACGGGCAGAGACGGTGCTGTGTGGATCTGGCTATGTCCACTGACCCACGGCAGACGGGCAGGCAGGACGCAGTACGGATCTGGCTGTGTCCACTCACCCACGGCAGGCGGTCAGGCAGGGTACAATGCGGATCTGGCTGTGTCCACTCACCCACGGGAGACGGGTAGGCAGGGCGCAGTGCGGATCTGGCTGTGTCCACTCACCCACGGGAGACGGGCAGGCAGAGCGCAGTGCGGATCTGGCTGTGTCCACTCACCCACGGGAGACGGGCAGGCTGGGCGCAGTGTGGATCCGGCTGTGTCCACTCACAGACGGGAGATGGGCAGAGACGGTGCTGTGTGGATCTGGCTATGTCCACTGACCCACGGCAGACGGGCAGGCAGGGCGCAGTACGGATCTGGCTGTGTCCACTCACCCACGGCAGCCGGGCAGGCAGGGCGCAGTACGGATCTGGCTGTGTCCACTCACCCACGGCAGGCGGTCAGGCAGGGTGCAGTGCGGATCTGGCTATGTCCACTCACCCACGGGAGACGGGCAGGCAGGGTGCAGTGCGGATCTGGCTGTGTCCACTCACCCACGGGAGACGGGCAGGCAAGGCGCAGTGCGGATCTGGCTGTGTCCACTCACTGACGGGAGACGGGCAGGCAGGGCGCAGTACGGATCTGGCTGTGTCCACTCACCCACAGCAGGCGGTCAGGCAGGGCGCAGTGCGGATCTGGCTATGTCCACTGACCCACTGCAGACGGGCAGGCAGGGCGCAGTACGGATCTGGCTGTGTCCACTCACCCACGGCAGGAGGTCAGGCAGGGTGCAATGCGGATCTGGCTGTGTCCACTCACCCACGGGAGACGGGTAGGCAGGGCGCAGTGCGGATCCTGCTGTGTCCACTCACCCACGGGAGACGGGCAGGCAGGGTGCAATGCGGATCTGGCTGTGTCCACTCACCCACGGGAGACGGGCAGGCAAGGCGCAGTGCGGATCTGGCTGTGTCCACTCACCCACGGGAGACGGGCAGGCAGGGCGCAGTGCGGATCTGGCTGTGTCCACTCACCCACGGGAGACGGGAAGGCAGGGCGCAGTGCGGATCTGGCTGTGTCCACTCACCCACGGGAGACGGGCATGCAGGGCGCAGTGCGGATCCGGCTGTGTCCACTCACCCACGGGAGATGGGCAGAGACGGTGCTGTGTGGATCTGGCTATGTCCACTGACCCACGTCAGACGGGCAGGCAGGGCACAGTGCGGATCTGGCTGTGTCTACTCACCCACGGCAGACGGTCAGACAGGGTGCAGTGCGGATCTGGCTGTGTCCACTCACCCACGGGAGACGGGCAGGCAAGGCGCAGTGCGGATCTGGCTGTGTCCACTCACCCACGGGAGACGGGCAGGCAGGGCGCAGTGCGGATCTGGCTGTGTCCACTCACCCACGGGAGACGGGCAGGCAGGGCGCAGTGTGGATCCGGCTGTGTCCACTCACAGACGGGAGATGGGCAGAGACGGTGCTGTGTGGATCTGGCTATGTCCACTGACCCACGGCAGACGGGCAGGCAGGGCGCAGTACGGATCTGGCTGTGTCCACTCACCCACGGCAGGCGGTCAGGCAGGGTACAATGCGGATCTGGCTGTGTCCACTCACCCACGGGAGACGGGTAGGCAGGGCGCAGTGCGGATCTGGCTGTGTCCACTCACCCACGGGAGACGGGCAGGCAGAGCGCAGTGCGGATCTGGCTGTGTCCACTCACCCACGGGAGACAGGCAGGCTGAGCGCAGTGCAGATCTGGCTGTGTCCACTCACCCACGGGAGACGGGAAGGCAGGGCGCAGTGAGGATCTGGCTGTGTCCACTCACCCACGGGAGACAGGCAGGCAGGGCGCAGTGCGGATCTGGCTGTGTCAACTCGCCCACGGGAGACGGGCATGCAGGGCGCAGTGCGGATCCGGCTGTGTCCACTCACCCACGGGAGATGGGCAGAGACGGTGCTGTGTGGATCTGGCTATGTCCACTGACACACGTCAGACGGGCAGGCAGGGCGCAGTGCGGATCTGGCTGTGTCCACTCACCCACGGGAGACGGGCAGGCAGGGCGCAGTGCGGATCTGGCTGTGTCCACTCACCCACGGGAGACGGGCAGGCAGGGCGCAGTGCGGATCTGGCTGTGTCCACTCACCCACGGGAGATGGGCAGGCAGGGCGCAGTGTGGATCCGGCTGTGTCCACTCACAGACGGGAGATTAGCAGAGACGGTTCTGTGTGGATCTGGCTATGTCCACTGACCCACGGCAGACGGGCAGGCAGGGCGCAGTACGGATCTGGCTGTGTCCACTCACCCACAGCAGGCGGTCAGGCAGGGCGCAGTGCGGATCTGGCTATGTCCACGGACCTACGGCAGACGGGCAGGCAGGGCGCAGTACGGATCTGGCTGTGTCCACTCACCCACGGCAGGAGGTCAGGCAGGGTGCAGTGCGGATCTGGCTGTGTCCACTCACCCACGGGAGACGGGCAGGCAGGGTGCAGTGCGGATCTGGCTGTGTCCACTCACCCAAGGGAGACGGGCAGGCAAGGCGCAGTGCCGATCTGGCTGTGTCCACTCACCCACGGGAGACGGGCAGGCAGGGCGCAGTGCGGATCTGGCTGTGTCCACTCACCCACGGGAGACGGGCAGGCAGGGCGCAGTGTGGATCCGGCTGTGTCCACTCACAGACGGGAGATGGGCAGAGACGGTGCTGTGTGGATCTGGCTATGTCCACTGACCCACGGCAGACGGGCAGGCAGGGCGCAGTACGGATCTGGCTGTGTCCACTCACCCACGGCAGCCGGGCAGGCAGGGCGCAGTACGGATCTGGCTGTGTCCACTCACCCACGGCAGGCGGTCAGGCAGGGTGCAGTGCGGATCTGGCTATGTCCACTCACCCACGGGAGACGGGCAGGCAGGGTGCAGTGCGGATCTGGCTGTGTCCACTCACCCATGGGAGACGGGCAGGCAGGGCGCAGTGCGGATCTGGCTGTGTCCACTCACCCACGGGAGACGGGCAGGCAGGGCGCAGTGCGGATCTGGCTGTGTCCACTCACAGACGGGAGATGGGCAGAGACGGTTCTGTGTGGATCTGGCTATGTCCACTGACCCACGGCAGACGGGCAGGCAGGGCGCAGTACGGATCTGGCTGTGTCCACTCACCCACAGCAGGCGGTCAGGCAGGGCGCAGTGCGGATCTGGCTATGTCCACTGACCCACGGCAGACGGGCAGGCAGGGCGCAGTACGGATCTGGCTGTGTCCACTCACCCACGGCAGGAGGTCAGGCAGGGTGCAATGCGGATCTGGCTGTGTCCACTCACCCACGGGAGACGGGTAGGCAGGGCGCAGTGCGGATCCTGCTGTGTCCACTCACCCACGGGAGACGGGCAGGCAGGGTGCAATGCGGATCTGGCTGTGTCCACTCACCCACGGGAGACGGGCAGGCAAGGCGCAGTGCGGATCTGGCTGTGTCCACTCACCCACGGGAGACGGGCAGGCAGGGCGCAGTGCGGATCTGGCTGTGTCCACTCACCCACGGGAGACGGGAAGGCAGGGCGCAGTGCGGATCTGGCTGTGTCCACTCACCCACGGGAGACGGGCATGCAGGGCGCAGTGCGGATCCGGCTGTGTCCACTCACCCACGGGAGATGGGCAGAGACGGTGCTGTGTGGATCTGGCTATGTCCACTGACCCACGTCAGACGGGCAGGCAGGGCGCAGTGCGGATCTGGCTGTGTCTACTCACCCACGGCAGACGGTCAGACAGGGTGCAGTGCGGATCTGGCTGTGTCCACTCACCCACGGGAGACGGGCAGGCAGGGCGCAGTGCGGATCTGGATGTGTCCACTCACCCACGTGAGACGGGCAGGCAAGGCTCAGTGCGGATCTGGCTGTGTCCACTCACCCACGGGAGACGGGCAGGCAGGGCGCAGTGCGTATCTGGCTGTGTCCACTCACCCACGGGAGACGGGCAGGCAAGGCGCAGTGCGGATCTGGCTGTGTGCACTCGCCCACGGGAGACGGGCAGGCAGGGCGCAGTGCGGATCTGGCTGTGTCAACTCACCCACGGGAGACGGGCAGGCAGGATGCAGTGCGGATCCGGCTGTGTCCACTCACCCACGGGAGACGGGCAGAGACGGTGCTGTGTGGATCTGGCTATGTCCACTCACCCACGGCAGACGGGCAGGCAGGGCGCAGTACGGATCTGGCTGTGTCCACTCACCCACGGCAGGCGGTCAGGCAGGGTACAATGCGGATCTGGCTGTGTCCACTCACCCACGGGAGACGGGTAGGCAGGGCGCAGTGCGGATCTGGCTGTGTCCACTCACCCACGGGAGACGGGCAGGCAGAGCGCAGTGCGGATCTGGCTGTGTCCACTCACCCACGGGAGACGGGCAGGCTGAGCGCAGTGCAGATCTGGCTGTGTCCACTCACCCACGGGAGACGGGAAGGCAGGGCGCAGTGAGGATCTGGCTGTGTCCACTCACCCACGGGAGACGGGCAGGCAGGGCGCAGTGCGGATCTGGCTGTGTCCACTCATCCACGGGAGACGGGCATGCAGGGCGCAGTGCGGATCCGGCTGTGTCCACTCACCCACGGGAGATGGGCAGAGACGGTGCTGTGTGGATCTGGCTATGACAACTGACCCAGTCAGACGGGCAGGCAGGGCGCAGTGCGGATCTGGCTGTGTCTACTCACCCACGGCAGACGGTCAGACAGGGTGCAGTGCGGATCTGGCTGTGTCCACTCACCCACGGGAGACGGGCAGGCAGGGCGCAGTGCGGATCTGGATGTGTCCACTCACCCACGGGAGACGGGCAGGCAGGGCGCAGTGCGGATCTGGCTGTGTCCACTCACCCACGGGAGACGGGCAGGCAGGGCGCAGTGCGGATCTGGCTGTGTCCACTCACCCACGGGAGACGGGCAGGCAGGGCGCAGTGCGGATCTGGCTGTGTCCACTCACCCACGGGAGATGGGCAGGCAGGGCGCAGTGTGGATCCGGCTGTGTCCACTCACAGACGGGAGATGGGCAGAGACGGTTCTGTGTGGATCTGGCTATGTCCACTGACCCACGGCAGACGGGCAGGCAGGGCGCAGTACGGATCTGGCTGTGTCCACTCACCCACAGCAGGCGGTCAGGCAGGGCGCAGTGCGGATCTGGCTATGTCCACTGACCCACGGCAGACGGGCAGGCAGGGCGCAGTACGGATCTGGCTGTGTCCACTCACCCACGGCAGGAGGTCAGGCAGGGAGCAATGCGGATCTCGCTGTGTCCACTCACCCACGGGAGACGGGTAGGCAGGGCGCAGTGCGGATCTGGCTGTGTCCACTCACCCACGGGAGACGGGCAGGCAGGGCGCAGTGCGGATCTGGCTGTGTCCACTCACCCACGGGAGACGGAGAGGCAGGGCGCAGTGCGGATCTGGCTGTGTCCACTCACCCACGGGAGACGGAGAGGCAGGGCGCAGTGCGGATCTGGCTGTGTCCACTCACCCACGGGAGACGGGCAGGCAGGGCGCAGTGCGGATCTGGCTGTGTCCACTCACCCACGGGAGACAGGAAGGCAGGGCGCAGTGCGGATCTGGCTGTGTCCACTCACCCACGGGAGACGGGCATGCAGGGCGCAGTGCGGATCCGGCTGTGTCCACTCACCCACGGGAGATGGGCAGAGACGGTGCTGTGTGGATCTGGCTATGTCCACTGACCCACGTCAGACGGGCAGGCAGGGCGCAGTGCGGATCTGGCTGTGTCTACTCACCCACGGCAGGCGGTCAGACAGGGTGCAGTGCGGATCTGGCTGTGTCCACTCACCCACGGGAGTCGGGCAGGCAGGGCGCAGTGCGGATCTGGATGTGTCCACTCACCCACGTGAGACGGGCAGGCAAGGCTCAGTGCGGATCTGGCTGTGTCCACTCACCCACGGGAGACGGGCAGGCAGGGCGCAGTGCGTATCTGGCTGTGTCCACTCACCCACGGGAGACGGGCAGGCAAGGCGCAGTGCGGATCTGGCTGTGTCCACTCGCCCACGGGAGACGGGCAGGCAGGGCGCAGTGCGGATCTGGCTGTGTCAACTCACCCACGGGAGAAGGGCAGGCAGGACGCAGTGCGGATCCGGCTGTGTCCACTCACCCACGGGAGACGGGCAGAGACGGTGCTGTGTGGATCTGGCTATGTCCACTGACCCACGGCAGACGGGCAGGCAGGACGCAGTACGGATCTGGCTGTGTCCACTCACCCACGGCAGGCGGTCAGGCAGGGTACAATGCGGATCTGGCTGTGTCCACTCACCCACGGGAGACGGGTAGGCAGGGCGCAGTGCGGATCTGGCTGTGTCCACTCACCCACGGGAGACGGGCAGGCAGAGCGCAGTGCGGATCTGGCTGTGTCCACTCACCCACGGGAGACGGGCAGGCTGGGCGCAGTGCAGATCTGGCTGTGTCCACTCACCCACGGGAGACGGGAAGGCAGGGCGCAGTGAGGATCTGGCTGTGTCCACTCACACACGGGAGACGGGCAGGCAGGGCGCAGTGCGGATCTCGCTGTGTCCACTCACCCACGGCAGACGGTCAGGCAGGGCGCAGTGCGGATCTGGCTGTGTCCACTCACCCACGGCAGACGGGCAGGCCGGGCGCAGTGCGGATCTGGCTGTGTCCACTCGCCCACGGGAGACGGGCAGGCAGGGCGCAGTGCGGATCTGGCTGTGTCCACTCTCCCACGGCAGGCGGTCAGGCAGGGTGCAGTGCGGATCTGGCTGTGTCCACTCACCCACGGCAGACGGTCAGGCAGGGCGCAGTGCGGATCTGGCTGTGTCCACTCACCCACGGCAGGCGGTCAGGCAGGGCGCAGTGCGGATCTGGCTGTGTCCACGCACCCACAGCATGCGGTCAGCCAGGGCGCAGTGCGGATCTGGCTGTGTCCATTCACCCACGGCAGGCGCTCAGGCAGAGCGCAGTGCGGATCTGGCTGTGTCCACTCACCCACGGCAGACTGTCAGGCAGGGCGCAGTGCGGATATGGCTCTGTCCACTCGCCCACGGCAGACGGGCAGGCAGGGCGCAGTGCGGATCTGGCTGTGTCCACTCGCCCACGGGAGACGGGCAGGCAGGGCGCAGTGCGGATCTGGCTGTGTCCACTTACCCACGGGAGACGGGCAGGCAGGGCGCAGTCGGATCTGGCTGTGTCCACTCACTGACGGAAGACGGGCAGGCAAGACGCAGTGCGGATCTGGCTGTGTCCACTCACCCACGGGAGACGGGCAGGCAGGGCGCAGTGCGGAGCTGGCTGTGTCCACTCACCCACGGGAGACGGGCAGGCAGGGCGCAGTGCGGATCTGGCTGTGTCCACTCACCCAGGGTAGACGGGCAGGCAAGGCGCAGTGTGGACCTGGCTATGTCCACTCACACACGGGAGACGGGCAGAGAATGTGCTGTGTGGATATGGCTATGTCCACTGACCCACGGCAGACGGGAAGGCAGGGCGCAGTGCAGATCTGGCTGTGTCCACTCACCCACGGCAGACGGTCAGGCAGGGTGCAGTGCGGATCTGGCTGTGTCCACTCACCCACGGGAGACGGGCAGGCAGGGCGCAGTGCGGATCTGGCTGTGTCCACTCACCAACGTGAGTCAGGCAGGCAAGGCGCAGTGCGGATCTGGCTGTGTCCACTCACCCACGGGAGACGGGCAGGCAGGGCGAAGTGCGGATCCGGCTGTGTCCACTCACCCACGGGAGATGGGCAGAGACGGTGCTGTGTGGATCTGGCTATGTGCACTGACCCACGGCAGACGGGCAGGCAGGGTACAGTACGGATCTGGCTGTGTCCACTCACCCACGGCAGGCGGTCAGGCAGGGCGCAGTGCGGATCTGGCTGTGTCCACTCACCCACGGCAGGCGGTCAGGCAGGGCGCAGTGCGGATCTGGCTGTGTCCACTCACCCACGGCAGACGGTCAGGCAGGGCGCAGTGCGGATCTGGCTGTGTCCACTCAGCCACGGCAGACGGGCAGGCAGGGCGCAGTGTGGATCTGGCTGTGTCCACTCACGCACGGCAGACGGTCAGGCAGGGCGCAGTACGGATCTAGCTGTGTCCACTCACCCACGGGAGACGGGCAGGCAGGGCGCAGTGCGGATCTGGCTGTGTCCACTCACCCACGGGAGACGGGAAGGCAGGGCGCAGTGCGGATCTGGCTGTGTCCACTCACCCACGGGAGACGGGCAGGCAGGGCGCAGTGCGTATCTGGCTGTGTCCACTCACCCACGGGAGACGGGCAGGCAAGGCGCAGTGCGGATCTGGCTGTGTCCACTCGCCCACGGGAGACGGGCAGGCAGGGCGCAGTGCGGATCTGGCTGTGTCAACTCACCCACGGGAGACGGGCAGGCAGGACGCAGTGCGGATCCGGCTGTGTCCACTCACCCACGGGAGACGGGCAGAGACGGTGCTGTGTGGATCTGGCTATGTCCACTGACCCACGGCAGACGGGCAGGCAGGGCGCAGTACGGATCTGGCTGTGTCCACTCACCCACGGCAGGCGGTCAGGCAGGGTACAATGCGGATCTGGCTGTGTCCACTCACACACGGGAGACGGGTAGGCAGGGCGCAGTGCGGATCTGGCTGTGTCCACTCACCCACGGGAGACGGGCAGGCAAAGCGCAGTGCGGATCTGGCTGTGTCCACTCACCCACGGGAGACGGGCAGGCTGAGCGCAGTGCAGATCTGGCTGTGTCCACTCACCCACGGGAGACGGGAAGGCAGGGCGCAGTGAGGATCTGGCTGTGTCCACTCACCCACGGGAGACGGGCAGGCAGGGCGCAGTGCGGATCTGGCTGTGTCCACTCATCCACGGGAGACGGGCATGCAGGGCGCAGTGCGGATCCGGCTGTGTCCACTCACCCACGGGAGATGGGCAGAGACGGTGCTGTGTGGATCTGGCTATGTCCACTGACCCACGTCAGACGGGCAGGCAGGGCGCAGTGCGGATCTGGCTGTGTCTACTCACCCACGGCAGACGGTCATACAGGGTGCAGTGCGGATCTGGCTGTGTCCACTCACCCACGGGAGACGGGCAGGCAGGGCGCAGTGCGGATCTGGATGTGTCCACTCACCCACGGGAGACGGGCAGGCAGGGCGCAGTGCGGATCTGGCTGTGTCCACTCACCCACGGGAGACGGGCAGGCAGGGCGCAGTGCGGATCTGGCTGTGTCCACTCACCCACGGGAGACGGGAAGGCAGGGCGCAGTGCGGATCTGGCTGTGTCCACTCACCCACGGGAGACGGGCAGGCAGGGCGCAGTGCGGATCTCGCTGTGGCCACTCACCCATGGCAGACGGTCAGGCAGGGCGCAGTGCGGATTTGGCTGTGTCCACTCACCCACGGCAGACGGGCAGGCAGGGCGCAGTGCGTATCTGGCTGTGTCCACTCGCCCACGGGAGACGGGCAGGCAGGGCGCAGTGCGGATCTGGCTGTGTCCACTCACCCACGGCAGACGGTCAGGCAGGGCGCAGTGCGGATCTGGCTGTGTCCACTCACCCACGGCAGGCGGTCAGGCAGGGCGCAGTGCGGATCTGGCTATGTCCACTCGCCCACGGCAGACGGGCAGGCAGGGCGCAGTGCGGATCTGGCTGTGTCCACTCACCCACGGGAGACGGGCAGGCAGGGCGCAGTGCGGATCTGGCTGTGTCCACTCACCCAGGGGAGACGGGCAGGCAAGGCGCAGTGTGGACCTGGATGTGTCCACTCACCCATGGGAGACGGGCTGAGAGTGTGCTGTGTGGATATGGCTATGTCCACTGACCCACGGCAGACGGGCAGGCAGGGCGCAGTGCAGATCTGGCTGTGTCCACTCACCCACGGCAGACGGTCAGGCAGGGTGCAGTGCGGATCTGGCTGTGTCCACTCACCCACGGGAGACGGGCAGGCAGGGCGCAGTGCGGATCTGGCTGTGTCCACTCACCAACGTGAGTCGGGCAGGCAAGGTGCAGTGCGGATCTGGCTGTTTCCACTCACCCAGGGGAGACGGGCAGGCAGGGCGCAGTGCGGATCCGGCTGTGTCCACTCACCCACGGGAGATGGGCAGAGACGGTGCTGTGTGGATCTGGCTATGTCCACTGACCCACGGCAGACGGGCAGGCAGGGTACACTACGGATCAGGCTGTGTCCACTCACCCACGGCAGGCGGTCAGGCATGGCGCAGTGCGGATCTGGCTGTGTCCACTCACCCACGGCAGGCGGTCAGGCAGGGCGCAGTGTGGATCCGGCTGTGTCCACTCACAGACGGGAGATGGGCAGAGACGGTGCTGTGTGGATCTGGCTATGTCCACTGACCCACGGCAGACGGGCAGGCAGGGCGCAGTACGGATCTGGCTGTGTCCACTCACCCACGGCAGCCGGGCAGGCAGGGCGCAGTACGGATCTGGCTGTGTCCACTCACCCACGGCAGGCGGTCAGGCAGGGTGCAGTGCGGATCTGGCTATGTCCACTCACCCACGGGAGACGGGCAGGCAGGGTGCAGTGCGGATCTGGCTGTGTCCACTCACCCACGGGAGACGGGCAGGCAGGGCGTAGTGCGGATCTGGCTGTGTCCACTCACCCACGGGAGACGGGCAGGCAGGGCGCAGTGCGGATCTGGCTGTGTCCACTCACCCACGGGAGACGGGCAGGCAGGGCGCAGTGTGGATCCGGCTGTGTCCACTCACAGACGGGAGATGGGCAGAGACGGTTCTGTGTGGATCTGGCTATGTCCACTGACCCACGGCAGATGGGCAGGCAGGGCGCAGTACGGATCTGGCTGTGTCCACTCACCCACAGCAGGCGGTCAGGCAGGGCGCAGTGCGGATCTGGCTATGTCCACTGACCCACGGCAGACGGGCAGGCAGGGCGCAGTACGGATCTGGCTGTGTCCACTCACCCACGGCAGGAGGTCAGGCAGGGTGCAATGCGGATCTGGCTGTGTCCACTCACCCACGGGAGACGGGTAGGCAGGGCGTAGTGCGGATCTGGCTGTGTCCACTCACCCACGGGAGACGGGCATGCAGGGCGCAGTGCGGATCCGGCTGTGTCCACTCACCCACGGGAGATGGGCAGAGACGGTGCTGTGTGGATCTGGCTATGTCCACTGACCCACGTCAGACGGGCAGGCAGGGCGCAGTGCGGATCTGGCTGTGTCTACTCACCCACGGCAGACGGTCAGACAGGGTGCAGTGCGGATCTGGCTGTGTCCACTCACCCACGGGAGACGGGCAGGCAGGGCGCAGTGCGGATCTGGATGTGTCCACTCACCTACGTGAGACGGGTAGGCAAGGCTCAGTGCGGATCTGGCTGTGTCCACTCGCCCACGGGAGACGGGCAGGCAGGGCGCAGTGCGGATCTGGCTGTGTCCACTCACCCACGGCAGGCGGTCAGGCAGGGTGCAGTGCGGATCTGGCTGTGTCCACTCACCCACGGCAGACGATCAGGCAGGGCGCAGTGCGGATCTGGCTGTGTCCACTCACCCAAGGCAGGCGGTCAGGCAGGGCGCAGTGCGGATCTGGCTGTGTCCACGCACCCACAGCATGCGGTCAGCCAG
Source organism: Microcebus murinus (assembly GCF_040939455.1). Classification (NCBI taxonomy): domain Eukaryota; kingdom Metazoa; phylum Chordata; class Mammalia; order Primates; family Cheirogaleidae; genus Microcebus; species Microcebus murinus. Next base: position 15,360,030 of record NC_134131.1, read on the forward strand.
GGCGCAGTGCGGATCTGGCTGTGTCCACTCACCCACAGCAGGCGCTCAGGCAGAGCGCAGTGCGGATCTGGCTGTGTCCACTCACCCACGGCAGACTGTCAGGCAGGGCGCAGTGCGGATCTGGCTATGTCCACTCGCCCACGGCAGACGGGCAGGCAGGGCGCAGTGCGGATCTGGCTGTGTCCACTCGCCCACGGGAGACGGGCAGGCAGGGCGCAGTGCGGATCTGGCTGTGTCCACTCACCCACGGGAGACGGGCAGGCAGGGCGCAGTGCGGATCTGGCTGTGTCCACTCACCCAGGGGAGACGGGCAGGCAGGGCGCAGTGCGGACCTGGCTGTGTCCACTCACCCACGGGAGACGGGCAGGCAGGGCGCAGTGCGGATCTGGCTGTGTCCACTCACCCACGGGAGACGGGCAGGCAGGGCGCAGTGCGGATCTGGCTGTGTCCACTCACCCACGGGAGACGGGCAGGCAGGGCGCAGTGCGGATCTGGCTGTGTCCACTCACCCACGGGAGACGGGCAGGCAGGGCGCAGTGCGGATCTGGCTGTGTCCACTCACCCACGGGAGATGGGCAGGCAGGGCGCAGTGTGGATCCGGCTGTGTCCACTCACAGACGGGAGATGGGCAGAGACGGTTCTGTGTGGATCTGGCTATGTCCACTGACCCACTGCAGACGGGCAGGCAGGGCGCAGTACGGATCTGGCTGTGTCCACTCACCAACAGCAGGCGGTCAGGCAGGGCGCAGTGCGGATCTGGCTATGTCCACTGACCCACGGCAGACGGGCAGGCAGGGCGCAGTACGGATCTGGCTGTGTCCACTCACCCACGGCAGGAGGTCAGGCAGGGTGCAATGCGGATCTGGCTGTGTCCACTCACCCACGGGAGACGGGTAGGCAGGGCGCAGTGCGGATCTGGCTGTGTCCACTCACCCACGGGAGACGGGCAGGCAGGGCGCAGTGCGGATCTGGCTGTGTCCACTCACCCACGGGAGACGGGCAGACAGGGCGCAGTGCGGATCTGGCTGTGTCCACTCACCCACGGGAGACGGGCAGGCAGGGCGCAGTGCGGATCTGGCTGTGTCCACTCACCCACGGGAGACGGGAAGGCAGGGCGCAGTGCGGATCTGGCTGTGTCCACTCACCCACGGGAGACGGGCATGCAGGGCGCAGTGCGGATCCGGCTGTGTCCACTCACCCACGGGAGATGGGCAGAGACGGTGCTGTGTGGATCTGGCTATGTCCACTGACCCACGTCAGACGGGCAGGCAGGGCGCAGTGCGGATCTGGCTGTGTCTACTCACCCACGGCAGACGGTCAGACAGGGTGCAGTGCGGATCTGGCTGTGTCCACTCACCCACGGGAGACGGGCAGGCAGGGCGCAGTGCGGATCTGGATGTGTCCACTCACCTACGTGAGACGGGCAGGCAAGGCTCAGTGCGGATCTGGCTGTGTACACTCACCCACGGGAGACGGGCAGGCAGGGCGCAGTGCGTATCTGGCTGTGTCCACTCACCCACGGGAGACGGGCAGGCAAGGCGCAGTGCGGATCTGGCTGTGTCCACTCGCCCACGGGAGACGGACAGGCAGGGCGCAGTGCGGATCTGGCTGTGTCAACTCACCCACGGGAGACGGGCAGGCAGGACGCAGTGCGGATCCGGCTGTGTCCACTCACCCACGGGAGACGGGCAGAGACGGTGCTGTGTGGATCTGGCTATGTCCACTGACCCACGGCAGACGGGCAGGCAGGGCGCAGTACGGATCTGGCTGTGTCCACTCACCCACGGCAGGCGGTCAGGCAGGGTACAATGCGGATCTGGCTGTGTCCACTCACCCACGGGAGACGGGTAGGCAGGGCGCAGTGCGGATCTGGCTGTGTCCACTCACCCACGGGAGACGGGCAGGCAGAGCGCAGCGCGGATCTGGCTGTGTCCACTCACCCACGGGAGACGGGCAGGCTGGGCGCAGTGCAGATCTGGCTGTGTCCACTCACCCACGGGAGACGGGAAGGCAGGGCGCAGTGAGGATCTGGCTGTGTCCACTCACCCACGGGAGACGGGCAGGCACGGCGCAGTGCGGATCTCGCTGTGTCCACTCACCCACGGGAGACGGTCAGGCAGGGCGCAGTGCGGATCTGGCTGTGTCCACTCACCCACGGCAGACGGGCAGGCAGGGCGCAGTGCGGATCTGGCTGTGTCCACTCGCCCACGGGAGACGGGCAGGCAGGGCGCAGTGCGGATCTGGCTGTGTCCACTCTCCCACGGCAGGCGGTCAGGCAGGGTGCAGTGCGGATCTGGCTGTGTCCACTCACCCACGGGAGACGGGCAGGCAGGGCGCAGTGCGGATCTGGCTGTGTCCACTCACCAACGTGAGTTGGGCAGGCAAGGTGCAGTGCGGATCTGGCTGTTTCCACTCACCCAGGGGAGACGGGCAGGCAGGGCGCAGTGCGGATCCGGCTGTGTCCACTCACCCACGGGAGATGGGCAGAGACGGTGCTGTGTGGATCTGGCTATGTCCACTGACCCACTGCAGACGGGCAGGCAGGGTACACTACGGATCAGGCTGTGTCCACTCACCCACGGCAGGCGGTCAGGCATGGCGCAGTGCGGATCTGGCTGTGTCCACTCACCCACGGCAGGCGGTCAGGCAGGGCGCAGTGTGGATCCGGCTGTGTCCACTCACAGACGGGAGATGGGCAGAGACGGTTCTGTGTGGATCTGGCTATGTCCACTGACCCACGGCAGATGGGCAGGCAGGGCGCAGTACGGATCTGGCTGTGTCCACTCACCCACAGCAGGCGGTCAGGCAGGGCGCAGTGCGGATCTGGCTATGTCCACTGACCCACGGCAGACGGGCAGGCAGGGCGCAGTACGGATCTGGCTGTGTCCACTCACCCACGGCAGGAGGTCAGGCAGGGTGCAATGCGGATCTGGCTGTGTCCACTCACCCACGGGAGACGGGTAGGCAGGGCGCAGTGCGGATCTGGCTGTGTCCACTCACCCACGGGAGACGGGCATGCAGGGCGCATTGCGGATCCGGCTGTGTCCACTCACCCACGGGAGATGGGCAGAGACGGTGCTGTGTGGATCTGGCTATGTCCACTGACCCACGTCAGACGGGCAGGCAGGGCGCAGTGCGGATCTGGCTGTGTCTACTCACCCACGGCAGACGGTCAGACAGGGTGCAGTGCGGATCTGGCTGTGTCCACTCACCCACGGGAGACGGGCAGGCAGGGCGCAGTGCGGATCTGGATGTGTCCACTCACCTACGTGAGACGGGTAGGCAAGGCTCAGTGCGGATCTGGCTGTGTCCACTCGCCCACGGGAGACGGGCAGGCAGGGCGCAGTGCGGATCTGGCTGTGTCCACTCACCCACGGCAGGCGGTCAGGCAGGGTGCAGTGCGGATCTGGCTGTGTCCACTCACCCACGGCAGACGATCAGGCAGGGCGCAGTGCGGATCTGGCTGTGTCCACTCACCCAAGGCAGGCGGTCAGGCAGGGCGCAGTGCGGATCTGGCTGTGTCCACGCACCCACAGCATGCGGTCAGCCAGGGCGCAGTGCGGATCTGGCTGTGTCCACTCACCCACGGCAGGCGCTCAGGCAGAGCGCAGTGCGGATCTGGCTGTGTCCACTCACCCACGGCAGACTGTCAGGCAGGGCGCAGTGCGGATCTGGCTATGTCCACTCGCCCACGGCAGACGGGCAGGCAGGGCGCAGTGCGGATCTGGCTGTGTCCACTCGCCCACGGGAGACGGGCAGGCAGGGCGCAGTGCGGATCTGGCTGTGTCCTCTCACCCACGGGAGACGGGCAGGCAGGGCGCAGTGCGGATCTGGCTGTGTCCACTCACCCAGGGGAGACGGGCAGGCAGGGCGCAGTGCGGACCTGGCTGTGTCCACTCACCCACGGGAGACGGGCAGGCAGGGCGCAGTGCGGATCTGGCTGTGTCCACTCACCCACGGGAGACGGGCAGGCAGGGCGCAGTGCGGATCTGGCTGTGTCCACTCACCCACGGGAGACGGGCAGGCAGGGCGCAGTGCGGATCTGGCTGTGTCCACTCACCCACGGGAGACGGGCAGGCAGGGCGCAGTGCGGATCTGGCTGTGTCCACTCACCCACGGGAGATGGGCAGGCAGGGCGCAGTGTGGATCCGGCTGTGTCCACTCACAGACGGGAGATGGGCAGAGACGGTTCTGTGTGGATCTGGCTATGTCCACTGACCCACTGCAGACGGGCAGGCAGGGCGCAGTACGGATCTGGCTGTGTCCACTCACCAACAGCAGGCGGTCAGGCAGGGCGCAGTGCGGATCTGGCTATGTCCACTGACCCACGGCAGACGGGCAGGCAGGGCGCAGTACGGATCTGGCTGTGTCCACTCACCCACGGCAGGAGGTCAGGCAGGGTGCAATGCGGATCTGGCTGTGTCCACTCACCCACGGGAGACGGGTAGGCAGGGCGCAGTGCGGATCTGGCTGTGTCCACTCACCCACGGGAGACGGGCAGGCAGGGCGCAGTGCGGATCTGGCTGTGTCCACTCACCCACGGGAGACGGGCAGACAGGGCGCAGTGCGGATCTGGCTGTGTCCACTCACCCACGGGAGACGGGCAGGCAGGGCGCAGTGCGGATCTGGCTGTGTCCACTCACCCACGGGAGACGGGAAGGCAGGGCGCAGTGCGGATCCGGCTGTGTCCACTCACCCACGGGAGATGGGCAGAGACGGTGCTGTGTGGATCTGGCTATGTCCACTGACCCACGTCAGACGGGCAGGCAGGGCGCAGTGCGGATCTGGCTGTGTCTACTCACCCACGGCAGACGGTCAGACAGGGTGCAGTGCGGATCTGGCTGTGTCCACTCACCCACGGGAGACGGGCAGGCAGGGCGCAGTGCGGATCTGGATGTGTCCACTCACCCACGTGAGACGGGCAGGCAAGGCTCAGTGCGGATCTGGCTGTGTACACTCACCCACGGGAGACGGGCAGGCAGGGCGCAGTGCGTATCTGGCTGTGTCCACTCACCCACGGGAGACGGGCAGGCAAGGCGCAGTGCGGATCTGGCTGTGTCCACTCGCCCACGGGAGACGGACAGGCAGGGCGCAGTGCGGATCTGGCTGTGTCAACTCACCCACGGGAGACGGGCAGGCAGGACGCAGTGCGGATCCGGCTGTGTCCACTCACCCACGGGAGACGGGCAGAGACGGTGCTGTGTGGATCTGGCTATGTCCACTGACCCACGGCAGACGGGCAGGCAGGGCGCAGTACGGATCTGGCTGTGTCCACTCACCCACGGCAGGCGGTCAGGCAGGGTACAATGCGGTTCTGGCTGTGTCCACTCACCCACGGGAGACGGGTAGGCAGGGCGCAGTGCGGATCTGGCTGTGTCCACTCACCCACGGGAGACGGGCAGGCAGAGCGCAGCGCGGATCTGGCTGTGTCCACTCACCCACGGGAGACGGGCAGGCTGGGCGCAGTGCAGATCTGGCTGTGTCCACTCACCCACGGGAGACGGGAAGGCAGGGCGCAGTGAGGATCTGGCTGTGTCCACTCACCCACGGGAGACGGGAAGGCAGGGCGCAGTGAGGATCTGGCTGTGTCCACTCACCCACGGGAGACGGTCAGGCAGGGCGCAGTGCGGATCTGGCTGTGTCCACTCACCCACGGCAGACGGGCAGGCAGGGCGCAGTGCGGATCTGGCTGTGTCCACTCGCCCACGGGAGACGGGCAGGCAGGGCGCAGTGCGGATCTGGCTGTGTCCACTCTCCCACGGCAGGCGGTCAGGCAGGGTGCAGTGCGGATCTGGCTGTGTCCACTCACCCACGGGAGACGGGCGGGCAGGGCGCAGTGCGGATCTGGCTGTGTCCACTCACCAACGTGAGTCGGGCAGGCAAGGTGCAGTGCGGATCTGGCTGTTTCCACTCACCCAGGGGAGACGGGCAGGCAGGGCGCAGTGCGGATCCGGCTGTGTCCACTCACCCACGGGAGATGGGTAGAGACGGTGCTGTGTGGATCTGGCTATGTCCACTGACCCACGGCAGACGGGCAGGCAGGGTACACTACGGATCAGGCTGTGTCCACTCACCCACGGCAGGCGGTCAGGCATGGCGCAGTGCGGATCTGGCTGTGTCCACTCACCCACGGCAGGCGGTCAGGCAGGGCGCAGTGTGGATCCGGCTGTGTCCACTCACAGACGGGAGATGGGCAGAGACGGTGCTGTGTGGATATGGCTATGTCCACTGACCCACGGCAGACGGGCAGGCAGGGCGCAGTACGGATCTGGCTGTGTCCACTCACCCACGGCAGCCGGGCAGGCAGGGCGCAGTACGGATCTGGCTGTGTCCACTCACCCACGGCAGGCGGTCAGGCAGGGTGCAGTGCGGATCTGGCTATGTCCACTCACCCACGGGAGACGGGCAGGCAGGGTGCAGTGCTAATCTGGCTGTGTCCACTCACCCACGGGAGACGGGCAGGCAGGGCGTAGTGCGGATCTGGCTGTGTCCACTCACCCACGGGAGACGGGCAGGCAGGGCGCAGTGCGGATCTGGCTGTGTCCACTCACCCACGGGAGACGGGCAGGCAGGGCGCAGTGTGGATCCGGCTGTGTCCACTCACAGACGGGAGATGGGCAGAGACGGTTCTGTGTGGATCTGGCTATGTCCACTGACCCACGGCAGATGGGCAGGCAGGGTGCAGTACGGATCTGGCTGTGTCCACTCACCCACAGCAGGCGGTCAGGCAGGGCGCAGTGCGGATCTGGCTATGTCCACTGACCCACGGCAGACGGGCAGGCAGGGCGCAGTACGGATCTGGCTGTGTCCACTCACCCACGGCAGGAGGTCAGGCAGGGTGCAATGCGGATCTGGCTGTGTCCACTCACCCACGGGAGACGGGTAGGCAGGGCGCAGTGCGGATCTGGCTGTGTCCACTCACCCACGGGAGACGGGCATGCAGGGCGCAGTGCGGATCCGGCTGTGTCCACTCACCCACGGGAGATGGGCAGAGACGGTGCTGTGTGGATCTGGCTATGTCCACTGACCCACGTCAGACGGGCAGGCAGGGCGCAGTGCGGATCTGGCTGTGTCTACTCACCCACGGCAGACGGTCAGACAGGGTGCAGTGCGGATCTGGCTTTGTCCACTCACCCACGGGAGACGGGCAGGCAGGGCGCAGTGCGGATCTGGATGTGTCCACTCACCTACGTGAGACGGGTAGGCAAGGCTCAGTGCGGATCTGGCTGTGTCCACTCGCCCACGGGAGACGGGCAGGCAGGGCGCAGTGCGGATCTGGCTGTGTCCACTCACCCACGGCAGGCGGTCAGGCAGGGTGCAGTGCGGATCTGGCTGTGTCCACTCACCCACGGCAGACGATCAGGCAGGGCGCAGTGCGGATCTGGCTGTGTCCACTCACCCAAGGCATGCGGTCAGGCAGGGCGCAGTGCGGATCTGGCTGTGTCCACGCACCCACAGCATGCGGTCAGCCAGGGCGCAGTGCGGATCTGGCTGTGTCCACTCACCCACGGCAGGCGCTCAGGCAGAGCGCAGTGCGGATCTGGCTGTGTCCACTCACCCACGGCAGACTGTCAGGCAGGGCGCAGTGCGGATCTGGCTATGTCCACTCGCCCACGGCAGACGGGCAGGCAGGGCGCAGTGCGGATCTGGCTGTGTCCACTCGCCCACGGGAGACGGGCAGGCAGGGCGCAGTGCGGATCTGGCTGTGTCCACTCACCCACGGGAGACGGGCAGGCAGGGCGCAGTGCGGATCTGGCTGTGTCCACTCACCCAGGGGAGACGGGCAGGCAGGGCGCAGTGCGGACCTGGCTGTGTCCACTCACCCACGGGAGACGGGCAGGCAGGGCGCAGTGCGGATCTGGCTGTGTCCACTCACCCACGGGAGACGGGCAGGCAGGGCGCAGTGCGGATCTGGCTGTGTCCACTCACCCACGGGAGACGGGCAGGCAGGGCGCAGTGCGGATCTGGCTGTGTCCACTCACCCACGGGAGACGGGCAGGCAGGGCGCAGTGCGGATCTGGCTGTGTCCACTCACCCACGGGAGATGGGCAGGCAGGGCGCAGTGTGGATCCGGCTGTGTCCACTCACAGACGGGAGATGGGCAGAGACGGTTCTGTGTGGATCTGGCTATGTCCACTGACCCACTGCAGACGGGCAGGCAGGGCGCAGTACGGATCTGGCTGTGTCCACTCACCAACAGCAGGCGGTCAGGCAGGGCGCAGTGCGGATCTGGCTATGTCCACTGACCCACGGCAGACGGGCAGGCAGGGCGCAGTACGGATCTGGCTGTGTCCACTCACCCACGGCAGGAGGTCAGGCAGGGTGCAATGCGGATCTGGCTGTGTCCACTCACCCACGGGAGACGGGTAGGCAGGGCGCAGTGCGGATCTGGCTGTGTCCACTCACCCACGGGAGACGGGCAGGCCGGGCGCAGTGCGGATCTGGCTGTGTCCACTCACCCACGGGAGACGGGCAGGCAGGGCGCAGTGCGGATCTGGCTGTGTCCACTCACCCACGGGAGACGGGCAGGCAGGGCGCAGTGCGGATCTGGCTGTGTCCACTCACCCACGGGAGACGGGAAGGCAGGGCGCAGTGCGGATCTGGCTGTGTCCACTCACCCACGGGAGACGGGCATGCAGGGCGCAGTGCGGATCCGGCTGTGTCCACTCACCCACGGGAGATGGGCAGAGACGGTGCTGTGTGGATCTGGCTATGTCCACTGACCCACGTCCGACGGGCAGGCAGGGCGCAGTGCGGATCTGGCTGTGTCTACTCACCCACGGCAGACGGTCAGACAGGGTGCAGTGCGGATCTGGCTGTGTCCACTCACCCACGGGAGACGGGCAGGCAGGGCGCAGTGCGGATCTGGATGTGTCCACTCACCCACGTGAGACGGGCAGGCAAGGCTCAGTGCGGATCTGGCTGTGTACACTCACCCACGGGAGACGGGCAGGCAGGGCGCAGTGCGTATCTGGCTGTGTCCACTCACCCACGGAAGACGGGCAGGCAAGGCGCAGTGCGGATCTGGCTGTGTCCACTCGCCCACGGGAGACGGACAGGCAGGGCGCAGTGCGGATCTGGCTGTGTCAACTCACCCACGGGAGACGGGCAGGCAGGACGCAGTGCGGATCCGGCTGTGTCCACTCACCCACGGGAGACGGGCAGAGACGGTGCTGTGTGGATCTGGCTATGTCCACTGACCCACGGCAGACGGGCAGGCAGGGCGCAGTACGGATCTGGCTGTGTCCACTCACCCACGGCAGGCGGTCAGGCAGGGTACAATGCGGATCTGGCTGTGTCCACTCACCCACGGGAGACGGGTAGGCAGGGCGCAGTGCGGATCTGGCTGTGTCCACTCACCCACGGGAGACGGGCAGGCAGAGCGCAGCGCGGATCTGGCTGTGTCCACTCACCCACGGGAGACGGGCAGGCTGGGCGCAGTGCAGATCTGGCTGTGTCCACTCACCCACGGGAGACGGGAAGGCAGGGCGCAGTGAGGATCTGGCTGTGTCCACTCACCCACGGGAGACGGGAAGGCAGGGCGCAGTGAGGATCTGGCTGTGTCCACTCACCCACGGGAGACGGTCAGGCAGGGCGCAGTGCGGATCTGGCTGTGTCCACTCACCCACGGCAGACGGGCAGGCAGGGCGCAGTGCGGATCTGGCTGTGTCCACTCGCCCACGGGAGACGGGCAGGCAGGGCGCAGTGCGGATCTGGCTGTGTCCACTCTCCCACGGCAGGCGGTCAGGCAGGGCGCAGTGCGGATCTGGCTGTGTCCACTCACCCACGGCAGACGGGCAGGCAGGGCGCAGTGCGGATCTGGCTGTGTCCACTCGCCCACGGGAGACGGGCAGGCAGGGCGCAGTGCGGATCTGGCTGTGTCCACTCTCCCACGGCAGGCGGTCAGGCAGGGTGCAGTGCGGATCTGGCTGTGTCCACTCACCCACGGGAGACGGGCAGGCAGGGCGCAGTGCGGATCTGGCTGTGTCCACTCACCAACGTGAGTCGGGCAGGCAAGGTGCAGTGCGGATCTGGCTGTTTCCACTCACCCAGGGGAGACGGGCAGGCAGGGCGCAGTGCGGATCCGGCTGTGTCCACTCACCCACGGGAGATGGGCAGAGACGGTGCTGTGTGGATCTGGCTATGTCCACTGACCCACGGCAGACGGGCAGGCAGGGTACACTACGGATCAGGCTGTGTCCACTCACCCACGGCAGGCGGTCAGGCATGGCGCAGTGCGGATCTGGCTGTGTCCACTCACCCACGGCAGGCGGTCAGGCAGGGCGCAGTGCGGATCTGGCTGTGTCCACTCACCCACGGGAGATGGGCAGGCAGGGCGCAGTGTGGATCCGGCTGTGTCCACTCACAGACGGGAGATGGGCAGAGACGGTTCTGTGTGGATCTGGCTATGTCCACTGACCCACTGCAGACGGGCAGGCAGGGCGCAGTACGGATCTGGCTGTGTCCACTCACCAACAGCAGGCGGTCAGGCAGGGCGCAGTGCGGATCTGGCTATGTCCACTGACCCACGGCAGACGGGCAGGCAGGGCGCAGTACGGATCTGGCTGTGTCCACTCACCCACGGCAGGAGGTCAGGCAGGGTGCAATGCGGATCTGGCTGTGTCCACTCACCCACGGGAGACGGGTAGGCAGGGCGCAGTGCGGATCTGGCTGTGTCCACTCACCCACGGGAGACGGGCAGGCCGGGCGCAGTGCGGATCTGGCTGTGTCCACTCACCCACGGGAGACGGGCAGGCAGGGCGCAGTGCGGATCTGGCTGTGTCCACTCACCCACGGGAGACGGGCAGGCAGGGCGCAGTGCGGATCTGGCTGTGTCCACTCACCCACGGGAGACGGGAAGGCAGGGCGCAGTGCGGATCTGGCTGTGTCCACTCACCCACGGGAGACGGGCATGCAGGGCGCAGTGCGGATCCGGCTGTGTCCACTCACCCACGGGAGATGGGCAGAGACGGTGCTGTGTGGATCTGGCTATGTCCACTGACCCACGTCCGACGGGCAGGCAGGGCGCAGTGCGGATCTGGCTGTGTCTACTCACCCACGGCAGACGGTCAGACAGGGTGCAGTGCGGATCTGGCTGTGTCCACTCACCCACGGGAGACGGGCAGGCAGGGCGCAGTGCGGATCTGGATGTGTCCACTCACCCACGTGAGACGGGCAGGCAAGGCTCAGTGCGGATCTGGCTGTGTACACTCACCCACGGGAGACGGGCAGGCAGGGCGCAGTGCGTATCTGGCTGTGTCCACTCACCCACGGAAGACGGGCAGGCAAGGCGCAGTGCGGATCTGGCTGTGTCCACTCGCCCACGGGAGACGGACAGGCAGGGCGCAGTGCGGATCTGGCTGTGTCAACTCACCCACGGGAGACGGGCAGGCAGGACGCAGTGCGGATCCGGCTGTGTCCACTCACCCACGGGAGACGGGCAGAGACGGTGCTGTGTGGATCTGGCTATGTCCACTGACCCACGGCAGACGGGCAGGCAGGGCGCAGTACGGATCTGGCTGTGTCCACTCACCCACGGCAGGCGGTCAGGCAGGGTACAATGCGGATCTGGCTGTGTCCACTCACCCACGGGAGACGGGTAGGCAGGGCGCAGTGCGGATCTGGCTGTGTCCACTCACCCACGGGAGACGGGCAGGCAGAGCGCAGCGCGGATCTGGCTGTGTCCACTCACCCACGGGAGACGGGCAGGCTGGGCGCAGTGCAGATCTGGCTGTGTCCACTCACCCACGGGAGACGGGAAGGCAGGGCGCAGTGAGGATCTGGCTGTGTCCACTCACCCACGGGAGACGGGAAGGCAGGGCGCAGTGAGGATCTGGCTGTGTCCACTCACCCACGGGAGACGGTCAGGCAGGGCGCAGTGCGGATCTGGCTGTGTCCACTCACCCACGGCAGACGGGCAGGCAGGGCGCAGTGCGGATCTGGCTGTGTCCACTCGCCCACGGGAGACGGGCAGGCAGGGCGCAGTGCGGATCTGGCTGTGTCCACTCTCCCACGGCAGGCGGTCAGGCAGGGTGCAGTGCGGATCTGGCTGTGTCCACTCACCCACGGGAGACGGGCAGGCAGGACGCAGTGCGGATCCGGCTGTGTCCACTCACCCACGGGAGACGGGCAGAGACGGTGCTGTGTGGATCTGGCTATGTCCACTGACCCACGGCAGACGGGCAGGCAGGGCGCAGTACGGATCTGGCTGTGTCCACTCACCCACGGCAGGCGGTCAGGCAGGGTACAATGCGGTTCTGGCTGTGTCCACTCACCCACGGGAGACGGGTAGGCAGGGCGCAGTGCGGATCTGGCTGTGTCCACTCACCCACGGGAGACGGGCAGGCAGAGCGCAGCGCGGATCTGGCTGTGTCCACTCACCCACGGGAGACGGGCAGGCTGGGCGCAGTGCAGATCTGGCTGTGTCCACTCACCCACGGGAGACGGGAAGGCAGGGCGCAGTGAGGATCTGGCTGTGTCCACTCACCCACGGGAGACGGGAAGGCAGGGCGCAGTGAGGATCTGGCTGTGTCCACTCACCCACGGGAGACGGTCAGGCAGGGCGCAGTGCGGATCTGGCTGTGTCCACTCACCCACGGCAGACGGGCAGGCAGGGCGCAGTGCGGATCTGGCTGTGTCCACTCGCCCACGGGAGACGGGCAGGCAGGGCGCAGTGCGGATCTGGCTGTGTCCACTCTCCCACGGCAGGCGGTCAGGCAGGGTGCAGTGCGGATCTGGCTGTGTCCACTCACCCACGGGAGACGGGCAGGCAGGGCGCAGTGCGGATCTGGCTGTGTCCACTCACCAACGTGAGTCGGGCAGGCAAGGTGCAGTGCGGATCTGGCTGTTTCCACTCACCCAGGGGAGACGGGCAGGCAGGGCGCAGTGCGGATCCGGCTGTGTCCACTCACCCACGGGAGATGGGCAGAGACGGTGCTGTGTGGATCTGGCTATGTCCACTGACCCACGGCAGACGGGCAGGCAGGGTACACTACGGATCAGGCTGTGTCCACTCACCCACGGCAGGCGGTCAGGCATGGCGCAGTGCGGATCTGGCTGTGTCCACTCACCCACGGCAGGCGGTCAGGCAGGGCGCAGTGTGGATCCGGCTGTGTCCACTCACAGACGGGAGATGGGCAGAGACGGTGCTGTGTGGATATGGCTATGTCCACTGACCCACGGCAGACGGGCAGGCAGGGCGCAGTACGGATCTGGCTGTGTCCACTCACCCACGGCAGCCGGGCAGGCAGGGCGCAGTACGGATCTGGCTGTGTCCACTCACCCACGGCAGGCGGTCAGGCAGGGTGCAGTGCGGATCTGGCTATGTCCACTCACCCACGGGAGACGGGCAGGCAGGGTGCAGTGCTAATCTGGCTGTGTCCACTCACCCACGGGAGACGGGCAGGCAGGGCGTAGTGCGGATCTGGCTGTGTCCACTCACCCACGGGAGACGGGCAGGCAGGGCGCAGTGCGGATCTGGCTGTGTCCACTCACCCACGGGAGACGGGCAGGCAGGGCGCAGTGTGGATCCGGCTGTGTCCACTCACAGACGGGAGATGGGCAGAGACGGTTCTGTGTGGATCTGGCTATGTCCACTGACCCACGGCAGATGGGCAGGCAGGGTGCAGTACGGATCTGGCTGTGTCCACTCACCCACAGCAGGCGGTCAGGCAGGGCGCAGTGCGGATCTGGCTATGTCCACTGACCCACGGCAGACGGGCAGGCAGGGCGCAGTACGGATCTGGCTGTGTCCACTCACCCACGGCAGGAGGTCAGGCAGGGTGCAATGCGGATCTGGCTGTGTCCACTCACCCACGGGAGACGGGTAGGCAGGGCGCAGTGCGGATCTGGCTGTGTCCACTCACCCACGGGAGACGGGCATGCAGGGCGCAGTGCGGATCCGGCTGTGTCCACTCACCCACGGGAGATGGGCAGAGACGGTGCTGTGTGGATCTGGCTATGTCCACTGACCCACGTCAGACGGGCAGGCAGGGCGCAGTGCGGATCTGGCTGTGTCTACTCACCCACGGCAGACGGTCAGACAGGGTGCAGTGCGGATCTGGCTGTGTCCACTCACCCACGGGAGACGGGCAGGCAGGGCGCAGTGCGGATCTGGATGTGTCCACTCACCTACGTGAGACGGGTAGGCAAGGCTCAGTGCGGATCTGGCTGTGTCCACTCGCCCACGGGAGACGGGCAGGCAGGGCGCAGTGCGGATCTGGCTGTGTCCACTCACCCACGGCAGGCGGTCAGGCAGGGTGCAGTGCGGATCTGGCTGTGTCCACTCACCCACGGCAGACGATCAGGCAGGGCGCAGTGCGGATCTGGCTGTGTCCACTCACCCAAGGCATGCGGTCAGGCAGGGCGCAGTGCGGATCTGGCTGTGTCCACGCACCCACAGCATGCGGTCAGCCAGGGCGCAGTGCGGATCTGGCTGTGTCCACTCACCCACGGCAGGCGCTCAGGCAGAGCGCAGTGCGGATCTGGCTGTGTCCACTCACCCACGGCAGACTGTCAGGCAGGGCGCAGTGCGGATCTGGCTATGTCCACTCGCCCACGGCAGACGGGCAGGCAGGGCGCAGTGCGGATCTGGCTGTGTCCACTCGCCCACGGGAGACGGGCAGGCAGGGCGCAGTGCGGATCTGGCTGTGTCCACTCACCCACGGGAGACGGGCAGGCAGGGCGCAGTGCGGATCTGGCTGTGTCCACTCACCCAGGGGAGACGGGCAGGCAGGGCGCAGTGCGGACCTGGCTGTGTCCACTCACCCACGGGAGACGGGCAGGCAGGGCGCAGTGCGGATTTGGCTGTGTCCACTCACCCACGGGAGACGGGCAGGCAGGGCGCAGTGCGGATCTGGCTGTGTCCACTCACCCACGGGAGACGGGCAGGCAGGGCGCAGTGCGGATCTGGCTGTGTCCACTCACCCACGGGAGACGGGCAGGCAGGGCGCAGTGCGGATCTGGCTGTGTCCACTCACCCACGGGAGATGGGCAGGCAGGGCGCAGTGTGGATCCGGCTGTGTCCACTCACAGACGGGAGATGGGCAGAGACGGTTCTGTGTGGATCTGGCTATGTCCACTGACCCACTGCAGACGGGCAGGCAGGGCGCAGTACGGATCTGGCTGTGTCCACTCACCAACAGCAGGCGGTCAGGCAGGGCGCAGTGCGGATCTGGCTATGTCCACTGACCCACGGCAGACGGGCAGGCAGGGCGCAGTACGGATCTGGCTGTGTCCACTCACCCACGGCAGGAGGTCAGGCAGGGTGCAATGCGGATCTGGCTGTGTCCACTCACCCACGGGAGACGGGTAGGCAGGGCGCAGTGCGGATCTGGCTGTGTCCACTCACCCACGGGAGACGGGCAGGCCGGGCGCAGTGCGGATCTGGCTGTGTCCACTCACCCACGGGAGACGGGCAGGCAGGGCGCAGTGCGGATCTGGCTGTGTCCACTCACCCACGGGAGACGGGCAGGCAGGGCGCAGTGCGGATCTGGCTGTGTCCACTCACCCACGGGAGACGGGAAGGCAGGGCGCAGTGCGGATCTGGCTGTGTCCACTCACCCACGGGAGACGGGCATGCAGGGCGCAGTGCGGATCCGGCTGTGTCCACTCACCCACGGGAGATGGGCAGAGACGGTGCTGTGTGGATCTGGCTATGTCCACTGACCCACGTCCGACGGGCAGGCAGGGCGCAGTGCGGATCTGGCTGTGTCTACTCACCCACGGCAGACGGTCAGACAGGGTGCAGTGCGGATCTGGCTGTGTCCACTCACCCACGGGAGACGGGCAGGCAGGGCGCAGTGCGGATCTGGATGTGTCCACTCACCCACGTGAGACGGGCAGGCAAGGCTCAGTGCGGATCTGGCTGTGTACACTCACCCACGGGAGACGGGCAGGCAGGGCGCAGTGCGTATCTGGCTGTGTCCACTCACCCACGGAAGACGGGCAGGCAAGGCGCAGTGCGGATCTGGCTGTGTCCACTCGCCCACGGGAGACGGACAGGCAGGGCGCAGTGCGGATCTGGCTGTGTCAACTCACCCACGGGAGACGGGCAGGCAGGACGCAGTGCGGATCCGGCTGTGTCCACTCACCCACGGGAGACGGGCAGAGACGGTGCTGTGTGGATCTGGCTATGTCCACTGACCCACGGCAGACGGGCAGGCAGGGCGCAGTACGGATCTGGCTGTGTCCACTCACCCACGGCAGGCGGTCAGGCAGGGTACAATGCGGATCTGGCTGTGTCCACTCACCCACGGGAGACGGGTAGGCAGGGCGCAGTGCGGATCTGGCTGTGTCCACTCACCCACGGGAGACGGGCAGGCAGAGCGCAGCGCGGATCTGGCTGTGTCCACTCACCCACGGGAGACGGGCAGGCTGGGCGCAGTGCAGATCTGGCTGTGTCCACTCACCCACGGGAGACGGGAAGGCAGGGCGCAGTGAGGATCTGGCTGTGTCCACTCACCCACGGGAGACGGGAAGGCAGGGCGCAGTGAGGATCTGGCTGTGTCCACTCACCCACGGGAGACGGTCAGGCAGGGCGCAGTGCGGATCTGGCTGTGTCCACTCACCCACGGCAGACGGGCAGGCAGGGCGCAGTGCGGATCTGGCTGTGTCCACTCGCCCACGGGAGACGGGCAGGCAGGGCGCAGTGCGGATCTGGCTGTGTCCACTCTCCCACGGCAGGCGGTCAGGCAGGGTGCAGTGCGGATCTGGCTGTGTCCACTCACCCACGGGAGACGGGCAGGCAGGGCGCAGTGCGGATCTGGCTGTGTCCACTCACCAACGTGAGTCGGGCAGGCAAGGTGCAGTGCGGATCTGGCTGTTTCCACTCACCCAGGGGAGACGGGCAGGCAGGGCGCAGTGCGGATCCGGCTGTGTCCACTCACCCACGGGAGATGGGCAGAGACGGTGCTGTGTGGATCTGGCTATGTCCACTGACCCACGGCAGACGGGCAGGCAGGGTACACTACGGATCAGGCTGTGTCCACTCACCCACGGCAGGCGGTCAGGCATGGCGCAGTGCGGATCTGGCTGTGTCCACTCACCCACGGCAGGCGGTCAGGCAGGGCGCAGTGTGGATCCGGCTGTGTCCACTCACAGACGGGAGATGGGCAGAGACGGTGCTGTGTGGATATGGCTATGTCCACTGACCCACGGCAGACGGGCAGGCAGGGCGCAGTACGGATCTGGCTGTGTCCACTCACCCACGGCAGCCGGGCAGGCAGGGCGCAGTACGGATCTGGCTGTGTCCACTCACCCACGGCAGGCGGTCAGGCAGGGTGCAGTGCGGATCTGGCTATGTCCACTCACCCACGGGAGACGGGCAGGCAGGGTGCAGTGCGGATCTGGCTGTGTCCACTCACCCACGGGAGACGGGCAGGCAGGGCGTAGTGCGGATCTGGCTGTGTCCACTCACCCACGGGAGACGGGCAGGCAGGGCGCAGTGCGGATCTGGCTGTGTCCACTCACCCACGGGAGACGGGCAGGCAGGGCGCAGTGTGGATCCGGCTGTGTCCACTCACAGACGGGAGATGGGCAGAGACGGTTCTGTGTGGATCTGGCTATGTCCACTGACCCACGGCAGATGGGCAGGCAGGGCGCAGTACGGATCTGGCTGTGTCCACTCACCCACAGCAGGCGGTCAGGCAGGGCGCAGTGCGGATCTGGCTATGTCCACTGACCCACGGCAGACGGGCAGGCAGGGCGCAGTACGGATCTGGCTGTGTCCACTCACCCACGGCAGGAGGTCAGGCAGGGTGCAATGCGGATCTGGCTGTGTCCACTCACCCAAGGCAGGCGGTCAGGCAGGGCGCAGTGCGGATCTGGCTGTGTCCACTCACCTACGTGAGACGGGTAGGCAAGGCTCAGTGCGGATCTGGCTGTGTCCACTCGCCCACGGGAGACGGGCAGGCAGGGCGCAGTGCGGATCTGGCTGTGTCCACTCACCCACGGCAGGCGGTCAGGCAGGGTGCAGTGCGGATCTGGCTGTGTCCACTCACCCACGGCAGACGATCAGGCAGGGCGCAGTGCGGATCTGGCTGTGTCCACTCACCCAAGGCAGGCGGTCAGGCAGGGCGCAGTGCGGATCTGGCTGTGTCCACGCACCCACAGCATGCGGTCAGCCAGGGCGCAGTGCGGATCTGGCTGTGTCCACTCACCCACGGCAGGCGCTCAGGCAGAGCGCAGTGCGGATCTGGCTGTGTCCACTCACCCACGGCAGACTGTCAGGCAGGGCGCAGTGCGGATCTGGCTATATCCACTCGCCCACGGCAGACGGGCAGGCAGGGCGCAGTGCGGATCTGGCTGTGTCCACTCGCCCACGGGAGACGGGCAGGCAGGGCGCAGTGCGGATCTGGCTGTGTCCACTCACCCACGGGAGACGGGCAGGCAGGGCGCAGTGCGGATCTGGCTGTGTCCACTCACCCAGGGGAGACGGGCAGGCAGGGCGCAGTGCGGACCTGGCTGTGTCCACTCACCCACGGGAGACGGGCAGGCAGGGCGCAGTGCGGATCTGGCTGTGTCCACTCACCCACGGGAGACGGGCAGGCAGGGCGCAGTGCGGATCTGGCTGTGTCCACTCACCCACGGGAGACGGGCAGGCAGGGCGCAGTGCGTATCTGGCTGTGTCCACTCACCCACGGGAGACGGGCAGGCAAGGCTCAGTGCGGATCTGGCTGTGTACACTCACCCACGGGAGACGGGCAGGCAGGGCGCAGTGCGTATCTGGCTGTGTCCACTCACCCACGGGAGACGGGCAGGCAAGGCGCAGTGGGGATCTGGCTGTGTCCACTCGCCCACGGGAGACGGACAGGTAGGGCGCAGTGCGGATCTGGCTGTGTCAACTCACCCACGGGAGACGGGCATAGACGGTGCTGTGTGGATCTGGCTATGTCCACTGACCCACGGCAGACGGGCAGGCAGGGCGCAGTACGGATCTGGCTGTGTCCACTCACCCACGGCAGGCGGTCAGGCAGGGTACAATGCGGATCTGGCTGTGTCCACTCACCCACGGGAGACGGGTAGGCAGGGCGCAGTGCGGATCTGGCTGTGTCCACTCACCCACGGGAGACGGGCAGGCAGAGCGCAGTGCGGATCTGGCTGTGTCCACTCACCCACGGGAGACGGGCAGGCTGGGCGCAGTGCAGATCTGGCTGTGTCCACTCACCCACGGGAGACGGGAAGGCAGGGCGCAGTGAGGATCTGGCTGTGTCCACTCACCCAAGGGAGACGGGCAGGCAGTGCGCAGTGCGGATCTCGCTGTGTCCACTCACCCACGGGAGACGGTCAGGCAGGGCGCAGTGCGGATCTGGCTGTGTCCACTCACCCACGGCAGACGGGCAGGCAGGGCGCAGTGCGGATCTGGCTGTGTCCACTCGCCCACGGGAGACGGGCAGGCAGGGCGCAGTGCGGATCTGGCTGTGTCCACTCTCCCACGGCAGGCGGTCAGGCAGGGTGCAGTGCGGATCTGGCTGTGTCCACTCACCCACGGCAGACGGTCAGGCAGGGCGCAGTGCGGATCTGGCTGTGTCCACTCACCCACGGCAGGCATTCAGGCAGGGCGCAGTGCGGATCTGGCTGTGTCCACGCACCCACAGCATGCGGTCAGCCAGGGCGCAGTGCGGATCTGGCTGTGTCCACTCACCCACGGCAGGCGCTCAGGCAGAGCGCAGTGCGGATCTGGCTGTGTCCACTCACCCACGGCAGACTGTCAGGCAGGGCGCAGTGCGGATCTGGCTATGTCCACTCGCCCACGGCAGACGGGCAGGCAGGGCGCAGTGCGGATCTGGCTGTGTCCACTCGCCCATGGGAGACGGGCAGGCAGGGCGCAGTGCGGATCTAGCTGTGTCCACTTACCCACAGGAGACGGGCAGTCAGGGCGCAGTCGGATCTGGCTGTGTCCAATCACTGACGGAAGACGGACAGGCAAGTCGCAGTGCGGATCTGGCTGTGTAAACTCACCCACGGGAGACGGGCAGGCAGGGCGCAGTGCGGAGCTGGCTGTGTCCACTCACCCACGGGAGACGGGCAGGCAGGGCGCAGTGCGGATCTGGCTGTGTCCACTCACCCAGGGGAGACGGGCAGGCAAGGCGCAGTGTGGACCTGGCTGTGTCCACTCACCCACCGGAGACGGGCAGAGAATGTGCTGTGTGGATATGGCTATGTCCACTGACCCACGGCAGACGGGCAGGCAGGGCGCAGTGCAGATCTGGCTGTGTCCACTCACCCACGGCAGACGGTCAGGCAGGGTGCAGTGCGGATCTGGCTGTGTCCACTCACCCACGGGAGACGGGCAGGCAGGGCGCAGTGCGGATCTGGCTGTGTCCACTCACCAACGTTAGTCGGTCAGGCAAGGCGCAGTGCGGATCTGGCTGTGTCCACTCACCCACGGGAGACGGGCAGGCAGGGCGCAGTGCGGATCCGGGTGTGTCCACTCACCCACGGGAGATGGGCAGAGACGGTGCTGTGTGGATCTGGCTATGTGCACTGACCCACGCCAGACGGGCAGGCAGGGTACAGTACGGATCTGGCTGTGTCCACTCACCCACGGCAGGCGGTCAGGCAGGGCGCAGTGCGGATCTGGCTGTGTCCACGCACCCACGGCAGGCGGTCAGGCAGGGCGCAGTGCGGATCTGGCTGTGTCCACTCACCCACGGCAGACGGTCAGGCAGGGCGCAGTGCGGATCTGGCTATGTCCACTCACCCACGGCAGACGGGCAGGCAGGGCGCAGTGTGGATCTGGGTGTGTCCACTCACACACGGCAGACGGTCAGGCAGGGCGCAGTACGGATCTGGCTGTGTCCACTCGCCCACGGGAGACGGGCAGGCAGGGCGCAGTGCGGATCTGGCTGTGTCCACTCACCCACGGCATGCGGTCAGCCAGGGCGCAGTGCGGATCTGGCAGTGTCCACTCACCCACGGGAGACGGGCAGGCCAGGCGCAGTGCGGTTCCAGCTGTGTCCACTCACCCACGGGAGATGGGCAGAGACTGTGCTGTGTGGATCTGGCTATGTCCACTGACCCACGTCAGACGGGCAGGCAGGCCGCAGTGCGGGCCTGGCTGTGTCCACTCACCCACGGCAGGCGGTCAGGCAGGGCGCAGTGCGGATATGGCTGTGTCCACTCACGCACGGCAGACGGGCAGGCAGGGCGCAGTACGGATCTGGCTGTGTCCACTCACCCACGGCAGGCAGTCTGGCAGGGTGCAGTGCGGATCTGGCTGTGTCCACTCACCCACGGGAGACGGGCAGGCAGGGCGCAGTGGGGATCTGGCTGTGTCCACTCACCCACGGGAGACGGTCAGGCAGGGCGCAGTGCGGATCTGGCTGTGTCCACTCACCCATGGGAGACGGGCAGGCAGGGCGCAGTGCGGATCTGGCTGTGTCCATTCACCCACGGGAGATGGGCAGAGACGGTGCTGTGTGGATCTGGCTATGTCCACTGACCCACGGCAGACGGGCAGGCAGGGCGCAGTGCGGATCTAGCTGTGTCCACTCACCCACGGGAGACGGGCAGGCAGGGCGCAGTGCGGATCTGACTGTGTCCACTCACCCACGGGAGACGGGCAGGCAGGGCGCAGTGCGGATCTGGCTGTGTCCACTTGCCCACGGGAGACGGGCAGGCAGGGCGCAGTGCGGATCTGGCTGTATCCACTCACCCACGGGAGACGGGCAGGCAGGGCGCAGTGCGGATCTGGCTGTGTCCACTCACCCAAGGGAGACGGGCAGGCAGGGCGCAGTGTGGATCCGGCTGTGTCCACTCACCCACGGGAGATGGGCAGAGACGGTGCTGTGTGGATCTGGCTATGTCCACTGACCCACGGCAGACGGGCAGGCAGGGCGCAGTGCGGATCTAGCTGTGTCCACTCACCCACGGCAGACGGGCAGGTAGGCGCCGTGCAGATCTGGCTGTGTCCACTCGCCCGCGGGAGACGGGCAGACAGGGCGCAGTGCGGATCTGGCTGTGTCCACTCACCCACGGCAGGCGGTCAGGCAGGGCGCAGTGCAGATCTGGCTGTGTCCACTCACCCACGGCAGGCGGTCAGGCAGGGCGTAGTGCGGATCTGGCTGTGTCCACTCACCCACGGCAGACGGTCAGGCAGGGCGCAGTGCGGATCTGGCTGTGTCCACTCACCCACGGCAGACGGGCAGGCAGGGCGCAGTGCGGATCTGGCTGTGTCCACTCGCCCACGGGAGACGGGCAGGCAGGGCGCAGTGCGGACCTGGCTGTGTCCACTCACCCACGGCAGGCGGTCAGGCAGGGCGCAGTGCGGATCTGGCTGTGTCCACTCACCCACGGCAGACGGTCAGGCAGGGCGCAGTGCGGATCTGGCTGTGTCCAATCACCCACGGCAGGCGGTCAGGCAGGGCGCAGTGCGGATCTGGCTGTGTCCACGCACCCACAGCATGCGGTCAGCCAGGGCGCAGTGCGGATCTGGCAGTGTCCACTCACCCACGGGAGACGGGCAGGCAAGGCGCAGTGCGGATTCGGCTGTGTCCACTCACCCACGGGAGATGGGCAGAGACTGTGCTGTGTGGATCTGGCTATGTCCACTGACCCACGTCAGACGGGCAGGCAGGGTGCAGTGTGGATCTGGCTGTGTCTACTCACCCACGGCAGACGGTCAGACAGGGTGCAGTGCGGATCTGGCTGTGTCCACTCACCCACGGGAGACGGGCAAGCAGGGCGCAGTGCGGATCTGGCTGTGTCCACTCACCCACGTGAGACGGGAAGACAAGGCTCAGAGCGGATCTGGCTGTGTTCACTCACCCACGGGAGACGAGCAGGCAGGGCGCAGTGCGGATCTGGCTGTGTCCACTCACCCACGGGAGACGGTCAGGCAGGGCGCAGTGCGGATCTGGCTGTGTCCACTCACCCACGGCAGACGGGCAGGCAGGGCGCAGTACGGATCTGGCTGTGTCCACTCGCCCACGGGAGACGGGCAGGCAGGGCGCAGTGCGGACCTGGCTCTGTCCACTCACCCACGGCAGGCGGTCAGGCAGGGCGCAGTGCGGATCTGGTTGTGTCCACTCACCCACGGCAGACGGTCAGGCAGGGCGCAGTGCGGATCTGGCTGTGTCCACTCACCCACGGCAGGCGGTCAGGCAAAGCGCAGTGCGGATCTGGCTGTGTCCACGCACCCACAGCATGCGGTCAGCCAGGGCGCAGTGCGGATCTGGCAGTGTCCACTCACCCACGGGAGACGGGCAGGCCAGGCGCAGTGCGGATCCGGCTGTGTCCACTCACCCACGGGAGATGGGCAGAGACTGTGCTGTGTGGATCTGGCTATGTCCACTGACACACGTCAGACGGGCAGGCAGGGCGCAGTGCGGACCTGGCTGTGTCCACTCACCCACGGCAGGCGGTCAGGCAGGGCACAGTGCGGATATGGCTGTGTCCACTCACCCACGGCAGACGGGCAGGCAGGGCGCAGTACGGATCTGGCTGTGTCCACTCACCCTCGGCAGGCGGTCAGGCAGGGTGCAGTGCGGATCTGGCTGTGTCCACTCACCCACGGGAGACGGGCAGGCAGGGCGCAGTGCGGATCTGGCTGTGTCCACTCACCCACGGGAGACGGGCAGGCAGGGCGCAGTGCGGATCTGGCTGTGTCCACTCACCCATGGGAGACGGGCAGGCAGGGCGCAGTGCGGATCTGGCTGTGTCCATTCACCCATGGGAGATGGGCAGAGACGGTGCTGTGTGGATCTGGCAATGTCCACTGACCCACGGCATACGGGCAGTCAGGGCGCAGTACGGATCTGGCTGTGTCCACTCACCCACGGCAGGCGATTAGGCAGGGTGCAGTGCGGATCTGGCTGTGTCCACTCACCCACGGGAGACGGGCAGGCAGGGCGCAATGCGGATCTGGCTGTATCCACTCACCCACGGGAGACGGGCAGGCAGGGCGCAGTGCGGATTTGGCTGTGTCCACTCACCCACGGGAGATGGGCAGGCAAGGCGCAGTGCGGATCTGGCTGTGTCCACTCACCCACGGGAGACGGGCAGGCAGGGTGCAGTGCGGATCTGGTTGTGTCCACTCACGCACGGCAGACGGTCAGGCAGGGCGCAGTGCGGATCTGGCTGTGTCCACTCACCCACGGGAGACGGGCAGGCAGGGCGCAGTGCGGATCTGGCTGTGTCCACTCACCCACGGGAGATGGGCAGGCACGGCGCAGTGCGGATCTGGCTGTGTCCTCTCACCCAAGGGAGACGGGCAGAGACGGTGCGGTGTGGATCTGGCTATGTCCACTGACCAACGGCAGACGGGCAGGCAGGGCGCAGTACGGATCTGGCTGTGTCCACTCACCCACGGCAGGCGGTCAGGCAGGGTGCAGTGCGGATCTGGCTGTGTCCACTCACCCACGGGCGACGGGCAGGCAGGGCGCAGTGCAGATCTGGCTATGTCCACTCACCCACGGGAGAAGGGTAGGCAGGGCGCAGTGCGGATCTGGCTGTGTCCACTCACCCACGGGAGACGGGCAGGCAGGGCGCAGTGCGGATCTGGCTGTGTCCACTCACCCACGGGAGACGGGCAGGCAGGGCGGAGTGCGGATCTGGCTGTGTCCACTCACCCTGGGAGACGAGCAGGCAGGGCGCAGTGTGGATCCGGCTGTGTCCACTCACCCACGGGAGATGGGCAGAGACGGTGCTGTGTGGATCTGGCTATGTGCACTGACCCACGGCCGACGGGCAGGCAGGGCGCAGTACGGATCTGGCTGTGTCCACTCACCCACGGCAGGCGGTCAGGCAGGGCGCTGTGCGGATCTGGCTGTGTCCACTCACGCACGGCAGACGGTCAGGCAGGGCGCAGTGCGGATCTGGCTGTGTCCACTCACCCACGGGAGACGGGCAGGCAGGGCGCAGTGCGGATCTGGCTGTGTCCACTCATCCACGGGAGATGGGCAGGCAAGGCGTAGTGCGGATCTGGCTGTGTCCACTCAACCACGGGAAACGGACAGAGACGGTGCTGTGTGGATCTGGCTATGTGCACTGACCCACGGCCGACGGGCAGGCAGGGCGCAGTGCGGATCTGGCTGTGTCCACTCACCCACGGCAGGCGGTCAGGCAGGGCGCTGTGCGGATCTGGCTGTGTCCACTCACGCACGGCAGACGGTCAGGCAGGGCGCAGTGCGGATCTGGCTGTGTCCACTCACCCACGGGAGACGGGCATGCAGGGCGCAGTGCGGATCTGGCTGTGTCCACTCACCCACGGGAGACGGGCAGGCAGGGCGCAGTGCGGATCTGGCTGTGTCCACTCACCCACGGGAGACGGGCAGGCAGGGCCCAGTGCGGATCTGGCTGTGTCCACTCGCCCACGGGAGACGGGCAGGCAGGGCGCAGTGCGGATCTGGCTGTTTCCACTCACCCAGGGGAGACGGGCAGGCAGGGCGCAGTGCGGATCTGGCTGTGTCCACTCACCCAAGGGAGACGGGCAGGCAGGGCGCAGTGTTGATCCGGCTGTGTCCACTCACCCACGGGAGATGGGCAGAGACGGTGCTGTGTGGATCTGGCTATGTCCACTGACCCACGGCAGACGGGCAGGCAGGGCGCAGTGCGGATCTGGCTGTGTCCACTCACCCACGGCAGACGGGCAGGTAGGGCGCAGTGCAGATCTGGCTGTGTCCACTCGCCCGCGGGAGACGGGCAGACAGGGCGCAGTGCGGATCTGGCTGTGTCCACTCATCCACGGCAGGCGGTCAGGCAGGGCGCAGTGCGGATCTGGCTGTGTCCACTCACCCACGGCAGGCGGTCAGTCAGGGCGTAGTGCGGATCTGGCTGTGTCCACTCACCCACGGCAGACGGTCAGGCAGGGCGCAGTGCGGATCTGGCTAGGTCCACTCACCCTCGGCAGACGGGCAGGCAGGGCGCAGTGCGGATCTGGCTGTGTCCACTCACCCACGGCAGGCGGTCAAGCAGGGCGTAGTGCGGATCTGCCTGTGTGCACTCACCCACGGCAGACGGGCAGGAAGGGCGCAGTGCGGATACGGCTGTGTCCACTCATCCACGGGAGATGGGCAGAGACGGTGCTGTGTGGATCTGGCTATGTCCACTTACCCACGGCAGACTGGCAGGCAGGGCGCAGTGTGGATCTGGCTGTGTCCACTCACCCACGGCAGACGGGCAGGCAGGGCGCAGTACGGATCTGGCTGTGTCCACTCACCCACGGCAGACGGGCAGGCAGGGCGCAGTGCGGATCTGGCTGTGTCCACTCGCCCACGGCAGACGGGCAGGCAGGGCGCATTGCGGATACGGCTGTGTCCACTCACCCACGGGAGATGGGCAGAGACTGTGCTGTGTGGATCTGGCTATGTCCACTGACCCACGGCAGACGGGCAGGCAGGGCGCAGTGCGGATCTGGCTGTGAACACTCACCCACAGGAGATGAGCACAGACGGTGCTGTGTGGATCTGGCTATGTCCACTGACCCACGGCAGACGGGCAGGCAGGGCGCAGTACGGATCTGGCTGTGTCCACTCACCCACGGCAGGCGGTCAGGCAGGGCGCAGTGCGGATCTGGCTGTGTCCACTCACCCACGGCAGACGGGCAGGCAGGGCGCAGTACGGATCTGGCTGTGTCCACTCACCCACGGGAGACGGGTAGGCAGGGCGCAATGCGGATCTGGCTGCATCCACTCACCCACGGGAGACAGGCCGGCAGGGCGCAGTGCGGATCTGGCTGTGTCCACTCACCCACGGGAGACGGGCAGGCAGGGCGCAGTGCGGATCTGGCTGTGTCCACTCACCCACGGGAGACGGGCAGGCAGGGTGCAGTGCGGATCTGGTTGTGTCCACTCACGCACGGCAGACGGTCAGGCAGGGCGCAGTGCGGATCTGGCTGTGTCCACTCACCCACGGGAGACGGGCAGGCAGGGCGCAGTGCGGATCTGGCTGTGTCCACTCACCCACGGGAGATGGGCAGGCAGGGCGCAGTGCGGATCTGGCTGTGTCCATTCACCCAAGGGAGACGGGCAGAGACGGTGCGGTGTGGATCTGGCTAAGTCCACTGACACACGGCAGACGGGCAGGCAGGGCGCAGTACGGATCTGGCTGTGTCCACTCACCCACGGCAGGCGGTCAGGCAGGGTGCAGTGCGGATCTGGCTGTGTCTACTCACCCACGGGCGACGGGCAGGCAGGGCGCAGTGCGGATCTGGCTGTGTCCACTCACCCACGGGAGATGGGCAGGCAGGGCGCAGTGCGGATCTGGCTGTGTCCACTCACCCACGGGAGACGGGCAGGCAGGGCGCAGTGCGGATCTGGCTGTGTCCACTCACCCACGGGAGACGGGCAGGCAGGGCGGAGTGCGGATCTGGCTGTGTCCACTCACCCTGGGAGACGAGCAGGCAGGGCGCAGTGTGGATCCGGCTGTGTCCACTCACCCACGGGAGATGGGCAGAGACGGTGCTGTGTGGATCTGGCTATGTGCACTGACCCACGGCCGACGGGCAGGCAGGGCGCAGTACGGATCTGGCTGTGTCCACTCACCCACGGTAGACGGGCAGGCAAGGCTCAGTGCAGATCTGGCTATGTCCACTCACCCACGGGAGACGGGCAGGCAGGGCGCAGTGCGGATCTGGCTGTGTCCACTCACACACGGGAGAAGGGCAGGCAGGGCTCAGTGTGGATCTCACTGTGTCCACTCACCCACGGCAGATGGTCAGGCAGGGCGCAGTGCGGATCTGGCTGTGTCCACTCACACACGGCAGACGGGCAGACAGGGCGCAGTGCGGATCTGGCTGTGTCCACTCACCCACGGCAGACGGGCAGGCAGGGCGCAGTGCGGATCTGGCTGTGTCCACTCACACACGGGAGACGGGCAGGCAGGGCGCAGTGCGGATCTGGCTGTGTCCACTCACCCACGGATGACGGGCAGGCAGGGCGCAGTGCGGATCTCGCTGTGTCCACTCACCCATGGCAGACGGTCAGGCAGGGCGCAGTGCGGATCTGGCTGTGTCCACTCACCCACGGCAGACGGGCAGGCAGGGCGCAGTGCGTATCTGGCTGTGTCCACTCGCCCACGGGAGACGGGCAGGCAGGGCGCAGTGCGGATCTGGCTGTGTCCACTCGCCCATGGCAGGCGGTCAGGCAGGGCGCAGTGCGGATCTGGCTGTGTCCACTCACCCACGGCAGACGGTCAGGCAGGGCGCAGTGCGGATCTGGCTGTGTCCACTCACCCACGGCAGGCGGTCAGGCAGGGCGCAGTGCGGATCTGGCTATGTCCACTCGCCCACGGCAGACGGGCAGGCAGGGCGCAGTGCGGATCTGGCTGTGTCCACTCGCCCATGGGAGACGGGCAGGCAGGGCGCAGTCGGATCTGGCTGTGTCCACTCACTGACGGAAGACCGGCAGGCAAGACGCAGTGCGGATCTGGCTGTGTCCACTCACCCACGGGAGACGGGCAGGCAGGGCGCAGTGCGGAGCTGGCTGTGTCCACTCACCCACGGGAGACGGGCAGGCAGGGCACAGTGCGGATCTGGCTGTGTCCACTCACCCAGGGGAGACGGGCAGGCAAGGCGCAGTGTGGACCTGGATGTGTCCACTCACCCATGGGAGACGGGCTGAGAGTGTGCTGTGTGGATATGGCTATGTCCACTGACCCACGGCAGACGGGCAGGCAGGGCGCAGTGCAGATCTGGCTGTGTCCACTCACCCACGGCAGACGGTCAGGCAGGGTGCAGTGCGGATCTGGCTGTGTCCACTCACCCACGGGAGACGGGCAGGCAGGGCGCAGTGCGGATCTGGCTGTGTCCACTCACCAACGTGCGTCGGGCAGGCAAGGTGCAGTGCGGATCTGGCTGTTTCCACTCACCCAGGGGAGACGGGCAGGCAGGGCGCAGTGCGGATCCGGCTGTGTCCACTCACCCACGGGAGATGGGCAGAGACGGTGCTGTGTGGATCTGGCTATGTCCACTGACCCACGACAGACGGGCAGGCAGGGTACAGTACGGATCAGGCTGTGTCCACTCACCCACGGCAGGCGGTCAGGCATGGCGCAGTGCGGATATGGCTGTGTAAACTCACCAACGGCAGGCGGTCAGGCAGGGCGCAGTGTGGATCCGGCTGTGTCCACTCACAGACGGGAGATGGGCAGAGACGGTGCTGTGTGGATCTGGCTATGTCCACTGACCCACGGCAGACGGGCAGGCAGGGCGCAGTACGGATCTGGCTGTGTCCACTCACCCACGGCAGCCGGGCAGGCAGAGCGCAGTACGGATCTGGCTGTGTCCACTCACCCACGGGAGACGGGCAGGCAGGGCGCAGTGTGGATCCGGCTGTGTCCACTCACAGACGGGAGATGGGCAGAGACGGTTCTGTGTGGATCTGGCTATGTCCACTGACCCACGGCAGATGGGCAGGCGGGGCGCAGTACGGATCTGGCTGTGTCCACTCACCCACAGCAGGCGGTCAGGCAGGGCGCAGTGCGGATCTGGCTATGTCCACTGACCCACGGCAGACGGGCAGGCAGGGCGCAGTACGGATCTGGCTGTGTCCACTCACCCACGGCAGGAGGTCAGGCAGGGTGCAATGCGGATCTGGCTGTGTCCACTCACCCACGGGAGACGGGTAGGCAGGGCGCAGTGCGGATCTGGCTGTGTCCACTCACCCACGGGAGACGGGCAGGCAGGGCGCAGTGCGGATCTGGCTGTGTCCACTCACCCACGGGAGACGGGCAGGCAGGGCGCAGTGCGGATCTGGCTGTGTCCACTCACCCACGGGAGACGGGCAGGCAGGGCGCAGTGCGGATCTGGCTGTGTCCACTCACCCACGGGAGACGGGAAGGCAGGGCGCAGTGCGGATCTGGCTGTGTCCACTCACCCACGGGAGACGGGCATGCAGGGCGCAGTGCGGATCTGGCTGTGTCCACTCACCCACGGGAGATGGGCAGAGACGGTGCTGTGTGGATCTGGCTATGTCCACTGACCCACGTCAGACGGGAAGGCAGGGCGCAGTGCGGATCTGGCTGTTTCTACTCACCCACGGCAGACGGGCAGGCAGGGCGCAGTGCGGATCTGGCTGTGTCCACTCTCCCACGGCAGGCGGTCAGGCAGGGTGCAGTGCGGATCTGGCTGTGTCCACTCACCCACGGCAGACGGTCAGGCAGGGCGCAGTGCGGATCTGGCTGTGTCCACTCTCTCACGGCAGGCGGTCAGGCAGGGTGCAGTGCGGATCTGGCTGTGTCCACTCACCCACGGCAGGCGGTCAGGCAAGGCGCAGTGCGGATCTGGCTGTGTCCACGCACCCACAGCATGCGGTCAGCCAGGGCGCAGTGCGGATCTGGCTGTGTCCACTCACCCACGGCAGGCGCTCAGGCAGATCGCAGTGCGGATCTGGCTGTGTCCACTCACCCACGGCAGACTGTCAGGCAGGGCGCAGTGCGGATCTGGCTATGTCCACTCGCCCACGGCAGACGGGCAGGCAGGGCGCAGTGCGGATCTGGCTGTGTCCACTCGCCCACGGGAGACGGGCAGGCAGGGCGCAGTGCGGATCTAGCTGTGTCCACTTACCCACGGGAGACGGGCAGGCAGGGCGCAGTCGGATCTGGCTGTGTCCACTCACTGACGGAAGACGGGCAGGCAAGACGCAGTGCGGATCTGGCTGTGTCCACTCACCCACTGGAGACGGGCAGGCAGGGCGCAGTGCGGAGCTGGCTGTGTCCACTCACCCACGGGAGACGGGCAGGCAGGGCGCAGTGCGGATCTGGCTGTGTCCACTCACCCAGGGGAGACGGGCAGGCAAGGCGCAGTGTGGACCTGGCTGTGTCCACTCACCCACGGGAGACGGGCAGAGAATGTGCTGTGTGGATATGGCTATGTCCACTGACCCACGGCAGACGGGCAGGCAGGGCGCAGTGCAGATCTGGCTGTGTCCACTCACCCACGGCAGACGGTCAGGCAGGGTGCAGTGCGGATCTGGCTGTGTCCACTCACCCACGGGAGACGGGCAGGCAGGGCGCAGTGCGGATCTGGCTGTGTCCACTCACCAACATGAGTCGGGCAGGCAAGGCGCAGTGCGGATCTGGCTGTGTCCACTCACCCACGGGAGACGGGCAGGCAGGGCGCAGTGCGGATCCGGCTGTGTCCACTCACCCACGGGAGATGGGCAGAGACGGTGCTGTGTGGATCTGGCTATGTGCACTGACCCACGGCAGACGGGCAGGCAGGGTACAGTACGGATCTGGCTGTGTCCACTCACCCACGGCAGGCGGTCAGGCAGGGCGCAGTGCGGATCTGGCTGTGTCCACTCACCCACGGCAGGCGGTCAGGCAGGGCGCAGTGCGGATCTGGCTGTGTCCACTCACCCACGGCAGACGGTCAGGCAGGGCGCAGTGCGGATCTGGGTGTGTCCACTCACCCACGGCAGACGGGCAGGCAGGGCGCAGTGTGGATCTGGCTGTGTCCACTCACACACGGCAGACGGTCAGGCAGCACGCAGTGCGGATCCGGCTGTGTCCACTCACCCACGTGAGACGGGCAGGCAAGGCTCAGTGCGGATCTGGCTGTGTCCACTCACCCACGGGAGACGGGCAGGCAGGGCGCAGTGCGGATCTGGCTGTGTCCACTCACCCACGGGAGACGGGCAGGCAAGGCTCAGTGCAGATCTGGCTATGTCCACTCACCCACGGGAGACGGGCAGGCAGGGCGCAGTGCGGATCTGGCTGTGTCCACTCACACACGGGAGAAGGGCAGGCAGGGCTCAGTGTGGATCTCGCTGTGTCCACTCACCCACGGCAGATGGTCAGGCAGGGAGCAGTGCGGATCTGGCTGTGTCCACTCACCCACGGCAGACGGGCAGACAGGGCGCAGTGCGGATCTGGCTGTGTCCACTCACCCACGGCAGACGGGCAGGCAGGGCGCAGTGCGGATCTGGCTGTGTCCACTCACCCACGGGAGACGGGCAGGCAGGGCGCAGTGCAGATCTGGCTATGTCCACTCACCCACGGGAGAAGGGTAGGCAGGGCGCAGTGCGGATCTGGCTGTGTCCACTCACCCACGGGAGACGGGCAGGCAGGGCGCAGTGCGGATCTGGCTGTGTCCACTCACCCACGGGAGACGGGCAGGCAGGGCGGAGTGCGGATCTGGCTGTGTCCACTCACCCTGGGAGACGAGCAGGCAGGGCGCAGTGTGGATCCGGCTGTGTCCACTCACCCACGGGAGATGGGCAGAGACGGTGCTGTGTGGATCTGGCTATGTGCACTGACCCACGGCCGACGGGCAGGCAGGGCGCAGTACGGATCTGGCTGTGTCCACTCACCCACGGCAGGCGGTCAGGCAGGGCGCTGTGCGGATCTGGCTGTGTCCACTCACGCACGGCAGACGGTCAGGCAGGGCGCAGTGCGGATCTGGCTGTGTCCACTCACCCACGGGAGACGGGCAGGCAGGGCGCAGTGCGGATCTAGCTGTGTCCACTCATCCACGGGAGATGGGCAGGCAAGGCGCAGTGCGGATCTGGCTGTGTCCACTCACCCACGGGAAACGGACAGAGACGGTGCTGTGTGGATCTGGCTATGTGCACTGACCCACGGCCGACGGGCAGGCAGGGCGCAGTACGGATCTGGCTGTGTCCACTCACCCACGGCAGGCGGTCAGGCAGGGCGCTGTGCGGATCTGGCTGTGTCCACTCACGCACGGCAGACGGTCAGGCAGGGCGCAGTGCGGATCTGGCTGTGTCCACTCACCCACGGGAGACGGGCAGGAAGGGCGCAGTACGGATCTGGCTGTGTCCACTCACCCACGGGAGATGGGCAGGCAAGGCGCAGTGCGGATCTGGCTGTGTCCACTCACCCACGGGAGACGGGCAGAGACGGTGCTGTGTGGATCTGCCTATGTCCGCTGACCCACGGCAGACGGGCAGGCAGGTCGCAGTACGGATCTGGCTGTGTCCACTCACCCACGGCAGGCGGTCAGGCAGGGAGCAGTGCGGATCTGGCTGTGTCCACTCACCCACGGGAGATGGGAAGGCAGGGCGCAGTGCGGATCTGGCTGTGTCCACTCACCCACGGGAGACGGGCATGCAGGGCGCAGTGCGGATCTGGCTGTGTCCACTCACCCACGGGAGACGGGCAGGCAGGGCGCAGTGCGGATCTGGCTGTGTTCACTCACCCACGGGAGACGGGCAGGCAGGGCCCAGTGCGGATCTGGCTGTGTCCACTCGCCCACGGGAGACGGGCAGGCAGGGCGCAGTGCGGATCTGGCTGTGTACACTCACCCACGGGAGACGGGCAGGCAGGGCGCAGTGCGGATCTGGCTGTGTCCACTCACCCAAGGGAGACGGGCAGGCAGGGCGCAGTGTTGATCCGGCTGTGTCCACTCACCCACGGGAGATGGGCAGAGACGGTGCTGTGTGGATCTGGCTATGTCCACTGACCCACGGCAGACGGGCAGGCAGGGCGCAGTGCGGATCTGGCTGTGTCCACTCACCCACGGCAGACGGGCAGGTAGGGCGCAGTGCAGATCTGGCTGTGTCCACTCGCCCGCGGGAGACGGGCAGACAGGGCGCAGTGCGGATCTGGCTGTGTCCACTCATCCACGGCAGGCGGTCAGGCAGGGCGCAGTGCGGATCTGGCTGTGTCCACTCACCCACGGCAGGCGGTCAGTCAGGGCGTAGTGCGGATCTGGCTGTGTCCACTCACCCACGGCAGACGGTCAGGCAGGGCGCAGTGCGGATCTGGCTAGGTCCACTCACCCTCGGCAGACGGGCAGGCAGGGCGCAGTGCGGATCTGGCTGTGTCCACTCACCCACGGCAGGCGGTCAAGCAGGGCGTAGTGCGGATCTGCCTGTGTGCACTCACCCACGGCAGACGGGCAGGAAGGGCGCAGTGCGGATACGGCTGTGTCCACTCATCCACGGGAGATGGGCAGAGACGGTGCTGTGTGGATCTGGCTATGTCCACTTACCCACGGCAGACTGGCAGGCAGGGCGCAGTATGGATCTGGCTGTGTCCACTCACCCACGGCAGACGGGCAGGCAGGGCGCAGTACGGATCTGGCTGTGTCCACTCACCCACGGCAGACGGGCAGGCAGGGCCCAGTGCGGATCTGGCTGTGTCCACTCGCCCACGGCAGACGGGCAGGCAGGGCGCATTGCGGATACGGCTGTGTCCACTCACCCACGGGAGATGGGCAGAGACTGTGCTGTGTGGATCTGGCTATGTCCACTGACCCACGGCAGACGGGCAGGCAGGGCGCAGTGCGGATCTGGCTGTGAACACTCACCCACAGGAGATGAGCACAGACGGTGCTGTGTGGATCTGGCTATGTCCACTGACCCACGGCAGACGGGCAGGCAGGGCGCAGTACGGATCTGGCTGTGTCCACTCACCCACGGCAGGCGGTCAGGCAGGGCGCAGTGCGGATCTGGCTGTGTCCACTCACCCACGGCAGACGGGCAGGCAGGGCGCAGTACGGATCTGGCTGTGTCCACTCACCCACGGGAGACGGGTAGGCAGGGCGCAATGCGGATCTGGCTGCATCCACTCACCCACGGGAGACAGGCCGGCAGGGCGCAGTGCGGATCTGGCTGTGTCCACTCACCCACGGGAGACGGGCAGGCAGGGCGCAGTGCGGATCTGGCTGTGTCCACTCACCCACGGGAGACGGGCAGGCAGGGTGCAGTGCGGATCTGGTTGTGTCCACTCACGCACGGCAGACGGTCAGGCAGGGCGCAGTGCGGATCTGGCTGTGTCCACTCACCCACGGGAGACGGGCAGGCAGGGCGCAGTGCGGATCTGGCTGTGTCCACTCACCCACGGGAGATGGGCAGGCAGGGCGCAGTGCGGATCTGGCTGTGTCCATTCACCCAAGGGAGACGGGCAGAGACGGTGCGGTGTGGATCTGGCTAAGTCCACTGACAAACGGCAGACGGGCAGGCAGGGCGCAGTACGGATCTGGCTGTGTCCACTCACCCACGGCAGGCGGTCAGGCAGGGTGCAGTGCGGATCTGGCTGTGTCCACTCACCCACGGGCGACGGGCAGGCAGGGCGCAGTGCGGATCTGGCTGTGTCCACTCACCCACGGGAGATGGGCAGGCAGGGCGCAGTGCGGATCTGGCTGTGTCCACTCACCCACGGGAGACGGGCAGGCAGGGCGCAGTGCGGATCTGGCTGTGTCCACTCACCCACGGGAGACGGGCAGGCAGGGCGGAGTGCGGATCTGGCTGTGTCCACTCACCCTGGGAGACGAGCAGGCAGGGCGCAGTGTGGATCCGGCTGTGTCCACTCACCCACGGGAGATGGGCAGAGACGGTGCTGTGTGGATCTGGCTATGTGCACTGACCCACGGCCGACGGGCAGGCAGGGCGCAGTACGGATCTGGCTGTGTCCACTCACCCACGGTAGACGGGCAGGCAAGGCTCAGTGCAGATCTGGCTATGTCCACTCATCCACGGGAGACGGGCAGGCAGGGCGCAGTGCGGATCTGGCTGTGTCCACTCACACACGGGAGAAGGGCAGGCAGGGCTCAGTGTGGATCTCACTGTGTCCACTCACCCACGGCAGATGGTCAGGCAGGGCGCAGTGCGGATCTGGCTGTGTCCACTCACACACGGCAGACGGGCAGACAGGGCGCAGTGCGGATCTGGCTGTGTCCACTCACCCACGGCAGACGGGCAGGCAGGGCGCAGTGCGGATCTGGCTGTGTCCACTCACCCACGGGAGACGGGCAGGCAGGGCGCAGTGCGGATCTGGCTGTGTCCACTCACCCACGGGAGACGGGCAGGCAGGGCGCAGTGCGGATCTCGCTGTGTCCACTCACCCATGGCAGACGGTAAGGCAGGGCGCAGTGCGGATCTGGCTGTGTCCACTCACCCACGGCAGACGGGCAGGCAGGGCGCAGTGCGTATTTGGCTGTGTCCACTCGCCCACAGGAGACGGGCAGGCAGGGCGCAGTGCGGATCTGGCTGTGTCCACTCGCCCATGGCAGGCGGTCAGGCAGGGCGCAGTGCGGATCTGGCTGTGTCCACTCACCCACGGCAGACGGTCAGGCAGGGCGCAGTGCGGATCTGGCTGTGTCCACTCACCCACGGCAGGCGGTCAGGCAGGGCGCAGTGCGGATCTGGCTATGTCCACTCGCCCACGGCAGACGGGCAGGCAGGGCGCAGTGCGGATCTGGCTGTGTCCACTCGCCCATGGGAGACGGGCAGGCAGGGCGCAGTCGGATCTGGCTGTGTCCACTCACTGACGGAAGACCGGCAGGCAAGACGCAGTGCGGATCTGGCTGTGTCCACTCACCCACGGGAGACGGGCAGGCAGGGCGCAGTGCGGAGCTGGCTGTGTCCACTCACCCACGGGAGACGGGCAGGCAGGGCACAGTGCGGATCTGGCTGTGTCCACTCACCCAGGGGAGACGGGCAGGCAAGGCGCAGTGTGGACCTGGATGTGTCCACTCACCCATGGGAGACGGGCTGAGAGTGTGCTGTGTGGATATGGCTATGTCCACTGACCCACGGCAGACGGGCAGGCAGGGCGCAGTGCAGATCTGGCTGTGTCCACTCACCCACGGCAGACGGTCAGGCAGGGTGCAGTGCGGATCTGGCTGTGTCCACTCACCCACGGGAGACGGGCAGGCAGGGCGCAGTGCGGATCTGGCTGTGTGCACTCACCAACGTGCGTCGGGCAGGCAAGGTGCAGTGCGGATCTGGCTGTTTCCACTCACCCAGGGGAGACGGGCAGGCAGGGCGCAGTGCGGATCCGGCTGTGTCCACTCACCCACGGGAGATGGGCAGAGACGGTGCTGTGTGGATCTGGCTATGTCCACTGACCCACGACAGACGGGCAGGCAGGGTACAGTACGGATCAGGCTGTGTCCACTCACCCACGGCAGGCGGTCAGGCATGGCGCAGTGCGGATCTGGCTGTGTAAACTCACCAACGGCAGGCGGTCAGGCAGGGCGCAGTGTGGATCCGGCTGTGTCCACTCACAGACGGGAGATGGGCAGAGACGGTGCTGTGTGGATCTGGCTATGTCCACTGACCCACGGCAGACGGGCAGGCAGGGCGCAGTACGGATCTGGCTGTGTCCACTCACCCACGGCAGCCGGGCAGGCAGAGCGCAGTACGGATCTGGCTGTGTCCACTCACCCACGGCAGGCGGTCAGGCAGGGTGCAGTGCGGATCTGGCTATGTCCACTCACCCACGGGAGACGGGCAGGCAGGGTGCAGTGCGGATCTGGCTGTGTCCACTCACCCACGGGAGACGGGCAGGCAGGGCGCAGTGCGGATCTGGCTGTGTCCACTCACCCACGGGAGACGGGCAGGCAGGGCGCAGTGCGGATCTGGCTGTGTCCACTCACCCACGGGAGACGGGCAGGCAGGGCGCAGTGTGGATCCGGCTGTGTCCACTCACAGACGGGAGATGGGCAGAGACGGTTCTGTGTGGATCCGGCTATGTCCACTGACCCACGGCAGATGGGCAGGCAGGGCGCAGTACGGATCTGGCTGTGTCCACTCACCCACAGCAGGCGGTCAGGCAGGGCGCAGTGCGGATCTGGCTATGTCCACTGACCCACGGCAGACGGGCAGGCAGGGCGCAGTACGGATCTGGCTGTGTCCACTCACCCACGGCAGGAGGTCAGGCAGGGTGCAATGCGGATCTGGCTGTGTCCACTCACCCACGGGAGACGGGTAGGCAGGGCGCAGTGCGGATCTGGCTGTGTCCACTCACCCACGGGAGACGGGCAGGCAGGGCGCAGTGCGGATCTGGCTGTGTCCACTCACCCACGGGAGACGGGCAGGCAGGGCGCAGTGCGGATCTGGCTGTGTCCACTCACCCACGGGAGACGGGCAGGCAGGGCGCAGTGCGGATCTGGCTGTGTCCACTCACCCACGGGAGACGGGAAGGCAGGGCGCAGTGCGGATCTGGCTGTGTCCACTCACCCACGGGAGACGGGCATGCAGGGCGCAGTGCGGATCTGGCTGTGTCCACTCACCCACGGGAGATGGGCAGAGACGGTGCTGTGTGGATCTGGCTATGTCCACTGACCCACGTCAGACGGGCAGGCAGGGCGCAGTGCGGATCTGGCTGTTTCTACTCACCCACGGCAGACGGGCAGGCAGGGCGCAGTGCGGATCTGGCTGTGTCCACTCTCCCACGGCAGGCGGTCAGGCAGGGTGCAGTGCGGATCTGGCTGTGTCCACTCACCCACGGCAGACGGTCAGGCAGGGCGCAGTGCGGATCTGGCTGTGTCCACTCTCTCACGGCAGGCGGTCAGGCAGGGTGCAGTGCGGATCTGGCTGTGTCCACTCACCCACGGCAGGCGGTCAGGCAAGGCGCAGTGCGGATCTGGCTGTGTCCACGCACCCACAGCATGCGGTCAGCCAGGGCGCAGTGCGGATCTGGCTGTGTCCACTCACCCACGGCAGGCGCTCAGGCAGATCGCAGTGCGGATCTGGCTGTGTCCACTCACCCACGGCAGACTGTCAGGCAGGGCGCAGTGCGGATCTGGCTATGTCCACTCGCCCACGGCAGACGGGCAGGCAGGGCGCAGTGCGGATCTGGCTGTGTCCACTCGCCCACGGGAGACGGGCAGGCAGGGCGCAGTGCGGATCTAGCTGTGTCCACTTACCCACGGGAGACGGGCAGGCAGGGCGCAGTCGGATCTGGCTGTGTCCACTCACTGACGGAAGACGGGCAGGCAAGACGCAGTGCGGATCTGGCTGTGTCCACTCACCCACGGGAGACGGGCAGGCAGGGCGCAGTGCGGAGCTGGCTGTGTCCACTCACCCACGGGAGACGGGCAGGCAGGGCGCAGTGCGGATCTGGCTGTGTCCACTCACCCAGGGGAGACGGGCAGGCAAGGCGCAGTGTGGACCTGGCTGTGTCCACTCACCCACGGGAGACGGGCAGAGAATGTGCTGTGTGGATATGGCTATGTCCACTGACCCACGGCAGACGGGCAGGCAGGGCGCAGTGCAGATCTGGCTGTGTCCACTCACCCACGGCAGACGGTCAGGCAGGGTGCAGTGCGGATCTGGCTGTGTCCACTCACCCACGGGAGACGGGCAGGCAGGGCGCAGTGCGGATCTGGCTGTGTCCACTCACCAACATGAGTCGGGCAGGCAAGGCGCAGTGCGGATCTGGCTGTGTCCACTCACCCACGGGAGACGGGCAGGCAGGGCGCAGTGCGGATCCGGCTGTGTCCACTCACCCACGGGAGATGGGCAGAGACGGTGCTGTGTGGATCTGGCTATGTGCACTGACCCACGGCAGACGGGCAGGCAGTGTACAGTACGGATCTGGCTGTGTCCACTCACCCACGGCAGGCGGTCAGGCAGGGCGCAGTGCGGATCTGGCTGTGTCCACTCACCCACGGCAGGCGGTCAGGCAGGGCGCAGTGCGGATCTGGCTGTGTCCACTCACCCACGGCAGACGGTCAGGCAGGGCGCAGTGCGGATCTGGGTGTGTCCACTCACCCACGGCAGACGGGCAGGCAGGGCGCAGTGTGGATCTGGCTGTGTCCACTCACACACGGCAGACGGTCAGGCAGCACGCAGTGCGGATCCGGCTGTGTCCACTCACCCACGTGAGACGGGCAGGCAAGGCTCAGTGCGGATCTGGCTGTGTCCACTCACCCACGGGAGACGGGCAGGCAGGGCGCAGTGCGGATCTGGCTGTGTCCGCTCACCCACGGGAGACGGGCAGGCAAGGCTCAGTGCAGATCTGGCTATGTCCACTCACCCACGGGAGACGGGCAGGCAGGGCGCAGTGCGGATCTGGCTGTGTCCACTCACACACGGGAGAAGGGCAGGCAGGGCTCAGTGTGGATCTCGCTGTGTATACTCACCCACGGCAGATGGTCAGGCAGGGCGCAGTGCGGATCTGGCTGTGTCCACTCACCCACGGCAGACGGGCAGACAGGGCGCAGTGCGGATCTGGCTGTGTCCACTCACCCACGGCAGACGGGCAGGCAGGGCGCAGTGCGGATCTGGCTGTGTCCACTCACCCACGGGAGACGGGCAGGCAGGGCGCAGTGCGGATCTGGCTGTGTCCACTCACCCACGGGAGACGGGCAGGCTGTGCGCAGTGCGGATCTGGCTGTGTCCACTCACCCACGGGAGACGGGCAGGCAGGGCGCAGTGCGGATCTGGCTGTGTCCACTCACCCACGGGAGACGGGCAGGCAGGGCGCAGTGCGGATCTCGCTGTGTCCACTCACCCATGGCAGACGGTCAGGCAGGGCGCAGTGCGGATCTGGCTGTGTCCACTCACCCACGGCAGACGGGCAGGCAGGGCGCAGTGCGTATCTGGCTGTGTCCACTCGCCCACGGGAGACGGGCAGGCAGGGCGCAGTGCGGATCTGGCTGTGTCCACTCGCCCACGGCAGGCGGTCAGGCAGGGCGCAGTGCGGATCTGGCTGTGTCCACTCACCCTCGGCAGACGGTCAGGCAGGGCGCAGTGCGGATATGGCTGTGTCCACTCACCCACGGCAGGCGGTCAGGCAGGGCGCAGTGCGGATCTGGCTATGTCCACTCGCCCACGGCAGACGGGCAGGCAGGGCGCAGTGCGGATCTGGCTGTGTCCACTCGCCCATGGGAGACGGGCAGGCAGGGCGCAGTGCGGATCTGGCTGTGTCCACTTACCCACGGGAGACGGGCAGGCAGGGCGCAGTCGGATCTGGCTGTGTCCACTCACTGACGGAAGACCGGCAGGCAAGACGCAGTGCGGATCTGGCTGTGTCCACTCACCCACGGGAGAGGGGCAGGCAGGGCGCAGTGCGGAGCTGGCTGTGTCCACTCACCCACGGGAGACGGGCAGGCAGGGCGCAGTGCGGATCTGGCTGTGTCCACTCACCCAGGGGAGACGGGCAGGCAAGGCGCAGTGTGGACCTGGATGTGTCGACTCACCCATGGGAGACGGGCTGAGAGTGTGCTGTGTGGATATGGCTATGTCCACTGACCCACGGCAGACGGGCAGGCAGGGCGCAGTGCAGATCTGGCTGTGTCCACTCACCCACGGCAGACGGTCAGGCAGGGTGCAGTGCGGATCTGGCTGTGTCCACTCACCCACGGGAGACGGGCAGGCAGGGCGCAGTGCGGATCTGGCTGTGTCCACTCACCAACGTGAGTCGGGCAGGCAAGGTGCAGTGCGGATCTGGCTGTTTCCACTCAACCAGGGGAGACGGGCAGGCAGGGCGCAGTGCGGATCCGGCTGTGTCCACTCACCCACGGGAGATGGGCAGAGACGGTGCTGTGTGGATCTGGCTATGTCCACTGACCCACGGCAGACGGGCAGGCAGGGTACAGTACGGATCAGGCTGTGTCCACTCACCCACGGCAGGCGGTCAGGCATGGCGCAGTGCGGATCTGGCTGTGTCCACTCACCCACGGCAGGCGGTCAGGCAGGTCGCAGTGTGGATCCGGCTGTGTCCACTCACAGACGGGAGATGGGCAGAGACGGTGCTGTGTGGATCTGGCTATGTCCACTGACCCACGGCAGACGGGCAGGCAGGGCGCAGTACGGATCTGGCTGTGTCCACTCACCCACGGCAGCCGGGCAGGCAGGGCGCAGTACGGATCTGGCTGTGTCCACTCACCCACGGCAGGCGGTCAGGCAGGGTGCAGTGCGGATCTGGCTGTGTCCACTCACCCACGGGAGACGGGCAGGCAGGGTGCAGTGCGGATCTGGCTGTGTCCACTCACCCACGGGAGACGGGCAGGCAGGGCGCAGTGCGGATCTGGCTGTGTCCACTCACCCACAGCAGGCGGTCAGGCAGGGCGCAGTGCGGATCTGGCTATGTCCACTGACACACGGCAGACGGGCAGGCAGGGCGCAGTACGAATCTGGCTGTGTCCATTCACCCACGGCAGGAGGTCAGGCAGGGTGCAGTGCGGAACTGGCTGTGTCCACTCACCCACGGGAGACGGGTAGGCAGGGCGCAGTGCGGATCTGGCTGTGTCCACTCACCCACGGGAGACGGGCAGGCAGGGCGCAGTGCGGATCTGGCTGTGTCCACTCACCCACGGGAGACGGGCAGGCAGGGCGCAGTGCGGATCTGGCTGTGTCCACTCACCCACGGGAGACGGGCATGCAGGGCGCAGTGCGGATCCGGCTGTGTCCACTCACCCACGGGAGATGGGCAGAGACGGTGCTGTGTGGATCTGGCTATGTCCACTGACCCACGTCAGACGGGCAGGCAGGGCGCAGTGCGGATCTGGCTGTGTCTACTCACCCACGGCAGACGGTCAGACAGGGTGCAGTGCGGATCTGGCTGTGTCCACTCACCCACGGGAGACGGGCAGGCAGGGCGCAGTGCGGATCTGGATGTGTCCACTCACCTACGTGAGACGGGCAGGCAAGGCTCAGTGCGGATCTGGCTGTGTACACTCGCCCACGGGAGACGGGCAGGCAGGGCGCAGTGCGGATCTGGCTGTGTCCACTCACCCACGGCAGGCGGTAAGGCAGGGTGCAGTGCGGATCTGGCTGTGTCCACTCACCCACGGCAGACG
The DNA here is from genome assembly GCF_040939455.1 of Microcebus murinus. Classification (NCBI taxonomy): domain Eukaryota; kingdom Metazoa; phylum Chordata; class Mammalia; order Primates; family Cheirogaleidae; genus Microcebus; species Microcebus murinus. The sequence goes on from NC_134131.1 coordinate 15,402,463, forward strand.
ATCAGGCAGGGCGCAGTGCGGATCTGGCTGTGTCCACTCACCCACGGCAGGCGGTCAGGCAGGGCGCAGTGCGGATCTGGCTGTGTCCACGCACCCACAGCATGCGGTCAGCCAGGGCGCAGTGCGGATCTGGCTGTGTCCACTCACCCACGGGAGATGGGCAGGCAGGGCGCAGTGTGGATCCGGCTGTGTCCACTCACAGACGGGTGATGGGCAGAGACGGTTCTGTGTGGATCTGGCTATGTCCACTGACCCACGGCAGACGGGCAGGCAGGGCGCAGTACGGATCTGGCTGTGTCCACTCACCCACGGCAGGAGGTCAGGCAGGGTGCAATGCGGATCTGGCTGTGTCCACTCACCCACGGGAGACGGGCAGGCAGGGCGCAGTGCGGATCTGGCTGTGTCCACTCACCCACGGGAGACGGGCAGGCAGGGCGCAGTGCGGATCTGGCTGTGTCCACTCACCCACGGGAGACGGGCAGGCAGGGCGCAGTGCGGATCTGGCTGTGTCCACTCACCCACGGGAGACGGGCAGGCAGGGCGCAGTGCGGATCTGGCTGTGTCCACTCACCCACGGGAGACGGGAATGCAGGGCGCAGTGCGGATCTGGCTGTGTCCACTCACCCACGGGAGACGGGCATGCAGGGCGCAGTGCGGATCCGGCTGTGTCCACTCACCCACGGGAGATGGGCAGAGACGGTGCTGTGTGGATCTGGCTATGTCCACTGACCCACGTCAGACGGGCAGGCAGGGCGCAGTGCGGATCTGGCTGTGTCTACTCACCCACGGCAGACGGTCAGACAGGGTGCAGTGCGGATCTGGCTGTGTCCACTCACCCACGGGAGACGGGCAGGCAGGGCGCAGTGCGGATCTGGATGTGTCCACTCGCCCACGGGAGATGGGCAGGCAGGGCGCAGTGCGGATCCGGCTGTGTCCACTCACCCACGGGAGACGGGCAGAGACGGTGCTGTGTGGATTTGGCTATGTCCACTGACCCACGGCAGGCGGTCAGGCAGGGCGCAGTGCGGATCTGGCTGTGTCCACTCACCCACGGCAGACGGTCAGGCAGGGCGCAGTGCGGATCTGGCTGTGTCCACTCACCCACGGCAGGCAGTCAGGCAGGGCGCAGTGCGGATCTGGCTATGTCCACTCGCCCACGGCAGACGGGCAGGCAGGGCGCAGTGCGGATCTGGCTGTGTCCACTCGCCCATGGGAGACGGGCAGGCAGGGCGCAGTGCGGATCTGGCTGTGTCCACTTACCCACGGGAGACGGGCAGGCAGGGCGCAGTCGGATCTGGCTGTGTCCACTCACTGACGGAAGACCGGCAGGCAAGACGCAGTGCGGATCTGGCTGTGTCCACTCACCCACGGCAGACTGTCAGGCGGGGCGCAGTGCGGATCTGGCTATGTCCACTCGCCCACGGCAGACGGGCAGGCAGGGCGCAGTGCGGATCTGGCTGTGTCCACTCGCCCACGGGAGACGGGCAGGCAGGGCGCAGTGCGGATCTGGCTGTGTCCACTCACCCACGGGAGACGGGCAGGCAGGGCGCAGTGCGGATCTGGCTGTGTCCACTCACCCACGGGAGATGGGCAGGCAGGGCGCAGTGTGGATCCGGCTGTGTCCACTCACAGACGGGAGATGGGCAGAGACGGTTCTGTGTGGATCTGGCTATGTCCACTGACCCACGGCAGACGGGCAGGCAGGGCGCAGTACGGATCTGGCTGTGTCCACTCACCCACAGCAGGCGGTCAGGCAGGGCGCAGTGCGGATCTGGCTATGTCCACTGACCCACGGCAGACGGGCAGGCAGGGCGCAGTACGGATCTGGCTGTGTCCACTCACCCACGGCAGGAGGTCAGGCAGGGTGCAATGCGGATCTGGCTGTGTCCACTCACCCACGGGAGACGGGTAGGCAGGGCGCAGTGCGGATCTGGCTGTGTCCACTCACCCACGGGAGACGGGCAGGCAGGGCGCAGTGCGGATCTGGCTGTGTCCACTCACCCACGGGAGACGGGCAGGCAGGGCGCAGTGCGGATCTGGCTGTGTCCACTCACCCACGGGAGACGGGCAGGCAGGGCGCAGTGCGGATCTGGCTGTGTCCACTCACCCACGGGAGACGGGAATGCAGGGCGCAGTGCGGATCTGGCTGTGTCCACTCACCCACGGGAGACGGGCATGCAGGGCGCAGTGCGGATCCGGCTGTGTCCACTCACCCACGGGAGATGGGCAGAGACGGTGCTGTGTGGATCTGGCTATGTCCACTGACCCACGTCAGACGGGCAGGCAGGGCGCAGTGCGGATCTGGCTGTGTCTACTCACCCACGGCAGACGGTCAGACAGGGTGCAGTGCGGATCTGGCTGTGTCCACTCACCCACGGGAGACGGGCAGGCAGGGCGCAGTGCGGATCTGGATGTGTCCACTCGCCCACGGGAGACGGGCAGGCAGGGCGCAGTGCGGATCCGGCTGTGTCCACTCACCCACGGGAGACGGGCAGAGACGGTGCTGTGTGGATCTGGCTATGTCCACTGACCCACGGCAGACGGGCAGGCAGGGCGCAGTACGGATCTGGCTGTGTCCACTCACCCACGGCAGGCGGTCAGGCAGGGTGCAATGCGGATCTGGCTGTGTCCACTCACCCACGGGAGACGGGTAGGCAGGGCGCAGTGCAGATCTGGCTGTGTCCACTCACCCACGGGAGACGGGCAGGCAGAGCGCAGTGCGGATCTGGCTGTGTCCACTCACCCACGGGAGACGGGCAGGCTGGGCGCAGTGCAGATCTGGCTGTGTCCACTCACCCACGGGAGACGGGAAGGCAGGGCGCAGTGAGGATCTGGCTGTGTCCACTCACCCACGGGAGACGGGCAGGCAGGGCGCAGTGCGGATCTCGCTGTGTCCACTCACCCACGGCAGACGGTCAGGCAGGGCGCAGTGCGGATCTGGCTGTGTCCACTCACCCACGGCAGACGGGCAGGCAGGGCGCAGTACGGATCTGGCTTTGTCCACTCGCCCACGGGAGACGGGCAGGCAGGGCGCAGTGCGGATCTGGCTGTGTCCACTCTCCCACGGCAGGCGGTCAGGCAGGGTGCAGTGCGGATCTGGCTGTGTCCACTCACCCACGGCAGACGGTCAGGCAGGGCGCAGTGCGGATCTGGCTGTGTCCACTCACCCACGGCAGGCGGTCAGGCAGGGCGCAGTGCGGATCTGGCTGTGTCCACGCACCCACAGCATGCGGTCAGCCAGGGCGCAGTGCGGATCTGGCTGTGTCCACTCACCCACGGCAGGCGCTCAGGCAGAGTGCAGTGCGGATCTGGCTGTGTCCACTCACCCACGGCAGACTGTCAGGCAGGGCGCAGTGCGGATCTGGCTATGTCCACTCGCCCACGGCAGACGGGCAGGCAGGGCGCAGTGCGGATCTGGCTGTGTCCACTCGCCCACGGGAGACGGGCAGGCAGGGCACAGTGCGGATCTAGCTGTGTCCACTTACCCACGGGAGACGGGCAGGCAGGGCGCAGTCGGATCTGGCTGTGTCCACTCTCTGACGGAAGACGGGCAGGCAAGACGCAGTGCGGATCTGGCTGTGTCCACTCACCCACGGGAGACGGGCAGGCAGGGCGCAGTGCGGATCTGGCTGTGTCCACTCACCCACGTGAGACGGGCAGGCAAGGCTCAGTGCGGATCTGGCTGTGTCCACTCACCCACGGGAGACGGGCAGGCAGGGCGCAGTGCGGATCTGGCTGTGTCCACTCACCCACGGGAGACGGGCAGGCAAGGCTCAGTGCAGATCTGGCTATGTCCACTCACCCACGGGAGACGGGCAGGCAGGGCGCAGTGCGGATCTGGCTGTGTCCACTCACACACGGGAGAAGGGCAGGCAGGGCTCAGTGTGGATCTCGCTGTGTATACTCACCCACGGCAGATGGTCAGGCAGGGCGCAGTGCGGATCTGGCTGTGTCCACTCACCCACGGCAGACGGGCAGACAGGGCGCAGTGCGGATCTGGCTGTGTCCACTCACCCACGGCAGACGGGCAGGCAGGGCGCAGTGCGGATCTGGCTGTGTCCACTCACCCACGGGAGACGGGCAGGCAGGGCGCAGTGCGGATCTGGCTGTGTCCACTCACCCACGGGAGACGGGCAGGCTGTGCGCAGTGCGGATCTGGCTGTGTCCACTCACCCACGGGAGACGGGCAGGCAGGGCGCAGTGCGGATCTGGCTGTGTCCACTCACCCACGGGAGACGGGCAGGCAGGGCGCAGTGCGGATCTCGCTGTGTCCACTCACCCATGGCAGACGGTCAGGCAGGGCGCAGTGCGGATCTGGCTGTGTCCACTCACCCACGGCAGACGGGCAGGCAGGGCGCAGTGCGTATCTGGCTGTGTCCACTCGCCCACGGGAGACGGGCAGGCAGGGCGCAGTGCGGATCTGGCTGTGTCCACTCGCCCACGGCAGGCGGTCAGGCAGGGCGCAGTGCGGATCTGGCTGTGTCCACTCACCCTCGGCAGACGGTCAGGCAGGGCGCAGTGCGGATATGGCTGTGTCCACTCACCCACGGCAGGCGGTCAGGCAGGGCGCAGTGCGGATCTGGCTATGTCCACTCGCCCACGGCAGACGGGCAGGCAGGGCGCAGTGCGGATCTGGCTGTGTCCACTCGCCCATGGGAGACGGGCAGGCAGGGCGCAGTGCGGATCTGGCTGTGTCCACTTACCCACGGGAGACGGGCAGGCAGGGCGCAGTCGGATCTGGCTGTGTCCACTCACTGACGGAAGACCGGCAGGCAAGACGCAGTGCGGATCTGGCTGTGTCCACTCACCCACGGGAGAGGGGCAGGCAGGGCGCAGTGCGGAGCTGGCTGTGTCCACTCACCCACGGGAGACGGGCAGGCAGGGCGCAGTGCGGATCTGGCTGTGTCCACTCACCCAGGGGAGACGGGCAGGCAAGGCGCAGTGTGGACCTGGATGTGTCGACTCACCCATGGGAGACGGGCTGAGAGTGTGCTGTGTGGATATGGCTATGTCCACTGACCCACGGCAGACGGGCAGGCAGGGCGCAGTGCAGATCTGGCTGTGTCCACTCACCCACGGCAGACGGTCAGGCAGGGTGCAGTGCGGATCTGGCTGTGTCCACTCACCCACGGGAGACGGGCAGGCAGGGCGCAGTGCGGATCTGGCTGTGTCCACTCACCAACGTGAGTCGGGCAGGCAAGGTGCAGTGCGGATCTGGCTGTTTCCACTCAACCAGGGGAGACGGGCAGGCAGGGCGCAGTGCGGATCCGGCTGTGTCCACTCACCCACGGGAGATGGGCAGAGACGGTGCTGTGTGGATCTGGCTATGTCCACTGACCCACGGCAGACGGGCAGGCAGGGTACAGTACGGATCAGGCTGTGTCCACTCACCCACGGCAGGCGGTCAGGCATGGCGCAGTGCGGATCTGGCTGTGTCCACTCACCCACGGCAGGCGGTCAGGCAGGTCGCAGTGTGGATCCGGCTGTGTCCACTCACAGACGGGAGATGGGCAGAGACGGTGCTGTGTGGATCTGGCTATGTCCACTGACCCACGGCAGACGGGCAGGCAGGGCGCAGTACGGATCTGGCTGTGTCCACTCACCCACGGCAGCCGGGCAGGCAGGGCGCAGTACGGATCTGGCTGTGTCCACTCACCCACGGCAGGCGGTCAGGCAGGGTGCAGTGCGGATCTGGCTGTGTCCACTCACCCACGGGAGACGGGCAGGCAGGGTGCAGTGCGGATCTGGCTGTGTCCACTCACCCACGGGAGACGGGCAGGCAGGGCGCAGTGCGGATCTGGCTGTGTCCACTCACCCACAGCAGGCGGTCAGGCAGGGCGCAGTGCGGATCTGGCTATGTCCACTGACACACGGCAGACGGGCAGGCAGGGCGCAGTACGAATCTGGCTGTGTCCATTCACCCACGGCAGGAGGTCAGGCAGGGTGCAGTGCGGAACTGGCTGTGTCCACTCACCCACGGGAGACGGGTAGGCAGGGCGCAGTGCGGATCTGGCTGTGTCCACTCACCCACGGGAGACGGGCAGGCAGGGCGCAGTGCGGATCTGGCTGTGTCCACTCACCCACGGGAGACGGGCAGGCAGGGCGCAGTGCGGATCTGGCTGTGTCCACTCACCCACGGGAGACGGGCATGCAGGGCGCAGTGCGGATCCGGCTGTGTCCACTCACCCACGGGAGATGGGCAGAGACGGTGCTGTGTGGATCTGGCTATGTCCACTGACCCACGTCAGACGGGCAGGCAGGGCGCAGTGCGGATCTGGCTGTGTCTACTCACCCACGGCAGACGGTCAGACAGGGTGCAGTGCGGATCTGGCTGTGTCCACTCACCCACGGGAGACGGGCAGGCAGGGCGCAGTGCGGATCTGGATGTGTCCACTCACCTACGTGAGACGGGCAGGCAAGGCTCAGTGCGGATCTGGCTGTGTACACTCGCCCACGGGAGACGGGCAGGCAGGGCGCAGTGCGGATCTGGCTGTGTCCACTCACCCACGGCAGGCGGTAATGCAGGGTGCAGTGCGGATCTGGCTGTGTCCACTCACCCACGGCAGACGATCAGGCAGGGCGCAGTGCGGATCTGGCTGTGTCCACTCACCCACGGCAGGCGGTCAGGCAGGGCGCAGTGCGGATCTGGCTGTGTCCACGCACCCACAGCATGCGGTCAGCCAGGGCGCAGTGCGGATCTGGCTGTGTCCACTCACCCACGGGAGATGGGCAGGCAGGGCGCAGTGTGGATCCGGCTGTGTCCACTCACAGACGGGTGATGGGCAGAGACGGTTCTGTGTGGATCTGGCTATGTCCACTGACCCACGGCAGACGGGCAGGCAGGGCGCAGTACGGATCTGGCTGTGTCCACTCACCCACGGCAGGAGGTCAGGCAGGGTGCAATGCGGATCTGGCTGTGTCCACTCACCCACGGGAGACGGGCAGGCAGGGCGCAGTGCGGATCTGGCTGTGTCCACTCACCCACGGGAGACGGGCAGGCAGGGCGCAGTGCGGATCTGGCTGTGTCCACTCACCCACGGGAGACGGGCAGGCAGGGCGCAGTGCGGATCTGGCTGTGTCCACTCACCCACGGGAGACGGGCAGGCAGGGCGCAGTGCGGATCTGGCTGTGTCCACTCACCCACGGGAGACGGGAATGCAGGGCGCAGTGCGGATCTGGCTGTGTCCACTCACCCACGGGAGACGGGCATGCAGGGCGCAGTGCGGATCCGGCTGTGTCCACTCACCCACGGGAGATGGGCAGAGACGGTGCTGTGTGGATCTGGCTATGTCCACTGACCCACGTCAGACGGGCAGGCAGGGCGCAGTGCGGATCTGGCTGTGTCTACTCACCCACGGCAGACGGTCAGACAGGGTGCAGTGCGGATCTGGCTGTGTCCACTCACCCACGGGAGACGGGCAGGCAGGGCGCAGTGCGGATCTGGATGTGTCCACTCGCCCACGGGAGACGGGCAGGCAGGGCGCAGTGCGGATCCGGCTGTGTCCACTCACCCACGGGAGACGGGCAGAGACGGTGCTGTGTGGATTTGGCTATGTCCACTGACCCACGGCAGGCGGTCAGGCAGGGCGCAGTGCGGATCTGGCTGTGTCCACTCACCCACGGCAGACGGTCAGGCAGGGCGCAGTGCGGATCTGGCTGTGTCCACTCACCCACGGCAGGCAGTCAGGCAGGGCGCAGTGCGGATCTGGCTATGTCCACTCGCCCACGGCAGACGGGCAGGCAGGGCGCAGTGCGGATCTGGCTGTGTCCACTCGCCCATGGGAGACGGGCAGGCAGGGCGCAGTGCGGATCTGGCTGTGTCCACTTACCCACGGGAGACGGGCAGGCAGGGCGCAGTCGGATCTGGCTGTGTCCACTCACTGACGGAAGACCGGCAGGCAAGACGCAGTGCGGATCTGGCTGTGTCCACTCACCCACGGCAGACTGTCAGGCGGGGCGCAGTGCGGATCTGGCTATGTCCACTCGCCCACGGCAGACGGGCAGGCAGGGCGCAGTGCGGATTTGGCTGTGTCCACTCGCCCACGGGAGACGGGCAGGCAGGGCGCAGTGCGGATCTGGCTGTGTCCACTCACCCACGGGAGACGGGCAGGCAGGGCGCAGTGCGGATCTGGCTGTGTCCACTCACCCACGGGAGATGGGCAGGCAGGGCGCAGTGTGGATCCGGCTGTGTCCACTCACAGACGGGAGATGGGCAGAGACGGTTCTGTGTGGATCTGGCTATGTCCACTGACCCACGGCAGACGGGCAGGCAGGGCGCAGTACGGATCTGGCTGTGTCCACTCACCCACAGCAGGCGGTCAGGCAGGGCGCAGTGCGGATCTGGCTATGTCCACTGACCCACGGCAGACGGGCAGGCAGGGCGCAGTACGGATCTGGCTGTGTCCACTCACCCACGGCAGGAGGTCAGGCAGGGTGCAATGCGGATCTGGCTGTGTCCACTCACCCACGGGAGACGGGTAGGCAGGGCGCAGTGCGGATCTGGCTGTGTCCACTCACCCACGGGAGACGGGCAGGCAGGGCGCAGTGCGGATCTGGCTGTGTCCACTCACCCACGGGAGACGGGCAGGCAGGGCGCAGTGCGGATCTGGCTGTGTCCACTCACCCACGGGAGACGGGCAGGCAGGGCGCAGTGCGGATCTGGCTGTGTCCACTCACCCACGGGAGACGGGAATGCAGGGCGCAGTGCGGATCTGGCTGTGTCCACTCACCCACGGGAGACGGGCATGCAGGGCGCAGTGCGGATCCGGCTGTGTCCACTCACCCACGGGAGATGGGCAGAGACGGTGCTGTGTGGATCTGGCTATGTCCACTGACCCACGTCAGACGGGCAGGCAGGGCGCAGTGCGGATCTGGCTGTGTCTACTCACCCACGGCAGACGGTCAGACAGGGTGCAGTGCGGATCTGGCTGTGTCCACTCACCCACGGGAGACGGGCAGGCAGGGCGCAGTGCGGATCTGGATGTGTCCACTCGCCCACGGGAGACGGGCAGGCAGGGCGCAGTGCGGATCCGGCTGTGTCCACTCACCCACGGGAGACGGGCAGAGACGGTGCTGTGTGGATCTGGCTATGTCCACTGACCCACGGCAGACGGGCAGGCAGGGCGCAGTACGGATCTGGCTGTGTCCACTCACCCACGGCAGGCGGTCAGGCAGGGTGCAATGCGGATCTGGCTGTGTCCACTCACCCACGGGAGACGGGTAGGCAGGGCGCAGTGCAGATCTGGCTGTGTCCACTCACCCACGGGAGACGGGCAGGCAGAGCGCAGTGCGGATCTGGCTGTGTCCACTCACCCACGGGAGACGGGCAGGCTGGGCGCAGTGCAGATCTGGCTGTGTCCACTCACCCACGGGAGACGGGAAGGCAGGGCGCAGTGAGGATCTGGCTGTGTCCACTCACCCACGGGAGACGGGCAGGCAGGGCGCAGTGCGGATCTCGCTGTGTCCACTCACCCACGGCAGACGGTCAGGCAGGGCGCAGTGCGGATCTGGCTGTGTCCACTCACCCACGGCAGACGGGCAGGCAGGGCGCAGTGCGGATCTGGCTTTGTCCACTCGCCCACGGGAGACGGGCAGGCAGGGCGCAGTGCGGATCTGGCTGTGTCCACTCTCCCACGGCAGGCGGTCAGGCAGGGTGCAGTGCGGATCTGGCTGTGTCCACTCACCCACGGCAGACGGTCAGGCAGGGCGCAGTGCGGATCTGGCTGTGTCCACTCACCCACGGCAGGCGGTCAGGCAGGGCGCAGTGCGGATCTGGCTGTGTCCACGCACCCACAGCATGCGGTCAGCCAGGGCGCAGTGCGGATCTGGCTGTGTCCACTCACCCACGGCAGGCGCTCAGGCAGAGTGCAGTGCGGATCTGGCTGTGTCCACTCACCCACGGCAGACTGTCAGGCAGGGCGCAGTGCGGATCTGGCTATGTCCACTCGCCCACGGCAGACGGGCAGGCAGGGCGCAGTGCGGATCTGGCTGTGTCCACTCGCCCACGGGAGACGGGCAGGCAGGGCACAGTGCGGATCTAGCTGTGTCCACTTACCCACGGGAGACGGGCAGGCAGGGCGCAGTCGGATCTGGCTGTGTCCACTCTCTGACGGAAGACGGGCAGGCAAGACGCAGTGCGGATCTGGCTGTGTCCACTCACCCACGGGAGACGGGCAGGCAGGGCGCAGTGCGGAGCTGGCTGTGTCCACTCACCCACGGGAGACGGGCAGGCAGGGCGCAGTGCGGATCTGGCTGTGTCCACTCACCCACGGCAGACGGTCAGGCAGGGCGCAGTGCGGATCTGGCTGTGTCCACTCACCCACGGCAGGCGGTCAGGCAGGGCGCAGTGCGGATCTGGCTATGTCCACTCGCCCACGGCAGACGGGCAGGCAGGGCGCAGTGCGGATCTGGCTGTGTCCACTCGCCCATGGGAGACGGGCAGGCAGGGCGCAGTGCGGATCTGGCTGTGTCCACTTACCCACGGGAGACGGGCAGGCAGGGCGCAGTCGGATCTGGCTGTGTCCACTCACTGACGGAAGTCCGGCAGGCAAGACGCAGTGCGGATCTGGCTGTGTCCACTCTCCCACGGGAGATGGGCAGAGACGGTGCTGTGTGGATCTGGCTATGTGCACTGACCCTCGGCAGACGGGCAGGCAGGGCGCAGTACGGATCTGGCTGTGTCCACTCACTCACGGCAGGCGGTCAGGCAGGGCGCAGTGCGGATCTGGCTGTGTCCACTCACCCACGGCAGGCGGTCAGGCAGGGCGTAGTGCGGATCTGGCTGTGTCCACTCACGCACGGCAGACGGTCAGGCAGGGCGCAGTGCGGATCTGGCTGTGTCCACTCACGCACGGCAGACCGGCAGGCAGGGTGCAGTGCGGATCTGGCTGTGTCCACTCACCCACGGCAGACGGGCAGGCAGATCGCAGTGCGGACCTTGCTGTGTCCACTCGCCCACGGGAGACTGGCAGGCAGGGCGCAGTGCGGATCTGGCTGTGTCCACTCGCCCACGGGAGACGGGCAGGCAGGGCGCAGTGCGGATCTGGCTGTGTCCACTCGCCCACGGCAGGCGGTCAGGCAGGGCGCAGTGCGGATCTGGCTGTGTCCACTCACCCACGGCAGACGGTCAGGCAGGGCGCAGTGCGGATCTGGCTGTGTCCTCTCACCCACGGCAGGCGGTCAGGCAGGGCGCAGTGCGGATCTGGCTGTGTCCACGCACCCACAGCATGCGGTCAGCCAAGGCGCAGTGCGGATCTGGCTGTGTCCACTCACCCACGGCAGGCGCTCAGGCAGAGCGCAGTGCGGATCTGGCTGTGTCCACTCACCCACGGCAGACTGTCAGGCAGGGCGCAGTGCGGATCTGGCTATGTCCACTCGCCCACGGCAGACGGGCAGGCAGGGCGCAGTGCGGATCTGGCTGTGTCCACTCGCCCACGGGAGACGGGCAGGCAGGGCGCAGTGCGGATCTGGCTGTGTCCACTCACCCACGGGAGACGGGTAGGCAGGGCGCAGTGCAGATCTGGCTGTGTCCACTCACCCACGGGAGACGGGCAGAGACGGTGCTGTGTGGATCTGGCTATGTCCACTGACCCACGGCAGACGGGCAGGCAGGGCGCAGTACGGATCTGGCTGTGTCCACTCACCCACGGCAGGCGGTCAGGCAGGGTGCAATGCGGATCTGGCTGTGTCCACTCACCCACGGGAGACGGGTAGGCAGGGCGCAGTGCAGATCTGGCTGTGTCCACTCACCCACGGGAGACGGGCAGGCAGAGCGCAGTGCGGATGTGGCTGTGTCCACTCACCCACGGGAGACGGGCAGGCTGGGCGCAGTGCAGATCTGGCTGTGTCCACTCACCCACGGGAGACGGGAAGGCAGGGCGCAGTGAGGATCTGGCTGTGTCCACTCACCCACGGGAGACGGGCAGGCAGGGCGCAGTGCGGATCTCGCTGTGTCCACTCACCCACGGCAGACGGTCAGGCAGGGCGCAGTGCGGATCTGGCTGTGTCCACTCACCCACGGCAGACGGGCAGGCAGGGCGCAGTGCGGATCTGGCTTTGTCCACTCGCCCACGGGAGACGGGCAGGCAGGGCGCAGTGCGGATCTGGCTGTGTCCACTCTCCCACGGCAGGCGGTCAGGCAGGGTGCAGTGCGGATCTGGCTGTGTCCACTCACCCACGGCAGACGGTCAGGCAGGGCGCAGTGCGGATCTGGCTGTGTCCACTCACCCACGGCAGGCGGTCAGGCAGGGCGCAGTGCGGATCTGGCTGTGTCCACGCACCCACAGCATGCGGTCAGCCAGGGCGCAGTGCGGATCTGGCTGTGTCCACTCACCCACGGCAGGCGCTCAGGTAGAGTGCAGTGCGGATCTGGCTGTGTCCACTCACCCACGGCAGACTGTCAGGCAGGGCGCAGTGCGGATCTGGCTATGTCCACTCGCCCACGGCAGACGGGCAGGCAGGGCGCAGTGCGGATCTGGCTGTGTCCACTCGCCCACGGGAGACGGGCAGGCAGGGCACAGTGCGGATCTAGCTGTGTCCACTTACCCACGGGAGACGGGCAGGCAGGGCGCAGTCGGATCTGGCTGTGTCCACTCTCTGACGGAAGACGGGCAGGCAAGACGCAGTGCGGATCTGGCTGTGTCCACTCACCCACGGGAGACGGGCAGGCAGGGCGCAGTGCGGAGCTGGCTGTGTCCACTCACCCACGGGAGACGGGCAGGCAGGGCGCAGTGCGGATCTGGCTGTGTCCACTCACCCACGGCAGACGGTCAGGCAGGGCGCAGTGCGGATCTGGCTGTGTCCACTCACCCACGGCAGGCGGTCAGGCAGGGCGCAGTGCGGATCTGGCTATGTCCACTCGCCCACGGCAGACGGGCAGGCAGGGCGCAGTGCGGATCTGGCTGTGTCCACTCGCCCATGGGAGACGGGCAGGCAGGGCGCAGTGCGGATCTGGCTGTGTCCACTTACCCACGGGAGACGGGCAGGCAGGGCGCAGTCGGATCTGGCTGTGTCCACTCACTGACGGAAGTCCGGCAGGCAAGACGCAGTGCGGATCTGGCTGTTTCCACTCACCCACGGGAGAGGGGCAGGCAGGGCGCAGTGCGGAGCTGGCTGTGTCCACTCACCCACGGGAGACGGGCAGGCAGGGCGCAGTGCGGATCTGGCTGTGTCCACTCACCCAGGGGAGACGGGCAGGCAAGGCGCAGTGTGGACCTGGATGTGTCCACTCACCCATGGGAGACGGGCTGAGAGTGTGCTGTGTGGATATGGCTATGTCCACTGACCCACGGCAGACGGGCAGGCAGGGCGCAGTGCGAATCTGGCTGTGTCTACTCACCCACGGCAGAAGGTCAGACAGGGCGCAGTGCGTATCTGGCTGTGTCCACTCTCCCACGGGAGACGGGCAGGCAAGGCGCAGTGCGGATCTGGCTGTGTCCACTCGGCCACGGGAGACGGGCAGGCAGGGCGCAGTGCGGATCTGGCTGTGTCCACTCGCCCACGGGAGACGGGCAGGCAGGGCGCAGTGTGGATCCGGCTGTGTCCACTCACAGACGGGAGATGGGCAGAGACGGTGCTGTGTGGATCTGATTATGTCCACTGACCCACGGCAAACAGGCAGGCAGGGCGCAGTACGGATCTGGCTGTGTCCACTCACCCACAGCAGGCGGTCAGGCAGGGCGCAGTGCGGATCTGGCTGTGTCCACTCTCCCACGGCAGCCGGGCAGGCAGGGCGCAGTACGGATCTGGCTGTGTCCACTCACCCACGGCAGGCGGTCAGGCAGGGTGCAGTGCGGATCTGGCTGTGTCCACTCACCCACGGGAGACGGGCAGGCAGGGCGCAGTGCGGATCTGGCTGTGTCCACTCACCCACGGGAGACGGTCAGGCAGGGCGCAGTGCGGATCTGGCTGTGTCCACTCACCCATGGGTGACGGGCAGGCAAGGCGCAGTGCGGATCTGGCTGTGTCCACTCACCCACGGGAGACGCGCAGGCAGGGCGCAGTGCGGATCTGGCTGTGTCGACTCGCCCACGGGATACCGGCAGGCAGGGCGCAGAGCGGATCTGGCTGTGTCCACTCACCCACGGGAGACGGGCAGGCAGGGCGCAGTGCGGATCCGGCTGTGTCCACTCTCCCACGGGAGATGGGCAGAGACGGTGCTGTGTGGATCTGGCTATGTGCACTGACCCTCGGCAGACGGGCAGGCAGGGCGCAGTACGGATCTGGCTGTGTCCACTCACTCACGGCAGGCGGTCAGGCAGGGCGCAGTGCGGATCTGGCTGTGTCCACTCACCCACGGCAGGCGGTCAGGCAGGGCGTAGTGCGGATCTGGCTGTGTCCACTCACGCACGGCAGACGGTCAGGCAGGGCGCAGTGCGGATCTGGCTGTGTCCACTCACGCACGGCAGACCGGCAGGCAGGGCGCAGTGCGGATCTGGCTGTGTCCACTCACCCACGGCAGACGGGCAGGCAGATCGCAGTGCGGACCTTGCTGTGTCCACTCGCCCACGGGAGACTGGCAGGCAGGGCGCAGTGCGGATCTGGCTGTGTCCACTCGCCCACGGGAGACGGGCAGGCAGGGCGCAGTGCGGATCTGGCTGTGTCCACTCGCCCACGGCAGGCGGTCTGGCAGGGCGCAGTGCGGATCTGGCTGTGTCCACTCACCCACGGCAGACGGTCAGGCAGGGCGCAGTGCGGATCTGGCTGTGTCCACTCACCCACGGCAGGCGGTCAGGCAGGGCGCAGTGCGGATCTGGCTGTGTCCACGCACCCACAGCATGCGGTCAGCCAAGGCGCAGTGCGGATCTGGCTGTGTCCACTCACCCACGGCAGGCGCTCAGGCAGAGCGCAGTGCGGATCTGGCTGTGTCCACTCACCCACGGCAGACTGTCAGGCAGGGCGCAGTGCGGATCTGGCTATGTCCACTCGCCCACGGCAGACGGGCAGGCAGGGCGCAGTGCGGATCTGGCTGTGTCCACTCGCCCACGGGAGACGGGCAGGCAGGGCGCAGTGCGGATCTGGCTGTGTCCACTTACCCACGGGAGACGGGCAGGCAGGGCGCAGTCGGATCTGGCTGTGTCCACTCACTGACGGAAGACGGGCAGGCTAGACGCAGTGCGGATCTGGCTGTGTCCACTCACCCACGGGAGACGGGCAGGCAGGGCGCAGTGCGGAGCTGGCTGTGTCCACTCACCCACGGGAGACGGGCAGGCAGGGCGCAGTGCGGATCTGGCTGTGTCCACTCACCCAGGGGAGACGGGCAGGCAAGGCGCAGTGTGGACCTGGCTGTGTCCACTCACCCACGGGAGACGGGCTGAGAGTGTGCTGTGTGGATATGGCTATGTCCACTGACCCACGGCAGACGGGCAGGCAGGGCGCAGTGCGGATCTGGCTGTGTCCACTCACCAACGTGAGTCGGGCAGGCAAGGTGCAGTGCGGATCTGGCTGTGTCCACTCACCCACGGGAGACGGGCAGGCAGGGCGCAGTGCGGATCCGGCTGTGTCCACTCACCCAAGGGAGATGGGCAGAGACGGTGCTGTGTGGATCTGGCTATGTCCACTGACCCACGGCAGACGGGCAGGCAGGGTACAGTACGGATCAGTCTGTGTCCACTCACCCACGGCAGGCGGTCAGGCAGGGCGCAGTGCGGATCTGGCTGTGTCCACTCACACACGGCAGGCGGTCAGGCAGGGCGCAGTGCGGATCTGGCTGTGTCCACTCACCCACGGCAGACGGTCAGGCAGGGCGCAGTGCGGATCTCGCTGTGTCCACTCACCCACGGCAGACGGGCAGGCAGGGCGCAGTGTGGATCTGGCTGTGTCCACTCACCCACGGCAGACGGTCACGCAGGGCGCAGTGCGGATCTGGCTGTGTCCACTCACCCACGGCAGACGGGCAGGCAGGGCGCAGTGCGGATTTGGCTGTGTCCACTCGCCCACGGGAGACGGGCAGGCAGGGCGCAGTGCAGATCTGGCTGTGTCCACTGACCCACGGCAGGCGGTCAGGCAGGGCGCAGTGCGGATCTGGCTGTGTCCACTCACCCACGGCAGACGGTCAGGCAGGGCGCAGTGCGGATCCGGCTGTGTCCATTCACCCACGGGAGACGGGCAGGCAGCACGCAGTGCGGATCCGGCTGTGTCCACTCACCCTCGGGAGACGGGCAGGCAGGGCGCAGTGCGGATCTGGCTGTCTCCACTCGCCCACGGCACACGGGCAGGCAGGGCGCAGTGCGGATCTGGCTGTGTCCACTCACCCACGTCAGACGGTCAGACAGGGTGCAGTGCGGATCTGGCTGTGTCCACTCACCCCCGGGAGACGGGCAGGCAGGGCGCAGTGCGGATCTGGCTGTGTCCACTCACCCACGTGAGACGGGCAGGCAAGGCTCAGTGAGGATATGGCTGTGTCCACTCACCCACGGGAGACGGGCAGGCAGGGCGCAGTGCGGATCTGGCTGTGTCCACTCACCCACGAAAGACGGGCAGGCAGGGCGCAGTGCGGATCTGGCTGTGTCCACTCACCCACGGGAGACGGGCAGGCAAGGCTCAGTGCAGATCTGGCTGTGTCCACTCACCCACGGGAGACGGGCAGGCAGGGCGCAGTGCTGATCTGGCTGTGTCCACTCGCCCACGGGAGACGGGCAGGCAGGGCGCAGTGCGGATCTGGCTGTGTCCACTCACCCACGGCAGGCGGTCAGGCAGGGCGCAGTGCGGATCTGGCTGTGTCCACTCACCCACGGCAGACGGTCAGGCAGGGCGCAGTGCGGATCCGGCTGTGTCCACTCACCCACGGGAGACGGGCATGCAGGACGCAGTCCGGATCCGGCTGTGTCCACTCACCCACGGGAGATGGGCAGAGACTGTGCTGTGTGGATCTGGCTATGTCCACTGACCCACGTCAGACGGGCAGGCAGGGCGCAGTGCGAATCTGGCTGTGTCTACTCACCCACGGCAGAAGGTCAGACAGGGTGCAGTGCGGATCTGGCTGTTTCCACTCACCCACAGGAGACGGGCAGGCAGGGCGCAGTGCGGATCTGGCAGTGTCCACTCACCCACGGGAGACGGGCAGGCAAGGCGCAGTGCGAATCTGGCTGTGTCCACTCTCCCACGGGAGACGGGCAGGCAAGGCGCAGTGCGAATCTGGCTGTGTCCACTCGCCCACGGGAGACGGGCAGGCAGGGCGCAGTGCGGATCTGGCTGTGTCCACTCACCCACGGGAGACGGGCAGGCAGGGCGCAGTGCGGATCCGGCTGTGTCCACTCACCCACGGGAGACGGTCAGGCAGGGCGCAGTGCGGATCTGGCTGTGTCCACTCACCCACGGAAGACGGTCAGACAGGGTGCAGTGCGGATCTGGCTGTGTCCACTCACCCACGGGAGACGGGCAGGCAGGGCGCAGTGCGGATCTGGCTGTGTCCACTCACCCACGTTAGACGGGCAGGCAAGGCTCAGTGAGGATATGGCTGTTTCCACTCACCCACGGGAGACGGGCAGGCAGGGCGCAGTGCGGATCTGGCTGTGTCCACTCACCCACGGGAGACGGGCAGGCAGGGCGCAGTGCGGATCTGGCTGTGTCCGCTCACCCACGGGAGACGGGCAGGCAAGGCTCAGTGCAGATCTGGCTGTGTCCACTCACCCACGGGAGACGGGCAGGCAGGGCGCAGTGCGGATCTGGCTGTGTCCACTCACCCACGGCAGGCGGTCAGGCAGGGCGCAGTGCGGATCTGGCTGTGTCCACTCACCCACGGCAGACGGTCAGGCAGGGCGCAGTGCGGATCCGGCTGTGTCCACTCACCCACGGGAGACGGGCATGCAGGACGCAGTCCGGATCCGGCTGTGTCCAATCACCCACGGGAGATGGGCAGAGACTGTGCTGTGTGGATCTGGCTATGTCCACTGACCCACGTCAGACGGGCAGGCAGGGCGCAGTGCGAATCTGGCTGTGTCTACTCACCCACGGCAGAAGGTCAGACAGGGTGCAGTGCGGATCTGGCTGTTTCCACTCACCCACAGCATGCGGTCAGCCAGGGCGCAGTGCGGATCTGGCTGTGTCCACTCACCCACAGGAGACGGGCAGGGCGCAGTGCGGATCTGGCTGTGTCCACTCACCCACGGGAGACGGGCAGGCAGGGCGCAGTGCGGATCTGGCTGTGTCCACTCACCCACGGGAGACGGTCAGGCAGGGCGCAGTGCGGATCTGGCTGTGTCCACTCACCCATGGGAGACGGGCAGGCAGGGCGCAGTGCGGATCTAGCTGTGTCCACTCGCCCACGGGAGACGCGCAGGCAGAGCGCAGTGCGGATCTGGCTGTGTCCACTCGCCCACGGGAGACCGGCAGGCAGGGCGCAGAGCGGATCTGTCTGTGTCCACTCACCCACGGGAGTCGGGCAGGCAGGGCGCAGTGCGGATCCGGCTGTGTCCACTCACCCACGGGAGATGGGCAGAGACGGTGCTGTGTGGATCTGGCTTTGTGCACTGACCCACGGCAGACGGGCAGGCAGGGCGCAGTACGGATCTGGCTGTGTCCACTCACTCACGGCAGGCGGTCAGGCAGGGCGCAGTGCGGATCTGGCTGTGTCCACTCACCCACAGGAGACGGGCAGGCAGGGCGCAGTGCGGATCCGGCTGTGTCCACTCACCCACGGGAGATGGACAGAGACGGTGCTGTGTGGATCTGGCTATGTGCACTGACCCACGGCAGACGGGCAGGCAGAGCTCAGTACGGATCTGGCTGTGTCCACTCACACACGGCAGGCAGTCAGGCAGGGCGCAGTGCGGATCTGGCTGTGTCCACTCACCCACGGCAGGCGGTCAGGCAGGGCGTAGTGCGGATCTGGCTGTGTCCACTCACGCACGGCAGACGGTCAGGCAGGGCGCAATGCGGATCTGGCTGTGTCCACTCACCCACGGCAGACCGGCAGGCAGGGCGCAGTGCGGATCTGGCTGTGTCCACTCACCCTCGGCAGACGGGCAGGCAGGGCGCAGTGCGGATCTTGCTGTGTCCACTCGCCCACGGGAGACGGGCCGGCAGGGCGCAGTGCGTATCTGGCTGTGTCCACTCACCCACGGCAGGCGGTTAGCCAGGGCGCAGTGCGGATCTGGCTGTGTCCACTCACCCACGGCAGACGGTCAGGCAGGGCGCAGTGCGGATCTGGCTGTGTCCACTCACCCACCGGAGACGGGCAGGCAGGGCGCAGTGCGGATCTGGGTGTGTCCTCTCACCCACGGGATACGGGCAGACAGGGCGCAGTGGGGATCTGGCTGTCTCCACTCACCCACGGCAGACGGACAGGCAGGGCGCAGTGCGGATCTGGCTGTGTCCACTCACCCACGGCAGACGGGCAGGCAGGGCGCAGTGCGGATCTCGCTGTGTCCACTCACCCACGGCAGACGGTCAGGCAAGGCTCAGTGCGGATCTGGCTGTGTCCACTCACCCACGGGAGACGGGCAGGCAGGGCGCAGTGCGTATCTGGCTGTGTCCACTCACCCACGGGAGACGGGCAGGCAAGGCGCAGTGCGGATTTGGCTGTGTCCACTCGCCCACGGGAGACGGGCAGGCAGGGCGCAGTGCGGATCTGGCTGTGTCCACTCACCCACGGGAGACGGGCATGCAGGGCGCAGTGCGGATCCGGCTGTGTCCACTCACCCACGGGAGACGGGCAGACACGGTGCTGTGTGGATCTGGCTATGTCCACTGACCCACGGCAGACGGGCAGGCAGGGCGCAGTACGGATCTGGCTGTGTCCACTCACCCACGGCAGGCGGTCAGGCAGGGTACAATGCGGATCTGGCTGTGTCCACTCACCCACGGGAGACGGGTAGGCAGGGCGCAGTGCGGATCTGGCTGTGTCCACTCACCCACGGGAGACGGGCAGGCAGGGCGCAGTGCGGATCTGGCTGTGTCCACTCACCCAGGTGAGACGGGAAGGCAGGGCGCAGTGCGGATCTGGCTGTGTCCACTCACCCACGGGAGACGGGAAGGCAGGGCGCAGTGCGGATCTGGCTGTGTCCACTCACCCACGGGAGACGGGCAGGCAGGGCGCAGTGCGGATCTCGCTGTGTCCACTCACCCACGGCAGACGGTCAGGCAGGGCGCAGTGCGGATCTGGCTGTGTCCACTCACCCACAAAAGACGGGCAGGCAGGGCGCAGTGCGGATCTGGCTGTGTCCACTCGCCCACGGGAGACGAGCAGGCAGGGCGCAGTGCGGATCTGGCTGTGTCCACTCGCCCACGGCAGGCGGTCAGGCAGGGCGCAGTGCGGATCTGGCTGTGTCCACTCACCCACGGCAGACGGTCAGGCAGGGCGCAGTGCGGATCTGGCTGTGTCCACTCACCCACGGCAGGCGGTCAGGCAGGGCGCAGTGCGGATCTGGCTGTGTCCACGCACCCACAGCTTGCGGTCAGCCAGGGCGCAGTGCGGATCTGGCTGTGTCCACTCACCCACGGGAGACGTGCAGGGCGCAGTGCGGATCTGGCTGTGTCCACTCACTAACGTGAGACGGGCAGGCAAGGCGCAGTGCGGATCCGGCTGTGTCCACTCACCCACGGAGGATGGGCAGAGACTGTGCTGTGTGGATCTGGCTATGTCCACTGACCCACGTCAGACGGGCAGGCAGGGCGCAGTGCGGATCTGGCTGTGTCCACTCACCCACGGGAGACGGTCAGGCAGGGCGCAGTGCGGATCTGGCTGTGTCCACTCGCCCACGGCAGACGGGCAGGCAGGGCGCAGTGCGGATCTGGCTGTGTCCACTCGCCCACGGGAGACGGGCAGGCAGGGCGCAGTGCGGATCTGGCTGTGTCCACTTACCCACGGGAGACGGGCAGGCAGGGCGCAGTCGGATCTGGCTGTGTCCACTCACTGACGGAAGACGGGCAGGCAAGACGCAGTGCGGATCTGGCTGTGTCCACTCACCCACGGGAGACGGGCAGGCAGGGCGCAGTGCGGAGCTGGCTGTGTCCACTCACCCACGGGAGACGGGCAGGCAGGGCGCAGTGCGGATCTGGCTGTGTCCACTCACCCAGGGGAGACGGGCAGGCAAGGCGCAGTGTGGACCTGGCTGTGTCCACTCACCCACGGGAGATGGGCTGAGAGTGTGCTGTGTGGATATGGCTATGTCCACTGACCCACGGCAGACGGGCAGGCAGGGCGCAGTGCGGATCTGGCTGTGTCCACTCACCAACGTGAGTCGGGCAGGCAAGGTGCAGTGCGGATCTGGCTGTGTCCACTCACCCACGGGAGACGGGCAGGCAGGGCGCAGTGCGGATCCGGCTGTGTCCACTCACCCAAGGGAGATGGGCAGAGACGGTGCTGTGTGGATCTGGCTATGTCCACTGACCCACGGCAGACGGGCAGGCAGGGTACAGTACGGATCAGTCTGTGCCCACTCACCCACGGCAGGCGGTCAGGCAGGGCGCAGTGCGGATCTGGCTGTGTCCACTCACACACGGCAGGCGGTCAGGCAGGGCGCAGTGCGGATCTGGCTGTGTCCACTCACCCACGGCAGACGGTCAGGCAGGGCGCAGTGCGGATCTGGCTGTGTCCACTCACCCACGGCAGACGGGCAGGCAGGGCGCAGTGTGGATCTGGCTGTGTCCACTCACCCACGGCAGACGGTCACGCAGGGCGCAGTGCGGATCTGGCTGTGTCCACTCACCCACGGCAGACGGGCAGGCAGGGCGCAGTGCGGATTTGGCTGTGTCCACTCGCCCACGGGAGACGGGCAGGCAGGGCGCAGTGCAGATCTGGCTGTGTCCACTGACCCACGGCAGGCGGTCAGGCAGGGCGCAGTGCGGATCTGGCTGTGTCCACTCACCCACGGCAGACGGTCAGGCAGGGCGCAGTGCGGATCCGGCTGTGTCCATTCACCCACGGGAGACGGGCAGGCAGCACGCAGTGCGGATCCGGCTGTGTCCACTCACCCTCGGGAGACGGGCAGGCAGGGCGCAGTGCGGATCTGGCTGTCTCCACTCGCCCACGGCACACGGGCAGGCAGGGCGCAGTGCGGATCTGGCTGTGTCCACTCACCCACGTCAGACGGTCAGACAGGGTGCAGTGCGGATCTGGCTGTGTCCACTCACCCCCGGGAGACGGGCAGGCAGGGCGCAGTGCGGATCTGGCTGTGTCCACTCACCCACGTGAGACGGGCAGGCAAGGCTCAGTGAGGATATGGCTGTGTCCACTCACCCACGGGAGACGGGCAGGCAGGGCGCAGTGCGGATCTGGCTGTGTCCACTCACCCACGAAAGACGGGCAGGCAGGGCGCAGTGCGGATCTGGCTGTGTCCACTCACCCACGGGAGACGGGCAGGCAAGGCTCAGTGCAGATCTGGCTGTGTCCACTCACCCACGGGAGACGGGCAGGCAGGGCGCAGTGCTGATCTGGCTGTGTCCACTCGCCCACGGGAGACGGGCAGGCAGGGCGCAGTGCGGATCTGGCTGTGTCCACTCACCCACGGCAGGCGGTCAGGCAGGGCGCAGTGCGGATCTGGCTGTGTCCACTCACCCACGGCAGACGGTCAGGCAGGGCGCAGTGCGGATCCGGCTGTGTCCACTCACCCACGGGAGACGGGCATGCAGGACGCAGTCCGGATCCGGCTGTGTCCACTCACCCACGGGAGATGGGCAGAGACTGTGCTGTGTGGATCTGGCTATGTCCACTGACCCACGTCAGACGGGCAGGCAGGGCGCAGTGCGAATCTGGCTGTGTCTACTCACCCACGGCAGAAGGTCAGACAGGGTGCAGTGCGGATCTGGCTGTTTCCACTCACCCACAGGAGACGGGCAGGCAGGGCGCAGTGCGGATCTGGCAGTGTCCACTCACCCACGGGAGACGGGCAGGCAAGGCGCAGTGCGAATCTGGCTGTGTCCACTCTCCCACGGGAGACGGGCAGGCAAGGCGCAGTGCGAATCTGGCTGTGTCCACTCGCCCACGGGAGACGGGCAGGCAGGGCGCAGTGCGGATCTGGCTGTGTCCGCTCACCCATGGGAGACGGGCAGGCAAGGCTCAGTGCAGATCTGGCTGTGTCCACTCACCCACGGGAGACGGGCAGGCAGGGCGCAGTGCTGATCTGACTGTGTCCACTCGCCCACGGGAGACGGGCAGGCAGGGCGCAGTGCGGATCTGGCTGTGTCCACTCACCCACGGCAGGCGGTCAGGCAGGGCGCAGTGCGGATCTGGCTGTGTCCACTCACCCACGGCAGACGGTCAGGCAGGGCGCAGTGCGGATCCGGCTGTGTCCACTCACCCACGGGAGACGGGCATGCAGGACGCAGTCCGGATCCGGCTGTGTCCAATCACCCACGGGAGATGGGCAGAGACTGTGCTGTGTGGATCTGGCTATGTCCACTGACCCACGTCAGACGGGCAGGCAGGGCGCAGTGCGAATCTGGCTGTGTCTACTCACCCACGGCAGAAGGTCAGACAGGGTGCAGTGCAGATCTGGCTGTTTCCACTCACCCACAGCATGCGGTCAGCCAGGGCGCAGTGCGGATCTGGCTGTGTCCACTCACCCACGGGAGACGGGCAGGGCGCAGTGCGGATCTGGCTGTGTCCACTCACCCACGGGAGACGGGCAGGCAGGGCGCAGTGCGGATCTGGCTGTGTCCACTCACCCACGGGAGACGGTCAGGCAGGGCGCAGTGCGGATCTGGCTGTGTCCACTCACCCATGGGAGACGGGCAGGCAGGGCGCAGTGCGGATCTGGCTGTGTCCACTCGCCCACGGGAGACGCGAAGGCAGAGCGCAGTGCGGATCTGGCTGTGTCCACTCGCCCACGGGAGACCGGCAGGCAGGGCGCAGAGCGGATCTGTCTGTGTCCACTCACCCACGGGAGTCGGGCAGGCAGGGCGCAGTGCGGATCCGGCTGTGTCCACTCACCCACGGGAGATGGGCAGAGACGGTGCTGTGTGGATCTGGCTTTGTGCACTGACCCACGGCAGCCGGGCAGGCAGGGCGCAGTACGGATCTGGCTGTGTCCACTCACTCACGGCAGGCGGTCAGGCAGGGCGCAGTGCGGATCTGGCTGTGTCCACTCACCCACAGGAGACGGGCAGGCAGGGCGCAGTGCGGATCCGGCTGTGTCCACTCACCCACGGGAGATGGACAGAGACGGTGCTGTGTGGATCTGGCTATGTGCACTGACCCACGGCAGACGGGCAGGCAGAGCTCAGTACGGATCTGGCTGTGTCCACTCACACACGGCAGGCAGTCAGGCAGGGCGCAGTGCGGATCTGGCTGTGTCCACTCACCCACGGCAGGCGGTCAGGCAGGGCGTAGTGCGGATCTGGCTGTGTCCACTCACGCACGGCAGACGGTCAGGCAGGGCGCAATGCGGATCTGGCTGTGTCCACTCACCCACGGCAGACCGGCAGGCAGGGCGCAGTGCGGATCTGGCTGTGTCCACTCACCCTCGGCAGACGGGCAGGCAGGGCGCAGTGCGGATCTTGCTGTGTCCACTCGCCCACGGGAGACGGGCCGGCAGGGCGCAGTGCGTATCTGGCTGTGTCCACTCACCCACGGCAGGCTGTTAGGCAGGGCGCAGTGCGGATCTGGCTGTGTCCACTCACCCACGGCAGACGGTCAGGCAGGGCGCAGTGCGGATCTGGCTGTGTCCACTCACCCACCGGAGACGGGCAGGCAGGGCGCAGTGCGGATCTGGGTGTGTCCTCTCACCCACGGGATACGGGCAGACAGGGCGCAGTGGGGATCTGGCTGTCTCCACTCACCCACGGCAGACGGACAGGCAGGGCGCAGTGCGGATCTGGCTGTGTCCACTCACCCACGGCAGACGGGCAGGCAGGGCGCAGTGCGGATCTCGCTGTGTCCACTCACCCACGGCAGACGGTCAGGCAAGGCTCAGTGCGGATCTGGCTGTGTCCACTCACCCACGGGAGACGGGCAGGCAGGGCGCAGTGCGTATCTGGCTGTGTCCACTCACCCACGGGAGACGGGCAGGCAAGGCGCAGTGCGGATTTGGCTGTGTCCACTCGCCCACGGGAGACGGGCAGGCAGGGCGCAGTGCGGATCTGGCTGTGTCCACTCACCCACGGGAGACGGGCATGCAGGGCGCAGTGCGGATCCGGCTGTGTCCACTCACCCACGGGAGACGGGCAGACACGGTGCTGTGTGGATCTGGCTATGTCCACTGACCCACGGCAGACGGGCAGGCAGGGCGCAGTACGGATCTGGCTGTGTCCACTCACCCACGGCAGGCGGTCAGGCAGGGTACAATGCGGATCTGGCTGTGTCCACTCACCCACGGGAGACGGGTAGGCAGGGCGCAGTGCGGATCTGGCTGTGTCCACTCACCCACGGGAGACGGGCAGGCAGGGCGCAGTGCGGATCTGGCTGTGTCCACTCACCCAGGTGAGACGGGAAGGCAGGGCGCAGTGCGGATCTGGCTGTGTCCACTCACCCACGGGAGACGGGAAGGCAGGGCGCAGTGCGGATCTGGCTGTGTCCACTCACCCACGGGAGACGGGCAGGCAGGGCGCAGTGCGGATCTCGCTGTGTCCACTCACCCACGGCAGACGGTCAGGCAGGGCGCAGTGCGGATCTGGCTGTGTCCACTCACCCACAAAAGACGGGCAGGCAGGGCGCAGTGCGGATCTGGCTGTGTCCACTCGCCCACGGGAGACGAGCAGGCAGGGCGCAGTGCGGATCTGGCTGTGTCCACTCGCCCACGGCAGGCGGTCAGGCAGGGCGCAGTGCGGATCTGGCTGTGTCCACTCACCCACGGCAGACGGTCAGGCAGGGCGCAGTGCGGATCTGGCTGTGTCCACTCACCCACGGCAGGCGGTCAGGCAGGGCGCAGTGCGGATCTGGCTGTGTCCACGCACCCACAGCTTGCGGTCAGCCAGGGCGCAGTGCGGATCTGGCTGTGTCCACTCACCCACGGGAGACGTGCAGGGCGCAGTGCGGATCTGGCTGTGTCCACTCACTAACGTGAGACGGGCAGGCAAGGCGCAGTGCGGATCCGGCTGTGTCCACTCACCCACGGAGGATGGGCAGAGACTGTGCTGTGTGGATCTGGCTATGTCCACTGACCCACGTCAGACGGGCAGGCAGGGCGCAGTGCGGATCTGGCTGTGTCCACTCACCCACGGGAGACGGTCAGGCAGGGCGCAGTGCGGATCTGGCTGTGTCCACTCACCCATGGGAGACGGGCAGGCAGGGCGCAGTGCGGATCTGGCTGTGTCCACTCGCCCACGGGAGACGCGCAGGCAGGGCGCAGTGCGGATCTGGCTGTTTCGACTCTCCCACGGGAGACCGGCAGGCAGGGCGCAGAGCGGATCTGGCTGTGTCCACTCACCCACTGGAGACGGGCAGGCAGGGCGCAGTGCGGATCCGGCTGTGTCCACTCACCCACGGGAGATGGGCAGAGACGGTGCTGTGTGGATCTGGCTATGTGCACTGACCCACGGCAGACGGGCAGGCAGGGCGCAGTACGGATCTGGCTGTGTCCACTCACTCACGGCAGGCGGTCAGGCAGGGCGCAGTGCGGATCTGGCTGTGTCCACTCACCCACGGGAGACGGGCAGGCAGGGCGCAGTGCGGATCCGGCTGTGTCCACTCACCCACGGGAGATGGACAGAGACGGTGCTGTGTGGATCGGGCTATGTGCACTGACCCATGGCAGACGGGCAGGCAGAGCGCAGTACGGATCTGGCTGTGTCCACTCACCCACGGCAGTCAGTCAGGCAGGGCGCAGTGCGGATCTGGCTGTGTCCACTCACCCACGGCAGGCGGTCAGGCAGGGCGTAGTGCGGATCTTGCTGTGTCCACTCACGCACGGCAGACGGTCAGGCAGGGCGCAGTGCGGATCTGGCTGTGTCCACTCACCCACGGCAGACCGGCAGGCAGGGCGCAGTGCGGATCTGGCTGTGTCCACTCACCCACGGCAGACGGGCAGGCAGGGCGCAGTGCGGATCTTGCTGTGTCCAATCGCCCACGGGAGACGGGCAGGCAGGGCGCAGTGCGGATCTGGCTGTGTCCACTCACCCACGGCAGGCGGTTAGCCAGGGCGCAGTGCGGATCTGGCTGTGTCCACTTACCCACGGCAGACGGTCAGGCAGGGCGCAGTGCGGATCTGGCTGTGTCCACTCACCCACGGGAGACGGGCAGGCAGGGCGCAGTGCAGATCTGGGTGTGTCCTCTCACCCACGGGATACGGGCAGACAGGGCGCAGTGCGGATCTGGCTGTGTCCACTCACCCACGGCAGACGGTCAGGCAGGGCGCAGTGCGGATCTGGCTGTGTCCACTCACCCACGGAAGACGGGCAGGCAGGGCGCAGTGCGGATCTGGCTGTGTCCACTCGCCCACGGGAGACGGGCAGGCAGGGCGCAGTGCGGATCTGGCTGTGTCCACTCACCCACGGCAGACGGTCAGGCAGGGCGCAGTGCGGATCTGGCTGTGTCCACTCACCCACGGCACGCGGTCAGGCAGGGCGCAGTGCGGATCTGACTGTGTCCACGCACCCACAGCATGCGGTCAGCCAGGGCGCAGTGCGGATCTGGCTGTGTCCACTCACCCACGGGAGACGGGCAGGGCGCAGTGCGGATCTGGCTGTGTCCACTCACCAACGTGAGACGGGCAGGCAGGGCGCAGTGCGGATCCGGCTGTGTCCACTCACCCACGGGAGACGGGCATGCAGGGCGCAGTGCGGATCCGGCTGTGTCCACTCACCCACGGGAGATGGGCAGAGACTGTGCTGTGTGGATCTGGCTATGTCCACTGACCCACGTCAGACGGGCAGGCAGGGCGCAGTGCGGATCTGGCTGTGTCTACTCAACCACGGCAGACGGTCAGACAGGGTGCAGTGCGGATCTGGCTGTGTCCACTCACCCACGGGAGACGGGCAGGCAGAACGCAGTGCGGATCTGGATGTGTCTACTCACCCACGTGAGACGGGCAGGCAAGGCTCAGTGCGGATTTGGCTGTGTCCACTCACCCACGGGAGACGGGCAGGCAGGGCGCAGTGCGTATCTGGCTGTGTCCACTCACCCACGGGAGACGGGCAGGCAAGGCGCAGTGCGGATCTGGCTGTGTCCACTCGCCCACGGGAGACGGGCAGGCAGGGCGCAGTGCGGATCTGGCTGTGTCCACTCACCCACGGGAGACGGGCAGGCAGGGCGCAGTGCGGATCTGGCTGTGTCCACTCACCCACGGCAGGCGGTCAGGCAGGGCGCAGTGCGGATCTGGCTGTGTCCACGCACCCACAGCATGCGGTCAGCCAGGGCGCAGTGCGGATCTGGCTGTGTCCACTCACCCACGGGAGACGGGCAGGTCGCAGTGCGGATCTGGCTGTGTCCACTCACCCACGGGAGACGGGCAGGCAGGGCGCAGTGCGGATCTGGCTGTGTCCACTCACCCACGGGAGACGGTCAGGCAGGGCGCAGTGCGGATCTGGCTGTGTCCACTCACCCATGGGAGACGGGCAGGCAGGGCGCAGTGCGGATCTGGCTGTGTCCACTCGCCCACGGGAGACGCGCAGGCAGAGCGCAGTGCGGATCTGGCTGTGTCCACTCGCCCACGGGAGACCGGCAGGCAGGGCGCATAGCGGATCTGACTGTGTCCACTCACCCACGGGAGACGGGCAGGCAGGGCGCAGTGCGGATCCGGCTGTGTCCACTCACCCACGGGAGATGGGCAGAGACGGTGCTGTGTGGATCTGGCTTTGTGCACTGACCCACGGCAGACGGGCAGGCAGGGCGCAGTACGGATCTGGCTGTGTCCACTCACTCACGGCAGGCGGTCAGGCAGGGCGCAGTGCGGATCTGGCTGTGTCCACTCACCCACAGAGGACGGGCAGTCAGGGCGCAGTGCGGATCCGGCTGTGTCCACTCACCCACGGGAGATGGACAGAGACGGTGCTGTGTGGATCTGGCTATGTGCACTGACCCACAGCAGACGGGCAGGAAGGGCGCAGTGCGGATCTGGCTGTGTCCACTCACCCACGGCAGGCGGTTAGCCAGGGCGCAGTGCGGATCTGGCTGTGTCCACTCACCCACGGCAGACGGTCAGGCAGGGCGCAGTGCGGATCTGGCTGTGTCCACTCACCCACGGGAGACGGGCAGGCAGGGCGCAGTGCGGATCTGGGTGTGTCCTCTCACCCACGGGAGACGGGCAGGCAGGGCGCAGTGCGGATCTGGCTGTGTCCACTCACCCACGGCAGGCGGTCAGGTAGGCCGCAGTGCGGATCTGGATGTGTCCACTCACGCACGGCAGACGGTCAGGCAGGGCGCAGTGCGGATCTGGCTGTGTCAACTCACCCACGGGAGACGGGGAGGCAGGGCGCAGTGCGGATCTGGCTGTGTCCACTCACCCACGGGAGATGGGCAGGCAAGGCGCAGTGCGGATCTGGCTGTGTCCACTCACCCACGGGAGATGGGCAGGCAAGGCACAGTACGGATCTGGCTGTGTCCACTCACCCACGGCACGAGGTCTGGCAGGGTGCAATGCGGATCTGGCTGTGTCCACTCACCCACGGGAGACGGGTAGGCAGGGCGCAGTGCGGATCTGGCTGTGTACACTCACCCACGGGAGACGGGCAGGCAGGGCGCAGTGCGGATCTGGCTGTGTCCACTCACCCACGGGAGACGGGCAGGCAGGGCGCAGTGCGGATCTGGCTGTGTCCACTCACCCACGGGAGACGGGTAGGCAGGGCGCAGTGCGGATCTGGCTGTGTACACTCACCCACGGCAGACGGTCAGGCAGGGCGCAGTGCGGATCTGGCTGTGTCCACTCACCCACGGCAGACGGGCAGGCAGGGCGCAGTGCGGATCTGGCTATGTCCACTCACCCACGGCAGGCGGTCAGGCAGGGCGCAGTGCGGATCTGGCTGTGTCCACTCACCCACGGCAGACGGTCAGGCAGGGCGCAGTGCGGATCTGGCTGTGTCCACTCACCAACGGCAGGCGGTCAGGCAGGGCGCAGTGCGGATCTGGCTGTGTCCACGCACCCACAGCATGCGGTCAGCCAGGGCGCAGTTCGGATCTGGCTGTGTCCACTCACCCACGGGAGACGGGCAGGGCGCAGTGCGGATCTGGCTGTGTCCACTCACCAACGTGAGACGGGCAGGCAAGGCGCAGTGCGTATCCGGCTGTGTCCACTCACCCACGGGAGACGGGCATGCAGGACGCAGTGCGGATCCGGCTGTGTCCACTCACCCACGGGAGATGGGCAGAGACTGTGATGTGTGGATCTGGCTATGTCCACTGACCCACGTCAGACGGGCAGGCAGGGCGCAGTGCGGATCTGGCTGTGTCCACTCACCCACGGCAGACGGTCAGACAGGGTGCAGTGCGGATCTGGCTGTTTCCACTCACCAACGGGAGACGGGCAGGCAGGGCGCAGTGCGGATCTGGCTGTGTCCACTCACCACGTGAGACGGGCAGGCAAGGCTCAGTGCGGATCTGGCTGTGTCCACTCACCCACGGGAGACGGGCAGGCAGGGCGCAGTGCGTATCTGGCTGTGTCCACTCTCCCACGGGAGACGGGCAGGCAAGGCGCAGTGCGGATCTGGCTGTGTCCACTAGCCCACGGGAGACGGGCAGGCAGGGCGCAGTGCGGATCTGGCTGTGTCCACTCACCCACGTGAGACGGGCAGGCAAGGCTCATTGCGGATCTGGCTGTGTCCACTCACCCACGGGAGACGGGCAGGCAGGGCGCAGTGCGTATCTGGCTGTGTCCACTCTCCCACGGGAGACGGGCAGGCAAGGCGCAGTGCGGATCTGGCTGTGTCCACTCGCCCACGGGAGACGGGCAGGCAGGGCGCAGTGCGGATCTGGCTGTGTCCACTCACCCACGGGAGACGGGCAGGCAGGGCGCAGTGCGGATCCGGCTGTGTCCACTCACCCACGGGAGATGGGCAGAAACGGTGCTGTGTGGATCCGGCTGTGTCCACTCACCCACGGGAGATGGGCAGAGACGGTGCTGTGTGGATCTGGCTATGTCCACTGACCCACGGCAGATGGGCAGGCAGGGCGCAGTACGGCTCTGGCTGTGTCCACTCACCCACAGCAGGCGGTCAGGCAGGGCGCAGTGCGGATCTGGCTGTGTCCACTCACCCACGGCATCCGGGCAGGCAGGGCGCAGTACGGATCTGGCTGTGTCCACTCACCCACGGCAGGCGGTCAGGCAGGGTGCAGTGCGGATCTGGCTGTGTCCATTCACCCACGGGAGACGGGCAGGCAGGGCGCAGTGCGGATCTGGGTGTGTCCACTCACCCACGGGAGACGGGCAGGCAGGGCGCAGTGCGGATCTGGCTGTGTCCACTCACCCACGGGAGACGGGCAGGCAGGGCGCAGTGCGGATCTGGCTGAGTCCACTCACCCACGGGAGACGGGCAGGCAGGGCGCAGTGTGGATCCGGCTGTGTCCACTCACAGACGGGAGATGGGCAGAGACGTTGCTGTGTGGATCTGGCTATGTCCACTGACCCACGGCAGACGGGCATGCAGGGTGCAGTACGGATCTGGCTGTGTCCACTCACCCACAGCAGGCGGTCAGGCAGGGTGCAGTGCGGATCTGGCTGTGTCCACTCACCCACGGCAGCCGGGCAGGCAGGGCGCAGTACGGATCTGGCTGTGTCCACTCACCCACGGCAGGCGGTCAGGCAGGGTGCAGTGCGGATCTGGCTGTGTCCACTCACCCACGGGAGACGGGCAGGCAGGGCGCAGTGCGGATCCGGCTGTGTCCACTCACCCACGGGAGATGGGCAGAGACTGTGCTGTGTGGATCTGGCTATGTCCACTGACCCACGTCAGACGGGCAGGCAGGGCGCAGTGCGGATCTGGCTGTGTCCACTCACCCACGGCAGACGGTCAGACAGGGTGCAGTGCGGATCTGGCTGTTTCCACTCACCCACGGGAGACGGGCAGGCAGGGCGCAGTGCGGATCTGGCTGTGTCCACTCACCACGTGAGACGGGCAGGCAAGGCTCAGTGCGGATCTGGCTGTGTCCACTCACCCACGGGAGACGGGCAGGCAGGGCGCAGTGCGTATCTGGCTGTGTCCACTCTCCCACGGGAGACGGGCAGGCAAGGCGCAGTGCGGATCTGGCTGTGTCCACTAGCCCACGGGAGACGGGCAGGCAGGGCGCAGTGCGGATCTGGCTGTGTCCACTCACCCACGTGAGACGGGCAGGCAAGGCTCATTGCGGATCTGGCTGTGTCCACTCACCCACGGGAGACGGGCAGGCAGGGCGCAGTGCGTATCTGGCTGTGTCCACTCTCCCACGGGAGACGGGCAGGCAAGGCGCAGTGCGGATCTGGCTGTGTCCACTCGCCCACGGGAGACGGGCAGGCAGGGCGCAGTGCGGATATGGCTGTGTCCACTCACCCACGGGAGACGGGCAGGCAGGGCGCAGTGCGGATCCGGCTGTGTCCACTCACCCACGGGAGATGGGCAGAAACGGTGCTGTGTGGATCCGGCTGTGTCCACTCACCCACGGGAGATGGGCAGAGACGGTGCTGTGTGGATCTGGCTATGTCCACTGACCCACGGCAGATGGGCAGGCAGGGCGCAGTACGGCTCTGGCTGTGTCCACTCACCCACAGCAGGCGGTCAGGCAGGGCGCAGTGCGGATCTGGCTGTGTCCACTCACCCACGGCAGCCGGGCAGGCAGGGCGCAGTACGGATCTGGCTGTGTCCACTCACCCACGGCAGGCGGTCAGGCAGGGTGCAGTGCGGATCTGGCTGTGTCCATTCACCCACGGGAGACGGGCAGGCAGGGCGCAGTGCGGATCTGGGTGTGTCCACTCACCCACGGGAGACGGGCAGGCAGGGCGCAGTGCGGATCTGGCTGTGTCCACTCACCCACGGGAGACGGGCAGGCAGGGCGCAGTGCGGATCTGGCTGAGTCCACTCACCCACGGGAGACGGGCAGGCAGGGCGCAGTGTGGATCCGGCTGTGTCCACTCACAGACGGGAGATGGGCAGAGACGTTGCTGTGTGGATCTGGCTATGTCCACTGACCCACGGCAGACGGGCATGCAGGGTGCAGTACGGATCTGGCTGTGTCCACTCACCCACAGCAGGCGGTCAGGCAGGGTGCAGTGCGGATCTGGCTGTGTCCACTCACCCACGGCAGCCGGGCAGGCAGGGCGCAGTACGGATCTGGCTGTGTCCACTCCCCACGGCAGGCGGTCAGGCAGGGTGCAGTGCAAATCTGGCTGTGTCCACTCACCCACGGGAGACGGGCAGGCAGGGCGCAGTGCGGATCTGGCTTTGTCCACTCACCCACGGGAGACGGGCAGGCAGGGCGCAGTGCGGATCTGGCTGTGTCCACACACCCACGGGAGACGGGCAGGCAGGGTGCAGTGCGGATCTGGCTGTGTCCACTCACCCACGGGAGACGGGCAGGCAGGGCGCAGTGTGGATCCGGCTGTGTCCACTCACAGACGGGAGATGGACAGAGACGGTGCTGTGTGGATCTGGCTATGTCCACAACCCACGGCGGACGGGCAGGCAGGGCGCAATACGGATCTGGCTGTGTCCACTCACCCACAGCAGGCGGTCAGGCAGGGCGCAGTGCGGATCTGGCTGTGTCCACTCACCCACGGCAGCCGGGCAGGCAGGGCGCAGTACGGATCTGGCTGTGTCCACTCACCAACGGCAGGCCGTCAGGCAGGGTGCAGTGCGGATCTGGCTGTGTCCACTCACCCACGGGAGACGGGCAGGCAGGGCGCAGTGCGGATCTGGCTGTGTCCACTCACCCACGGTAGACGGTCTGGCAGGGCGCAGTGTGGATCTCGCTGTGTGCACTCGCCCACGGGAGACGGGCAGGCAGGGCGCAGTGCGGATCTGGCTGTGTCCACTCACCCACGGGAGACGGGCAGGCAGGGCGCAGTGTGGATCCGGCTGTGTCCACTCACAGACGGGAGATGGGCAGAGACGGTGCTGTGTGGATCTGGCTATGTCCACTGACCCACGGCAGACGGGCAGGCAGGGCGCAGTACGGATCTGACTGTGTCCACTCACCCACAGCAGGCGGTCAGGCAGGGCGCAGTGCGGATCTGGCTGTGTCCACTCACCCACGGCAGGCGGTCAGGCAGGGCGCATGGCGGATCTGGCTGTGTCCACTCACCCACGGGAGACGGGCAGGCAGGGCGCAGTGTGGATCCGGCTGCGTCCACTCACCCACGGGAGATGGGCAGAGACGATGCTGTGTGGATCTGGCTATGTGCACTGACCCACGGCAGACGGGCAGGCAGGGCGCAATATGGATCTGGCTGTGTCCACTCACCCACGGCAGGCAGTCAGGCAGGGCGCAGTGCGGATCTGGCTGTGTCCACTCACCCACGGCAGGCGGTGAGGCAGGGCGCAGTGCGGATCTGGATGTGTCCACTCACGCACGGCAGACGGTCAGGCAGGGCGCAGTGCGGATCTGGCTGTGTCCACTCACCCACGGGAGACGGGCAGGCAGGGCGCAGTGCGGATCTGGCTGTGTCCACTCACCCACGGGAGATGGGCAGGCAAGGCGCAGTTCGGATCTGGCTGTGTCCACTCACCCACGGGATTCGGGCAGAGACGGTGCTGTGTGGATCTGGCTATGTCCACTGACCCACGGCAGACGGGCAGGCAGGGCGCAGTACGGATCTGGCTGTGTCCACTCACCCACGGCAGGCGGTCAGGCAGGGTGCAATGCGGATCTGGCTGTGTCCACTCACCCACGGGAGACGGGTAGGCAGGGCGCAGTGCGGATCTGGCTATGTAAACTCACCCACGGGAGACAAGCAGGCAGGGCGCAGTGCGGATCTGGCTGTGTCCACTCACCCACGGGAGATGGGCAGGCAGGGCGCAGTGCGGATCTGGCTGTGTCCACTCACCCACGGGAAACGGGAAGGCAGGGCGCAGTGCGGATTTGGCTGTGTCCACTCGCCCACGGGAGACGGGCAAGCAGGGCGCAGTGCGGATCTCGCTGTGTCCACTCACCCACGGCAGACGGTCAGGCAGGGCGCAGTGCGGATCTGGCTGTGTCCACTCACCCACGGCAGACGGGCAGGCAGGGCGCAGTGCGGATCTCGCTGTGTCCACTCGCCCACGGCAGACGGTCAGGCAGGGCGCAGTGCGGATCTGGCTGTGTCCACTCACCCACGGCAGGCGGTCAGGCAGGGCGCAGTGCGGATCTGGCTGTGTCCACTCACCCACGGCAGACGGTCAGGCAGGGCGCAGTGCGGATCTGGCTGTGTCCACTCACCCACGGCAGGCGGTCAGGCAGGGCGCAGTGCGGATCTGGCTGTGTCCACGCACCCACAGCATGCGGTCAGCCAGGGCACAGTGCGGATCTGGCTGTGTCCACTCACCCACGGGAGACGGGCAGGGCGCAGTGCGGATCTGGCTGTGTCCACTCACCAACGTGAGACGGGCAGGCAAGGCGCAGTGCGGATCCGGCTGTGTCCACTCACCCACGGGAGACGGGCATGCAGGACGCAGTGCGGATCCGGCTGTGTCCACTCACCCACGGGAGATGGGCAGAGACTGTGCTGTGTGGATCTGGCTATGTCCACTGACCCACGTCAGACGGGCAGGCAGGGCGCAGTGCGGATCTGACTGTCTCTACTCACCCACGGCAGACGGTCAGACAGGGTGCAGTGCGGATCTGGCTGTGTCCACTCACCCACGGGAGACGGGCAGGCAGGGCGCAGTGCGGATCTGGCTGTGTCCACTCACCCACGTGAGACGGGCAGGCAAGGCTCAGTGCGGATCTGGCTGTGTCCACTCACCCACGGGAGACGGGCAGGCAGGGCGCAGTGCGTATCTGGCTGTGTCCACTCTCCCACGTGAGACGGGCAGGCAAGGCGCAGTGCGGATCTGGGTGTGTCCACTAGCGCACGGGAGATGGGCAGGCAGGGCGCAGTGCGGATCTGGCTGTGTCCACTCACCCACGGAATACGGGCAGGCAGGACGCAGTGCGGATCTGGCTGTGTCCACTCACCCACGGGAGACGCGCAGGCAGGGCGCAGTGTGGATCTGGCTGTGTCCACTCGCCCACGGGAGACCGGCAGGCAGGGCGCAGAGCGGATCTGGCTGTGTCCACTCACCCACGGGAGACGGGCAGAGACGGTGCTGTGTGGATCTGGCTATGTCCACTGACCCACAGCAGACGGGCACGCAGGGCGCAGTACGGATCTGGCTGTGTCCACTCTCCCACGGCAGGCGGTCAGGCAGGGTATAATGCGGATCTGGCTGTGTCCACTCACCCACGGGAGACGGGCAGGCAGGGCGCAGTGCGGATCTGGCTGTGTCCACTCGCTCACGGGAGACGGGCAGGCAGGGCGCAGTGCGGATCTGGCTGTGTCCACTCACCCACGGGAGACGGGCAGGCTGGGCGCAGTTCGGATCTGGCTGTGTCCACTCACCCACGGGAGACAGGAAGGCAGGGCGCAGTGCGGATCTGGCTGTGTCCACTCACCCACGGGAGACGGGCAGGCAGGGCGCAGTGCGGATCTCGCTGTGTCCACTCACCCTCGGCAGACGGTCAGGCAGGGCGCAGTGCGGATCTGGCTGTGTCCACTCACCCACGGCAGACTGGCAGGCAGGGCGCAGTGCGGATCTGGCTGTGTCCACTCGCCCACGGGAGACGGGCAGGCAGGGCGCAGTGCGGATCTGGCTGTGTCCACTCACCCACGGCAGGCGGTCAGGCAGGGCGCAGTGCGGATCTGGCTGTGTCCACTCACCCACGGCAGACGGTCAGGCAGGGCGCAGTGCGGATCTGGCTGTGTCCACTCACCCACGGCAGGCCGTCAGGCAAGGTGCAGTGCGGATCTCGCTGTGTCCACGCACCCACAGCATGCGGTCAGCCAGGGCGCAGTGCGGATCTGGCTGTGTCCACTCACCCACGGCAGGCGCTCAGGCAGAGCGCAGTGCGGATCTGGCTGTGTCCACTCACCCAGGGGAGACGGGCAGGCAAGGCGCAGTGTGGACCTGGCTGTGTCCACTCACCCACGGGAGACGGGCAGAGAGTGTGCTGTGTGGATATGGCTATGTCCACTGACCCACGGAAAATGGGCAGGCAGGGCGCAGTGCAGATCTGGCTGTGTCCACTCACCCACGGCAGACGGTCAGGCAGGGTGCAGTGCGGATCTGGCTGTGTCCACTCACCCACGGGAGACGGGCAGGCAGGGCGCAGTGCGGAGCTGGCTGTGTCCACTCACCAACGTGAGTCGGGCAGGCAAGGCGCAGTGCGGATCTGGCTGTGTCCACTCACCCACGGGAGACGGGCAGGCAGGGCGCAGTGCGGATCTGGCTGTGTCCACTCACCCAAGGGAGATGGGCAGAGACTGTGCTGTGTGGATCTGGCTATGTCCACTGACCCACGGCAGACGGGCAGGCAGGGTACAGTACGGATCTGGCTGTGTCCACTCACCCACGGGAGACGGGCAGGCAGGGCGCAGTGCGGATCTGGCTGTGTCCACTCGCCCACGGGAGACGGGCAGGCAGGGCGCAGTGCGGATCTGGCTGTGTCCACTCACCCACGGGAGACGGGCAGGCAGGGCGGAGTGTGGATCCGGCTGTGTCCACTCACCCACAGCAGGCGGTCAGGCAGGGCGCAGTGCGGATCTGGCTGTGTCCACTCACCCACGGCAGGCGGTCAGGCAGGGCGCAGGGCGTATCTGGCTGTGTCCACTCACCCACGGGAGACGGGCAGGCAGGGCGCAGTGCGGATCCGGCTGCGTCCACTCACCCACGGGAGATGGGCAGAGACGATGCTGTGTGGATCTGGCTATGTGCACTGACCCACGGCAGACGGGCAGGCAGGGCGCAATATGGATCTGGCTGTGTCCACTCACCCACGGCAGGCAGTCAGGCAGGGCGCAGTGCGGATCTGGCTGTGTCCACTCACCCACGGCAGGCGGTCAGGCAGGGCGCAGTGCGGATCTGGATGTGTCCACTCAAGCACGGCAGACGGTCAGGCAGGGCGCAGTGCGGATCTGGCTGTGTCCACTCGCCCACGGGAGACCGGCAGGCAGGGCGCAGAGCGGATCTGGCTGTGTCCACTCACCCACGGCAGACGGACAGGCAGGGCGCAGTGTGGATCTGGCTGTGTCCACTCACCCACGGCAGACGGTCATGCAGGGCGCAGTGCGGATCTGGCTGTGTCCACTCACCCACGGCAGACGGGCAGGCAGGGCGCAGTGCGGATCTCGCTGTGTCCACTCACCCACGGCAGACGGTCAGGCAGGGCGCAGTGCGGAACTGGCTGTGTCCACTCACCAACGGAAGACGGGCAGGCAGGGCGCAGTGCGGATCTGGCTGTGTCCACTCGCCCACGGGAGACGGGCAGGCAGGGCGCAGTGCGGATCTGGCTGTGTCCACTCACCCACGGCAGGCGGTCAGGCAGGGCGCAGTACGGATCTGGCTGTGTCCACTCACCCACGGCAGACGGTCAGGCAGGGCGCAGTTCGGATCTGGCTGTGTCCACTCACCCACGGCAGGCGGTCAGGCAGGGCGCAGTGCGGATCTGGCTGTGTCCACGCACCCACAGCATGCGGTCAGCCAGGGCGCAGTGCGGATCTGGCTGTGTCCACTCACCCACGGGAGACGGGCAGGGCGCAGTGCGGATCTGGCTGTGTCCACTCACCAACGTGAGACGGGCAGGCAAGGCGCAGTGCGGATCCGGCTGTGTCCACTCACACACGGGAGACGGGCAGGCAGGGCGCAGTGCGGATCTGGCTGTGTCCACTCACCCACGGCAGACGGGCAGGCAGGGCGCAGTGCGGATCTGGCTGTGTCCACTCGCCCACGGGAGACGGGCAGGCAGGGCGCAGTGCGGATCTGGCTGTGTCCACTCACCCACGGCAGGCGGTCAGGCAGGGCGCAGTGCGGATCTGGCTGTGTCCACTCACCCACGGCAGACGGTCAGGCAGGGCGCAGTGCGGATCTGGCTGTGTCCACTCACCCACGGCAGGGGGTCAGGCAGGGCGCAGTGCGGATCTGGCTGTGTCCACGCACCCATAGCATGCGGTCAGCCAGGGCGCAGTGCGGATCTGGCTGTGTCCACTCACCCACGGGAGACGGGCAGGGCGCAGTGCGGATCTGGCTGTGTCCACTCACCAACGTGAGACGGGCAGGCAAGGCGCAGTGCGGATCCGGCTGTGTCCACTCACCCACGGGAGACGGGCATGCAGGGCGCAGTGCGGATCCGGCTGTGTCCACTCACCCATGGTAGATGGGCAGAGACTGTGCTGTGTGGATCTGGCTATGTCCTCTGACCCACGTCAGACGGGCAGGCAGGGCGCAGTGTGGATCTGGCTGTGTCTACTCACCCACGGCAGACGGTCAGACAGGGTGCAGTGCGGATCTGGCTGTGTCCACTCACCCACGGGAGACGGGCAGGCAGGGCGCAGTGCGGATCTGGATGTGTCCACTCACCCACGTGATACGGGCAGGCAAGGCTCAGTGCGGATCTGGCTGTGTCCACTCACCCACGGGAGACGGGCAGAGACGGTGCTGTGTGGTCTGGCTATGTCCACTGACCCACGGCAGGCGGTCAGGCAGGGCGCAGTGCGGATCTGGCTGTGTCCACTCACCCACGGCAGACGGTCAGGCAGGGCGCAGTGCGGATCTGGCTGTGTCCACTCGCTCACGGGAGACGGGCAGGCAGGGCGCAGTTCGGATCTGGCTGTGTCCACTCACCCACGGCAGGCGGTCAGGCAGGGCGCAGTGCAGATCTGGCTGTGTCCACTCACCCACGGCAGACGGTCAGGCAGGGCGCAGTGCGGATCTGGCTGTGTCCACTGACCCACGGCAGGCGGTCAGGCAGGGCGCAGTGCGGATCTCGCTGTGTCCACTCACCCACGGCAGACGGTCAGGCAGGGTGCAGTGCGGATCTGGCTGTGTCCACTCACCCACGGCAGACGGGCAGGCAGGGCGCAGTGCGGATCTGGCTGTGTCCACTCGCCCACGGGAGACGGGCAGGCAGGGCGCAGTGCGGATCTGGCTGTGTCCACTCACCCACGGCAGGCGGTCAGGCAGGGCGCAGTGCGGATTTGGCTGTGTCCACTCACCCACGGCAGACGGTCAGGCAGGGCGCAGTGCGGATCTGGCTGTGTCCACTCACCCACGGCAGGCGGTCAGGCAGGGCGCAGTGCGGATCTGGCTGTGTCCACGCACCCACAACATGCGGTCAGCCAGGGCGCAGTGCGGATCTGGCTGTGTCCACTCACCCACGGGAGACGGGCAGGGCGCAGTGCGGATCTGGCTGTGTCCACTCACCTACGTGAGACGGGCAGGCAAGGCGCAGTGCGGATCCGGCTGTGTCCACTCACACACGGGAGACGGGCAGGCAGGGCGCAGTGCGGATCTGGCTGTGTCCACTCACCCACGGCAGGCGGTCAGGCAGGGCGCAGTGCGGATCTGGCTGTGTCCACTCACCCACGGCAGACGGTCAGGCAGGGCGCAGTGCGGATCTGGCTGTGTCCACTCACCCACGGCAGGCGGTCAGGCAGGGCGCAGTGCGGATCTGGCTGTGTCCACGCACCCATAGCATGCGGTCAGCCAGGGCGCAGTGCGGATCTGGCTGTGTCCACTCACCACGGGAGACGGGCAGGGCGCAGTGCGTATCTGGCTGTGTCCACTCACCAACGTGAGACGGGCAGGCAAGGCGCAGTGCGGATCCGGCTGTGTCCACTCACCCACGGGAGACGGGCATGCAGGGCGCAGTGCGGATCCGGCTGTGTCCACTCACCCACGGTAGATGGGCAGAGACTGTGCTGTGTGGATCTGGCTATGTCCACTGACCCACGTCAGACGGGCAGGCAGGGCGCAGTGCGGATCTGGCTGTGTCTACTCACCCACGGCAGACGGTCAGACAGGGTGCAGTGCGGCTCTGGCTGTGTCCACTCACCCACGGGAGACGGGCAGGCAGGGCGCAGTGCGGATCTGGATGTGTCCAATCACCCACGTGAGACGGGCAGGCAAGGCTCAGTGCGGATCTGGCTGTGTCCACTCACCCACGGGAGACGGGCAGGCAGGGCGCAGTGCGTATCTGGCTGTGTCCACTCACCCACGAGAGACGGGCAGGCAGGGCGCAGTGCGGATCCGGCTGTGTCCACTCACCCACGGGAGACGGGCAGAGACGGTGCTGTGTGGATCTGGCTATGTCCACTGACCCACGGCAGACGGGCAGGCAGGGCGCAGTACGGATCTGGCTGTGTCCACTCTCCCACGGCAGGCGGTCAGGCAGGGTACAATGCGGATCTGGCTGTGTCCACTCACCCACGGGAGACGGGCAGGCAGGGCGCAGTGCGGATCTGGCTGTGTCCACTCACCCACGGCAGACGGTCAGGCAGGGCGCAGTGCGGATCTGGCTGTGTCCACTCACCCACGGGAGACGGGCAGGCAGCACGCAGTGCGGATCCGGCTGTGTCCACTCACCCACGGGAGACGGGCAGGCAGGGCGCAGTGCGGATCTGGCTGTTTCCACTCGCCAACGGCAGACGGGCAGGCAGGGCGCAGTGCGGATCTGGCTGTGTCCACTCACCCACGTCAGACGGTGAGACAGGGTGCAGTGCGGATCTGGCTGTGTCCACTCACCCATGGGAGACGGGCAGGCAGGGCGCAGTGTGGATCTGGCTGTGTCCACTCACCAACGGCAGACGGTCAGGCAGGGCGCAGTGCGGATCTGGCTGTGTCCACTCACCCACGGCAGGCGGTCAGGCAGGGCGCAGTGCGGATCTGGCTGTGTCTACTCACCCACGGCAGACGGTCAGACAGGGTGCAGTGCGGATCTGGCTGTGTCCACTCACCCACGGGAGACGGGCAGGCAGGGCGCAGTGCGGATCTGGATGTCTCCACTCACCCACGTGAGACGGGCAGGCAAGGCTCAGTGCGGATCTGGCTGTGTCCACTCACCCACGGGAGACGGGCAGGCAGGGCGCAGTGCGTATCTGGCTGTGTCCACTCACCCACGGGAGACGGGCAGGCAAGGCGCAGTGCGGATCTTGCTGTGTCCACTCGCCCACGGGAAACGGGCAGGCAGGGCGCAGTGCGGATCTGGCTGTGTCAACTCACCCACGGCAGACGGGCAGGCAGGGCGCAGTGCGGATCCGGCTGTGTCCACTCACCCACGGGAGACGGGCAGAGACGGTGCTGTGTGGATCTGGCTATGTCCACTGACCCACGGCAGACGGGCACGCAGGGCGCAGTACGGATCTGGCTGTGTCCCCTCTCCCACGGCAGGCGGTCAGGCAGGGTACAATGCGGATCTGGCTGTGTCCACTCACCCACGGGAGACGGGCAGGCAGGACGCAGTGCGGAT
This sequence comes from Microcebus murinus, assembly GCF_040939455.1. Lineage (NCBI taxonomy): Eukaryota > Metazoa > Chordata > Mammalia > Primates > Cheirogaleidae > Microcebus > Microcebus murinus. Next base: position 15,444,716 of record NC_134131.1, read on the forward strand.
CTGGCTGTGTCCACTCACCCACGGGAGACGCGCAGGCAGGGCGCAGTGCAGATATGGCTGTGTCCACTCGCCCACGGGAGACCGGCAGGCAGGGCGCAGAGCGGATCTGGCTGTGTCCACTCACCCACGGCAGACGATCATGCAGGGCGCAGTGCGGATCTGGCTGTGTCCACTCACCCACGGCAGACGGGCAGGCAGGGCGCAGTGCGGATCTCGCTGTGTCCACTCACCCACGGCAGATGGTCAGGCAGGGCGTAGTGCGGATCTGGCTGTGTCCACTCACCAACGGAAGACGGGCAGGCAGGGCGCAGTGCGGATCTGGCTGTGTCCACTCGCCCACGGGAGACGGGCAGGCAGGGCGCAGTGCGGATCTGGCTGTGTCCACTCACCCACGGCAGGCGGTCAGGCAGGGCGCAGTGCGGATCTGGCTGTGTCCACTCACCCACGGCAGACGGTCAGGCAGGGCGCAGTTCGGATCTGGCTGTGTCCACTCACCCACGACAGGCTGTCAGGCAGGGCGCAGTGCGGATCTGGCTGTGTCCACGCACCCACAGCATGCGGTCAGCCAGGGCGCAGTGCGGATCTGGCTGTGTCCACTCACCCACGGGAGACGGGCAGGGCGCAGTGCGGATCTGGCTGTGTCCACTCACCAACGTGAGACGGGCAGGCAAGGCGCAGTGCGGATCCGGCTGTGTCCACTCACCCACGGGAGACGGGCAGAGACGGTGCTGTGTGTATCTGGCTATGTGCACTGACCCACGGCAGACGGGCAGGCAGGGCGCAGTACGGATCTGGCTGTGTCCACTCACCCAGGGCAAGCGGTCAGGCAGGACGCAGTGCGGATCTGGCTGTGTCCACTCACCCACCGCTGGCGGTCAGGCAGGGCGCAGTGCGGATCTGGCTGTGTCCACTCAAGCTCGGCAGACGGTCAGGCAGGGCGCAGTGCGGATCTGGCTGTGTCCACTCACCCGCGGGAGACGGGCAGGCAGGGCGCAGTGCGGATCTGGCTGTGTCCACTCACCCACGGGAGATGGGCAGGCAGGGCGCAGTGCGGATCTGGCTGTGTCCACTCACCCACGGGAGACAGGCAGGCAGGGCGCAGTGCGGATCTGGCTGTGTCCACTCGCCCACGGGAGACGGGCAGGCAGGGCGCAGTGCGGATCTGGCTGTGTCCACTCGCCCACGGGAGACGGGCAGGCAGGGCGCAGTGCGGATCTGGCTGTGTCCACTCACCCACGGGAGACGGGCAGGCAGGGCGCAGTGTGGATCCGGCTGTGTCCACTCACAGACGGGAGATGGGCAGAGACGGTGCTGTGTGGATCTGGCTATGTCCACTGACCCACCACAGACGGGCAGGCAGGGCGCAGTACGGATCTGGGTGTGTCCACTCACCCACAGCAGGCGGTCAGGCAGGGCGCAGTGCGGATCTGGCTGTGTCCACTCACCCACGGCAGACGGTCAGGCAGGGCGCAGTGCGGATCTGGCTGTGTCCACTCGCTCACGGGAGACGGGCAGGCAGGGCGCAGTTCGGATCTGGCTGTGTCCACTCACCCACGGCAGGCGGTCAGGCAGGGCGCAGTGCAGATCTGGCTGTGTCCACTCACCCACGGCAGACGGTCAGGCAGGGCGCAGTGCGGATCTGGCTGTGTCCACTGACCCACGGCAGGCGGTCAGGCAGGGCGCAGTGCGGATCTCGCTGTGTCCACTCACCCACGGCAGACGGTCAGGCAGGGCGCAGTGCGGATCTGGCTGTGTCCACTCACCCACGGCAGACGGGCAGGCAGGGCGCAGTGCGGATCTGGCTGTGTCCACTCGCCCACGGGAGACGGGCAGGCAGGGCGCAGTGCGGATCTGGCTGTGTCCACTCACCCACGGCAGGCGGTCAGGCAGGGCGCAGTGCGGATTTGGCTGTGTCCACTCACCCACGGCAGACGGTCAGGCAGGGCGCAGTGCGGATCTGGCTGTGTCCACTCACCCACGGCAGGCGGTCAGGCAGGGCGCAGTGCGGATCTGGCTGTGTCCACGCACCCACAACATGCGGTCAGCCAGGGCGCAGTGCGGATCTGGCTGTGTCCACTCACCCACGGGAGACGGGCAGGGCGCAGTGCGGATCTGGCTGTGTCCACTCACCTACGTGAGACGGGCAGGCAAGGCGCAGTGCGGATCCGGCTGTGTCCACTCACACACGGGAGACGGGCATGCAGGGCGCAGTGCGGATCTGGCTGTGTCCACTCACCCACGGCAGGCGGTCAGGCAGGGCGCAGTGCGGATCTGGCTGTGTCCACTCACCCACGGCAGACGGTCAGGCAGGGCGCAGTGCGGATCTGGCTGTGTCCACTCACCCACGGCAGGCGGTCAGGCAGGGCGCAGTGCGGATCTGGCTGTGTCCACGCACCCATAGCATGCGGTCAGCCAGGGCGCAGTGCGGATCTGGCTGTGTCCACTCACCACGGGAGACGGGCAGGGCGCAGTGCGTATCTGGCTGTGTCCACTCACCAACGTGAGACGGGCAGGCAAGGCGCAGTGCGGATCTGGCTGTGTCCACTCACCCACGGGAGACGGGCAGGCAGGGCGCAGTGCGGATCCGGCTGTGTCCACTCACCCACGGTAGATGGGCAGAGACTGTGCTGTGTGGATCTGGCTATGTCCACTGACCCACGTCAGACGGGCAGGCAGGGCGCAGTGCGGATCTGGCTGTGTCTACTCACCCACGGCAGACGGTCAGACAGGGTGCAGTGCGGCTCTGGCTGTGTCCACTCACCCACGGGAGACGGGCAGGCAGGGCGCAGTGCGGATCTGGATGTGTCCAATCACCCACGTGAGACGGGCAGGCAAGGCTCAGTGCGGATCTGGCTGTGTCCACTCACCCACGGGAGACGGGCAGGCAGGGCGCAGTGCGTATCTGGCTGTGTCCACTCACCCACGAGAGACGGGCAGGCAGGGCGCAGTGCGGATCCGGCTGTGTCCACTCACCCACGGGAGACGGGCAGAGACGGTGCTGTGTGGATCTGGCTATGTCCACTGACCCACGGCAGACGGGCAGGCAGGGCGCAGTACGGATCTGGCTGTGTCCACTCTCCCACGGCAGGCGGTCAGGCAGGGTACAATGCGGATCTGGCTGTGTCCACTCACCCACGGGAGACGGGCAGGCAGGGCGCAGTGCGGATCTGGCTGTGTCCACTCACCCACGGCAGACGGTCAGGCAGGGCGCAGTGCGGATCTGGCTGTGTCCACTCACCCACGGGAGACGGGCAGGCAGCACGCAGTGCGGATCCGGCTGTGTCCACTCACCCACGGGAGACGGGCAGGCAGGGCGCAGTGCGGATCTGGCTGTTTCCACTCGCCAACGGCTGACGGGCAGGCAGGGCGCAGTGCGGATCTGGCTGTGTCCACTCACCCACGTCAGACGGTGAGACAGGGTGCAGTGCGGATCTGGCTGTGTCCACTCACCCATGGGAGACGGGCAGGCAGGGCGCAGTGTGGATCTGGCTGTGTCCACTCACCAACGGCAGACGGTCAGGCAGGGCGCAGTGCGGATCTGGCTGTGTCCACTCACCCACGGCAGGCGGTCAGGCAGGGCGCAGTGCGGATCTGGCTGTGTCTACTCACCCACGGCAGACGGTCAGACAGGGTGCAGTGCGGATCTGGCTGTGTCCACTCACCCACGGGAGACGGGCAGGCAGGGCGCAGTGCGGATCTGGATGTCTCCACTCACCCACGTGAGACGGGCAGGCAAGGCTCAGTGCGGATCTGGCTGTGTCCACTCACCCACGGGAGACGGGCAGGCAGGGCGCAGTGCGTATCTGGCTGTGTCCACTCACCCACGGGAGACGGGCAGGCAGGGCGCAGTGCGGATCTTGCTGTGTCCACTCGCCCACGGGAGACGGGCAGGCAGGGCGCAGTGCGGATCTGGCTGTGTCAACTCACCCACGGCAGACGGGCAGGCAGGGCGCAGTGCGGATCCGGCTGTGTCCACTCACCCACGGGAGACGGGCAGAGACGGTGCTGTGTGGATCTGGCTATGTCCACTGACCCACGGCAGACGGGCAGGCAGGGCGCAGTGCGGATCTGGCTGTGTCCACTCGCCCACGGGAGACGGGCAGGCAGGGCGCAGTGCGGATCTGGCTGTGTCCACTCGCCCACGGCAGGCGGTCAGGCAGGGCGCAGTGCGGATCTGGCTGTGTCCACTCACCCACGGCAGACGGTCAGGCAGGGCGCAGTGCGGATCTGGCTGTGTCCACTCACCCACGGCAGGCGGTCAGGCAGGGCGCAGTGCGGATCTGGCTGTGTGCACTCACCCACGGGAGTCGCGCAGGCAGGGCGCAGTGCGGATCTGGCTGTGTCCACTCACCCACGGGAGACGGGCAGGGCTCAGTGCGGATCTGGCTGTGTCCACTCACCCACAGCAGATGGTCAGGCAGGGTGCAGTGCGGATCTGGCTGTGTCCACTCACCCACGGGAGACGGGCAGGCAGGGCGCAGTGCGGAGCTGGCTGTGTCCACTCACCAACGTGAGTCGGGCAGGCAAGGCGCAGTGCGGATCTGGCTGTGTCCACTCACACACGGGAGACGGGCAGGCAGGGCGCAGTGCGGATCTGGCTGTGTCCACTCACCCACGGGAGATGGGCAGAGACTGTGCTGTGTGGATCTGGCTATGTCCACTGACCCACGGCAGACGGGCAGGCAGGGTACAGTACGGATCTGGCTGTGTCCACTCACCCACGGGAGACGGGCAGGCAGGGCGCAGTGCGGATCTGGCTGTGTCCACTCGCCCACGGGAGACGGGCAGGCAGGGCGCAGTGCGGATCTGGCTGTGTCCACTCACCCACGGGAGACGGGCAGGCAGGGCGGAGTGTGGATCCGGCTGTGTCCACTCACAGACGGGAGATGGGCAGAGACGGTGCTGTGTGGATCTGGCTATGTCCACTGACCCACGGCAGACGGGCAGGCAGGGCGCAGTACGGACCTGACTGTGTCCACTCACCCACAGCAGGCGGTCAGGCAGGGCGCAGTGCGGATCTGGCTGTGTCCACTCACCCACGGCAGGCGGTCAGGCAGGGCGCAGGGCGGATCTGGCTGTGTCCACTCACCCACGGGAGACGGGCAGGCAGGGCGCAGTGCGGATGCGGCTGCGTCCACTCACCCATGGGAGATGGGCAGAGACGATGCTGTGTGGATCTGGCTATGTGCACTGACCCACGGCAGACGGGCAGGCAGGGCGCAATATGGATCTGGCTGTGTCCACTCACCCACGGCAGGCAGTCAGGCAGGGCGCAGTGCGGATCTGGCTGTGTCCACTCACCCACGGCAGGCGGTCAGGCAGGCCGCAGTGCGGATCTGGATGTGTCCACTCACGCACGGCAGACGGTCAGGCAGGGCGCAGTGCGGATCTGGCTGTGTCCACTCGCCCACGGGAGACCGGCAGGCAGGGCGCAGAGCGGATCTGGCTGTGTCCACTCACCCACGGCAGACGGACAGGCAGGGCGCAGTGTGGATCTGGCTGTGTCCACTCACCCACGGCAGACGGTCATGCAGGGCGCAGTGCGGATCTGGCTGTGTCCACTCACCCACGGCAGACGGGCAGGCAGGGCGCAGTGCGGATCTCGCTGTGTCCACTCACCCACGGCAGACGGTCAGGCAGGGCGCAGTGCGGAACTGGCTGTGTCCACTCACCAACGGAAGACGGGCAGGAAGGGCGCAGTGCGGATCTGGCTGTGTCCACTCGCCCACGGGAGACGGGCAGGCAGGGCGCAGTGCGGATCTGGCTGTGTCCACTCACCCACGGCAGGCGGTAAGGCAGGGCGCAGTACGGATCTGGCTGTGTCCACTCACCCACGGCAGACGGTCAGGCAGGGCGCAGTTCGGATCTGGCTGTGTCCACTCACCCACGGCAGGCGGTCAGGCAGGGCGCAGTGCGGATCTGGCTGTGTCCACGCACCCACAGCATGCGGTCAGCCAGGGCGCAGTGCGGATTTGGCTGTGTCCACTCACCCACGGGAGACGGGCAGGGCGCACTGCGGATCTGGCTGTGTCCACTCACCAACGTGAGACGGGCAGGCAAGGCGCAGTGCGGATCCGGCTGTGTCCACTCACCCACGGGAGACAGGCAGAGACGGTGCTGTGTGGATCTGGCTATGTGCACTGACCCACGGCAGACGGGCAGGCAGGGCGCAGTACGGATCTGGCTGTGTCCACTCACCCAGGGCAAGCGGTCAGGCAGGACGCAGTGCGGATCTGGCTATGTCCACTCACCCACGGCTGGGGGTCAGTCAGGGCGCAGTGCGGATCTGGCTGTGTCCACTCACGCACGGCAGACGGTCAGGCAGGGCGCAGTGCGGATCTGGCTGTGTCCACTCACCCGCGGGAGACGGGCAGGCAGGGCGCAGTGCGGATCTGGCTGTGTCCACTCACCCACGGGAGATGGGCAGGCAGGGCGCAGTGCGGATCTGGCTGTGTCCACTCACCCACTGGAGACAGGCAGGCAGGGCGCAGTGCGGATCTGGCTGTGTCCACTCGCCCAGGGGAGACGGGCAGGCAGGGCGCAGTGCGGATCTGGCTGTGTCCACTCGCCCACGGGAGACGGGCAGGCAGGGCGCAGTGCGGATCTGGCTGTGTCCACTCACCCATGGGAGACGGGCAGGCAGGGCGCAGTGTGGATCCGGCTGTTTCCACTCACAGACGGGAGATGGGCAGAGACGGTGCTGTGTGGATCTGGCTATGTCCACTGACCCACCACAGACGGGCAGGCATGGCGCAGTACAGATCTGGCTGTGTCCACTCACCCACCGCAGGCGGTCAGGCAGGGCGCAGTGCGGATCTGGCTGTGTCCACTCACCCACGGCAGACGGTCAGGCAGGGCGCAGTGCGGATCTGGCTGTGTCCACTCGCTCACGGGAGACGGGCAGGCAGGGCGCAGTGCGGATCTGGCTGTGTCCACTCACCCACGGCAGGCGGTCAGGCAGGGCGCAGTGCGGATCTGGCTGTGTCCAATCACCCACGGCAGACGGTCAGGCAGGGCGCAGTGCGGATCTGGCTGTGTCCACTCACCCACGGCAGGCGGTCAGGCAGGGCGCAGTGCGGATCTCGCTGTGTCCACTCACCCACGGCAGACGGTCAGGCAGGGCGCAGTGCGGATCTGGCTGTGTCCACTCACCCACGGCAGACGGGCAGGCAGGGCTCAGTGCGGATCTGGCTGTGTCCACTCGCCCACGGGAGACGGGCAGGCAGGGCGCAGTGCGGATCTGGCTGTGTCCACTCACCCACGGCAGGCGGTCAGGCAGGGCGCAGTGCGGATTTGGCTGTGTCCACTCACCCACGGCAGACGGTCAGGCAGGGCGCAGTGCGGATCTGGCTGTGTCCACTCACCCACGGCAGGCGGTCAGGCAGGGCGCAGTGCGGATCTGGCTGTGTCCACGCACCCACAGCATGCGGTCAGCCAGGGTGCAGTGCGGATCTGGCTGTGTCCACTCACCCACGGGAGACGGGCAGGGCGCAGTGCGGATCTGGCTGTGTCCACTCACCAACGTGAGACGGGCAGGCAAGGCGCAGTGCGGATCCGGCTGTGTCCACTCACACACGGGAGACGGGCAGGCAGGGCGCAGTGCGGATCTGGCTGTGTCCACTCACCCACGGCAGACGGGCAGGCAGGGCGCAGTGCGGATCTGGCTGTGTCCACTCGCCCACGGGAGACGGGCAGGCAGGGCGCAGTGCGGATCTGGCTGTGTCCACTCACCCACGGCAGGCGGTCAGGCAGGGCGCAGTGCGGATCTGGCTGTGTCCACTCACCCACGGCAGACGGTCAGGCAGGGCGCAGTGCGGATCTGGCTGTGTCCACTCACCCACGGCAGGCGGTCAGGCAGGGCGCAGTGCGGATCTGGCTGTGTCCACGCACCCATAGCATGCGGTCAGCCAGGGCGCAGTGCGGATCTGGCTGTGTCCACTCACCCACGGGAGACGGGCAGGGCGCAGTGCGGATCTGGCTGTGTCCACTCACCAACGTGAGACGGGCAGGCAAGGCGCAGTGCGGATCCGGCTGTGTCCACTCACCCACGGGAGACGGGCATGCAGGGCGCAGTGCGGATCCGGCTGTGTCCACTCACCCACGGTAGATGGGCAGAGACTGTGCTGTGTGGATCTGGCTATGTCCACTGACCCACGTCAGACGGGCAGGCAGGGCGCAGTGCGGATCTGGCTGTGTCTACTCACCCACGGCAGACGGTCAGACAGGGTGCAGTGCGGATCTCGCTGTGTCCACTCACCCACGGGAGACGGGCAGGCAGGGCGCAGTGTGGATCCGGCTGTGTCCACTCACAGACGGGAGATGGGCAGAGACGGTGCTGTGTGGATCTGGCTCTGTCCACTGACCCACGGCAGACGGGCAGGCAGGGCGCAGTACGGATCTGGCTGTGTCCACTCACCGACAGCAGGCGGTCAGGCAGGGCGCAGTGCGGATCTGGCTGTGTCCACTCACCCACCGCAGCCGGGAAGGCAGGGCGCAGTACGGATCTGGCTGTGTCCACTCACCCACGGCAGGCGGTCAGGCAGGGTGCAGTGCGGATCTGGCTGTGTCCACTCACCCACGGCAGGCGGTCAGGCAGGACGCAGTGCGGATTTGGCTGTGTCCACTCACCCACGGCTGGCGGTCAGGCAGGGCGCAGTGCGGATCTGGCTGTGTCCACTCACGCACGGCACACGGTCAGACAGGGCGCAGTGCGGATCTGGCTGTGTCCACTCACCCGCGGGAGACGGGCAGGCAGGGCGCAGTGCGGATCTGGCTGTGTCCACTCACCCACGGGACAGGGGCAGGCAGGGCGCAGTGCGGATCTGGCTGTGTCCACTCACCCACGGGAGACGGGCAGGCAGGGCGCAGTGCGGATCTGGCTGTGTCCACTCTCCCACGGGAGACGGGCAGGCAGGGCGCAGTGCGGATCTGGCTGTGTCCACTCACCCACGGGAGATGGGCAGGCAAGGCGCAGTGCGGATCTGGCTGTGTCCACTCACCCACGGGAGACGGGCAGAGACGGTGTTTTGTGGATCTGGCTATGTCCACTGACCCACGGCAGACGGGCAGGCAGGGCGCAGTGCGGATCTGGCTGTGTCGACTCGCCCACGGGAGACGGGCAGGCAGGGCGCAGTGCGGATCTGGCTGTGTCCACTCGCCCACCTGAGACGGGCAGGCAAGGCGCAGTGCGGATCTGGCTGTGTCCACTCACCCACGGGAGACGGGCAGGCAGGGCGCAGTGCGGATCTGGCTGTGTCCACTCACCCACGGGAGATGGGCAGAGACTGTGCTGTGTGGATCTGGCTATGTCCACTGACCCACGGCAGACGGGCAGGCAGGGTACAGTACGGATCTGGCTGTGTCCACTCACCCACGGGAGACGGGCAGGCAGGGCGCAATGCGGATCTGGCTGTGTCCACTCACCCACGGCAGACGGGCAGGCAGGGCGCAGTGCGGATCTGGCTGTGTCCACTCGCCCACGGGAGACGGGCAGGCAGGGCGCAGTGCGGATCTGGCTGTGTCCAATCACCCACGGCAGACGGTCAGGCAGGGCGCAGTGCGGATCTGGCTGTGTCCACTCACCCACGGCAGACGGGCAGGCAGGGCGCAGTGTGGATCTGGCTGTGTCCACTCACCCACGGCAGACGGTCAGGCAGGGCGCAGTGCGGATCTGGCTGTGTCCACTCGCCCATGGGAGACGGGCAGGCAGGGCGCAGTGCGGATCTTGCTGTGTCCACTGACCCACGGCAGGCGGTCACGCAGGGCGCAGTGCGGATCTGGCTGTGTCCACTCACCCACGGCAGACGGTCAGGCAGGGCGCAGTGCGGATCTGGCTGTGTCCACTCACCCACGGGAGATGGGCAGAGACTGTGCTGTGTGGATCTGGCTATGTCCACTGACCCACGTCAGACGGGCAGGCAGGGCGCAGTGCGGATCTGGCTGTGTCTACTACCCACGGCAGACGGTAAGACAGGGTGCAGTGCGGATCTGGCTGTGTCCACTCACCCACGGGAGACGGGCAGGCAGGGCGCAGTGCGGATCTGGATGTGTCCACTCACCCATGTGAGACGGGCAGGCAAGGCTCAGTGCGGATCTGGCTGTGTCCACTCACCCACGGGAGACGGGCAGGCAGGGCGCAGTGCGTATCTGGCTGTGTCCACTCACACACGGGAGACGGGCAGGCAAGGCGCAGTGCGGATCTGGCTGTGTCCACTCGCCCACGGGAGACGGGCAGGCAGGGGGCAGTGCGGATCCGGCTGTGTCCACTCACCCACGGGAGACCGGCACAGACGGTGCTGTGTGGATCTGGCTATGTCCACTGACCCACGGCAGACGGGCAGGCAGGGCGCAGTACGGATCTGGCTGTGTGCACTCACCCACGGCAGGCGGTCAGGTAGGGTACAATGCGGATCTGGCTGTGTCCACTCACCCACGGGATACGGGCAGGCAGGGCGCAGTGCGGATCTGGCTGTGTCCACTCACCCACAGGAGACGGTCAGGCAGGGCGCAGTGCGGATCTGGCTGTGTCCACTCACCCATGGGAGACGGGCAGGCAGGACGCAGTGCGGATCTGGCTGTGTCCACTCACCCACGGGAGACGGGCAGGCAGGGCGCAGTGCGGATCTGGCTGTGTCCACTCACCCACGGGAGACGGGCAGGCAGGGCGCAGTGCGGATCTGGCTGTGTCCACTCACCCACGGGAGACGGGCAGGCAGGGCGCAGTGCGGATCTGGCTGTGTCCACTCACCCACGGGAGACGGGCAGGCAGGGCGCAGTGTGGATCCGGCTGTGTCCACTCACAGACGGGAGATGGGCAGAGACGGTGCTGTGTGGATCTGGCTCTGTCCACTGACCCACGGCAGACGGGCAGGCAGGGCGCAGTACGGATCTGGCTGTGTCCACTCACCCACAGCAGGCGGTCAGGCAGGGCGCAGTGCGAATCTGGCTGTGTCCACTCACCCACGGCAGCCGGGCAGGCAGGGCGCAGTACGGATCTGGCTGTGTCCACTCACCCACGGCAGGCGGTCAGACAGGGTGCAGTGCGGATCTGGCTGTGTCCACTCACCCACGGCAGGCGGTCAGGCAGGACGCAGTGCGGATTTGGCTGTGACCACTCACCCACGGCTGGCGGTCAGGCTGGGCGCAGTGCGGATCTGGCTGTGTCCACTCACGCACGGCACACGGTCAGGCAGGGCGCAGTGCGGATCTGGCTGTGTACACTCACCCGCGGGAGACGGGCAGGCAGGGCGCAGTGCGGATCTGGCTGTGTCCACTCACCACGGGACAGGGGCAGGCAGGGCGCAGTGCGGATCTGGCTGTGTCCACTCACCCACGGGAGACGGGCAGGCAGGGCGCAGTGCGGATCTGGCTGTGTCCACTCTCCCACGGGAGACGGGCAGGCAGGGCGCAGTGCGGATCTGGCTGTGTCCACTCACCAACGGGAGATGGGCAGGCAAGGCGCAGTGCGGATCTGGCTGTGTCCACTCACCCACGGGAGACGGGCAGAGACGGTGCTGTGTGGATCTGGCTATGTCCACTGACCCACGGCAGACGGGCAGGCAGGGCGCAGTGCGGATCTGGCTGTGTCGACTCGCCCACGGGAGACGGGCAGGCAGGGCGCAGTGCGGATCTGGCTGTGTCCACTCGCCCACCTGAGACGGGCAGGCAAGGCGCAGTGCGGATCTGGCTGTCTCCACTCACCCACGGGAGACGGGCAGGCAGGGCGCAGTGCGGATCTGGCTGTGTCCACTCACCCACGGGAGATGGGCAGAGACTGTGCTGTGTGGATCTGGCTATGTCCACTGACCCACCACAGACGGGCAGGCAGGGCGCAGTACGGATCTGGGTGTGTCCACTCACCCACAGCAGGCGGTCAGGCAGGGCGCAGTGCGGATCTGGCTGTGTCCACTCACCCACGGCAGACGGTCAGGCAGGGCGCAGTGCGGATCTGGCTGTGTCCACTCGCTCACGGGAGACGGGCAGGCAGGGCGCAGTGCGGATCTGGCTGTGTCCACTCACCCACGGCTGGCGGTCAGGCAGGGCGCAGTGCGGATCTGGCTGTGTCCACTCACCCACGGCAGACGGTCAGGCAGGGCGCAGTGCGGATCTGGCTGTGTCCACTGACCCACGGCAGGCGGTCAGGCAGGGCGCAGTGCGGATCTCGCTGTGTCCACTCACCAACGGCAGACGGTCAGGCAGGGCGCAGTGCGGATCTGGCTGTGTCCACTCACCCACGGCAGACGGGCAGGCAGGGCGCAGTGCGGATCTGGCTGTGTCCACTCGCCCACGGGAGACGGGCAGGCAGGGCGCAGTGCGGATCTGGCTGTGTCCACTCACCCACGGCAGGCGGTCAGGCAGGGCGCAGTGCGGATCTGGCTGTGTCCACTCACCCACGGCAGACGGTCAGGCAGGGCGCAGTGCGGATCTGGCTGTGTCCACTCACCCACGGCAGGCGGTCAGGCAGGGCGCAGTGCGGATCTGGCTGTGTCCACGCACCCACAGCATGCGGTCAGCCAGGGCGCAGTGCGGATCTGGCTGTGTCCACTCACCCACGGGAGACGGGCAGGGCGCAGTGCGGATCTGGCTGTGTCCACTCACCCACGGGAGACGGGCAGGCAGGGCGCAGTGCGGATCTGGCTGTGTCCACTCACCCACGGCAGACGGTCAGGCAGGGCGCAGTGCGGATCTGGCTGTGTCCACTCACCCACGGCAGACGGGCAGGCAGGTCGCAGTGCGGATCTCGCTGTGTCCACTCACCCACGGCAGACGGGCAGGCAGGGCGCAGTGCGGATCTCGCTGTGTCCACTCACCCACGGCAGACGGGCAGGCAGGGCGCAGTGCGGATCTCGCTGTGTCCACTCACCCACGGCAGATGGTCAGGCAGGGCGCAGTGCGGATCTGGCTGTGTCCACTCACCCGCGGGAGACGGGCAGGCAGGGCGCAGTGCGGATCTGGCTGTGTCCACTCACCCACGGGACAGGGGCAGGCAGGGCGCAGTGCGGATCTGGCTGTGTCCACTCACCCACGGGAGACGGGCAGGCAGGGCGCAGTGCGGATCTGGCTGTGTCCACTCTCCCACGGGAGACGGGCAGGCAGGGCGCAGTGCGGATCTGGCTGTGTCCACTCACCCACGGGAGATGGGCAGGCAAGGCGCAGTGCGGATCTGGCTGTGTCCACTCACCCACGGGAGACGGGCAGAGACGGTGTTTTGTGGATCTGGCTATGTCCACTGACCCACGGCAGACGGGCAGGCAGGGCGCAGTGCGGATCTGGCTGTGTCGACTCGCCCACGGGAGACGGGCAGGCAGGGCGCAGTGCGGATCTGGCTGTGTCCACTCGCCCACCTGAGACGGGCAGGCAAGGCACAGTGCGGATCTGGCTGTGTCCACTCACCCACGGGAGACGGGCAGGCAGGGCGCAGTGCGGATCTGGCTGTGTCCACTCACCCACGGGAGATGGGCAGAGACTGTGCTGTGTGGATCTGGCTATGTCCACTGACCCACGGCAGACGGGCAGGCAGGGTACAGTACGGATCTGGCTGTGTCCACTCACCCACGGGAGACGGGCAGGCAGGGCGCAATGCGGATCTGGCTGTGTCCACTCACCCACGGCAGACGGGCAGGCAGGGCGCAGTGCGGATCTGGCTGTGTCCACTCGCCCACGGGAGACGGGCAGGCAGGGCGCAGTGCGGATCTGGCTGTGTCCACTCACCCACGGCAGACGGTCAGGCAGGGCGCAGTGCGGATCTGGCTGTGTCCACTCACCCACGGCAGACGGGCAGGCAGGGCGCAGTGTGGATCTGGCTGTGTCCACTCACCCACGGCAGACGGTCAGGCAGGGCGCAGTGCGGATCTGGCTGTGTCCACTCGCCCACGGGAGACGGGCAGGCAGGGCGCAGTGCGGATCTTGCTGTGTCCACTGACCCACGGCAGGCGGTCACGCAGGGCGCAGTGCGGATCTGGCTGTGTCCACTCACCCACGGCAGACGGTCAGGCAGGGCGCAGTGCGGATCTGGCTGTGTCCACTCACCCACGGGAGATGGGCAGAGACTGTGCTGTGTGGATCTGGCTATGTCCACTGACCCACGTCAGACGGGCAGGCAGGGCGCAGTGCGGATCTGGCTGTGTCTACTACCCACGGCAGACGGTAAGACAGGGTGCAGTGCGGATCTGGCTGTGTCCACTCACCCACGGGAGACGGGCAGGCAGGGCGCAGTGCGGATCTGGATGTGTCCACTCACCCATGTGAGACGGGCAGGCAAGGCTCAGTGCGGATCTGGCTGTGTCCACTCACCCACGGGAGACGGGCAGGCAGGGCGCAGTGCGTATCTGGCTGTGTCCACTCACACACGGGAGACGGGCAGGCAAGGCGCAGTGCGGATCTGGCTGTGTCCACTCGCCCACGGGAGACGGGCAGGCAGGGGGCAGTGCGGATCCGGCTGTGTCCACTCACCCACGGGAGACCGGCACAGACGGTGCTGTGTGGATCTGGCTATGTCCACTGACCCACGGCAGACGGGCAGGCAGGGCGCAGTACGGATCTGGCTGTGTGCACTCACCCACGGCAGGCGGTCAGGTAGGGTACAATGCGGATCTGGCTGTGTCCACTCACCCACGGGATACGGGCAGGCAGGGCGCAGTGCGGATCTGGCTGTGTCCACTCACCCACAGGAGACGGTCAGGCAGGGCGCAGTGCGGATCTGGCTGTGTCCACTCACCCATGGGAGACGGGCAGGCAGGACGCAGTGCGGATCTGGCTGTGTCCACTCACCCACGGGAGACGGGCAGGCAGGGCGCAGTGCGGATCTGGCTGTGTCCACTCACCCACGGGAGACGGGCAGGCAGGGCGCAGTGCGGATCTGGCTGTGTCCACTCACCCACGGGAGACAGGCAGGCAGGGCGCAGTGCGGATCTGGCTGTGTCCACTCACCCACGGGAGACGGGCAGGCAGGGCGCAGTGTGGATCCGGCTGTGTCCACTCACAGACGGGAGATGGGCAGAGACGGTGCTGTGTGGATCTGGCTCTGTCCACTGACCCACGGCAGACGGGCAGGCAGGGCGCAGTACGGATATGGCTGTGTCCACTCACCCACAGCAGGCGGTCAGGCAGGGCGCAGTGCGAATCTGGCTGTGTCCACTCACCCACGGCAGCCGGGCAGGCAGGGCGCAGTACGGATCTGGCTGTGTCCACTCACCCACGGCAGGCGGTCAGACAGGGTGCAGTGCGGATCTGGCTGTGTCCACTCACCCACGGCAGGCGGTCAGGCAGGACGCAGTGCGGATTTGGCTGTGACCACTCACCCACGGCTGGCGGTCAGGCAGGGCGCAGTGCGGATCTGGCTGTGTCCACTCACGCACGGCACACGGTCAGGCAGGGCGCAGTGCGGATCTGGCTGTGTACACTCACCCGCGGGAGACGGGCAGGCAGGGCGCAGTGCGGATCTGGCTGTGTCCACTCACCACGGGACAGGGGCAGGCAGGGCGCAGTGCGGATCTGGCTGTGTCCACTCACCCACGGGAGACGGGCAGGCAGGGCGCAGTGCGGATCTGGCTGTGTCCACTCTCCCACGGGAGACGGGCAGGCAGGGCGCAGTGCGGATCTGGCTGTGTCCACTCACCAACGGGAGATGGGCAGGCAAGGCGCAGTGCGGATCTGGCTGTGTCCACTCACCCACGGGAGACGGGCAGAGACGGTGCTGTGTGGATCTGGCTATGTCCACTGACCCACGGCAGACGGGCAGGCAGGGCGCAGTGCGGATCTGGCTGTGTCGACTCGCCCACGGGAGACGGGCAGGCAGGGCGCAGTGCGGATCTGCCTGTGTCCACTCGCCCACCTGAGACGGGCAGGCAAGGCGCAGTGCGGATCTGGCTGTCTCCACTCACCCACGGGAGACGGGCAGGCAGGGCGCAGTGCGGATCTGGCTGTGTCCACTCACCCACGGGAGATGGGCAGAGACTGTGCTGTGTGGATCTGGCTATGTCCACTGACCCACCACAGACGGGCAGGCAGGGCGCAGTACGGATCTGGGTGTGTCCACTCACCCACAGCAGGCGGTCAGGCAGGGCGCAGTGCGGATCTGGCTGTGTCCACTCACCCACGGCAGACGGTCAGGCAGGGCGCAGTGCGGATCTGGCTGTGTCCACTCGCTCACGGGAGACGGGCAGGCAGGGCGCAGTGCGGATCTGGCTGTGTCCACTCACCCACGGCTGGCGGTCAGGCAGGGCGCAGTGCGGATCTGGCTGTGTCCACTCACCCACGGCAGACGGTCAGGCAGGGCGCAGTGCGGATCTGGCTGTGTCCACTGACCCACGGCAGGCGGTCAGGCAGGGCGCAGTGCGGATCTCGCTGTGTCCACTCACCAACGGCAGACGGTCAGGCAGGGCGCAGTGCGGATCTGGCTGTGTCCACTCACCCACGGCAGACGGGCAGGCAGGGCGCAGTGCGGATCTGGCTGTGTCCACTCGCCCACGGGAGACGGGCAGGCAGGGCGCAGTGCGGATCTGGCTGTGTCCACTCACCCACGGCAGGCGGTCAGGCAGGGCGCAGTGCGGATCTGGCTGTGTCCACTCACCCACGGCAGACGGTCAGGCAGGGCGCAGTGCGGATCTGGCTGTGTCCACTCACCCACGGCAGGCGGTCAGGCAGGGCGCAGTGCGGATCTGGCTGTGTCCACGCACCCACAGCATGCGGTCAGCCAGGGCGCAGTGCGGATCTGGCTGTGTCCACTCACCCACGGGAGACGGGCAGGGCGCAGTGCGGATCTGGCTGTGTCCACTCACCCACGGGAGACGGGCAGGCAGGGCGCAGTGCGGATCTGGCTGTGTCCACTCACCCACGGCAGACGGTCAGGCAGGGCGCAGTGCGGATCTGGCTGTGTCCACTCACCCACGGCAGACGGGCAGGCAGGGCGCAGTGCGGATCTCGCTGTGTCCACTCACCCACGGCAGATGGTCAGGCAGGGCGCAGTGCGGATCTGGCTGTGTCCACTCACCAACGGAAGACGGGTAGGCAGGGCGCAGTGCGGATCTGGCTGTGTCCACTCGCCCACAGGAGACGGGCAGGCAGGGCGCAGTGCGGATCTGGCTGTGTCCACTCACCCACGGCAGGCGGTCAGGCAGGGCGCAGTGCGGATCTGGCTGTGTCCACGCACCCACAGCATGCGGTCAGCCAGGGCGCAGTGCGGATCTGGCTGTGTCCACTCACCCACGGGAGACGGGCAGGGCGCAGTGCGGATCTGGCTGTGTCCACTCACCCACGGGAGACCGGCAGGCAGGGCGCAGTGCGGATCTGGCTGTGTCCACTCACCCATGGCAGACGGTCATGCAGGGCGCAGTGCGGATCTGGCTGTGTCCACTCACCCACGGCAGACGGGCAGGCAGGGCTCAGTGCGGATCTCGCTGTGTCCACTCACCCACGGCAGATGGTCAGGCAGGGCGCAGTGCGGATCTGGCTGTGTCCACTCACCAACGGAAGACGGGCAGGCAGGGCGCAGTGCGGATCTGGCTGTGTCCACTCGCCCACGGGAGACGGGCAGGCAGGGCGCAGTGCGGATCTGGCTGTGTCCACTCACCAACGGGAGATGGGCAGGCAAGGCGCAGTGCGGATCTGGCTGTGTCCACTCACCCACGGGAGACGGGCAGAGACGGTGCTGTGTGGATCTGGCTATGTCCACTGACCCACGGCAGACGGGCAGGCAGGGCGCAGTGCGGATCTGGCTGTGTCGACTCGCCCACGGGAGACGGGCAGGCAGGGCGCAGTGCGGATCTGGCTGTGTCCACTCGCCCACCTGAGACGGGCAGGCAAGGCGCAGTGCGGATCTGGCTGTCTCCACTCACCCACGGGAGACGGGCAGGCAGGGCGCAGTGCGGATCTGGCTGTGTCAACTCATCCACGGGAGATGGGCAGAGACTGTGCTGTGTGGATCTGGCTATGTCCACTGACCCACCACAGACGGGCAGGCAGGGCGCAGTACGGATCTGGGTGTGTCCACTCACCCACAGCAGGCGGTCAGGCAGGGCGCAGTGCGGATCTGGCTGTGTCCACTCACCCACGGCAGACGGTCAGGCAGGGCGCAGTGCGGATCAGGCTGTGTCCACTCGCTCACGGGAGACGGGCAGGCAGGGCGCAGTGCGGATCTGGCTGTGTCCACTCACCCACGGCAGGCGGTCAGGCAGGGCGCAGTGCGGATCTGGCTGTGTCCACTCACCCACGGCAGACGGTCAGGCAGGGCGCAGTGCGGATCTGGCTGTGTCCACTGACCCACGGCAGGCGGTCAGGCAGGGCGCAGTGCGGATCTCGCTGTGTCCACTCACCAACGGCAGACGGTCAGGCAGGGCGCAGTGCGGATCTGGCTGTGTCCACTCACCCACGGCAGACGGGCAGGCAGGGCGCAGTGCGGATCTGGCTGTGTCCACTCGCCCACGGGAGACGGGCAGGCAGGGCGCAGTGCGGATCTGGCTGTGTCCACTCACC
Source organism: Microcebus murinus (assembly GCF_040939455.1). NCBI lineage: Eukaryota > Metazoa > Chordata > Mammalia > Primates > Cheirogaleidae > Microcebus > Microcebus murinus. The sequence goes on from NC_134131.1 coordinate 15,463,187, forward strand.
CACGGCAGGCGGTCAGGCAGGGCGCAGTGCGGATCTGGCTGTGTCCACTCACCCACGGCAGACGGTCAGGCAGGGCGCAGTGCGGATCTGGCTGTGTCCACTCACCCACGGCAGGCGGTCAGGCAGGGCGCAGTGCGGATCTGGCTGTGTCCACGCACCAACAGCATGCGGTCAGCCAGGGCGCAGTGCGGATCTGGCTGTGTCCACTCACCCACGGGAGACGGGCAGGGCGCAGTGCGGATCTGGCTGTGTCCACTCACCCACGGGAGACGGGCAGGCAGGGCGCAGTGCGGATCTGGCTGTGTCCACTCACCCACGGCAGACGGTCAGGCAGGGCGCAGTGCGGATCTGGCTGTGTCCACTCACCCACGGCAAACGGGCAGGCAGGGCGCAGTGCGGATCTCGCTGTGTCCACTCACCCACGGCAGATGGTCAGGCAGGGCGCAGTGCGGATCTGGCTGTGTCCACTCACCAACGGAAGACGGGTAGGCAGGGCGACGTGCGGATCTGGCTGTGTCCACTCGCCCACGGGAGACGGGCAGGCAGGGCGCAGTGCGGATCTGGCTGTGTCCACTCACCCACGGCAGGCGGTCAGGCAGGGCGCAGTGCGGATCTGGCTGTGTCCACGCACCCACAGCATGCGGTCAGCCAGGGCGCAGTGCGGATCTGGCTGTGTCCACTCACCCACGGGAGACGGGCAGGGCGCAGTGCGGATCTGGCTGTGTCCACTCACCCACGGGAGACCGGCAGGCAGGGCGCAGTGCGGATCTGGCTGTGTCCACTCACCCACGGCAGACGGTCATGCAGGGCGCAGTGCGGATCTGGCTGTGTCCACTCACCCACGGCAGACGGGCAGGCAGGGCTCAGTGCGGATCTCGCTGTGTCCACTCACCCACGGCAGATGGTCAGGCAGGGCGCAGTGCGGATCTGGCTGTGTCCACTCACCAACGGAAGACGGGCAGGCAGGGCGCAGTGCGGATCTGGCTGTGTCCACTCGCCCACGGGAGACGGGCAGGCAGGGCGCAGTGCGGATCTGGCTGTGTCCACTCACCCACGGCAGGCGGTCAGGCAGGGCGCAGTGCGGATCTGGCTGTGTCCACTCACCCACGGCAGACGGTCAGGCAGGGCGCAGTTCGGATCTGGCTGTGTCCACTCACCCACGGCAGGCGGTCAGGCAGGGCGCAGTGCGGATCTGGCTGTGTCCACGCACCCACAGCATGCGGTCAGCCAGGGCGCAGTGCGGATCTGGCTGTGTCCACTCACCCACGGGAGACGGGCAGGGCGCAGTGCGGATCTGGCTGTGTCCACTCACCAACGTGAGACGGGCAGGCAAGGCGCAGTGCGGATCCGGCTGTGTCCACTCACCCACGGGAGACGGGCAGAGACGGTGCTGTGTGTATCTGGCTATGTGCACTGACCCACGGCAGACGGGCAGGCAGGGCGCAGTACGGATCTGGCTGTGTCCACTCACCCAGGGCAAGCGGTCAGGCAGGACGCAGTGCGGATCTGGCTGTGTCCACTCACCCACGGCTGGCGGTCAGGCAGGGCGCAGTGCGGATCTGGCTGTGTCCACTCACGCACGGCAGACGGTCAGGCAGGGCGCAGTGCGGATCTGGCTGTGTCCACTCACCCGCGGGAGACGGGCAGGCAGGGCGCAGTGCGGATCTGGCTGTGTCCACTCACCCACGGGAGATGGGAAGGCAGGGCGCAGTGCGGATCTGGCTATGTCCACTCACCCACGGGAGACAGGCAGGCAGGGCGCAGTGCGGATCTGGCTGTGTCCACTCGCCCACGGGAGACGGGCAGGCAGGGCGCAGTGCGGATCTGGCTGTGTCCACTCACCCACGGGAGACGGGCAGGGCGCAGTGCGGATCTGGCTGTGTCCACTCACCCACGGGAGACGGGCAGGCAGGGCGCAGTGCGGATCTGGCTGTGTCCACTCACCCACGGCAGACGGTCAGGCAGGGCGCAGTGCGGATCTGGCTGTGTCCACTCACCCACGGCAGACGGGCAGGCAGGGCGCAGTGCGGATCTCGCTGTGTCCACTCACCCACGGCAGATGGTCAGGCAGGGCGCAGTGCGGATCTGGCTGTGTCCACTCACCAACGGAAGACGGGTAGGCAGGGCGCAGTGCGGATCTGGCTGTGTCCACTCGCCCACGGGAGACGGGCAGGCAGGGCGCAGTGCGGATCTGGCTGTGTCCACTCACCCACGGCAGGCGGTCAGGCAGGGCGCAGTGCGGATCTGGCTGTGTCCACGCACCCACAGCATGCGGTCAGCCAGGGCGCAGTGCGGATCTGGCTGTGTCCACTCACCCACGGGAGACGGGCAGGGCGCAGTGCGGATCTGGCTGTGTCCACTCACCCACGGGAGACCGGCAGGCAGGGCGCAGTGCGGATCTGGCTGTGTCCACTCACCCATGGCAGACGGTCATGCAGGGCGCAGTGCGGATCTGGCTGTGTCCACTCACCCACGGCAGACGGGCAGGCAGGGCTCAGTGCGGATCTCGCTGTGTCCACTCACCCACGGCAGATGGTCAGGCAGGGCGCAGTGCGGATCTGGCTGTGTCCACTCACCAACGGAAGACGGGCAGGCAGGGCGCAGTGCGGATCTGGCTGTGTCCACTCGCCCACGGGAGACGGGCAGGCAGGGCGCAGTGCGGATCTGGCTGTGTCCACTCACCAACGGGAGATGGGCAGGCAAGGCGCAGTGCGGATCTGGCTGTGTCCACTCACCCACGGGAGACGGGCAGAGACGGTACTGTGTGGATCTGGCTATGTCCACTGACCCACGGCAGACGGGCAGGCATGGCGCAGTGCGGATCTGGCTGTGTCGACTCGCCCACGGGAGACGGGCAGGCAGGGCGCAGTGCGGATCTGGCTGTGTCCACTCGCCCACCTGAGACGGGCAGGCAAGGCGCAGTGCGGATCTGGCTGTCTCCACTCACCCACGGGAGACGGGTAGGCAGGGCGCAGTGCGGATCTGGCTGTGTCCACTCATCCACGGGAGATGGGCAGAGACTGTGCTGTGTGGATCTGGCTATGTCCACTGACCCACCACAGACGGGCAGGCAGGGCGCAGTACGGATCTGGGTGTGTCCACTCACCCACAGCAGGCGGTCAGGCAGGGCGCAGTGCGGATCTGGCTGTGTCCACTCACCCACGGCAGACGGTCAGGCAGGGCGCAGTGCGGATCAGGCTGTGTCCACTCGCTCACGGGAGACGGGCAGGCAGGGCGCAGTGCGGATCTGGCTGTGTCCACTCACCCACGGCAGGCGGTCAGGCAGGGCGCAGTGCGGATCTGGCTGTGTCCAATCACCCACGGCAGACGGTCAGGCAGGGCGCAGTGCGGATCTGGCTGTGTCCACTGACCCACGGCAGGCGGTCAGGCAGGGCGCAGTGCGGATCTCGCTGTGTCCACTCACCAACGGCAGACGGTCAGGCAGGGCGCAGTGCGGATCTGGCTGTGTCCACTCACCCACGGCAGACGGGCAGGCAGGGCGCAGTGCGGATCTGGCTGTGTCCACTCGCCCACGGGAGACGGGCAGGCAGGGCGCAGTGCGGATCTGGCTGTGTCCACTCACCCACGGCAGGCGGTCAGGCAGGGCGCAGTGCGGATCTGGCTGTGTCCACTCACCCACGGCAGACGGTCAGGCAGGGCGCAGTGCGGATCTGGCTGTGTCCACTCACCCACGGCAGGCGGTCAGGCAGGGCGCAGTGCGGATCTGGCTGTGTCCACGCACCCACAGCATGCGGTCAGCCAGGGCGCAGTGCGGATCTGGCTGTGTCCACTCACCCACGGGAGACGGGCAGGGCGCAGTGCGGATCTGGCTGTGTCCACTCACCCACGGGAGACGGGCAGGCAGGGCGCAGTGCGGATCTGGCTGTGTCCACTCACCCACGGCAGACGGTCAGGAAGGGCGCAGTGCGGATCTGGCTGTGTCCACTCACCCACGGCAAACGGGCAGGCAGGGCGCAGTGCGGATCTCGCTGTGTCCACTCACCCACGGCAGATGGTCAGGCAGGGCGCAGTGCGGATCTGGCTGTGTCCACTCACCAACGGAAGACGGGTAGGCAGGGCGACGTGCGGATCTGGCTGTGTCCACTCGCCCACGGGAGACGGGCAGGCAGGGCGCAGTGCGGATCTGGCTGTGTCCACTCACCCACGGCAGGCGGTCAGGCAGGGCGCAGTGCGGATCTGGCTGTGTCCACGCACCCACAGCATGCGGTCAGCCAGGGCGCAGTGCGGATCTGGCTGTGTCCACTCACCCACGGGAGACGGGCAGGGCGCAGTGCGGATCTGGCTGTGTCCACTCACCCACGGGAGACCGGCAGGCAGGGCGCAGTGCGGATCTGGCTGTGTCCACTCACCCACGGCAGACGGTCATGCAGGGCGCAGTGCGGATCTGGCTGTGTCCACTCACCCACGGCAGACGGGCAGGCAGGGCTCAGTGCGGATCTCGCTGTGTCCACTCACCCACGGCAGATGGTCAGGCAGGGCGCAGTGCGGATCTGGCTGTGTCCACTCACCAACGGAAGACGGGCAGGCAGGGCGCAGTGCGGATCTGGCTGTGTCCACTCGCCCACGGGAGACGGGCAGGCAGGGCGCAGTGCGGATCTGGCTGTGTCCACTCACCCACGGGAGACGGGCAGGCAGGGCGCAGTGCGGATCTGGCTGTGTCCACTCACCCACGGCAGGCGGTCAGGCAGGGCGCAGTGCGGATCTGGCTGTGTCCACTCACCCACGGCAGGCGGTCAGGCAGGGCGCAGTGCGGATCTGGCTGTGTCCACGCACCCACAACATGCGGTCAGCCAGGGCGCAGTGCGGATCTGGCTGTGTCCACTCACCCACGGGAGACGGGCAGGGCGCAGTGCGGATCTGGCTGTGTCCACTCACCAACGTGAGACGGGCAGGCAAGGCGCAGTGCGGATCCGGCTGTGTCCACTCACACACGGGAGACGGGCAGGCAGGGCGCAGTGCGGATCTGGCTGTGTCCACTCACCCACGGCAGACGGGCAGGCAGGGCGCAGTGCGGATCTGGCTGTGTCCACTCGCCCACGGGAGACGGGCAGGCAGGGCGCAGTGCGGATCTGGCTGTGTCCACTCACCCACGGCAGGCGGTCAGGCAGGGCGCAGTGCGGATCTGGCTGTGTCCACTCACCCACGGCAGACGGTCAGGCAGTGCGCAGTGCGGATCTGGCTGTGTCCACTTACCCACGGCAGGCGGTCAGGCAGGGCGCAGTGCGGATCTGGCTGTGTCCACGCACCCATAGCATGCGGTCAGCCAGGGCGCAGTGCGGATCTGGCTGTGTCCACTCACCACGGGAGACGGGCAGGGCGCAGTGCGGATCTGGCTGTGTCCACTCACCAACGTGAGACGGGCAGGCAAGGCGCAGTGCTGATCCGGCTGTGTCCACTCACCCACGGGAGACGGGCATGCAGGGCGCAGTGCGGATCCGGCTGTGTCCACTCACCCACGGTAGATGGGCAGAGACTGTGCTGTGTGGATCTGGCTATGTCCACTGACCCACGTCAGACGGGCAGGCAGGGCGCAGTGCGGATCTGGCTGTGTCTACTCACCCACGGCAGACGGTCAGACAGGGTGCAGTGCGGCTCTGGCTGTGTCCACTAACCCACGGGAGACGGGCAGGCAGGGCGCAGTGCGGATCTGGATGTGTCCAATCACCCACGTGAGACGGGCAGGCAAGGCTCAGTGCGGATCTGGCTGTGTCCACTCACCCACGGGAGACGGGCAGGCAGGGCGCAGTGCGTATCTGGCTGTGTCCACTCACCCACGAGAGACGGGCAGGCAGGGCGCAGTGCGGATCCGGCTGTGTCCACTCACCCACGGGAGACGGTCATGCAGGGCGCAGTGCGGATCTGGCTGTGTCCACGCACCCACAGCATGCGGTCAGCCAGGGCGCAGTGCGGATCTGGCTGTGTCCACTCACCCACGGCAGACGGTCATGCAGGGCACAGTGCGGATCTGGCTGTGTCCACTCACCCACGGCAGACGGGCAGGCAGGGCTCAGTGCGGATCTCGCTGTGTCCACTCACCCACGGCAGATGGTCAGGCAGGGCGCAGTGCGGATCTGGCTGTGTCCACTCACCAACGGAAGACGGGCAGGCAGGGCGCAGTGCGGATCTGGCTGTGTCCACTCGCCCACGGGAGACGGGCAGGCAGGGCGCAGTGCGGATCTGGCTGTGTCCACTCACCCACGGCAGGCGGTCAGGCAGGGCGCAGTGCGGATCTGGCTGTGTCCACTCACCCACGGCAGACGGTCAGGCAGGGCGCAGTTCGGATCTGGCTGTGTCCACTCACCCACGGCAGGCGGTCAGGCAGGGCGCAGTGCGGATCTGGCTGTGTCCACGCACCCACAGCATGCGGTCAGCCAGGGCGCAGTGCGGATCTGGCTGTGTCCACTCACCCACGGGAGACGGGCAGGGCGCAGTGCGGATCTGGCTGTGTCCACTCACCAACGTGAGACGGGCAGGCAAGGCGCAGTGCGGATCCGGCTGTGTCCACTCACCCACGGGAGACGGGCAGAGACGGTGCTGTGTGTATCTGGCTATGTGCACTGACCCACGGCAGACGGGCAGGCAGGGCGCAGTACGGATCTGGCTGTGTCCACTCACCCAGGGCAAGCGGTCAGGCAGGACGCAGTGCGGATCTGGCTGTGTCCACTCACCCACGGCTGGCGGTCAGTCAGGGCGCAGTGCGGATCTGGCTGTGTCCACTCACGCACGGCAGACGGTCAGGCAGGGCGCAGTGCGGATCTGGCTGTGTCCACTCACCCGCGGGAGACGGGCAGGCAGGGCACAGTGCGGATCTGGCTGTGTCCACTCACCCACGGGAGATGGGAAGGCAGGGCGCAGTGCGGATCTGGCTGTGTCCACTCACCCACGGGAGACAGGCAGGCAGGGCGCAGTGCGGATCTGGCTGTGTCCACTCGCCCACGGGAGACGGGCAGGCAGGGCGCAGTGCGGATCTGGCTGTGTCCACTCGCCCACGGGAGACGGGCAGGCAGGGCGCAGTGCGGATCTGGCTGTGTCCACTCACCCACGGCAGGCGGTCAGGCAGGGCGCAGTGCGGATCTGGCTGTGTCCACTCACCCACGGCAGGCGGTCAGGCAGGGCGCAGTGCGGATCTGGCTGTGTCCACGCACCCACAACATGCGGTCAGCCAGGGCGCAGTGCGGATCTGGCTGTGTCCACTCACCCACGGGAGACGGGCAGGGCGCAGTGCGGATCTGGCTGTGTCCACTCACCAACGTGAGACGGGCAGGCAAGGCGCAGTGCGGATCCGGCTGTGTCCACTCACACACGGGAGACGGGCAGGCAGGGCGCAGTGCGGATCTGGCTGTGTCCACTCACCCACGGCAGACGGGCAGGCAGGGCGCAGTGCGGATCTGGCTGTGTCCACTCGCCCACGGGAGACGGGCAGGCAGGGCGCAGTGCGGATCTGGCTGTGTCCACTCACCCACGGCAGGCGGTCAGGCAGGGCGCAGTGCGGATCTGGCTGTGTCCACTCACCCACGGCAGACGGTCAGGCAGTGCGCAGTGCGGATCTGGCTGTGTCCACTTACCCACGGCAGGCGGTCAGGCAGGGCGCAGTGCGGATCTGGCTGTGTCCACGCACCCATAGCATGCGGTCAGCCAGGGCGCAGTGCGGATCTGGCTGTGTCCACTCACCACGGGAGACGGGCAGGGCGCAGTGCGGATCTGGCTGTGTCCACTCACCCACGGGAGACGGGCAGGCAGGGCGCAGTGCGGATCCGGCTGTGTCCACTCACCCACGGGAGATGGGCAGAGACGGTGCTGTGTGGATCTGGCTATGTCCACTGACCCACGGCAGACGGGCAGGCAGGGCGCAGTACGGATCTGGCTGTGTCCACTCACCCACGGGAGACGGGCAGGCAGGGCGCAGTGCGGATCTGGCTGTGTCCACTCACCCACGGCAGACGGTCATGCAGGGCGCAGTGCGGATCTGGCTGTGTCCACTCACCCACGGCAGACGGGCAGGCAGGGCGCAGTGCGGATCTCGCTGTGTCCACTCACCCACGGCAGATGGTCAGGCAGGGCGCAGTGCGGATCTGGCTGTGTCCACTCACCAACGGAAGACGGGCAGGCAGGGCGCAGTGCGGATCTGGCTGTGTCCACTCGCCCACGGGAGACGGGCAGGCAGGGCGCAGTGCGGATCTGGCTGTGTCCACTCACCCACGGCAGGCGGTCAGGCAGGGCGCAGTGCGGATCTGGCTGTGTCCACTCACCCACGGCAGACGGTCAGGCAGGGCGCAGTTCGGATCTGGCTGTGTCCACTCACCCACGGCAGGCGGTCAGGCAGGGCGCAGTGCGGATCTGGCTGTGTCCACGCACCCACAGCATGCGGTCAGCCAGGGCGCAGTGCGGATCTGGCTGTGTCCACTCACCCACGGGAGACGGGCAGGGCGCAGTGCGGATCTGGCTGTGTCCACTCACCAACGTGAGACGGGCAGGCAAGGCGCAGTGCGGATCCGGCTGTGTCCACTCACCCACGGGAGACGGGCAGAGACGGTGCTGTGTGTATCTGGCTATGTGCACTGACCCACGGCAGACGGGCAGGCAGGGCGCAGTACGGATCTGGCTGTGTCCACTCACCCAGGGCAAGCGGTCAGGCAGGACGCAGTGCGGATCTGGCTGTGTCCACTCACCCACGGCTGGCGGTCAGGCAGGGCGCAGTGCGGATCTGGCTGTGTCCACTCACGCACGGCAGACGGTCAGGCAGGGCGCAGTGCGGATCTGGCTGTGTCCACTCACCCGCGGGAGACGGGCAGGCAGGGCGCAGTGCGGATCTGGCTGTGTCCACTCACCCACGGGAGATGGGAAGGCAGGGCGCAGTGCGGATCTGGCTGTGTCCACTCACCCACGGGAGACGGGCAGGCAAGGCTCAGTGCGGATCTGGCTGTGTCCACTCACCCACGGGAGACGGGCAGGCAGGGCGCAGTGCGTATCTGGCTGTGTCCACTCACCCACGGGAGACGGGCAGGCAAGGCGCAGTGAGGATCTTGCTGTGTCCACTCGCCCACGGGAGACGGGCAGGCAGGGCGCAGTGCGGATCTGGCTGTGTCAACTCACCCACGGCAGACGGGCAGGCAGGGCGCAGTGCGGATCCGGCTGTGTCCACTCACCCACGGGAGACGGGCAGAGACGGTGCTGTGTGGATCTGGCTATGTCCACTGACCCACGGCAGACGGGCACGCAGGGCGCAGTACGGATCTGGCTGTGTCCCCTCTCCCACGGCAGGCGGTCAGGCAGGGTACAATGCGGATCTGGCTGTGTCCACTCACCCACGGGAGACGGGCAGGCAGGGCGCAGTGCGGATCTGGCTGTGTCCACTCACCCACGGGAGACGGGCAGGCAGGGCGCAGTGCGGATCTGGCTGTGTCCACTCACCCACGGGAGACGGGCAGGCTGGGCGCAGTTCGGATCTGGCTGTGTCCACTCACCCACGGGAGACAGGAAGGCAGGGCGCAGTGCGGATCTGGCTGTGTCCACTCACCCACGGGAGACGGGCAGGCATGGCGCAGTGCGGATCTCGCTGTGTCCACTCACCCACGGCAGACGGTCAGGCAGGGCGCAGTGCGGATCTGGCTGTGTCCACTCACCCACGGCAGACTGGCCGGCAGGGCGCAGTGCGGATCTGGCTGTGTCCACTCGCCCACGGGAGACGGGCAGGCAGTGCGCAGTGCGGATCTGGCTGTGTCCACTCACCCACGGCAGGCGGTCAGGTAGGGCGCAGTGCGGATCTAGCTGTGTCCACTCACCCACGGCAGACGGTCAGGCAGGGCGCAGTGCGGATCTGGCTGTGTCCACTCACCCACGGCAGGCGGTCAGGCAGGGTGCAGTGCGGATCTCGCTGTGTCCACGCACCCACAGCATGCGGTCAGCCAGGGCGCAGTGCGGATCTGGCTGTGTCCACTCACCCACGGCAGGCGCTCAGGCAGGGCGCAGTGCGGATCTGGCTGTGTCCACTCACCCAGGGGAGACGGGCAGGCAAGGCGCAGTGTGGACCTGGCTGTGTCCACTCACCCACGGGAGACGGGCAGAGAGTGTGCTGTGTGGATATGGCTATGTCCACTGACCCACGGAAAATGGGCAGGCAGGGCGCAGTGCAGATCTGGCTGTGTCCACTCACCCACAGCAGATGGTCAGGCAGGGTGCAGTGCGGATCTGGCTGTGTCCACTCACCCACGGGAGACGGGCAGGCAGGGCGCAGTGCGGAGCTGGCTGTGTCCACTCACCAACGTGAGTCGGGCAGGCAAGGCGCAGTGCGGATCTGGCTGTGTCCACTCACACACGGGAGACGGGCAGGCAGGGCGCAGTGCGGATCTGGCTGTGTCCACTCACCCACGGGAGATGGGCAGAGACTGTGCTGTGTGGATCTGGCTATGTCCACTGACCCACGGCAGACGGGCAGGCAGGGTACAGTACGGATCTGGCTGTGTCCACTCACCCACGGGAAACGGGCAGGCAGGGCGCAGTGCGGATCTGGCTGTGTCCACTCGCCCACGGGAGACGGGCAGGCAGGGCGCAGTGCGGATCTGGCTGTGTCCACTCACCCACGGGAGACGGGCAGGCAGGGCGGAGTGTGGATCCGGCTGTGTCCACTCACAGACGGGAGATGGGCAGAGACGGTGCTGTGTGGATCTGGCTATGTCCACTGACCCACGGCAGACGGGCAGGCAGGGCGCAGTACGGACCTGACTGTGTCCACTCACCCACAGCAGGCGGTCAGGCAGGGCGCAGTGCGGATCTGGCTGTGTCCACTCACCCACGGCAGGCGGTCAGGCAGGGCGCAGGGCGGATCTGGCTGTGTCCACTCACCCACGGGAGACGGGCAGGCAGGGCGCATTGCGGATGCGGCTGCGTCCACTCACCCATGGGAGATGGGCAGAGACGATGCTGTGTGGATCTGGCTATGTGCACTGACCCACGGCAGACGGGCAGGCAGGGCGCAATATGGATCTGGCTGTGTCCACTCACCCACGGCAGGCAGTCAGGCAGGGCGCAGTGCGGATCTGGCTGTGTCCACTCACCCACGGCAGGCGGTCAGGCAGGGCGCAGTGCGGATCTGGATGTGTCCACTCACGCACGGCAGACGGTCAGGCAGGGCGCAGTGCGGATCTGGCTGTGTCCACTCGCCCACGGGAGACCGGCAGGCAGGGCGCAGAGCGGATCTGGCTGTGTCCACTCACCCACGGCAGACGGACAGGCAGGGCGCAGTGTGGATCTGGCTGTGTCCACTCACCCACGGCAGACGGTCATGCAGGGCGCAGTGCGGATCTGGCTGTGTCCACTCACCCACGGCAGACGGGCAGGCAGGGCGCAGTGCGGATCTCGCTGTGTCCACTCACCCACGGCAGACGGTCAGGCAGGGCGCAGTGCGGAACTGGCTGTGTCCACTCACCAACGGAAGACGGGCAGGCAGGGCGCAGTGCGGATCTGGCTGTGTCCACTCGCCCACGGGAGACGGGCAGGCAGGGCGCAGTGCGGATCTGGCTGTGTCCACTCACCCACGGCAGGCGGTAAGGCAGGGCGCAGTACGGATCTGGCTGTGTCCACTCACCCACGGCAGACGGTCAGGCAGGGCGCAGTTCGGATCTGGCTGTGTCCACTCACCCACGGCAGGCGGTCAGGCAGGGCGCAGTGCGGATCTGGCTGTGTCCACGCACCCACAGCATGCGGTCAGCCAGGGCGCAGTGCGGATTTGGCTGTGTCCACTCACCCACGGGAGACGGGCAGGGCGCACTGCGGATCTGGCTGTGTCCACTCACCAAAGTGAGACGGGCAGGCAAGGCGCAGTGCGGATCCGGCTGTGTCCACTCACCCACGGGAGACAGGCAGAGACGGTGCTGTGTGGATCTGGCTATGTGCACTGACCCACGGCAGACGGGCAGGCAGGGCGCAGTACGGATCTGGCTGTGTCCACTCACCCAGGGCAAGCGGTCAGGCAGGACGCAGTGCGGATCTGGCTATGTCCACTCACCCACGGCTGGGGGTCAGTCCGGGCGCAGTGCGGATCTGGCTGTGTCCACTCACGCACGGCAGACGGTCAGGCAGGGCGCAGTGCGGATCTGGCTGTGTCCACTCACCCGCGGGAGACGGGCAGGCAGGGCGCAGTGCGGATCTGGCTGTGTCCACTCACCCACGGGAGATGGGCAGGCAGGGCGCAGTGCGGATCTGGCTGTGTCCACTCACCCACTGGAGACAGGCAGGCAGGGCGCAGTGCGGATCTGGCTGTGTCCACTCGCCCAGGGGAGACGGGCAGGCAGGGCGCAGTGCGGATCTGGCTGTGTCCACTCGCCCACGGGAGACGGGCAGGCAGGGCGCAGTGCGGATCTGGCTGTGTCCACTCACCCATGGGAGACGGGCAGGCAGGGCGCAGTGTGGATCCGGCTGTTTCCACTCACAGACGGGAGATGGGCAGAGACGGTGCTGTGTGGATCTGGCTATGTCCACTGACCCACCACAGACGGGCAGGCATGGCGCAGTACAGATCTGGCTGTGTCCACTCACCCACAGCAGGCGGTCAGGCAGGGCGCAGTGCGGATCTGGCTGTGTCCACTCACCCACGGCAGACGGTCAGGCAGGGCGCAGTGCGGATCTGGCTGTGTCCACTCGCTCACGGGAGACGGGCATGCAGGGCGCAGTGCGGATCCGGCTGTGTCCACTCACCCACGGTAGATGGGCAGAGACTGTGCTGTGTGGATCTGGCTATGTCCACTGACCCACGTCAGACGGGCAGGCAGGGCGCAGTGCGGATCTGGCTGTGTCTACTCACCCACGGCAGACGGTCAGACAGGGTGCAGTGCGGATCTCGCTGTGTCCACTCACCCACGGGAGACGGGCAGGCAGGGCGCAGTGTGGATCCGGCTGTGTCCACTCACAGACGGGAGATGGGCAGAGACGGTGCTGTGTGGATCTGGCTCTGTCCACTGACCCACGGCAGACGGGCAGGCAGGGCGCAGTACGGATCTGGCTGTGTCCACTCACCGACAGCAGGCGGTCAGGCAGGGCGCAGTGCGGATCTGGCTGTGTCCACTCACCCACCGCAGCCGGGCAGGCAGGGCGCAGTACGGATCTGGCTGTGTCCACTCACCCACGGCAGGCGGTCAGGCAGGGTGCAGTGCGGATCTGGCTGTGTCCACTCACCCACGGCAGGCGGTCAGGCAGGACGCAGTGCGGATTTGGCTGTGTCCACTCACCCACGGCTGGCGGTCAGGCAGGGCGCAGTGCGGATCTGGCTGTGTCCACTCACGCACGGCACACGGTCAGGCAGGGCGCAGTGCGGATCTGGCTGTGTCCACTCACCCGCGGGAGACGGGCAGGCAGGGCGCAGTGCGGATCTGGCTGTGTCCACTCACCCACGGGACAGGGGCAGGCAGGGCGCAGTGCGGATCTGGCTGTGTCCACTCACCCACGGGAGACGGGCAGGCAGGGCGCAGTGCGGATCTGGCTGTGTCCACTCTCCCACGGGAGACGGGCAGGCAGGGCGCAGTGCGGATCTGGCTGTGTCCACTCACCCACGGGAGATGGGCAGGCAAGGCGCAGTGCGGATCTGGCTGTGTCCACTCACCCACGGGAGACGGGCAGAGACGGTGTTTTGTGGATCTGGCTATGTCCACTGACCCACGGCAGACGGGCAGGCAGGGCGCAGTGCGGATCTGGCTGTGTCGACTCGCCCACGGGAGACGGGCAGGCAGGGCGCAGTGCGGATCTGGCTGTGTCCACTCGCCCACCTGAGACGGGCAGGCAAGGCGCAGTGCGGATCTGGCTGTGTCCACTCACCCACGGGAGACGGGCAGGCAGGGCGCAGTGCGGATCTGGCTGTGTCCACTCACCCACGGGAGATGGGCAGAGACTGTGCTGTGTGGATCTGGCTATGTCCACTGACCCACGGCAGACGGGCAGGCAGGGTACAGTACGGATCTGGCTGTGTCCACTCACCCACGGGAGACGGGCAGGCAGGGCGCAATGCGGATCTGGCTGTGTCCACTCACCCACGGCAGACGGGCAGGCAGGGCGCAGTGCGGATCTGGCTGTGTCCACTCGCCCACGGGAGACGGGCAGGCAGGGCGCAGTGCGGATCTGGCTGTGTCCACTCACCCACGGCAGACGGTCAGGCAGGGCGCAGTGCGGATCTGGCTGTGTCCACTCACCCACGGCAGACGGGCAGGCAGGGCGCAGTGTGGATCTGGCTGTGTCCACTCACCCACGGCAGACGGTCAGGCAGGGCGCAGTGCGGATCTGGCTGTGTCCACTCACCCACGGCAGACGGGCAGGCAGGGCGCAGTGCGGATCTGGCTGTGTCCACTCGCCCACGGGAGACGGGCAGGCAGGGCGCAGTGCGGATCTTGCTGTGTCCACTGACCCACGGCAGGCGGTCAGGCAGGGCGCAGTGCGGATCTGGCTGTGTCCACTCACCCACGGCAGACGGTCAGGCAGGGCGCAGTGCGGATCTGGCTGTGTCCACTCACCCACGGGAGATGGGCAGAGACTGTGCTGTGTGGATCTGGCTATGTCCACTGACCCACGTCAGACAGGCAGGCAGGGCGCAGTGCGGATCTGGCTGTGTCTACTACCCACGGCAGACGGTAAGACAGGGTGCAGTGCGGATCTGGCTGTGTCCACTCACCCACGGGAGACGGGCAGGCAGGGCGCAGTGCGGATCTGGATGTGTCCACTCACCCATGTGAGACGGGCAGGCAAGGCTCAGTGCGGATCTGGCTGTGTCCACTCACCCACGGGAGACGGGCAGGCAGGGCGCAGTGCGTATCTGGCTGTGTCCACTCACACACGGGAGACGGGCAGGCAAGGCGCAGTGCGGATCTGGCTGTGTCCACTCGCCCACGGGAGACGGGCAGGCAGGGGGCAGTGCGGATCCGGCTGTGTCCACTCACCCACGGGAGACCGGCACAGACGGTGCTGTGTGGATCTGGCTATGTCCACTGACCCACGGCAGACGGGCAGGCAGGGCGCAGTACGGATCTGGCTGTGTGCACTCACCCACGGCAGGCGGTCAGGTAGGGTACAATGCGGATCTGGCTGTGTCCACTCACCCACGGGATACGGGCAGGCAGGGCGCAGTGCGGATCTGGCTGTGTCCACTCACCCACAGGAGACGGTCAGGCAGGGCGCAGTGCGGATCTGGCTGTGTCCACTCACCCACGGGAGACGGGCAGGCAGGACGCAGTGCGGATCTGGCTGTGTCCACTCACCCACGGGAGACGGGCAGGCAGGGCGCAGTGCGGATCTGGCTGTGTCCACTCACCCACGGGAGACGGGCAGGCAGGGCGCAGTGCGGATCTGGCTGTGTCCACTCACCCACGGGAGACGGGCAGGCAGGGCGCAGTGCGGATCTGGCTGTGTCCACTCACCCACGGGAGACGGGCAGGCAGGGCGCAGTGTGGATCCGGCTGTGTCCACTCACAGACGGGAGATGGGCAGAGACGGTGCTGTGTGGATCTGGCTCTGTCCACTGACCCACGGCAGACGGGCAGGCAGGGCGCAGTACAGATCTGGCTGTGTCCACTCACCCACAGCAGGCGGTCAGGCAGGGCGCAGTGCGAATCTGGCTGTGTCCACTCACCCACGGCAGCCGGGCAGGCAGGGCGCAGTACGGATCTGGCTGTGTCCACTCACCCACGGCAGGCGGTCAGACAGGGTGCAGTGCGGATCTGGCTGTGTCCACTCACCCACGGCAGGCGGTCAGGCAGGACGCAGTGCGGATTTGGCTGTGACCACTCACCCACGGCTGGCGGTCAGGCAGGGCGCAGTGCGGATCTGGCTGTGTCCACTCACGCACGGCACACGGTCAGGCAGGGCGCAGTGCGGATCTGGCTGTGTACACTCACCCGCGGGAGACGGGCAGGCAGGGCGCAGTGCGGATCTGGCTGTGTCCACTCACCACGGGACAGGGGCAGGCAGGGCGCAGTGCGGATCTGGCTGTGTCCACTCACCCACGGGAGACGGGCAGGCAGGGCGCAGTGCGGATCTGGCTGTGTCCACTCTCCCACGGGAGACGGGCAGGCAGGGCGCAGTGCGGATCTGGCTGTGTCCACTCACCAACGGGAGATGGGCAGGCAAGGCGCAGTGCGGATCTGGCTGTGTCCACTCACCCACGGGAGACGGGCAGAGACGGTGCTGTGTGGATCTGGCTATGTCCACTGACCCACGGCAGACGGGCAGGCAGGGCGCAGTGCGGATCTGGCTGTGTCGACTCGCCCACGGGAGACGGGCAGGCAGGGCGCAGTGCGGATCTGGCTGTGTCCACTCGCCCACCTGAGACGGGCAGGCAAGGCGCAGTGCGGATCTGGCTGTCTCCACTCACCCACGGGAGACGGGCAGGCAGGGCGCAGTGCGGATCTGGCTGTGTCCACTCACCCACGGGAGATGGGCAGAGACTGTGCTGTGTGGATCTGGCTATGTCCACTGACCCACCACAGACGGGCAGGCAGGGCGCAGTACGGATCTGGGTGTGTCCACTCACCCACAGCAGGCGGTCAGGCAGGGCGCAGTGCGGATCTGGCTGTGTCCACTCACCCACGGCAGACGGTCAGGCAGGGCGCAGTGCGGATCTGGCTGTGTCCACTCGCTCACGGGAGACGGGCAGGCAGGGCGCAGTGTGGATCTGGCTGTGTCCACTCACCCACGGCTGGCGGTCAGGCAGGGCGCAGTGCGGATCTGGCTGTGTCCACTCACCCACGGCAGACGGTCAGGCAGGGCGCAGTGCGGATCTGGCTGTGTCCACTGACCCACGGCAGGCGGTCAGGCAGGGCGCAGTGCGGATCTCGCTGTGTCCACTCACCAACGGCAGACGGTCATGCAGGGCGCAGTGCGGATCTGGCTGTGTCCACTCACCCACGGCAGACGGGCAGGCAGGGCGCAGTGCGGATCTGGCTGTGTCCACTCGCCCACGGGAGACGGGCAGGCAGGGCGCAGTGCGGATCTGGCTGTGTCCACTCACCCACGGCAGGCGGTCAGGCAGGGCGCAGTGCGGATCTGGCTGTGTCCACTCACCCACGGCAGGCGGTCAGGCAGGGCGCAGTGCGGATCTGGCTGTGTCCACGCACCCACAGCATGCGGTCAGCCAGGGCGCAGTGCGGATCTGGCTGTGTCCACTCACCCACGGGAGACGGGCAGGGCGCAGTGCGGATCTGGCTGTGTCCACTCACCCACGGGAGACGGGCAGGCAGGGCGCAGTGCGGATCTGGCTGTGTCCACTCACCCACGGCAGACGGTCAGGCAGGGCGCAGTGCGGATCTGGCTGTGTCCACTCACCCACGGCAGACGGGCAGGCAGGGCGCAGTGCGGATCTCGCTGTGTCCACTCACCCACGGCAGATGGTCAGGCAGGGCGCAGTGCGGATCTGGCTGTGTCCACTCACCAACGGAAGACGGGTAGGCAGGGCGCAGTGCGGATCTGGCTGTGTCCACTCGCCCACGGGAGACGGGCAGGCAGGGCGCAGTGCGGATCTGGCTGTGTCCACTCACCCACGGCAGGCGGTCAGGCAGGGCGCATTTCGGATCTGGCTGTGTCCACGCACCCACAGCATGCGGTCAGCCAGGGCGCAGTGCGGATCTGGCTGTGTCCACTCACCCACGGGAGACGGGCAGGGCGCAGTGCGGATCTGGCTGTGTCCACTCACCCACGGGAGACCGGCAGGCAGGGCGCAGTGCGGATCTGGCTGTGTCCACTCACCCATGGCAGACGGTCATGCAGGGCGCAGTGCGGATCTGGCTGTGTCCACTCACCCACGGCAGACGGGCAGGCAGGGCTCAGTGCGGATCTCGCTGTGTCCACTCACCCACGGCAGATGGTCAGGCAGGGCGCAGTGCGGATCTGGCTGTGTCCACTCACCAACGGAAGACGGGCAGGCAGGGCGCAGTGCGGATCTGGCTGTGTCTACTCGCCCACGGGAGACGGGCAGGCAGGGCGCAGTGCGGATCTGGCTGTGTCCACTCACCAACGGGAGATGGGCAGGCAAGGCGCAGTGCGGATCTGGCTGTGTCCACTCACCCACGGGAGACGGGCAGAGACGGTGCTGTGTGGATCTGGCTATGTCCACTGACCCACGGCAGACGGGCAGGCAGGGCGCAGTGCGGATCTGGCTGTGTCGACTCGCCCACGGGAGACGGGCAGGCAGGGCGCAGTGCGGATCTGGCTGTGTCCACTCGCCCACCTGAGACGGGCAGGCAAGGCGCAGTGCGGATCTGGCTGTCTCCACTCACCCACGGGAGACGGGCAGGCAGGGCGCAGTGCGGATCTGGCTGTGTCCACTCATCCACGGGAGATGGGCAGAGACTGTGCTGTGTGGATCTGGCTATGTCCACTGACCCACCACAGACGGGCAGGCAGGGCGCAGTACGGATCTGGGTGTGTCCACTCACCCACAGCAGGCGGTCAGGCAGGGCGCAGTGCGGATCTGGCTGTGTCCACTCACCCACGGCAGACGGTCAGGCAGGGCGCAGTGCGGATCAGGCTGTGTCCACTCGCTCACGGGAGACGGGCAGGCAGGGCGCAGTGCGGATCTGGCTGTGTCCACTCACCCACGGTAGGCGGTCAGGCAGGGCGCAGTGCGGATCTGGCTGTGTCCACTCACCCACGGCAGACGGTCAGGCAGGGCGCAGTGCGGATCTGGCTGTGTCCACTGGCCCACGGCAGGCGGTCAGGCAGGGCGCAGTGCGGATCTCGCTGTGTCCACTCACCAACGGCAGACGGTCAGGCAGGGCGCAGTGCGGATCTGGCTGTGTACACTCACCCACGGCAGACGGGCAGGCAGGGCGCAGTGCGGATCTGGCTGTGTCCACTCGCCCACGGGAGACGGGCAGGCAGGGCGCAGTGCGGATCTGGCTGTGTCCACTCACCCACGGCAGGCGGTCAGGCAGGGCGCAGTGCGGATCTGGCTGTGTCCACTCACCCACGGCAGACGGTCAGGCAGGGCGCAGTGCGGATCTGGCTGTGTCCACTCACCCACGGCAGGCGGTCAGGCAGGGCGCAGTGCGGATCTGGCTGTGTCCACGCACCCACAGCATGCGGTCAGCCAGGGCGCAGTGCGGATCTGGCTGTGTCCACTCACCCACGGGAGACGGGCAGGGCGCAGTGCGGATCTGGCTGTGTCCACTCACCCACGGGAGACGGGCAGGCAGGGCGCAGTGCGGATCTGGCTGTGTCCACTCACCAACGGCAGACGGTCAGGCAGGGCGCAGTGCGGATCTGGCTGTGTCCACTCACCCACGGCAAACGGGCAGGCAGGGCGCAGTGCGGATCTCGCTGTGTCCACTCACCCACGGCAGATGGTCAGGCAGGGCGCAGTGCGGATCTGGCTGTGTCCACTCACCAACGGAAGACGGGTAGGCAGGGCGACGTGCGGATCTGGCTGTGTCCACTCGCCCACGGGAGACGGGCAGGCAGGGCGCAGTGCGGATCTGGCTGTGTCCACTCACCCACGGCAGGCGGTCAGGCAGGGCGCAGTGCGGATCTGGCTGTGTCCACGCACCCACAGCATGCGGTCAGCCAGGGCGCAGTGCGGATCTGGCTGTGTCCACTCACCCACGGGAGACGGGCAGGGTGCAGTGCGGATCTGGCTGTGTCCACTCACCCACGGGAGACCGGCAGGCAGGGCGCAGTGCGGATCTGGCTGTGTCCACTCACCCACGGCAGACGGTCATGCAGGGCGCAGTGCGGATCTGGCTGTGTCCACTCACCCACGGCAGACGGGCAGGCAGGGCTCAGTGCGGATCTCGCTGTGTCCACTCACCCACGGCAGATGGTCAGGCAGGGCGCAGTGCGGATCTGGCTGTGTCCACTCACCAACGGAAGACGGGCAGGCAGGGCGCAGTGCGGATCTGGCTGTGTCCACTCACCCACGGGAGACGGGCAGGCAGGGCGCAGTGCGGATCTGGCTGTGTCCACTCACCCACGGCAGGCGGTCAGGCAGGGCGCAGTGCGGATCTGGCTGTGTCCACTCACCCACGGCAGACGGTCAGGCAGGGCGCAGTTCGGATCTGGCTGTGTCCACTCACCCACGGCAGGCGGTCAGGCAGGGCGCAGTGCGGATCTGGCTGTGTCCACGCACCCACAGCATGCGGTCAGCCAGGGCGCAGTGCGGATCTGGCTGTGTCCACTCACCCACGGGAGACGGGCAGGGCGCAGTGCGGATCTGGCTGTGTCCACTCACCAACGTGAGACGGGCAGGCAAGGCGCAGTGCGGATCCGGCTGTGTCCACTCACCCACGGGAGACGGGCAGAGACGGTGCTGTGTGTATCTGGCTATGTGCACTGACCCACGGCAGACGGGCAGGCAGGGCGCAGTACGGATCTGGCTGTGTCCACTCACTCAGGGCAAGCGGTCAGGCAGGACGCAGTGCGGATCTGGCTGTGTCCACTCACCCACGGCTGGCGGTCAGGCAGGGCGCAGTGCGGATCTGGCTGTGTCCACTCACGCACGGCAGACGGTCAGGCAGGGCGCAGTGCGGATCTGGCTGTGTCCACTCACCCGCGGGAGACGGGCAGGCAGGGCGCAGTGCGGATCTGGCTGTGTCCACTCACCCACGGGAGATGGGAAGGCAGGGCGCAGTGCGGATCTGGCTGTGTCCACTCACCCACGGGAGACAGGCAGGCAGGGCGCAGTGCGGATCTGGCTGTGTCCACTCGCCCACGGGAGACGGGCAGGCAGGGCGCAGTGCGGATCTGGCTGTGTCCACTCGCCCACGGGAGACGGGCAGGCAGGGCGCAGTGCGGATCTGGCTGTGTCCACTCACCCACGGCAGGCGGTCAGGCAGGGCGCAGTGCGGATCTGGCTGTGTCCACTCACCCACGGCAGGCGGTCAGGCAGGGCGCAGTGCGGATCTGGCTGTGTCCACGCACCCACAACATGCGGTCAGCCAGGGCGCAGTGCGGATCTGGCTGTGTCCACTCACCCACGGGAGACGGGCAGGGCGCAGTGCGGATCTGGCTGTGTCCACTCACCAACGTGAGACGGGCAGGCAAGGCGCAGTGCGGATCCGGCTGTGTCCACTCACACACGGGAGACGGGCAGGCAGGGCGCAGTGCGGATCTGGCTGTGTCCACTCACCCACGGCAGACGGGCAGGCAGGGCGCAGTGCGGATCTGGCTGTGTCCACTCGCCCACGGGAGACGGGCAGGCAGGGCGCAGTGCGGATCTGGCTGTGTCCACTCACCCACGGCAGGCGGTCAGGCAGGGCGCAGTGCGGATCTGGCTGTGTCCACTCACCCACGGCAGACGGTCAGGCAGTGCGCAGTGCGGATCTGGCTGTGTCCACTTACCCACGGCAGGCGGTCAGGCAGGGCGCAGTGCGGATCTGGCTGTGTCCACGCACCCATAGCATGCGGTCAGCCAGGGCGCAGTGCGGATCTGGCTGTGTCCACTCACCACGGGAGACGGGCAGGGCGCAGTGCGGATCTGGCTGTGTCCACTCACCAACGTGAGACGGGCAGGCAAGGCGCAGTGCTGATCCGGCTGTGTCCACTCACCCACGGGAGACGGGCATGCAGGGCGCAGTGCGGATCCGGCTGTGTCCACTCACCCACGGTAGATGGGCAGAGACTGTGCTGTGTGGATCTGGCTATGTCCACTGACCCACGTCAGACGGGCAGGCAGGGCGCAGTGCGGATCTGGCTGTGTCTACTCACCCACGGCAGACGGTCAGACAGGGTGCAGTGCGGCTCTGGCTGTGTCCACTCACCCACGGGAGACGGGCAGGCAGGGCGCAGTGCGGATCTGGATGTGTCCAATCACCCACGTGAGACGGGCAGGCAAGGCTCAGTGCGGATCTGGCTGTGTCCACTCACCCACGGGAGACGGGCAGGCAGGGCGCAGTGCGTATCTGGCTGTGTCCACTCACCCACGAGAGACGGGCAGGCAGGGCGCAGTGCGGATCCGGCTGTGTCCACTCACCCACGGGAGACGGGCAGAGACGGTGCTGTGTGGATCTGGCTATGTCCACTGACCCACGGCAGACGGGCAGGCAGGGCGCAGTACGGATCTGGCTGTGTCCACTCTCCCACGGCAGGCGGTCTGGCAGGGTACAATGCGGATCTGGCTGTGTCCACTCACCCACGGGAGACGGGCAGGCAGGGCGCAGTGCGGATCTGGCTGTGTCCACTCACCCATGGCAGACGGTCAGGCAGGGCGCAGTGCGGATCTGGCTGTGTCCACTCACCCACGGGAGACGGGCAGGCAGCACGCAGTGCGGATCCGGCTGTGTCCACTCACCCACGGGAGACGGGCAGGCAGGGCGCAGTGCGGATCTGGCTGTTTCCACTCGCCAACGGCAGACGGGCAGGCAGGGCGCAGTGCGGATCTGGCTGTGTCCACTCACCCACGTCAGACGGTGAGACAGTGTGCAGTGCGGATCTGGCTGTGTCCACTCACCCATGGGAGACGGGCAGGCAGGGCGCAGTGTGGATCTGGCTGTGTCCACTCACCAACGGCAGACGGTCAGGCAGGGCGCAGTGCGGATCTGGCTGTGTCCACTCACCCACGGCAGGCGGTCAGGCAGGGCGCAGTGCGGATCTGGCTTGTCCACTCACCCACGGCAGCCGGGCAGGCAGGGCGCAGTGCGGATCTGGCTGTGTCCACTCACCCACGGCAGGCGGTCAGGCAGGGTGCAGTGCGGATCTGGCTGTGTCCACTCACCCACGGGAGACGGGCAGGCAGGGCGCAGTGCGGATCTCGCTGTGTCCACACACCCACGGGAGACGGGCAGGCAGGGCGCAGTGCGGATCTGGCTGTGTCCACTCACCCACGGGAGACGGGCAGGCAGGGCGCAGTGCGGATCTGGCTGTGTCCACTCACCCACGGGAGACGGGCAGGCAGGGCGCAGTGTGGATCCGGCTGTGTCCACTCACAGACGGGAGATGGGCAGAGACGGTGCTGTGTGGATCTGGCTCTGTCCACTGACCCACGGCAGACGGGCAGGCAGGGCGCAGTACGGATCTGGCTGTGTCCACTCACCCACAGCATCGGTCAGGCAGGGCGCAGTGCGTATCTGTCTGTGTCCTCTCACCCACGGCAGCCGGGCAGGCAGGGCGCAGTACGGATCTGGCTGTGTCCACTCACCCACGGCAGGCGGTCAGGCAGGGTGCAGTGCGGATCTGGCTGTGTTCACTCACCCACGGCAGGCGGTCAGGCAGGACGCAGTGCGGATTTGGCTGTGTCCACTCACCCACGGCTGGCGGTCAGGCAGGGCGCAGTGCGGATCTGGCTGTGTCCACTCACGCACGGCAGACGGTCAGGCAGGGCGCAGTGCGGATCTGGCTGTGTCCACTCACCCGCGGGAGACGGGCAGGCAGGGCGCAGTGCGGATCTGGCTGTGTCCACTCACCCACGGGAGAGGGGCAGGCAGGGCGCAGTGCGGATTTGGCTGTGTCCACTCACCCACGGGAGACGGGCAGGCAGGGCGCAGTGCGGATCTGGCTGTGTCCACTCTCCCACGGGAGACGGGCAGGCAGGGCGCAGTGCGGATCTGGCTGTGTCCACTCACCCACGGGAGATGGGCAGGCAAGGCGCAGTGCGGATCTGGCTGTGTCCACTCACCCACGGGAGACGGGCAGAGACGGTGCTGTGTGGATCTGGCTATGTCCACTGACCCACGGCAGACGGGCATGCAGGGCGCAGTGCGGATCTGGCTGTGTCGACTCGCCCACGGGAGACGGGCAGGCAGGGCGCAGTGCGGATCTGGCTGTGTCCACTCGCCCACCTGAGACGGGCAGGCAAGGCGCAGTGCGGATCTGGCTGTGTCCACTCACCCACGGGAGAAGGGCAGGCAGGGCGCAGTGCGGATCTGGCTGTGTCCACTCACCCACGGGAGACGGGCAGGCAGGGCGCAGTGCGGATCCGGCTGTGTCCACTCACCCACGGGAGATGGGCAGAGACGGTGCTGTGTGGATCTGGCTATGTCCACTGACCCACGGCAGACGGGCAGGCAGGGCGCAGTACGGATCTGGCTGTGTCCACTCACCCACGGCAGGCGGTCAGGCAGGGTACAATGCGGATCTGGCTGTGTCCACTCACCCACGGGAGACGGGTAGGCAGGGCGCAGTGCGGATCTGGCTGTGTCCACTCACCCACGGGAGACGGGCAGGCAGGGCGCAGTGCGGATCTGGCTGTGTCCACTCACCCACGGGAGACAGGCAGGCAGGGCGCAGTGCGGATCTGGCTGTGTCCACTCACCCACGGCAGACGGTCAGGCAGGGCGCAGTGCGGATCTGGCTGTGTCCACTCACCCACGGCAGGCGGTCAGGCAGGGCGCAGTGCGGATCCGGCTGTGTCCACTCACCCACGGCAGCCGGGCAGGCAGGGCGCAGTACGGATCTGGCTGTGTCCACTCACCCACGGCAGGCGATCAGGCAGGGTGCAGTGCGGATCTGGCTGTGTCCACTCACCCACGGGAGACGGGCTGGCAGGGCGCAGTGCGGATCTGGCTGTGTCCACTCACCCACGGGAGACGGGCAGGCAGGGCGCAGTGCGGATCTGGCTGTGTCCACTCACCCACGGGAGACGGGCAGGCAGGGCGCAGTGCGGATCTGGCTGTGTCCACTCACCCACGGGAGACGGGCAGGCAGGGCGCAGTGTGGATCCGGCTGTGTCCACTCACAGACGGGAGATGGGCAGAGACGGTGCTGTGTGGATCTGGCTCTGTCCACTGACCCACGGCAGACGGGCAGGCAGGGCGCAGTACGGATCTGGCTGTGTCCACTCACCAACAGCAGGCGGTCAGGCAGGGCGCAGTGCGAATCTGGCTGTGTCCACTCACCCACGGCAGCCGGGCAGGCAGGGCGCAGTACGGATCTGGCTGTGTCCACTCACCCACGGCAGGCGGTCAGGCAGGGTGCAGTGCGGATCTGGCTGTGTCCACTCACCCACGGCAGGCGGTCAGGCAGGACGCAGTGCGGATTTGGTTGTGACCACTCACCCACGGCTGGCGGTCAGGCAGGGCGCAGTGCGGATCTGGCTGTGTCCACTCACGCACGGCACACGGTCAGGCAGGGCGCAGTGCGGATCTGGCTGTGTACACTCACCCGCGGGAGACGGGCAGGCAGGGCGCAGTGCGGATCTGGCTGTGTCCACGCACCCACAGCATGCGGTCAGCCAGGGCGCAGTGCGGATCTGGCTGTGTCCACTCACCCACGGGAGACGGGCACGGCGCAGTGCGGATCTGGCTGTGTCCACTCACCAACGTGAGACGGGCAGGCAAGGCGCAGTGCGGATCCGGCTGTGTCCACTCACACACGGGAGACGGGCAGGCAGGGCGCAGTGCGGATCTGGCTGTGTCCACTCACCCACGGCAGACGGGCAGGCAGGGCGCAGTGCGGATCTGGCTGTGTCCACTCGCCCACGGGAGACGGGCAGGCAGGGCGCAGTGCGGATCTGGCTGTGTCCACTCACCCACGGCAGGCGGTCAGGCAGGGCGCAGTGCGGATCTGGCTGTGTCCACTCACCCACGGCAGACGGTCAGGCAGGGCGCAGTGCGGATCTGGCTGTGTCCACTCACCCAGGGCAGGCGGTCAGGCAGGGCGCAGTGCGGATCTGGCTGTGTCCACGCACCCATAGCATGCGGTCAGCCAGGGCGCAGTGCGGATCTGGCTGTGTCCACTCACCCACGGGAGACGGGCAGGGCGCAGTGCGGATCTGGCTGTGTCCACTCACCAACGTGAGACGGGCAGGCACGGCGCAGTGCGGATCCGGCTGTGTCCACTCACCCACGGGAGACGGGCATGCAGGGCGCAGTGCGGATCCGGCTGTGTCCACTCACCCACGGTAGATGGGCAGAGACTGTGCTGTGTGGATCTGGCTATGTCCACTGACCCACGTCAGACGGGCAGGCAGGGCGCAGTGCGGATCTGGCTGTGTCTACTCACCCACGGCAGACGGTCAGACAGGGTGCAGTGTGGATCTGGCTGTGTCCACTCACCCACGGGAGACGGGCAGGCAGGGCGCAGTGCGGATCTGGATGTGTCCACTCACCCACGTGAGACGGGCAGGCAAGGCTCAGTGCGGATCTGGCTGTGTCCACTCACCCACGGGAGACGGGCAGGCAGGGCGCAGTGCGGATCTGGCTGTGTCCACTCACCCACGGCAGACGGTCAGGCAGGGCGCAGTGCGGATCTGGCTGTGTCCACTCACCCACGGCAGGCGGTCAGGCAGGGCGCATTGCGGATCTGGCTGTGTCCACTCACCCACGGCAGCCGGGCAGGCAGGGCGCAGTACGGATCTGGCTGTGTCCACTCACCCACGGCAGGCGATCAGGCAGGGTGCAGTGCGGATCTGGCTGTGTCCACTCACCCACGGGAGACGGGCAGGCAGGGCGCAGTGCGGATCTGGCTGTGTCCACTCACCCACGGGAGACGGGCAGGCAGGGCGCAGTGCGGATCTGGCTGTGTCCACTCACCCACGGGAGACGGGCAGGCAGGGCGCAGTGCGGATCTGGCTGTGTCCACTCACCCACGGGAGACGGGCAGGCAGGGCGCAGTGTGGATCCGGCTGTGTCCACTCACAGACGGGAGATGGGCAGAGACGGTGCTGTGTGGATCTGGCTCTGTCCACTGACCCACGGCAGACGGGCAGGCAGGGCGCAGTACGGATCTGGCTGTGTCCACTCACCCACAGCAGGCGGTCAGGCAGGGCGCAGTGCGAATCTGGCTGTGTCCACTCACCCACGGCAGCCGGGCAGGCAGGGCGCAGTACGGATCTGGCTGTGTCCACTCACCCACGGCAGGCGGTCAGGCAGGGTGCAGTGCGGATCTGGCTGTGTCCACTCACCCACGGCAGGCGGTCAGGCAGGACGCAGTGCGGATTTGGCTGTGACCACTCACCCACGGCTGGCGGTCAGGCAGGGCGCAGTGCGGATCTGGCTGTGTCCACTCACGCACGGCACACGGTCAGGCAGGGCGCAGTGCGGATCTGGCTGTGTACACTCACCCGCGGGAGACGGGCAGGCAGGGCGCAGTGCGGATCTGGCTGTGTCCACTCACCACGGGACAGGGGCAGGCAGGGCGCAGTGCGGATCTGGCTGTGTCCACTCACCCACGGGAGACGGGCAGGCAGGGCGCAGTGCGGATCTGGCTGTGTCCACTCTCCCACGGGAGACGGGCAGGCAGGGCGCAGTGCGGATCTGGCTGTGTCCACTCACCCACGGGAGATGGGCAGGCAAGGCGCAGTGCGGATCTGGCTGTGTCCACTCACCCACGGGAGACGGGCAGAGACGGTGCTGTGTGGATCTGGCTATGTCCACTGACCCACGGCAGACGGGCAGGCAGGGCGCAGTGCGGATCTGGCTGTGTCGACTCGCCCACGGGAGACGGGCAGGCAGGGCGCAGTGCGGATCTGGCTGTGTCCACTCGCCCACCTGAGACGGGCAGGCAAGGCGCAGTGCGGATCTGGCTGTGTCCACTCACCCACGGGAGACGGGCAGGCAGGGCGCAGTGCGGATCTGGCTGTGTCCACTCACCCACGGGAGATGGGCAGAGACTGTGCTGTGTGGATCTGGCTATGTCCACTGACCCACGGCAGACGGGCAGGCAGGGTACAGTACGGATCTGGCTGTGTCCACTACCCACGGCAGGTGGTCAGGCAGGGCGCAATGCGGATCTGGCTGTGTCCACTCACCCACGGCAGGCGGTCAGGCAGGGCGCAGTGCGGATCTGGCTGTGTCCACTCACCCACGGCAGACGGTCAGGCAGGGTGCAGTGCGGATCTGGCTGTGTCCACTCACCCACGGCAGACGGGCAGGTAGGGCGCAGTGCGGATCTGGCTGTGTCCACTCGCCCACGGGAGACGGGCAGGCAGGGCGCAGTGCGGATCTGGCTGTGTCCACTCACCCACGGGAGACGGGCAGGCAGGGCGCAGTGCGGATCTGGCTGTGTCCACTCACCCACGGCAGACGGGCAGGCAGGGCGCAGTGCGGATCTGGCTGTGTCCACTCACCCACGGCAGACGGTCAGGCAGGGCGCAGTGCGGATCTGGCTGTGTCCACTCACCCACGGCAGACGGGCAGGCAGGGCGCAGTGCGGATCTGGCTGTGTCCACTCGCCCACGGGAGACGGGCAGGCAGGGCGCAGTGCGGATCTGGCTGTGTCCACTGACCCACGGCAGGCGGTCAGGCAGGGCGCAGTGCGGATCTGGCTGTGTCCACTCACCCACGGCAGACGGTCAGGCAGGGCGCAGTGCGAATCTGGCTGTGTCCACTCACCCACGGGAGATGGGCAGAGACTGTGCTGTGTGGATCTGGCTATGTCCACTGACCCACGTCAGACGGGCAGGCAGGGCGCAGTGCGGATCTGGCTGTGTCTACTACCCACGGCAGACGGTAAGACAGGGCGCAGTGCGGATCTGGCTGTGTCCACTCACCCACGGGAGATGGGCAGGCAGGGCGCAGTGCGGATCTGGCTGTGTCCACTCACCCACGGGAGACAGGCAGGCAGGGCGCAGTGCGGATCTGGCTGTGTCCACTCGCCCACGGGAGACGGGCAGGCAGGGCGCAGTACGGATCTGGCTGTGTCCACTCACCCACGGGAGACGGGCTAGCAGGGCGCAGTGCGGATCTGGCTGTGTCCACTCACCCACGGGAGACGGGCAGGCAGGGCGCAGTGTGGATCCGGCTGTGTCCACTCACAGACGGGAGATGGGCAGAGACGGTGCTGTGTGGATCTGGCTATGTCCACTGACCCACGGCAGGCGGTCAGGCAGGGCGCAGTGCGCATCTCGCTGTGTCCACTCACCCACGGCAGACGGTCAGGCAGGGCGCAGTGCGGATCTGGCTGTGTCCACTCGCCCACGGCAGACAGGCAGGCAGGGCGCAGTGCGGATCTGGCTGTGTCCACTCGCCCACGGGAGACGGGCAGGCAGGGCGCAGTGCGGATCTGGCTGTGTCCACTCACACACGGCAGGCGGTCAGGCAGGGCGCAGTGCGGATCTGGCTGTGTCCACTCACCCACGGCAGACGGTCAGGCAAGGCGCAGTGCGGATCTGGCTGTGTCCACTCACCCACGGCAGGCGGTCAGGCAGGGCGCAGTGCGGATCTGGCTGTGTCCACGCACCCACAGCATGCGGTCAGCCAGGGCGCAGTGCGGATCTGGCTGTGTCCACTCACCCACGGGAGACGGGCAGGGCGCAGTGCGGATCTGGCTGTGTCCACTCACCCACGGGAGACGGGCAGGCAGGGCGCAGTGCGGATCTGGCTGTGTCCACTCACCCACGGCAGACGGTCAGGCAGGGCGCAGTGCGGATCTGGCTGTGTCCACTCACCCACGGCAGACGGGCAGGCAGGGCGCAGTGCGGATCTCGCTGTGTCCACTCACCCACGGCAGATGGTCAGGCAGGGCGCAGTGCGGATCTGGCTGTGTCCACTCACCAACGGAAGACGGGTAGGCAGGGCGCAGTGCGGATCTGGCTGTGTCCACTCGCCCACGGGAGACGAGCAGGCAGGGCGCAGTGCGGATCTGGCTGTGTCCACTCACCCACGGCAGGCGGTCAGGCAGGGCGCAGTGCGGATCTGGCTGTGTCCACGCACCCACAGCATGCGGTCAGCCAGGGCGCAGTGCGGATCTGGCTGTGTCCACTCACCCACGGGAGACGGGCAGGGCGCAGTGCGGATCTGGCTGTGTCCACTCACCCACGGGAGACCGGCAGGCAGGGCGCAGTGCGGATCTGGCTGTGTCCACTCACCCACGGCAGACGGTCATGCAGGGCGCAGTGCGGATCTGGCTGTGTCCACTCACCCACGGCAGATGGGCAGGCAGGGCGCAGTGCGGATCTGGCTGTGTCCACTCACTGACGGGAGACGGGCAGGCAAGGCGCAGTGCGGATCTGGCTGTGTCCACTCACCCACGGCAGACGGGCAGGCAGGGCGCAGTGCGGATCTGGCTGTGTCCTCTCGCCCACGGGAGACGGGCAGGTAGGGCGCAGTGCGGATCTGGCTGTGTCCACTCACTGACGGAAGACGGGCAGGCAGGGCGCATTGCGGATCTGGCTGTGTTCACTCACCCACGGCAGAAGGGCAGGCTGGGCGCAGTGCGGATCTGGCTGTGTCCACTCGCCCACGGGAGACGGGCAGGCAGGGCGCAGTGCGGATCTGGCTGTGTCCACTCACCCACGGCAGGCGGTCAGGCAGGGCGCAGTGCGGATCTGGCTGTGTCCACTCACCCACGGCAGACGGTCAGGCAGGGCGCAGTGCGGATCTGGTTGTGTCCACTCGCCCACGGCAGACGGGCAGGCAGGGCGCAGTGTGGATCTGGCTGTGTCCACTCACCGACGGCAGATGGTCAGGCAGGGCGCAGTGCGGATCTGGCTGTGTCCACTCGCCCACGACAGACGGGCAGGCAGGGCTCAGTGCGGATCTGGCTGTGTCCACTCACCCACGGCAGACGGTCAGGCAGGGCGCAGTGCGGATCTGGCTGTGTCCACTCGCCCACGGCAGACGGGCAGGCAGGGCGCAGTGCGGATCTGGCTGTGTCCACTCACTGACGGGAGACGGGCAGGCAAGGCGCAGTGCAGATCTGGCTGTGTCCACTCACCCACGGCAGACGGGCAGGCAGGGCGCATTGCGGATCTGGCTGTGTTCACTCACCCACGGCAGAAGGGCAGGCAGGGCGCAGTGCGGATCTGGCTGTGTCCACTCGCCCACGGGAGACGGGCAGGCAGGGCGCTGTGCGGATCTGGCTGTGTCCACTCACCCACGGCAGGCGGTCAGGCAGGGCGCAGTGCGGATCTGGCTGTGTCCACTCACCCACGGCAGACGGTCAGGCAGGGTGCTGTGCGGATCTGGCTGTGTCCACTCGCCCACGGCAGACGGGCAGGCAGGGCGCAGTGCGTATCTGGCTGTGTCCACTCACCCACGGCAGACGGTCAGGCAGGGCACAGTGCGGATCTGGCTGTGTCCACTCGCCCCCGGGAGACGGGCAGGCAGGGCGCAGTGCGGATCTGGCTGTGTCCACTCACCCACGGCAGACGGTCAGGCAGGGCGCAGTGCGGATCTGGCTGTGTCCTCTCGCCCACGGGAGACGGGCAGGTAGGGCGCAGTGCGGATCTGGCTGTGTCCACTCACTGACGGGAGACGGGCAGGCAGGGCGCAGTACGGATCTGGCTGTGTTCACTCACCCACGGCAGACGGGCAGGCAGGGCGCAGTGCAGATCTGGCTGTGTCCACTCACCCACGGCAGACGGGCAGGCAGGGCGCAGTGTGGATCTGCCTGTGTCCACTCGCCCACTGGAGACGGGCAGGCAGGGCGCAGTGCGGATCTGGCTGTGTCAACTCGCCCACGGCAGACGGGCAGGCAGGGCGCAGTGCGGATCTGGCTGTGTCCACTCACCGACGGCAGACGGTCAGGCAGGGCGCAGTGCGGATCTGGCTGTGTCCACTCGCCCACGACAGACGGGCAGGCAGGGCGCAGTGCGGATCTGGCTGTGTCCACTCACCCACGGGAGACGGTCAGGCAGGGCGCAGTGCGGATCTGGCTGTGTCCACTCACCCACGGCAGACGGGCAGGCAGGGCGCAGTGTGGATCTGGCTGTGTCCACTCGCCCACTGGAGCGGGCAGGCAGGGCGCAGTGCGGATCTGGCTGTGTCCACTCGCCCACTGGAGACGGGCAATCAGGGCTCAGTGCGGATCTGGCTGTGTCCACTCACCCACGGGAGACGGGCAGGCAGGGCGCAGTGCGGATCTGGCTGTGTCCACTCACTGACGGGAGACGGGCAGGCAAGGCGCAGTGCGGATCTGGCTGTGTCCACTCACCCACGGCAGACGGGCAGGCAGGGCGCAGTGCGGATCTGGCTGTGTCCACTCACCCACGGGAGACGGGCAGGCAGGGCGCAGTGCGGATCTGGCTGTGTCCACTCGCCCCCGGGAGACGGGCAGGCAGGGTGCAGTGCGGATCTGGCTGTGTCCACTCACCCACGGCAGGCGGTCAGGCAGGGCGCAGTGCGGATCTGGCTGTGTCCACTCACCCACGGCAGACGGTCAGGCAGCGCGCAGTGCGGATCTGGCTGTGTCCACTCGCCCACGGCAGACGGTCAGGCAGGGCGCAGTGCGGATCTGGCTGTGTCCACTCACCGACGGGAGACGGGCAGGCAAGGCGCAGTGCGGATCTGGCTGTGTCCACTCACCCACGGCAGACGGGCAGGCAGGGCGCAGTGCGGATCTGGCTGTGTCCTCTCGCCCACGGGAGACGGGCAGGTAGGGCGCAGTGCGGATCTGGCTCTGTCCACTCACTGACGGGAGACGGGCAGGCAGGGCGCATTGCGGATCTGGCTGTGTTCACTCACCCACGGCAGAAGGGCAGGCAAGGCGCAGTGCGGATCTGGCTGTGTCCACTCACCGACGGGAGACGGGCAGGCAAGGCGCAGTGCGGATCTGGCTGTGTCCACTCACCCACGGGAGACGGGTAGAGACGGTGCTGTGTGTATCTGGCTATGTGCACTGACCCACGGCAGACGGGCAGGCAGGGCGCAGTACGGATCTGGCTGTGTCCACTCACCCAGGGCAAGCGGTCAGGCAGGACGCAGTGCGGATCTGGCTGTGTCCACTCACCCACGGCTGGCGGTCAGGCAGGGCGCAGTGCGGATCTGGCTGTGTCCACTCACCCACGGGAGATGGGAAGGCAGGGCGCAGTGCGGATCTGGCTGTGTCCACTCACCCACGGGAGACAGGCAGGCAGGGCGCAGTGCGGATCTGGCTGTGTCCACTCGCCCACGGGAGACGGGCTGGCAGGGCGCAGTGCGGATCTGGCTGTGTCCACTCGCCCACGGGAGACGGGCAGGCAGGGCGCAGTGCGGATCTGGCTGTGTCCACTCACCCACGGCAGGCGGTCAGGCAGGGCGCAGTGCGGATCTGGCTGTGTCCACTCACCCACGGCAGGCGGTCAGGCAGGGCGCAGTGCGGATCTGGCTGTGTCCACGCACCCACAACATGCGGTCAGCCAGGGCGCAGTGCGGATCTGGCTGTGTCCACTCACCCACGGGAGACGGGCAGGGCGCAGTGCGGATCTGGCTGTGTCCACTCACCAACGTGAGACGGGCAGGCAAGGCGCAGTGCGGATCCGGCTGTGTCCACTCACACACGGGAGACGGGCAGGCAGGGCGCAGTGCGGATCTGGCTGTGTCCACTCACCCACGGCAGACGGGCAGGCAGGGCGCAGTGCGGATCTGGCTGTGTCCACTCGCCCACGGGAGACGGGCAGGCAGGGCGCAGTGCGGATCTGGCTGTGTCCACTCACCCACGGCAGGCGGTCAGGCAGGGCGCAGTGCGGATCTGGCTGTGTCCACTCACCCACGGCAGACGGTCAGGCAGTGCGCAGTGCGGATCTGGCTGTGTCCACTTACCCACGGCAGGCGGTCAGGCAGGGCGCAGTGCGGATCTGGCTGTGTCCACGCACCCATAGCATGCGGTCAGCCAGGGCGCAGTGCGGATCTGGCTGTGTCCACTCACCACGGGAGACGGGCAGGGCGCAGTGCGGATCTGGCTGTGTCCACTCACCAACGTGAGACGGGCAGGCAAGGCGCAGTGCTGATCCGGCTGTGTCCACTCACCCACGGGAGACGGGCATGCAGGGCGCAGTGCGGATCCGGCTGTGTCCACTCACCCACGGTAGATGGGCAGAGACTGTGCTGTGTGGATCTGGCTATGTCCACTGACCCACGTCAGACGGGCAGGCAGGGCGCAGTGCGGATCTGGCTGTGTCTACTCACCCACGGCAGACGGTCAGACAGGGTGCAGTGCGGCTCTGGCTGTGTCCACTCACCCACGGGAGACGGGCAGGCAGGGCGCAGTGCGGATCTGGATGTGTCCAATCACCCACGTGAGACGGGCAGGCAAGGCTCAGTGCGGATCTGGCTGTGTCCACTCACCCACGGGAGACGGGCAGGCAGGGCGCAGTGCGTATCTGGCTGTGTCCACTCACCCACGAGAGACGGGCAGGCAGGGCGCAGTGCGGATCCGGCTGTGTCCACTCACCCACGGGAGACGGGCAGAGACGGTGCTGTGTGGATCTGGCTATGTCCACTGACCCACGGCAGACGGGCAGGCAGGGCGCAGTACGGATCTGGCTGTGTCCACTCTCCCACGGCAGGCGGTCAGGCAGGGTACAATGCGGATCTGGCTGTGTCCACTCACCCACGGGAGACGGGCAGGCAGGGCGCAGTGCGGATCTGGCTGTGTCCACTCACCCATGGCAGACGGTCAGGCAGGGCGCAGTGCGGATCTGGCTGTGTCCACTCACCCACGGGAGACGGGCAGGCAGCACGCAGTGCGGATCCGGCTGTGTCCACTCACCCACGGGAGACGGGCAGGCAGGGCGCAGTGCGGATCTGGCTGTTTCCACTCGCCAACGGCAGACGGGCAGGCAGGGCGCAGTGCGGATCTGGCTGTGTCCACTCACCCACGTCAGACGGTGAGACAGGGTGCAGTGCGGATCTGTCTGTGTCCACTCACCCATGGGAGACGGGCAGGCAGGGCGCAGTGTGGATCTGGCTGTGTCCACTCACCAACGGCAGACGGTCAGGCAGGGCGCAGTGCGGATCTGGCTGTGTCCACTCACCCACGGCAGGCGGTCAGGCAGGGCGCAGTGCGGATCTGGCTTGTCCACTCACCCACGGCAGCCGGGCAGGCAGGGCGCCGTACGGATCTGGCTGTGTCCACTCACCCACGGCAGGCGGTCAGGCAGGGTGCAGTGCGGATCTGGCTGTGTACACTCACCCACGGGAGACGGGCAGGCAGGGCGCAGTGTGGATCCGGCTATGTCCACTCACCCACGGGAGACGGGCAGGCAGGGCGCAGTGCGGATCTGGCTGTGTCCACTCACCCACGGCAGGCGGTCAGGCAGGGCGCAGTGCGGATCTGGCTGTGTCCACGCACCCACGGGAGACGGGCAGGGCGCAGTGCGGATCTGGCTGTGTCCACTCACCAACGTGAGACGGGCAGGCAAGGCGCAGTGCGGATCCGGCTGTGTCCACTCACCCACGGGAGACGGGCAGAGACGGTGCTGTGTGGATCTGGCTATGTGCACTGACCCACGGCAGACGGGCAGGCAGGGCGCAGTATGGATCTGGCTGTGTCCACTCACCCAGGGCAAGCGGTCAGGCAGGACGCAGTGCGGATCTGGCTGTGTCCACTCACCCACGGCTGGCGGTCAGGCAGGGCGCAGTGCGGATCTGGCTGTGTCCTCTCACGCACGGCAGACGGTCAGGCAGGGCGCAGTGCGGATCTGGCTGTGTCCACTCACCCGCGGGAGACGGGCAGGCAGGGCGCAGTGCGGATCTGGCTGTGTCCACTCACCCACGGGAGATGGGCAGGCAGGGCGCAGTGTGGATCTGGCTGTGCCACTCACCCACGGGAGACAGGCAGGCAGGGCGCAGTGCGGATCTGACTGTGTCCACTCGCCCACGGGAGACGGGCAGGCAGGGCGCAGTGCGGATCTGGCTGTGTCCACTCGCCCACAGGAGACGGGCAGGCAGGGCGCAGTGCGGATCTGGCTATGTCCACTCACCCACGGGAGACGGGCAGGCAGGGCGCAGTGTGGATCCGGCTTGTCCACTCACAGACGGGAGGTGGGCAGAGACGGTGCTGTGTGGATCTGGCTATGTCCACTGACCCACCACAGACGGGCAGGCAGGGCGCAGTACGGATCTGGGTGTGTCCACTCACCCACAGCAAGCGGTCAGGCAGGGCGCAGTGCGGATCTGGCTGTGTCCACTCACCCACGGCATACGGTGAGGCAGGGCGCAGTGCGGATCTGGCTGTGTCCACTCGCTCACGGGAGACGGGCAGGCAGGGCGCAGTGCGGATCTGGCTGTGTCCACTCACCCACGGCAGGCGGTCAGGCAGGGCGCAGTGCGGATCTGGCTGTGTCCACGCACCCACGGGAGACGGGCAGGGCGCAGTGCGGATCTGGCTGTGTCCACTCACCAACATGAGACGGGCAGGCAAGGCGCAGTGCGGATCCGGCTGTGTCCACTCACCCACGGGAGACGGGCAGAGACGGTGCTGTGTGGATCTGGCTATGTGCACTGACCCACGGCAGACGGGCAGGCAGGGCGCAGTATGGATCTGGCTGTGTCCACTCACCCAGGGCAAGCGGTCAGGCAGGACGCAGTGCGGATCTGGCTGTGTCCACTCACCCACGGCTGGCGGTCAGGCAGGGCGCAGTGCGGATCTGGCTGTGTCCTCTCACGCACGGCAGACGGTCAGGCAGGGCGCAGTGCGGATCTGGCTGTGTCCACTCACCCGCGGGAGACGGGCAGGCAGGGCGCAGTGCGGATCTGGCTGTGTCCACTCACCCACGGGAGATGGGCAGGCAGGGCGCAGTGTGGATCTGGCTGTGCCACTCACCCACGGGAGACAGGCAGGCAGGGCGCAGTGCGGATCTGACTGTGTCCACTCGCCCACGGGAGACGGGCAGGCAGGGCGCAGTGCGGATCTGGCTGTGTCCACTCGCCCACAGGAGACGGGCAGGCAGGGCGCAGTGCGGATCTGGCTATGTCCACTCACCCACGGGAGACGGGCAGGCAGGGCGCAGTGTGGATCCGGCTTGTCCACTCACAGACGGGAGGTGGGCAGAGACGGTGCTGTGTGGATCTGGCTATGTCCACTGACCCACCACAGACGGGCAGGCAGGGCGCAG
Source organism: Microcebus murinus (assembly GCF_040939455.1). Taxonomy (NCBI): domain Eukaryota; kingdom Metazoa; phylum Chordata; class Mammalia; order Primates; family Cheirogaleidae; genus Microcebus; species Microcebus murinus. The sequence goes on from NC_134131.1 coordinate 15,499,863, forward strand.
TACGGATCTGGGTGTGTCCACTCACCCACAGCAAGCGGTCAGGCAGGGCGCAGTGCGGATCTGGCTGTGTCCACTCACCCACGGCATACGGTGAGGCAGGGCGCAGTGCGGATCTGGCTGTGTCCACTCGCTCACGGGAGACGGGCAGGCAGGGCGCAGTGCGGATCTGGCTGTGTCCACTCACCCACGGCAGGCGGTCAGGCAGGGCGCAGTGCGGATCTGGCTGTGTCCACTCACCCACGGCAGACGGTCAGGCAGGGCGCAGTGCGGATCTGGTTGTGTCCACTGACCCACGGCAGGCGGTCAGGCAGGGCGCAGTGCGGATCTGGCTGTGTCCACTCACCCACGGCAGACGGTCAGGCAGGGCGCAGTGCGGATCTGGCTGTGTCCACTCACCCACGGCAGACGGGCAGGCAGGGCGCAGTGCGGATCTGGCTGTGTCCACTCGCCCACGGGAGACGGGCAGGCAGGGCGCAGTGCGGATCTGGCTGTGTCCACTCACCCACGGCAGGCGGTCAGGCAGGGCGCAGTGCGGATTTGGCTGTGTCCACTCACCCACGGCAGACGGTCAGGCAGGGCGCAGTGCGGATCTGGCTGTGTCCACTCACCCACGGCAGGCGGTCAGGCAGGGCGCAGTGCGGATCTGGCTGTGTCCACGCACCCACAGCATGCGGTCAGCCAGGGCGCAGTGCGGATCTGGCTGTGTCCACTCACCCACGGGAGAGGGGCAGGGCGCAGTGCGGATCTGGCTGTGTCCACTCACCAACGTGAGACGGGCAGGCAAGGCGCAGTGCGGATCCGGCTGTGTCCACTCACACACGGGAGACGGGCAGGCAGGGCGCAGTGCGGATCTGGCTGTGTCCACTCACCCACGGCAGACGGGCAGGCAGGGCGCAGTGCGGATCTGGCTGTGTCCACTCGCCCACGGGAGACGGGCAGGCAGGGCACAGTGCGGATCTGGCTGTGTCCACTCACCCACGGCAGGCGGTCAGGCAGGGCGCAGTGCGGATCTGGCTGTGTCCACTCACCCACGGCAGACGGTCAGGCAGGGCGCAGTGCGGATCTGGCTGTGTCCACTCACCCACGGCAGGCGGTCAGGCAGGGCGCAGTGCGGATCTGGCTGTCTCCACGCACCCATAGCATGCGGTCAGCCAGGGCGCAGTGCGGATCTGGCTGTGTCCACTCACCCACGGGAGACGGGCAGGGCGCAGTGCGGATCTGGCTGTGTCCACTCACCAACGTGAGACGGGCAGGCAAGGCGCAGTGCGGATCCGGCTGTGTCCACTCACCCACGGGAGACGGGCATGCAGGGCGCAGTGCGGATCCGGCTGTGTCCACTCACCCACGGAAGATGGGCAGAGACTGTGCTGTGTGGATCTGGCTATGTCCACTGACCCACGTCAGACGGGCAGGCAGGGCGCAGTGCGGATCTGGCTGTGTCTACTCACCCACGGCAGACGGTCAGACAGGGTGCAGTGCGGATCTGGCTGTGTCCACTCACCCACGGGAGACGGGCAGGCAGGGCGCAGTGCGGATCTGGATATGTCCACTCACCCACGTGAGACGGGCAGGCAAGGCTCAGTGCGGATCTGGCTGTGTCCACTCACACACGGGAGACGGGCAGGCAGGGCACAGTGCGGATCTGGCTGTGTCCACTCACCCACGAGAGACGGGCAGGCAGGGCGCAGTGCGGATCCGGCTGTGTCCACTCACCCACGGGAGACGGGCAGAGACGGTGCTGTGTGGATCTGGCTATGTCCACTGACCCACGGCAGACGGGCAGGCAGGGCGCAGTACGGATCTGGCTGTGTCCACTCTCCCACGGCAGGCGGTCAGGCAGGGTACAATGCGGATCTGGCTGTGTCCACTCACCCATGGGAGACGGGCAGGCAGGGCGCAGTGCGGATCTGGCTGTGTCCACTCACCCACTGGACACGGGCAGGCAGCACGCAGTGCGGATCCGGCTGTGTCCACTCACCCACGGGAGACGGGCAGGCAGGGCGCAGTGCAGATCTGGCTGTTTCCACTCGCCAACGGCAGACGGGCAGGCAGGGCGCAGTGCGGATCTGGCTGTGTCCACTCACCCACGTCAGACGGTGAGACAGGGTGCAGTGCGGATCTGGCTGTGTCCACTCACCCACGGGAGACGGGCAGGCAGGGCGCAGTGTGGATCTGGCTGTGTCCACTCACCCACGGCAGACGGTCAGGCAGGGCGCAGTGCGGATCTGGCTGTGTCCACTCACCCACGGCAGGCGGTCAGGCAGGGCGCACTGCGGATCTGGCTTGTCCACTCACACACGGCAGCCGGGCAGGCAGGGCGCAGTACGGATCTGGCTGTGTCCACTCACCCACGGCAGGCGGTCAGGCAGGGCGCAGTGCGGATCTGGCTGTGTCCACTCACCCACGGGAGACGGGCAGGCAGGGCGCAGTGCGGATCTGGCTGTGTCCACTCACCCACGGGAGACGGGCAGGCAGGGCGCAGTGCGGATCTGGCTGTGTCCACTCACCCACGGGAGACGGGCAGGCAGGGCGCAGTGCGGATCTGGCTGTGTCCACTCACCCACGGGAGACGGGCAGGCAGGGCGCAGTGTGGATCCGGCTGTGTCCACTCACAGACGGGAGATGGGCAGAGACGGTGTTGTGTGGATCTGGCTCTGTCCACTGACCCACGGCAGACGGGCAGGGAGGGCGCAGTACGGATCTGGCTGTGTCCACTCACCCACAGCATCGGTCAGGCAGGGCGCAGTGCGGATCTGGCTGTGTCCACTCACCCACGGCAGCCGGGCAGGCAGGGCGCAGTACGGATCTGACTGTGTCCACTCAGCCACGGCAGGCGGTCAGGCAGGGTGCAGTGCGGATCTGGCTGTGTCCACTCACCCAAGGCAGGCGGTCAGGCAGGACGCAGTGCGGATTTGGCTGTGTCCACTGACCCACGACTGGCGGTCAGGCAGGGAGCAGTGCGGATCTGGCTGTGTCCACTCACGCATGGCAGACGGTCAGGCAGGGCGCAGTGCGGATCTGGCTGTGTCCACTCACCCGCGGGAGACGGGCATGCAGGGCGCAGTGCGGATCTGGCTGTGTCCACTCACCCACGGGAGAGGGGCAGGCAGGGCGCAGTGCGGATCTGGCTGTGTCCACTCACCCACGGGTGACGGGCAGGCAGGGCGCAGTGCGGATCTGGCTGTGTCCACTCTCCCACGGGAGACGGGCAGGCAGGGCGCAGTGCGGATCTGGCTGTGTCCACTCACCCACGGGAGATGGGCAGGCAAGGCGCAGTGCGGATCTGGCTGTGTCCACTCACCCACGGCAGACGGGCAGGCAGGGCGCAGTGCGGATCTCGCTGTGTCCACTCATCATGGCAGACGGTCAGGCAGGGCGCAGTGCGGATCTGGCTGTGTCCACTCACCCACGGCAGACGGGCAGGCAGGGCGCAGTGCGTATCTGGCTGTGTCCACTCACACACGGGAGACGGGCAGGCAGGGCGCAGTGCGGATCTGGCTGTGTCCACTCACCCACGGCAGACGGGCAGGCAGGGCGCAGTGCGGATCTGGCTGTGTCCACTCGCCCACGGCAGACGGTCAGGCAGGGCGCAGTGCGGATCTGGCTGTGTCCACTCACCCATGGCAGGCGGTCAGGCAGGGCGCAGTGCGGATCTGGCTGTGTCCACGCACCCATAGCATGCGGTCAGCCAGGGCGCAGTGCGGATCTGGCTGTGTCCACTCACCCACAGGAGACGGGCAGGGCGCAGTGCGGATCTGGCTGTGTCCACTCACCAACGTGAGACGGGCAGGCAAGGCGCAGTGCGGATCCGGCTGTGTCCACTCACCCACGGGAGACGGGCATGCAGGGCGCAGTGCGGATCCGGCTGTGTCCACTCACCCACGGTAGATGGGCAGAGAGTGTGCTGTGTGGATCTGGCTATGTCCACTGACCCACGTCAGACGGGCAGGCAGGGCGCAGTGCGGATCTGGCTGTGTCTACTCACCCACGGCAGACGGTCAGACAGGGTGCAGTGCGGACCTGGCTGTGTCCACTCACCCACGGGAGACGGGCAGGCAGGGCGCAGTGCGGATCTGGATGTGTCCACTCACCCACGTGAGACGGGCAGGCAAGGCTCAGTGCAGATCTGGCTGTGTCCACTCACCCACGGGAGACGGGGAGGCAGGGCGCAGTGCGGATCTGGCTGTGTCCACTCACCCACGAGAGACTGGCAGGCAGGGCGCAGTGCGGATCCGGCTGTGTCCACTCACCCACGGGAGACGGGCAGAGACGGTGCTGTGTGGATCTGGCTATGTCCACTGACCCACGGCAGACGGGCAGGCAGGGCGCAGTACGGATCTGGCTGTGTCCACTCTCCCACGGCAGGCGGTCAGGCAGGGTACAATGCGGATCTGGCTGTGTCCACTCACCCACGGGAGACGGGCAGGCAGGGCGCAGTGCGGATCTGGCTGTGTCCACTCACCCACGGCAGACGGTCAGGCAGGGCGCAGTGCGGATCTGGCTGTGTCCACTCACCCATGGGAGACGGGCAGGCAGGGCGCAGTGTGGATCTGGCTGTGTCCACTCACCCACGGCAGACGGTCAGGCAGGGCGCAGTGCGGATCTGGCTGTGTCCACTCACCCACGGCAGGCGGTCAGGCAGGGCGCACTGCGGATCTGGCTTGTCCACTCACCCACGGCAGCCGGGCAGGCAGGGCGCAGTACGGATCTGGCTGTGTCCACTCACCCACGGCAGGCGGTCAGGCAGGGCGCAGTGCGGATCTGGCTGTGTCCACTCACCCACGGCAGGCGGTCAGGCAGGGCGCAGTGCGGATCTGGCTGTGTCCACGCACCCATAGCATGCGGTCAGCCAGGGCGCAGTGCGGATCTGGCTGTGTCCACTCACCCACGGGAGACGGGCAGGGCGCAGTGCGGATCTGGCTGTGTCCACTCACCAACGTGAGACGGGCAGGCAAGGCGCAGTGCGGATCCGGCTGTGTCCACTCACCCACGGGAGACGGGCATGCAGGGCGCAGTGCGGATCCGGCTGTGTCCACTCACCCACGGAAGATGGGCAGAGACCGTGCTGTGTGGATCTGGCTATGTCCACTGACCCACGTCAGACGGGCAGGCAGGGCGCAGTGCGGATCTGGCTGTGTCTACTCACCCACGGCAGACGGTCAGACAGGGTGCAGTGCGGATCTGGCTGTGTCCACTCACCCACGGGAGACGGGCAGGCAGTGCGCAGTGCGGATCTGGATATGTCCACTCACCCACGTGAGACGGGCAGGCAAGGCTCAGTGCGGATCTGGCTGTGTCCACTCACACACGGGAGACGGGCAGGCAGGGCACAGTGCGGATCTGGCTGTGTCCACTCACCCACGAGAGACGGGCAGGCAGGGCGCAGTGCGGATCCGGCTGTGTCCACTCACCCACGGGAGACGGGCAGAGACGGTGTTGTGTGGATCTGGCTATGTCCACTGACCCACGGCAGACGGGCAGGCAGGGCGCAGTACGGATCTGGCTGTGTCCACTCTCCCACGGGAGACGGGCAGGCAGGGCGCAGTGCGGATCTGGCTGTGTCCACTCTCCCACGGGAGACGGGCAGGCAGGGCGCAGTGCGGATCTGGCTGTGTCCACTCACCCACGGGAGATGGGCAGGCAAGGCGCAGTGCGGATCTGGCTGTGTCCACTCACCCACGGCATACGGTCAGGCAGGGCGCAGTGCGGATCTGGCTGTGTCCACTCACCAACGGCAGACGGGCAGGCAGGGCGCAGTGCGGATCTCGCTGTGTCCACTCACCCATGGCAGACGGTCAGGCAGGGCGCAGTGCGGATCTGGCTGTGTCCACTCACCCACGGCAGACGGGCAGGCAGGGCGCAGTGCGTATCTGGCTGTGTCCACTCACACACGGGAGACGGGCAGGCAGGGCGCAGTGCGGATCTGGCTGTGTCCACTCACCCACGGCAGACGGGCAGGCAGGGCGCAGTGCGGATCTGGCTGTGTCCACTCGCCCACGGCAGACGGTCAGGCAGGGCGCAGTGCGGATCTGGCTGTGTCCACTCACCCATGGCAGGAGGTCAGGCAGGGCGCAGTGCGGATCTGGCTGTGTCCACGCACCCATAGCATGCGGTCAGCCAGGGCGCAGTGCGGATCTGTCTGTGTCCACTCACCCACAGGAGACGGGCAGGGCGCAGTGCGGATCTGGCTGTGTCCACTCACCAACGTGAGACGGGCAGGCAAGGCGCAGTGCGGATCCGGCTGTGTCCACTCACCCACGGGAGACGGGCATGCAGGGCGCAGTGCGGATCCGGCTGTGTCCACTCACCCACGGTAGATGGGCAGAGAGTGTGCTGTGTGGATCTGGCTATGTCCACTGACCCACGTCAGACGGGCAGGCAGGGCGCAGTGCGGATCTGGCTGTGTCTACTCACCCACTGCAGACGGTCAGACAGGGTGCAGTGCGGACCTGGCTGTGTCCACTCACCCACGGGAGACGGGCAGGCAGGGCGCAGTGCGGATCTGGATGTGTCCACTCACCCACGTGAGACGGGCAGGCAAGGCTCAGTGCAGATCTGGCTGTGTCCACTCACCCACGGGAGACGGGGAGGCAGGGCGCAGTGCGGATCTGGCTGTGTCCACTCACCCACGAGAGACTGGCAGGCAGGGCGCAGTGCGGATCCGGCTGTGTCCACTCACCCACGGGAGACGGGCAGAGACGGTGCTGTGTGGATCTGGCTATGTCCACTGACCCACGGCAGACGGGCAGGCAGGGCGCAGTACGGATCTGGCTGTGTCCACTCTCCCACGGCAGGCGGTCAGGCAGGGTACAATGCGGATCTGGCTGTGTCCACTCACCCACGGGAGACGGGCAGGCAGGGCGCAGTGCGGATCTGGCTGTGTCCACTCACCCACGGCAGACGGTCAGGCAGGGCGCAGTGCGGATCTGGCTGTGTCCACTCACCCATGGGAGACGGGCAGGCAGGGCGCAGTGTGGATCTGGCTGTGTCCACTCACCCACGGCAGACGGTCAGGCAGGGCGCAGTGCGGATCTGGCTGTGTCCACTCACCCACGGCAGGCGGTCAGGCAGGGCGCACTGCGGATCTGGCTTGTCCACTCACCCACGGCAGCCGGGCAGGCAGGGCGCAGTACGGATCTGGCTGTGTCCACTCACCCACGGCAGGCGGTCAGGCAGGGTGCAGTGCGGATCTGGCTGTGTCCACTCACCCACGGGAGACGGGCAGGCAGGGCGCAGTGCGGATCTGGCTGTGTCCACTCACCCACGGGAGACGGGCAGGCAGGGCGCAGTGCGGATCTGGCTGTGTCCACTCACCCACGGGAGACGGGCAGGCAGGGCGCAGTGCGGATCTGGCTGTGTCCACTCACCCACGGGAGACGGGCAGGCAGGGCGCAGTGTGGATCCGGCTGTGTCCACTCACAGACGAAAGATGGGCAGAGACGGTGCTGTGTGGATCTGGCTCTGTCCACTGACCCACGGCAGACGGGCAGGCAGGGCGCAGTACGGATCTGGCTGTGTCCACTCACCCACAGCATCGGTCAGGCAGGGTGCAGTGCGGATCTGGCTGTGTCCACTCACCCACGGGAGACGGGCAGGCAGGGCGCAGTGCGGATCTGGCTGTGTCCACTCACCCACGGCAGACGGGCAGGCAGGGCGCAGTGCGGATCTGGCTGTGTCCACTCGCCCACAGGAGACGGGCAGGCAGGGCGCAGTGCGGATCTGGCTGTGTCCACTCACCCACGGCAGGCGGTCAGGCAGGGCGCAGTGCGGATCTGGCTGTGTCCACTCACCCACGGCAGACGGTCAGGCAGGGCGCAGTGCGGATCTGGCTGTGTCCACTCACCCACGGCAGACGGGCAGGCAGGGCGCAGTGCGGATCTCGCTGTGTCCACTCACCCATGGCAGACGGTCAGGCAGGGCGCAGTGCGGATCTGGCTGTGTCCACTCACCCACGGCAGACGGGCAGGCAGGGCGCAGTACGGATCTGGCTGTGTCCACTCGCCCACGGGAGACGGGCAGGCAGGGCGCAGTGCGTATCTGGCTGTGTCCACTCTCCCACGGGAGACGGGCAGGCAGGGCGCAGTGCGGATCTGGCTGTGTCCACTCACCCACGGGAGACGGGCAGACAGGGCGCAGTGCGGATCTGGCTGTGTCCACTCACCCACGGGAGACGGGCAGGCAGGGCGCAGTGCGGATCTGGCTGTGTCCACTCACCCACGGGAGACGGGCAGGCAGGGCGCAGTGTGGATCCGGCTGTGTCCACTCACACACGGGAGATGGGCAGAGACGGTGCTGTGTGGATCTGGCTCTGTCCACTGACCCACGGCAGACGGGCAGGCAGGGCGCAGTACGGATCTGGCTGTGTCCACTCACCCACAGCAGGCGGTCAGGCAGGGCGCAGTGCGGATCTGGCTGTGTCCACTCACCCAGGGGGGGACGGGCAGGCAGGGCGCAGTGCGGATCTGGCTGTGTCCACTCACCCACGGGAGACGGGCAGGCAGGGCGCAGTGTGGATCCGGCTGTGTCCACTCACCCACGGGAGATGGGCAGAGACGGTGCTGTGTGGATCTGGCTATGTGCACTGACCCACGGCAGACGGGCAGGCAGGGCGCAGTACGGATCTGGCTGTGTCCACTCACCCACGGCAGGCGGTCAGGCAGGACGCAGTGCGGATGTGGCTGTGTCCACTCACCCACGGCTGGCGGTCAGGCAGGGCGCAGTGCGGATCTGGCTGTGTCCACTCACTCACGGCAGACGGTCAGGCAGGGCGCAGTGCGGATCTGGCTGTGTCCACTCACCCGCGGGAGACGGGCAGGCAGGGCGCAGTGCGGATCTGGCTGTGTCCACTCACCCACGGGAGAGGGGCAGGCAGGGCGCAGTGCGGATCTGGCTGTGTCCACTCACCCACGGGAGATGGGCAGGCAAGGCGCAGTGCGGATCTGGCTGTGTCCACTCACCCACGGGAGACGGGCAGAGACGGTGCTGTGTGGATGTGGCTATGTCCACTGACCCACGGCATACGGGCAGGCAGGGCGCAGTACGGATCTGGCTGTGTCCACTCACCCAGGGCAGGCGGTCAGGCAGGACGCAGTTCGGATCTGGCTGTGTCCACTCACCCACGGCTGGCGGTCAGGCAGAGCGCAGTGCGGATCTGGCTGTGTCCACTCACGCACGGCAGACGGTCAGGCAGGGCGCAGTGCGGATCTGGCTGTGTCCACTCACCTGCGGGAGACGGGCAGGCAGGGCGCAGTGTGGATCTGGCTGTGTCCACTCACCCACGGGAGATGGGCAGGCAGGGCGCAGTGCGGATCTGGTTGTGTCCACTCACCCACGGGAGACAGGCAGGCAGGGCGCAGTGCGGATCTGGCTGTGTCCACTCGCCCACGGGAGACGGGCAGGCAGGGCGCAGTGCGGATCTGGCTGTGTCCACTCGCCCACGGGAGACGGGCATGCAGGGCGCAGTGCGGATCTGGCTGTGTCCACTCACCCACGGGAGACGGGCAGGCAGGGCGCAGTGTGGATCCGGCTGTGTCCACTCACAGACGGGAGATGGGCAGAGACGGTGCTGTGTGGATCTGGCTATGTCCACTGACCCACCACAGACGGGCAGGCAGGGCGCAGTACGGATCTGGCTGTGTCCACTCACCCACAGCAGGCGGTCAGGCAGGGCGCAGTGCGGATCTGGCTGTGTCCACTCACCCACGGGAGACGAGCAGGCAGGGCGCAGTGCGGATCTGGCTGTGTTGACTCACCCACGGGAGACGGGCAGGCAGGGCGCAGTGCGGATCTGGCTGTGTCCACTCACCCACGGGAGACGAGCAGGCAGGGCGCAGTGCGGATCTGGCTGTGTTGACTCACCCACGGGAGACGGGCAGGCAGGGCGCAGTACGGATCTGGCTGTGTCCACTCACCCACAGCAGGCGGACAGGCAGGGCGCAGTGCGGATCTGGCTGTGTCCACTCACCCACGGCAGCCGGGCAGGCAGGGCGCAGTACGGATCTGGCTGTGTCCACTCACCCACGGCAGGCGGTCAGGCAGGGTGCAGTGCGGATCTGGCTGTGTCCACTCACCCACGGCAGGCGGTCAGGCAGGACGCAGTGAGGATTTGGCTGTGTCCACTCACCCACGGCTGGCGGTCAGGCAGGGCGCAGTGCGGATCTGGCTGTGTCCACTCACGCACGGCAGACGGTCAGGCAGGGCGCAGTGCGGATCTGGCTGTGTCCACTCACTCGCGGGAGACGGGCAGGCAGGGCGCAGTGCGGATCTGGCTGTGTCCACTCACCCTCGGGAGAGGGGCAGGCAGGGCGCAGTGCGGATCTGGCTGTGTCCACTCACCCACGGGAGACGGGCAGGCAGGGCGCAGTGCGGATCTGGCTGTGTCCACTCTCCCACGGGAGACGGGCAGGCAGGGCGCAGTGCGGATCTGGCTGTGTCCACTCACCCACGGGAGATGGGCAGGCAAGGCGCAGTGCGGATCTGGCTGTGTCCACTCACCCACGGGAGACGGGCAGAGACGGTGCTGTGTGGATGTGGCTATGTCCACTGACCCACGGCAGACGGGCAGGCAGGGCGCAGTGCGGATCTGGCTGTGTCGACTCGCCCACGGGAGACGGGCAGGCAGGGCGCAGTGCGGATCTGGCTGTGTCCACTCGCCCACCTGAGACGGGCAGGCAAGGCGCAGTGCGGATCTGGCTGTGTCCACTCGCCCACGGGAGACGGGCAGGCAGGGCGCAGTGCGGATCTGGCTGTGTCCACTCACCCACGGCAGGCGGTCAGGCAGGGCGCAGTGCGGATCTGGCTGTGTCCACTCACCCACGGGAGACGGGCAGGCAGGGCACAGTGCGGATCTCGCTGTGTCCACTCACCCACGGCAGACGGTCAGGCAGGGCGCAGTGCGGATCTGGCTGTGTGCACTCACCCATGGCAGACGGGCAGGCAGGGCGCAGTGCGGATCTGCTGTGTCCACTCGCCCACGGGAGACGGGCAGGCAGGGCGCAGTGCGGATCTGGCTGTGTCCACTCACCCACGGCAGGCGGTCAGGCAGGGCGCAGTGCGGATCTGGCTGTGTCCACTCACCCACGGGAGACGGGCAGGGCGCAGTTCGGATCTGGCTGTGTCCACTCACCAACGTGAGACGGGCAGGCAAGGCGCAGTGCGGATCCAGCTGTGTCCACTCACCCACGGGAGACGGGCATGCAGGGCGCAGTGCGGATCCGGCTGTGTCCACTCACCCACGGGAGGTGGGCAGAGACTGTGCTGTGTGGATCTGGCTATGTCCAATGACCCACGTCAGACGGGCAGGCAGGGCGCAGTGCGGATCTGGCTGTGTCTACTCACCCTCGGCAGACGGTCAGGCAGGGCGCAGTGCGGATCTGGCTGTGTCCACTCACGCACGGCAGACGGTCAGGCAGGGCGCAGTGCGGATCTGGCTGTGTCCACTCTCCCACGGGAGACGGGCAGGCGGGCGCAGTGCGGATCTGGCTGTGTCCACTCACCCACGGGAGATGGGCAGGCAAGGCGCAGTGCGGATCTGGCTGTGTCCACTCACCCACGGGAGACGGGCAGAGACGGTGCTGTGTGGATCTGGCTATGTCCACTGACCCACGGCAGACGGGCAGGCAGGGCGCAGTGCGGATCTGGCTGTGTCGACTCGCCCACGGCGGACGGGCAGGCAGGGCGCAGTGCGGATCTGGCTGTGTCCACTCGCCCACGGGAGACGGGCAGGCAGGGCGCAGTGCGGATCTGGCTGTGTCCACTCACCCACGGCAGGCGGTCAGGCAGGGCGCAGTGCGGATTTGGCTGTGTCCACTCACCCACGGCAGACGGTCAGGCAGGGCGCAGTGCGGATCTGGCTGTGTCCACTCACCCACGGCAGGCGGTCAGGCAGGGTGCAGTGCGGATCTGGATGTGTCCACGCACCCACAGCATGCGGTCAGCCAGGGCGCAGTGCGGATCTGGCTGTGTCCACTCACCGACGGCAGGCGCTCAGGCAGAGCGCAGTGCGGATCTGGCTGTGTCCACTCACCCAGGGGAGACGGGCAGGCAAGGCGCAGTGTGGACCTGGCTGTGTCCACTCACCCACGGGAGACGGGCAGAGAGTGTGCTGTGTGGATATGGCTATGTCCACTGACCCACGGCAGACAGGCAGGCAGGGCGCAGTGCAGATCTGGCTGTGTCCACTCACCCACGGCAGACGGTCAGGCAGGGTGCAGTGCGGATTTGGCTGTGTCCACTCACCCCCGGGAGACGGGCAGGCAGGGCGCAGTGCGGATCTGGCTGTGTCCACTCACCAACGTGAGTCGGGCAGACAAGGCGCTGTGCGGATCTGTCTGTGTCCACTCACCCGCGGGAGACGGGCAGGCAGGGCGCAGTGCGGATCCGGCTGTGTCCACTCACCCACGGGAGATGGGCAGAGACGGTGCTGTGTGGATCTGTCTAAGTCCACTGACCCACGGCAGACGGGCAGGCAGGGTACAGTACGGATCTGGCTGTGTCCACTCACCCACGGCAGGCGGTCAGGCAGGGTGCAGTGCGGATCTGGCTGTGTCCACTCACCTACGGCAGACGGTCAGGCAGGGCGCAGTGCGGATCTGGCTGTGTCCACTCACCCACGGGAGACGGGCAGGCAGCACGCAGTGCGGATCCGGCTGTGTCCACTCACCCACGGGAGACGGGCAGAGACGGTGCTGTGTGGATCTGGCTATGTCCACTGACCCACGGCAGACGGGCAGGCAGGGCGTAGTACGGATCTGGCTGTGTCCACACACCCACGGCAGGCGGTCAGGCAGGGTACAATGCGGATCTGGCTGTGTCCACTCACCCACGGGAGACGGGTAGGCAGGGCGCAGTGCGGATCTGGCTGTGTCCACTCACCCACGGGAGACGGGCAGGCAGGGCACAGTGCGGATCTGGCTGTGTCCACTCACCCACGGGAGACGGGCAGGCAGGGCGCAGTGCGGATCTGGCTGTGTCCACTCACCCACGGGAGACGGGCAGGCAGGGCGCAGTGCGTATCTGGCTGTGTCCACTAACCCACGGAAGACGGGCAGGAAAGGCGCAGTGCGGATCTGGCTGTGTCCACACGCCCACGGGAGACGGGCAGGCAGGGCGCAGTGCGGATCTGGCTGTGTCCACTCACCCACGGGAGACGGGCAGGCAAGGCGCAGTGCTGATCTGGCTGTGTCCACTCACCCACGGGAGACGGGAAGGCAGGGCGCAGTGCGGATCTGGCTGTGTCCACGCACCCACAGCATGTGGTCAGCCAGGGCGCAGTGCGGATCTGGCTGTGTCCACTCACCCACGGGAGACGGGCAGGGCGCAGTGCGGATCTGGCTGTGTCCACTCACCAACGTGAGACGGGCAGGCAAGGCGCAGTGCGGATCCGGCTGTGTCCACTCACTCACGGGAGACGGGCAGGCAGGGCGTAGTGCGGATCTGGCTGTGTCCACTCAACCCACGGCAGACGGGCAGGCAGGGCGCAGGGCGGATCTGGCTGTGTCCACTCGCCCACGGGAGACGGGCAGGCAAGGCGCAGTGCGGATCTGGCTGTGTCCACTCACCCACGGCAGACGGTCAGGCAGGGCGCAGTGCGGATCTGGCTGTGTCCACTCACCCACGGCAGGCGGTCAGGCAGGGCGCAGTGCGGATCTGGCTGTGTCCACGCACCCATGGCATGCGGTCAGCCAGGGCGCAGTGCGGATCTGGCTGTGTCCACTCACCCACGGGAGACGGGCAGGGCGCAGTGCGGGTCTGGCTGTGTCCACTCACCAACGTGAGACGGGCAGGCAAGGCGCAGTGCGGATCCGGCTGTGTCCACTCACCCACGGGAGACGGGCATGCAGGGCGCATGCGGATCCGGCTGTGTCCACTCACCCACGGGAGATGGGCAGAGACTGTGCTGTGTGGATCTGGCTATGTCCACTGACCCACGTCAGACGGGCAGGCAGGGCGCAGTGCGTATCTGGCTGTGTCCACTCACCCACGGAAGACGGGCAGGCAAGGCGCAGTGCGGATCTGGCTGTGACCACTCGCCCACGGGAGACGGGCAGGCAGGGCGCAGTGCGGATCTGGCTGTGTCAACTCACCCACGGGAGACGGGCAGGCAGGGCGCAGTGCGGATCCGGCTGTGTCCACTCACCCACGGGAGACGGGCAGAGACGGTGCTGTGTGGATCTGGCTATGTCCACTGACCCACGGCAGACGGGCAGGCAGGGCGCAGTACGGATCTGGTGTGTCCACTCTCCCACGGCAGGCGGTCAGGCAGGGTACAATGCGAATCTGGCTGTGTCCACTCACCCACGGGAGACGGGCAGGCAGGGCGCAGTGCGGATCTGGCTGTGTCCACTCACCCACGGGAGACGGGCAGGCAGGGCGCAGTGCGGATCTGGCTGTGTCCACTCACCCACGGGAGACGGGCAGGCTGGGCGCAGTGCGGATCTGGCTGTGTCCACTCACCCACGGGAGACGGGCAGGCAGGGCGCAGTGCGGATCTGGCTGTGTCCACTCACCCACGGGAGACGGGCAGGCTGGGCGCAGTGCGGATCTCGCTGTGTCCACTCAACCACGGCAGACGGTCAGGCAGGGCGCAGTGCGGATCTGGCTGTGTCCACTCACCCACGGCAGACGGGCAGGCAGGGCGTAGTGCGGATCTGGCTGTGTCCACTCGCCCACGGGAGACGGGCAGGCAGGGCGCAGTGTGGATCTGGCTGTGTCCACTCACCCACGGCAGGCGGTCAGGCAGGGCGCAGTGCGGATCTGGGTGTGTCCACTCACCCACGGCAGACGGTCAGGCAGGGCGCAGTGCGGATCTGGCTGTGTCCACTCACCCACGGCAGGCGGTCAGGCAGGGCGCAGTGCGGATCTGGCTGTGTCCACGCACCCACAGCATGCGGTCAGCCAGGGCGCAGTGCGGATCTGGCTGTGTCCACTCACCCACGGGAGACGGGCAGGCAGGGCGCAGTGCGGATCTGGCTGTGTCCACTCACCCACGGCAGACTGTCAGGCAGGGCGCCGTGCGGATCTGGCTATGTCCACTCGCCCACAGCAGACGGGCAGGCAAGGCGCAGTGCGGATCTGGCTGTGTCCACTCGCCCACGAGAGACGGGCAGGCAGGGCGCAGTGCGGATCTCGCTGTGTCCACTTACCCACGGGAGACGGGCAGGCAGGGCGCAGTCGGATCTGGCTGTGTCCACTCACTGACGGAAGACGGGCAGGCAAGACGCAGTGGGGATCTGGCTGTGTCCACTCACCAACGGGAGACGGGCAGGCAGGGCGCAGTGCGGATCTGGCTGTGTCCACTCACCCACGGGAGACGGGCAGGCTGTGCGCAGTGCGGATCTGGCTGTGTCCACTCACCCACGGGAGACGGGAAGGCAGGGCGCAGTGCGGATCTGGCTGTGTCCACTCACCCACGGGAGACGGGCAGGCAGGGCGCAGTGCGGATCTCGCTGTGTCCACTCACCCACGGCAGACGGTCAGGCAGGGCGCAGTGCGGATCTGGCTGTGTCCACTCACCCACGGCAGACGGGCAGGCAGGGCTCAGTGCGGATCTGGCTGTGTCCACTCGCCCACGGGAGACGGGCAGGCAGGGCGCAGTGCGGATCTGGCTGTGTCCACTCACCCACGGCAGACGGTCAGGCAGGGCACAGTGCGGATCTGGCTGTGTCCACTCACACACGGCAGGCGGTCAGGCAGGGTGCAGTGCGGATCTGGCTGTGTACACGCACCCACAGCATGCGGTCAGCCAGGGCGCAGTGCGGATCTGGCTGTGTCCACTCACGCACAGCAGGCGCTCAGGCAGAGCGCAGTGCGGATCGGGCTGTGTCCACTCACCCAGGGGAGACGGGCAGGCAAGGCGCAGTGTGGACCTGGCTGTGTCCACTCACCCACGGGAGACGGGCAGAGAGTGTGCTGTGTGGATATGGCTATGTCCACTGACCCACGGCAGACGGGCAGGCAGGGCGCAGTGCAGATCTGGCTGTGTCCACTCACCCACGGCAGACGGTCAGGCAGGGTGCAGTGCGGATCTGGCTGTGTCCACTCACCCGCGGGAGACGGGCAGGCAGGGCGCAGTGCGGATCTGGCTGTGTCCACTCACCAACGTGAGTCGGGCAGGCAAGGCGCAGTGCGGATCTGGCTGTGTCCACTCACCCACGGGAGACGGGCAGGCAGGGCGCAGTGCGGATCCGGCTGTGTCCACTCACACACGGCAGGCGGTCAGGCAGGGCGCAGTGCGGATCTGGCTGTGTCCACGCACCCACAGCATGCGGTCAGCCAGGGCGCAGTGCGGATCTGGCTGTGTCCACTCACCCACGGCAGGCGCTCAGGCAGAGCGCAGTGCGGATCTGGCTGTGTCCACTCACCCACGGCAGACTGTCAGGCAGGGCGCCATGCGGATCTGGCTATGTCAACTCGCCAACGGCAGACGGACAGGCAGGGCGCAGTGCGGATCTGGCTGTGTCCACTCACCCACAGCAGACGGTCAGGCAGGGCGCAGTGCGGATCTGGCTGTGTCCACTCACCCACGGCAGACGGGCAGGCAGGGCGCAGTGCGGATCTCGCTGTGTCCACTCACCCATGGCAGACGGTCAGGCAGGGCGCAGTGCGGATCTGGCTGTGTCCACTCACCCACGGCAGACGGGCAGGCAGGGCGCAGTACGGATCTGGCTGTGTCCACTCGCCCACGGGAGACGGGCAGGCAGGGCGCAGTGCGTATCTGGCTGTGTCCACTCTCCCACGGGAGACGGGCAGGCAGGGCGCAGTGCGGATCTGGCTGTGTCCACTCACCCACGGGAGACGGGCAGACAGGGCGCAGTGCGGATCTGGCTGTGTCCACTCACCCACGGGAGACGGGCAGGCAGGGCGCAGTGCGGATCTGGCTGTGTCCACTCACCCACGGGAGACGGGCAGGCAGGGCGCAGTGTGGATCCGGCTGTGTCCACTCACAGACGGGAGATGGGCAGAGACGGTGCTGTGTGGATCTGGCTCTGTCCACTGACCCACGGCAGACGGGCAGGCAGGGCGCAGTACGGATCTGGCTGTGTCCACTCACCCACTGCAGGCGGTCAGGCAGGGCGCAGTGCGGATCTGGCTGTGTCCACTCACCCACGGGAGACGGGCAGGCAGGGCGCAGTGCGGATCTGGCTGTGTCCACTCACCCACGGGAGACGGGCAGGCAGGGCGCAGTGTGGATCCGGCTGTGTCCACTCACCCACGGGAGATGGGCAGAGACGGTGCTGTGTGGATCTGGCTATGTGCACTGACCCACGGCAGACGGGCAGGCAGGGCGCAGTACGGATCTGGCTGTGTCCACTCACCCACGGCAGGCGGTCAGGCAGGACGCAGTGCGGATGTGGCTGTGTCCACTCACCCACGGCTGGCGGTCAGGCAGGGCGCAGTGCAGATCTGGCTGTGTCCACTCACTCACGGCAGACGGTCAGGCAGGGCGCAGTGCGGATCTGGCTGTGTCCACTCACCCGCGGGAGACGGGCAGGCAGGGCGCAGTGCGGATCTGGCTGTGTCCACTCACCCACGGGAGAGGGGCAGGCAGGGCGCAGTGCGGATCTGGCTGTGTCCTCTCACCCACGGGAGACGGGCAGGCAGGGCGCAGTGCGTATCTGGCTGTGTCCACTCGCCCACGGGAGACGGGCAGGCAGGGCGCAGTGCGGATCTGGCTGTGTCCACTCACCCACGGGAGACGGGCAGGCAGAGCGCAGTGCGGATCTGGCTGTGTCCACTCACCCACGGGAGACGGGCAGGCAGGGCGCAGTGTGGATCCGGCTGTGTCCACTCACAGACGGGAGATGGGCAGAGACGGTGCTGTGTTGATCTGGCTATGTCCACTGACCCACGGCAGACGGGCAGGCAGGGCGCAGTACGGATCTGGCTGTGTCCACTCACCCACAGCAGGCGGTCAGGCAGGGCGCAGTGTGGATCTGGCTGTGTCCACTCACCCATGGCAGGCGGTCAGGCAGGGCGCAGGGCGGATCTGGCTGTGTCCACTCACCCACGGGAGACGGGCAGGCAGGGCGCAGTGCGGATCTGGCTGTGTCCACTCACCCACGGGAGATGGGCAGAGACGGTGCTGTGTGGATCTGGCTATGTGCACTGACCCACGGCAGACGGGCAGCTAGGGCGCAGTACGGATCTGGCTGTGTCCACTCACCCACGGCAGGCAGTCATGCAGGGAGCAGTGCGGATCTGGCTGTGTCCACTCACCCACGGCAGGCGGTCAGGCAGGGCGCAGTGCGGATCTGGCTGTGTCCACTCACGCACGGCAGACGGTCAGGCAGGGCGCAGTGCGGATCTGGCTGTGTCCACTCTCCCACGGGAGACGGGCAGGCAGGGCGCATGCGGATCTGGCTGTGTCCACTCACCCACGGGAGATGGGCAGGCAAGGCGCAGTGCGGATCTGGCTGTGTCCACTCACCCACGGGAGACGGGCAGAGACGGTGCTGTGTGGATGTGGCTATGTCCACTGACCCACGGCAGACGGGCAGGCAGGGCGCAGTGCGGATCTGGCTGTGTCGACTCGCCCACGGGAGACGGGCATGCATGGCTTAGTGCGGATCTGGCTGTGTCCACTCACCCACGGGAGACGGGCAGGCAGGGCGCAGTGTGGATCCGGCTGTGTCCACTCACCCACGGGAGATGGGCAGAGACGGTGCTGTGTGGATCTGGCTATGTGCACTGACCCACGGCATACGGGCAGGCAGGGCGCAGTACGGATCTGGCTGTGTCCACTCACCCAGGGCAGGCGGTCAGGCAGGACGCAGTTCGGATCTGGCTGTGTCCACTCACCCACGGCTGGCGGTCAGGCAGAGCGCAGTGCGGATCTGGCTGTGTCCACTCACGCACGGCAGACGGTCAGGCAGGGCGCAGTGCGGATCTGGCTGTGTCCACTCACCTGCGGTAGACGGGCAGGCAGGGCGCAGTGTGGATCTGGCTGTGTCCACTCACCCACGGGAGATGGGCAGGCATGGCGCAGTGCGGATCTGGTTGTGTCCACTCACCCACGGGAGACAGGCAGGCAGGGCGCAGTGCGGATCTGGCTGTGTCCACTCGCCCACGGGAGACGGGCAGGCAGGGCGCAGTGCGGATCTGGCTGTGTCCACTCGCCCACGGGAGACGGGCATGCAGGGCGCAGTGCGGATCTGCCTGTGTCCACTCACCCACGGGAGACGGGCAGGCAGGGCGCAGTGTGGATCCGGCTGTGTCCACTCACAGACGGGAGATGGGCAGAGACGGTGCTGTGTGGATCTGGCTATGTCCACTGACCCACCACAGACGGGCAGGCAGGGCGCAGTACGGATCTGGCTGTGTCCACTCACCCACAGCAGGCGGTCAGGCAGGGCGCAGTGCGGATCTGGCTGTGTCCACTCACCCACGGGAGACGAGCAGGCAGGGCGCAGTGCGGATCTGGCTGTGTTGACTCACCCACGGGAGACGGGCAGGCAGGGCGCAGTGCGGATCTGGCTGTGTCCACTCACCCACGGGAGACGAGCAGGCAGGGCGCAGTGCGGATCTGGCTGTGTTGACTCACCCACGGGAGACGGGCAGGCAGGGCGCAGTACGGATCTGGCTGTGTCCACTCACCCACAGCAGGCGGACAGGCAGGGCGCAGTGCGGATCTGGCTGTGTCCACTCACCCACGGCAGCCGGGCAGGCAGGGCGCAGTACGGATCTGGCTGTGTCCACTCACCCACGGCAGGCGGTCAGGCAGGGTGCAGTGCGGATCTGGCTGTGTCCAATCACCCACGGCAGGCGGTCAGGCAGGACGCAGTGAGGATTTGGCTGTGTCCACTCACCCACGGCTGGCGGTCAGGCAGGGCGCAGTGCGGATCTGGCTGTGTCCACTCACGCACGGCAGACGGTCAGGCAGGGCGCAGTGCGGATCTGGCTGTGTCCACTCACTCGCGGGAGACGGGCAGGCAGGGCGCAGTGCGGATCTGGCTGTGTCCACTCACCCTCGGGAGAGGGGCAGGCAGGGCGCAGTGCGGATCTGGCTGTGTCCACTCACCCACGGGAGACGGGCAGGCAGGGCGCAGTGCGGATCTGGCTGTGTCCACTCTCCCACGGGAGACGGGCAGGCAGGGCGCAGTGCGGATCTGGCTGTGTCCACTCACCCACGGGAGATGGGCAGGCAGGGCGCAGTGCGGATCTGGCTGTGTCCACTCACCCACGGGAGACGGGCAGAGACGGTGCTGTGTGGATGTGGCTATGTCCACTGACCCACGGCAGACGGGCAGGCAGGGCGCAGTGCGGATCTGGCTGTGTCGACTCGCCCACGGGAGACGGGCAGGTAGGGCGCAGTGCGGATCTGGCTGTGTCCACTCGCCCACCTGAGACGGGCAGGCAAGGCGCAGTGCGGATCTGGCTGTGTCCACTCGCCCACGGGAGACGGGCAGGCAGGGCGCAGTGCGGATCTGGCTGTGTCCACTCACCCACGGGAGACGGGCAGGCAGGGCGCAGTGCGGATCCGGCTGTGTCCACTCACCCACGGGAGACGGGCAGAGACGGTGCTGTGTGGATCTGGCTATGTCCACTGACCCACGGCAGACGGGCAGGCAGGGCGCAGTACGGATCTGGCTGTGTCCACTCACCCACGGCAGGCGGTCAGGCAGGGTACAATGCGGATCTGGCTGTGTCCACTCACCCACGGGAGACGGGTAGGCAGGGCGCAGTGCCGATCGGGCTGTGTCCACTCACCCACGGGAGACGGGCAGGCAGGGCGCAGTGCGGAACTGGCTGTGTCCACTCACCCACGGGAGACGGGCAGGCAGGGCGCAGTACGGATCTGGCTGTGTCCACTCACCCACGGCAGGCGGTCAGGCAGGGCGCAGTGCGGATCTGGCTGTGTCCACTCACCCACGGGAGACGGGCAGGCAGGGCACAGTGCGGATCTCGCTGTGTCCACTCACCCACGGCAGACGGTCAGGCAGGGCGCAGTGCGGATCTGGCTGTGTGCACTCACCCATCGCAGACGGGCAGGCAGGGCGCAGTGCGGATCTGGCTGTGTCCACTCGCCCACGGGAGACGGGCAGGCAGGGCGCAGTGCGGATCTGGCTGTGTCCACTCACCCACGGCAGGCGGTCAGGCAGGGCGCAGTGCGGATCTGGCTGTGTCCACTCACCCACGGGAGACGGGCAGGGCGCAGTTCGGATCTGGCTGTGTCCACTCACCAACGTGAGACGGGCAGGCAAGGCGCAGTGCGGATCCAGCTGTGTCCACTCACCCACGGGAGACGGGCATGCAGGGCGCAGTGCGGATCCGGCTGTGTCCACTCACCCACGGGAGATGGGCAGAGACTGTGCTGTGTGGATCTGGCTATGTCCAGTGACCCACGTCAGACGGGCAGGCAGGGCGCAGTGCGGATCTGGCTGTGTCCACTCACCCACGGGAGACGGGCAGGCAGGGCGCAGTGCGGATCTGGCTGTGTCCACTCACCCACGGGAGACGGGCAGGCTGGGCGCAGTGCGGATCTGGCTGTGTCCACTCACCCACGGGAGACGGGCAGGCAGGGCGCAGTACGGATCTGGCTGTGTCCACTCACCCACGGGAGACGGGCAGGCTGGGCGCAGTGCGGATCTCGCTGTGTCCACTCAACCACGGCAGACGGTCAGGCAGGGCGCAGTGCGGATCTGGCTGTGTCCACTCACCCACGGCAGACGGGCAGGCAGGGCGTAGTGCGGATCTGGCTGTGTCCACTCGCCCACGGGAGACGGGCAGGCAGGGCGCAGTGTGGATCTGGCTGTGTCCACTCACCCACGGCAGGCGGTCAGGCAGGGCGCAGTGCGGATCTGGGTGTGTCCACTCACCCACGGCAGACGGTCAGGCAGGGCGCAGTGCGGATCTGGCTGTGTCCACTCACCCACGGCAGGCGGTCAGGCAGGGCGCAGTGCGGATCTGGCTGTGTCCACGCACCCACAGCATGTTGTCAGCCAGGGCGCAGTGCGGATCTGGCTGTGTCCACTCACCCACGGGAGACGGGCAGGCAGGGCGCAGTGCGGATCTGGCTGTGTCCACTCACCCACGGCAGACTGTCAGGCAGGGCGCCGTGCGGATCTGGCTATGTCCACTCGCCCACAGCAGACCGGCAGGCAGGGCGCAGTGCGGATCTGGCTGTGTCCACTCGCCCACGGGAGACGGGCAGGCAGGGCGCAGTGCGGATCTCGCTGTGTCCACTTACCCACGGGAGACGGGCAGGCAGGGCGCAGTCGGATCTGGCTGTGTCCACTCACTGACGGAAGACGGGCAGGCAAGACGCAGTGGGGATCTGGCTGTGTCCACTCACCAACGGGAGACGGGCAGGCAGGGCGCAGTGCGGATCTGGCTGTGTCCACTCACCCACGGGAGACGGGCAGGCTGTGCGCAGTGCGGATCTGGCTGTGTCCACTCACCCACGGGAGACGGGAAGGCAGGGCGCAGTGCGGATCTGGCTGTGTCCACTCACCCACGGGAGACGGGCAGGCAGGGCGCAGTGCGGATCTCGCTGTGTCCACTCACCCACGGCAGACGGTCAGGCAGGGCGCAGTGCGGATCTGGCTGTGTCCACTCACCCACGGCAGACGGGCAGGCAGGGCGCAGTGCGGATCTGGCTGTGTCCACTCGCCCACGGGAGACGGGCAGGCAGGGCGCAGTGCGGATCTGGCTGTGTCCACTCACCCACGGCAGACGGTCAGGCAGGGCACAGTGCGGATCTGGCTGTGTCCACTCACACACGGCAGGCGGTCAGGCAGGGTGCAGTGCGGATCTGGCTGTGTACACGCACCCACAGCATGCGGTCAGCCAGGGCGCAGTGCGGATCTGGCTGTGTCCACTTACCCACAGCAGGCGCTCAGGCAGAGCGCAGTGCGGATCTGGCTGTGTCCACTCACCCAGGGGAGACGGGCAGGCAAGGCGCAGTGTGGACCTGGCTGTGTCCACTCACCCACGGGAGACGGGCAGAGAGTGTGCTGTGTGGATATGGCTATGTCCACTGACCCACGGCAGACGGGCAGGCAGGGCGCAGTGCAGATCTGGCTGTGTCCACTCACCCACGGCAGACGGTCAGGCAGGGTGCAGTGCGGATCTGGCTGTGTCCACTCACCCGCGGGAGACGGGCAGGCAGGGCGCAGTGCGGATCTGGCTGTGTCCACTCACCAACGTGAGTCGGGCAGGCAAGGCGCAGTGCGGATCTGGCTGTGTCCACTCACCCACGGGAGACGGGCAGGCAGGGCGCAGTGCGGATCCGGCTGTGTCCACTCACCCACGGCAGGCGGTCAGGCAGGGCGCAGTGCGGATCTGGCTGTGTCCACGCACCCACAGCATGCGGTCAGCCAGGGCGCAGTGCGGATCTGGCTGTGTCCACTCACCCACGGCAGGCGCTCAGGCAGAGCGCAGTGCGGATCTGGCTGTGTCCACTCACCCACGGCAGACTGTCAGGCAGGGCGCCATGCGGATCTGGCTATGTCCACTCGCCAACGGCAGACGGACAGGCAGGGCGCAGTGCGGATCTGGCTGTGTCCACTCGCCCACGGGAGACGGGCAGGCAGGGCGCAGTGCGGATCTGGCTGTGTCCACTTACCCACGGGAGACGGGCAGGCAAGGCGCAGTCGGATCTGGCTGTGTCCACTCACTGACGGAAGACGGGCAGGCAAGACGCAGTGCGGATCTGGCTGTGTCCACTCACCCACGGGAGACGGGCAGGCAGGGCGCAGTGCGGATCTGGCTGTGTCCACTCACCCACGGGAGACGGGCAGGCAGGGCGCAGTGCGGATCTGGCTGTGTTCACTCACCCACGGGAGACGGGAAGGCAGGGCGCAGAGCGGATCTGGCTGTGTCCACTCACCCACGGGAGACGGGCAGGCAGGGCGCAGTGCGGATCTGGCTGTGTCCACTCACCCACGGGAGACGGGCAGGCAGGGCGCAGTGCGGATCTCGCTGTGTCCACTCACCCACGGGAGACGGTCAGGCAGGGCGCAGTGCGGATCTGGCTGTGTCCACTCACCCACGGCAGACGGGCAGGCAGGGCGCAGTGCGGATCTGGCTGTGTCCACTCGCCCACGGGAGACGGGCAGGCAGGGCGCAGTGTGGATCTGTCTGTCTCCACTCACCCACGGCAGGCGGTCAGGCAGGGCGCAGTGCGGATCTGGCTGTGTCCACTCACCCACGGCAGACGGTCAGGCAGGGCGCAGTGCGGATCTGGCTGTGTCCACTCACCCACGGCAGGCGGTCAGGCAGGGCGCAGTGCGGATCTGGCTGTGTCCACGCACCCACAGCATGCGGTCAGCCAGGGCGCAGTGCGGATCTGGCTGTGTCCACTCACCCACGGGAGACGGGCAGGCAGGGCGCAGTGCGGATCTGGCTGTGTCTACTCACCCACGGCAGACTGTCAGGCAGGGCGCCGTGCGGATCTGGCTATGTCCACTCGCCCACGGCAGACGGGCAGGCAGGGCGCAGTGCGGATCTGGCTGTGTCCACTCGCCCACGGGAGACGGGCAGGCAGGGCGCAGTGCGGATCTGGCTGTGTCCACTTACCCACGGGAGACGGGCAGGCAGGGCGCAGTCGGATCTGGCTGTGTCCACTCACTGACGGAAAACGGGCAGGCAAGACGCAGTGGGGATCTGGCTGTGTCCACTAACCCACGGGAGACGGGCAGGCAGGGCGCAGTGCGGATCTGGCTGTGTCCACTCACCCACGGGAGACGGGCAGGCTGTGCGCAGTGCGGATCTGGCTGTGTCCACTCACCCACGGGAGACGGGAAGGCAGGGCGCAGTGCGGATCTGGCTGTGTCCACTCACCCATGGGAGACGGGCAGGCAGGGCGCAGTGCAGATCTCGCTGTGTCCACTCACCCACGGCAGACGGTCAGGCAGAGCGCAGTGCGGATCTGGCTGTGTCCACTCACCCACAGCAGACGGGCAGGCAGGGCGCAGTGCGGATCTGGCTGTGTCCACTCGCCCACGGGAGACGGGCAGGCAGGGCGCAGTGCGGATCTGGCTGTGTCCACTCTCCCACGGCAGACGGTCAGGCAGGGCGCAGTGCGGATCTGGCTGTGTCCACTCACCCACGGCAGGCGGTCAGGCAGGGTGCAGTGCGGATCTGGCTGTGTCCACGCACCCACAGCATGCGGTCAGCCAGGGCGCAGTGAGGATCTGGCTGTGTCCACTCACCCACGGCAGGCGCTCAGGCAGAGCGCAGTGCGGATCTGGCTGTGTCCACTCACCCAGGGGAGACGGGCAGGCAAGGCGCAATGTGGACCTGGCTGTGTCCACTAACCCACGGGAGACGGGCAGAGAGTGTGCTGTGTGGATATGGCTATGTCCACTGACCCACGGCAGACGGGCAGGCAGGGCGCAGTGCAGATCTGGCTGTGTCCACTCACCCACGGCAGACGGTCAGGCAGGGTGCAGTGCGGATCTGGCTGTGTCCACTCACCCACGGGAGACGGGCAGGCAGGGCGCAGTGCGGATCTGGCTGTGTCCACTCACCAACGTGAGTCGGGCAGGCAAGGCGCAGTACGGATCTGGCTGTGTTCACTCACACACGGGAGACGGGCAGGCAGGGCGCAGTGCAGATCCGGCTGTATCCACTCACCCACGGCAGGCGGTCAGGCAGGGCGCAGTGCGGATCTGGCTGTGTCCACGCACCCACAGCATGCGGTCAGCCAGGGCGCAGTGCGGATCTGGCTGTGTGCACTCACCCACGGCAGGCGCTCAGGCAGAGCGCAGTGCGGATCTGGCTGTGTCCACTCACCCACGGCAGACTGTCAGGCAGGGCGCCATGCGGATCTGGCTATGTCCACTCGCCCACGGCAGACGGACAGGCAGGGCGCAGTGCGGATCTGGCTGTGTCCACTCGCCCACGGGAGACGGGCAGGCAGGGCGCAGTGCGGATCTGGCTGTGTCCACTTACCCACGGGAGACGGGCAGGCAGGGCGCAGTCGGATCTGGCTGTGTCCACTCACTGACGGAAGACGGGCAGGCAAGACGCAGTGCGGATCTGGCTGTGTCCACTCACCCACGGGAGACGGGCAGGCAGGGCGCAGTGCGGATCTGGCTGTGTCCACTCACCCACGGGAGACGGGCAGGCAGGGCGCAGTGCGGATCTGGCTGTGTCCACTCACCCACGGGAGACGGGCAGGCTGGGCGCAGTGCGGATCTGGCTGTGTCCACTCACCCACGGGAGACGGGAAGGCAGGGCGCAGTGCGGATCTGGCTGTGTCCACTCGCCCACGGCAGACGGGCAGGCAGGGCGCAGTGCGGATCTGGCTGTGTCCACTCGCCCACGGGAGACGGGCAGGCAGGGCGCAGTGCGGATCTGGCTGTGTCCACTTACCCACTGGAGACGGGCAGGCAGGGCGCAGTCGGATCTGGCTGTGTCCACTCACTGACGGAAGACGGGCAGAGAGTGTGCTGTGTGGATATGGCTATGTCCACTGACCCACGGCAGACGGGCAGGCAGGGCGCAGTGCAGATCTGGCTGTGTCCACTCACCCACGGCAGACGGTCAGGCAGGGTCAGTGCGGATCTGGCTGTGTCCACTCACCCACGGGAGACGGGCAGGCAGGGCGCAGTGCGGATCTGGCTGTGTCCACTCACCAACATGAGTCGGGCAGGCAAGGCGCAGTGCGGATCTGCCTGTGTCCACTCACCCACGGGAGACGGGCAGGCAGGACGCAGTGCGGATCCGGCTGTGTCCACTCACCCACGGGAGATGGGCAGAGACGGTGCTGTGTGGATCTGGCTATGTCCACTGACCCACGGCAGACGGGCAGGCAGGGTACAGTACGGATCTGGCTGTGTCCACTCACCCACGGCAGGCGGTCAGGCAGGGCGCAGTGCGGATCTGGCTGTGTCCACTCACCCACGGCAGACGGTCAGGAAGGGCGCAGTGCGGATCTGGCTGTGTCCACTCACCCACGGGAGACGGGCAGGCAGGGCGCAGTGCGGATCTGGCTGTGTCCACTCACCCATGGGAGACGGGCAGGCAGGGCGCAGTGCAGATCTCGCTGTGTCCACTCACCCACGGCAGACGGTCAGGCAGAGCGCAGTGCGGATCTGGCTGTGTCCACTCACCCACAGCAGACGGGCAGGCAGGGCGCAGTGCGGATCTGGCTGTGTCCACTCGCCCACGGGAGACGGGCAGGCAGGGCGCAGTGCGGATCTGGCTGTGTCCACTCACCCACGGCAGACGGTCAGGCAGGGCGCAGTGCGGATCTGGCTGTGTCCACTCACCCACGGCAGGCGGTCAGGCAGGGTGCAGTGCGGATCTGGCTGTGTCCACGCACCCACAGCATGCGGTCAGCCAGGGCGCAGTGCGGATCTGGCTGTGTCCACTCACCCACGGCAGGCGCTCAGGCAGAGCGCAGTGCGGATCTGGCTGTGTCCACTCACCCAGGGGAGACGGGCAGGCAAGGCGCAATGTGGACCTGGCTGTGTCCACTAACCCACGGGAGACGGGCAGAGAGTGTGCTGTGTGGATATGGCTATGTCCACTGACCCACGGCAGACGGGCAGGCAGGGCGCAGTGCAGATCTGGCTGTGTCCACTCACCCACGGCAGACGGTCAGGCAGGGTGCAGTGCGGATCTGGCTGTGTCCACTCACCAACGTGAGTCGGGCAGGCAAGGCGCAGTACGGATCTGGCTGTGTCCACTCACCCACGGGAGACGGGCAGGCAGGGCGCAGTGCAGATCCGGCTGTATCCACTCACCCACGGCAGGCGGTCAGGCAGGGCGCAGTGCGGATCTGGCTGTGTCCACGCACCCACAGCATGCGGTCAGCCAGGGCGCAGTGCGGATCTGGCTGTGTCCACTCACCCACGGCAGGCGCTCAGGCAGAGCGCAGTGCGGATCTGGCTGTGTCCACTCACCCACGGCAGACTGTCAGGCAGGGCGCCATGCGGATCTGGCTATGTCCACTCGCCCACGGCAGACGGACAGGCAGGGCGCAGTGCGGATCTGGCTGTGTCCACTCGCCCACGGGAGACGGGCAGGCAGGGCGCAGTGCGGATCTGGCTGTGTCCACTTACCCACGGGAGACGGGCAGGCAGGGCGCAGTCGGATCTGGCTGTGTCCACTCACTGACGGAAGACGGGCAGGCAAGACGCAGTGCGGATCTGGCTGTGTCCACTCACCCACGGGAGACGGGCAGGCAGGGCGCAGTGCGGATCTGGCTGTGTCCACTCACCCACGGGAGACGGGCAGGCAGGGCGCAGTGCGGATCTGGCTGTGTCCACTCACCCACGGGAGACGGGCAGGCTGGGCGCAGTGCGGATCTGGCTGTGTCCACTCACCCACGGGAGACGGGAAGGCAGGGCGCAGTGCGGATCTGGCTGTGTCCACTCGCCCACGGCAGACGGGCAGGCAGGGCGCAGTG
Source organism: Microcebus murinus (assembly GCF_040939455.1). NCBI lineage: Eukaryota > Metazoa > Chordata > Mammalia > Primates > Cheirogaleidae > Microcebus > Microcebus murinus. Next base: position 15,528,220 of record NC_134131.1, read on the forward strand.
CGGATCTGGCTGTGTCCACTCGCCCACGGGAGACGGGCAGGCAGGGCGCAGTGCGGATCTGGCTGTGTCCACTTACCCACGGGAGACGGGCAGGCAGGGCGCAGTCGGATCTGGCTGTGTCCACTCACTGACGGAAGACGGGCAGAGAGTGTGCTGTGTGGATATGGCTATGTCCACTGACCCACGGCAGACGGGCAGGCAGGGCGCAGTGCAGATCTGGCTGTGTCCACTCACCCACGGCAGACGGTCAGGCAGGGTCAGTGCGGATCTGGCTGTGTCCACTCACCCACGGGAGACGGGCAGGCAGGGCGCAGTGCGGATCTGGCTGTGTCCACTCACCAACATGAGTCGGGCAGGCAAGGCGCAGTGCGGATCTGCCTGTGTCCACTCACCCACGGGAGACGGGCAGGCAGGGCGCAGTGCGGATCCGGCTGTGTCCACTCACCCACGGGAGATGGGCAGAGACGGTGCTGTGTGGATCTGGCTATGTCCACTGACCCACGGCAGACGGGCAGGCAGGGTACAGTACGGATCTGGCTGTGTCCACTCACCCACGGCAGGCGGTCAGGCAGGGCGCAGTGCGGATCTGGCTGTGTCCACTCACCCACGGCAGACGGTCAGGCAGGGCGCAGTGCGGATCTGGCTGTGTCCACTCACCCACGGCAGACGGGCAGGCAGGGCGCAGTGCGGATCTGGCTGTGTCCACTCACCCACGGCAGACGGTCAGGAAGGGCGCAGTGCGGATCTGGCTGTGTCCACTCACCCACGGCAGACGGGCAGGCAGGGCGCAGTGCGGATTTGGCTGTGTCCACTCGCCAACAGGAGACGGGCAGGCAGGGCGCAGTGCAGATCTGGCTGTGTCCACTCTCCCACGGCAGGCGGTCAGGCAGGGCGCAGTGCGGATCTGGCTGTGTCCACTCACCCACGGCAGACGGTCAGGCAGGGCGCAGTGCGGATCTGGCTGTGTCCACTCACCCACGGGAGACGGGCAGGCAGCACGCAGTGCGGATCCGGCTATGTCCACTCACCCACGGGAGACGGGCAGGCAGGGCGCAGTGCGGATCTGGCTGTTTCTACTAGCCCACGGCAGACGGGCAGGCAGGGGGCAGTGCGGATCTGGCTGTGTCCACTCACCCACGTCAGACGGTCAGACAGGGTGCAGTGCGGATCTGGCTGTGTCCACTCACCCACGGGAGACGGGAAGGCAGGGCGCAATGCGGATCTGGCTGTGTCCACTCAACCACGTGAGACGGGCAGGCAAGGCTCAGTGCGGATATGGCTGTGTCCACTCACCCACGGCAGACGGTCAGGCAGGGCGCAGTGCGGATCTGGCTGTGTCCACTCACCCACGGCAGACCGGCAGGCAGGGCGCAGTGCGGATCTGGTTGTGTCCACTCACCCACGGGAGACGGGCAGGCAGGGCGCAGTGCGGATCTGGCTGTGTCCACTCACCCACGGGAGACGGGCAGGCAGGGCGCAGTGCGGATCTGGCTGTGTCCACTCACCCACGGGAGACGGGCAGGCTGGGCGCAGTGCGGATCTGGCTGTGTCCACTCACCCACGGGAGACGGGAAGGCAGGGCGCAGTGCGGATCTGGCTGTGTCCACTCACCCACGGGAGACGGGCAGGCAGGGCGCAGTGCGGATCTGGCTGTGTCCACACACACACAGCATGCGGTCAGCCAGGGCGCAGTGCGGATCTGGCTGTGTCCACTCACCCACGGCAGGCGCTCAGGCAGAGCGCAGTGCGGATCTGGCTGTGTCCACTCAACCACGGCAGACTGTCAGGCAGGGCGCCGTGCGGATCTGGCTATGTCCACTCGCCCACGGCATACGGGCAGGCAGGGCGCAGTGCGGATCTGGCTGTGTCCACTCGCCCACGGGAGACGGGCAGGCAGGGCGCAGTGCGGATCTGGCTGTGTCCACTTACCCACGGGAGACGGGCAGGCAGGGCGCAGTCGGATCTGGCTGTGTCCACTCACTGACGGAAGACGGGCAGGCAAGACGCAGTGCGGATCTGGCTGTGTCCACTCACCCACGGGAGACGGGCAGGCAGGGCGAAGTGCGGAGCTGGCTGTGTCCACTCACCCACGGGAGATGGGCAGGCAGGGCGCAGTGCGGGTCTGGCTGTGTCCACTCACCCAGGGGAGACGGGCAGGCAAGGCGCAGTGTGGACCTGGCTGTGTCCACTCACCCACGGGAGACGGGCAGAGAGTGTGCTGTGTGGATATGGCTATGTCCACTGACCCACGGCAGACGGGCAGGCAGGGCGCAGTGCAGATCTGGCTGTGTCCACTCACCCACGGCAGACGGTCAGGCAGGGTGCAGTGCGGATCTGGCTGTGTCCACTCACCCACGGGAGACGGGCAGGCAGGGCGCAGTGCGGATCTGGCTGTGTCCACTCACCAACATGAGTCGGGCAGCCAAGGCGCAGTGCGGATCTGCCTGTGTCCACTCACCCACGGGAGACGGGCAGGCAGGGCGCAGTGCGGATCCGGCTGTGTCCACTCACCCACGGGAGATGGGCAGAGACGGTGCTGTGTGGATCTGGCTCTGTCCACTGACCCACGGCAGACGGGCAGGCAGGGCGCAGTACGGATCTGGCTGTGTCCACTCACCCACGGCAGGCGGTCAGGCAGGGCGCAGTGCGGATCTGGCTGTGTCCACTCACCCACGGCAGACAGTCAGGCAGGGCGCAGTGCGGATCTGGCTGTGTCCACTCACCCACGGCAGACGGGCAGCAGGGCGCAGTGCGGATCTGGCTGTGTCCACTCACCCACGGCAGACGGTCAGGAAGGGCGCAGTGCGGATCTGGCTGTGTCCACTCACCCACGGCAGACGGGCAGGCAGGGCGCAGTGCGGATTTGGCTGTGTCCACTCGCCAACAGGAGACGGGCAGGCAGGGCGCAGTGCAGATCTGGCTGTGTCCACTCACCCACGGCAGACGGTCAGGCAGTGCGCAGTGCGGATCTGGCTGTGTCCACTCACCCACGGGAGACGGGCAGGCAGCACGCAGTGCGGATCCGGCTATGTCCACTCACCCACGGGAGACGGGCAGGCAGGGCGCAGTGCGGATCTGGCTGTTTCCACTAGCCCACGGCAGACGGGCAGGCAGGGGGCAGTGCGGATCTGGCTGTGTCCACTCACCCACGTCAGACGGTCAGACAGGGTGCAGTGCGGATCTGGCTGTGTCCACTCACCCACGGGAGACGGGCAGGCAGGGCGCAGTGCGGATCTGGCTGTGTCCACTCACCCACGTGAGACGGGCAGGCAAGGCTCAGTGCGGATATGGCTGTGTCCACTCACCCACGGCAGACGGTCAGGCAGGGTGCAGTGCGGATCTGGCTGTGTCCACTCACCCACGGCAGACGGGCAGGCAGGGCGCAGTGCGGATCTGGCTGTGTCCACTCGCCCACGGGAGACGGGCAGGCAGGGCGCAGTGCGGATCTGGCTGTGTCCACTCACCCACGGCAGACGGTCAGGCAGGGTGCAGTGCGGATCTGGCTGTGTCCACGCACCCACAGCATGCGGTCAGCCAGGGCGCAGTGCGGATCTGGCTGTGTCCACTCACCCACAGCAGGCGCTCAGGCAGAGCGCAGTGCGGATCTGGCTGTGTCCACTCACCCAGGGGAGACGGGCAGGCAAGGCGCAGTGTGGACCTGGCTGTGTCCACTCACCCACGGGAGACGGGCAGAGAGTGTGCTGTGTGGATATGGCTATGTCCACTGACCCACGGCAGACGGGCAGGCAGGGCGCAGTGCAGATCTGGCTGTGTCCACTCACCCACGGCAGACGGTCAGGCAGGGTGCAGTGCGGATCTGGCTGTGTCCACTCACCCACGGGAGACGGGCAGGCAGGGCGCAGTGCGGATCTGGCTGTGTCCACTCACCAACGTGAGTCGGGCAGGCAAGGCGCAGTGCGGATCTGGCTGTGTCCACTCACCCACGGGAGACGGGCAGGCAGGGCGCAGTGCGGATCCGGCTGTGTCCACTCACCCACGGCAGGCGGTCAGGCAGGGCGCAGTGCGGATCTGGCTGTGTCCACTCACCCACGGCAGGCGCTCAGGCAGAGCTCAGTGCGGATCTGGCTATGTCCACTCGCCCACGGCAGACGGACAGGCAGGGCGCAGTGCGGATCTGGCTGTGTCCACTCGCCCACGGGAGACGGGCAGGCAGGGCGCAGTGCGGATCTGGCTGTGTCCACTTACCCACGGGAGACGGGCAGGCAGGGCGCAGTGCGGATCTGGCTGTGTCCACTTACCCACGGGAGACGGGCAGGCAGGGCGCAGTCGGATCTGGCTGTGTCCACTCGCCCACGGGAGACGGGCAGGCAGGGCGCAGTGTGGATCTGGCTGTGTCCACTCACCCACGGCAGGCGGTCAGGCAGGGCGCAGTGCGGATCTGGCTGTGTCCACTCACCCACGGCAGACGGTCAGGCAGGGTGCAGTGCGGATCTGGCTGTGTCCACTCACCCACGACAGGCGGTCAGGCAGGGCGCAGTGCGGATCTGGCTGTGTCCACGCACCCACAGCATGCGGTCAGCCAGGGCGCAGTGCGGATCTGGCTGTGTCCACTCACCCACGGGAGACGGGCAGGCAGGGCGCAGTGCGGATCTGGCTGTGTCCACTCACCCACGGCAGACTGTCAGGCAGGGCGCCGTGCGGAACTGGCTATGTCCACTCGCCCACGGCAGACGGACAGGCAGGGCGCAGTGCGGATCTGGCTGTGTCCACTCGCCCACGGGAGACGGGCAGGCAGGGCGCAGTGCGGATCTGGCTGTGTCCACTTACCCACGGGAGACGGGCAGGCAGGGCGCAGTCGGATCTGGCTGTGTCCACTCACTGACGGAAAACGGGCAGGCAAGACGCAGTGGGGATCTGGCTGTGTCCACTCACCCACGGGAGACGGGCAGGCAGGGCGCAGTGCGGATCTGGCTGTGTCCACTCACCCATGGGAGACGGGCAGGCAGGGCGCAGTGCGGATCTCGCTGTGTCCACTCACCCACGGCAGACGGTCAGGCAGGGCGCAGTGCGGATCTGGCTGTGTCCACTCACCCACAGCAGACGGGCAGGCAGGGCGCAGTGCGGATCTGGCTGTGTCCACTCGCCCACGGGAGACGGGCAGGCAGGGCGCAGTGCGGATCTGGCTGTGTCCACTCACCCACGGCAGACGGTCAGGCAGGGCGCAGTGCGGATCTGGCTGTGTCCACTCACCCACGGCAGGCGGTCAGGCAGGGTGCAGTGCGGATCTGGCTGTGTCCACGCACCCACAGCATGCGGTCAGCCAGGGCGCAGTGCGGATCTGGCTGTGTCCACTCACCCACGGCAGGCGCTCAGGCAGAGCGCAGTGCGGATCTGGCTGTGTCCACTCACCCAGGGGAGACGGGCAGGCAAGGCGCAATGTGGACCTGGCTGTGTCCACTCACCCACGGGAGACGGGCAGAGAGTGTGCTGTGTGGATATGGCTATGTCCACTGACCCACGGCAGACGGGCAGGCAGGGCGCAGTGCAGATCTGGCTGTGTCCACTCACCCATGGCAGACGGTCAGGCAGGGTGCAGTGCGGATCTGGCTGTGTCCACTCACCCACGGGAGACGGGCAGGCAGGGCGCAGTGCGGATCTGGCTGTGTCCACTCACCAACGTGAGTCGGGCAGGCAAGGCGCAGTGCGGATCTGGCTGTGTCCACTCACCAACGGGAGACGGGCAGGCAGGGCGCAGTGCGGATCCGGCTGTATCCACTCACCCACGGAAGGGGGTCAGGCAGGGCGCAGTGCGGATCTGGCTGTGTCCACGCACCCACAGCATGCGGTCAGCCAGGGCGCAGTGCGGATCTGGCTGTGTCCACTCACCCACGGCAGGCGCTCAGGCAGAGCGCAGTGCGGATCTGGCTGTGTCCACTCACCCACGGCAGACTGTCAGGCAGGGCACCATGCGGATCTGGCTATGTCCACTCGCCCACGGCAGACGGACAGGCAGGGCGCAGTGCGGATCTGGCTGTGTCCACTCGCCCACGGGAGACGGGCAGGCAGGGCGCAGTGCGGATCTGGCTGTGTCCACTCACTGATGGAAGACGGGCAGGCAAGACGCAGTGCGGATCTGGCTGTGTCCACTCACCCACGGGAGACGGGCAGGCAGGGCGCAGTGCGGATCTGGCTGTGTCCACTCACCCACGGGAGACGGGCAGGCTGGGCGCAGTGCGGATCTGGCTGTGTCCACTCACCCACGGGAGACGGGAAGGCAGGGCGCAGTGCGGATCTGGCTGTGTCCACTCACCCACGGGAGACGGGCAGGCAGGGCGCAGTGCGGATCTCGCTGTGTCCACTCACCCACGGCAGACAGTCAGGAAGGGCGCAGTGCGGATCTGGCTGTGTCCACTCACCCACGGCAGACGGGCAGGCAGGGCGAAGTGCGGATCTGGCTGTGTCCACTCGCCCACGGGAGACGGGCAGGCAGGGCGCTGTGCGGATCTGGCTGTGTCCACTCACCCACGGCAGGCGCTCAGGCAGAGCGCAGTGAGGATCTGGCTGTGTCCACTCACCCACGGCAGACTGTCAGGCAGGGCACCATGCGGATCTGGCTATGTCCACTCGCCCACGGCAGACGGACAGGCAGGGCGCAGTGCGGATCTGGCTGTGTCCACTCGCCCACGGGAGACGGGCAGGCAGGGCGCAGTCGGATCTGGCTGTGTCCACTCACTGACGGAAGACGGGCAGGCAAGACGCAGTGCGGATCTGGCTGTGTCCACTCACCCACGGCAGACGGGCAGGCAGGGCGCAGTGCGGATCTGGCTGTGTCCACTCACCCACGGCAGGCGGTCAGGCAGGGTGCAGTGCGGATCTGGCTGTGTCCACACACCCACAGCATGCGGTCAGCCAGGGCGCAGTGCGGATCTGGCTGTGTCCACTCACCCACGGCAGGCGCTCAGGCAGAGCGCAGTGCGGATCTGGCTGTGTCCACTCACCCAGGAGAGACGGGCAGGCAAGGCGCAGTGTGGACCTGGCTGTGTCCACTCACCCACGGGAGACGGGCAGAGAGTGTGCTGTGTGGATATGGCTATGTCCACTGACCCACGGCAGACGGGCAGGCAGGGCGCAGTGCAGATCTGGCTGTGTCCACTCACCCACGGCAGACGGTCAGGCAGGGTGCAGTGCGGATCTGGCTGTGTCCACTCACCCACGGGAAACGGGCAGGCAGGGCGCAGTGCGGATCTGGCTGTGTCCACTCACCAACGTGAGTCGGGCAGGGAAGGCGCAGTGCGGACCTGGCTGTGTCCACTCACCCACGGGAGACGGGCAGGCAGGGCGCAGTGTGGATCCGGCTGTGTCCACTCACCCACGGGAGATGGGCAGAGACGGTGCTGTGTGGATCTGGCTATGTCCACTGACCCACGGCAGATGGGCAGGCAGTGTACAGTACGGACCTGGCTTTGTCCACTCACCCACGGGAGACGGGCAGGCAGGGCGCAGTGCGGATCTGGCAGTGTCCACTCACCCACGGGAGACGGGCAGGCAGGGCGCAGTGTGGATCTCGCTGTGTCCACTCACCCACGGCAGACGGTCAGGCAGGGCGCAGTGCGGATCTGGCTGTGTCCACTCTCCCACGGCAGACGGTCAGGCAGGGCGCAGTGCGGATCTGGCTGTGTCCACTCACCCACGGCAGACGGTCAGGCAGGGCGCAGTGCGGATCTGGCTGTGTCCACTCACCCACGGCAGACGGTCAGGCAGGGCGCAGTGCGGATCTGGCTGTGTCCACTCACCCACGGCAGACGGGCAGGCAGGGCGCAGTGCGGATCTGGCTGTGTCCACTCGCCCACGGGAGACGGGCAGGCAGGGCGCAGTGCGGATCTGGCTGTGTCCACTGACCCACGGCAGGCGGTCAGGCAGGGCGCACTGCGGATCTGGCTGTGTCCACTGACCCACGGTAGACGGTCAGGCAGGGCGCAGTGCGGATCTGGCTGTGTCCACTCACCCACGGGAGATGGGCAGAGACTGTGCTGTGTGGATCTGGCTATGTCCACTGACCCACGTCAGACGGGCAGGCAGGGCGCAGTGCGGATCTGGCTGTGTCTACTACCCACGGCAGACGGTCAGGCACGGTGTAGTGCGGATCTGGCTGTGTCCACTCACCCACGGGAGACGGGCAGGCAGGGCGCAGTGCGGATCCGGCTGTGTCCACTCACCCACGGCAGGCGGTCAGGCAGGGCGCAGTGCGGATCTGGCTGTGTCCACGCGACCACAGCATGCGGTCAGCCAGGGCGCAGTGCGGATCTGGCTGTGTCCACTCACCCACGGCAGGCGCTCAGGCAGAGCGCAGTGCGGATCTGGCTGTGTCCACTCACCCACGGCAGACTGTCAGGCAGGGCGCCGTTCGGATCTGGCTATGTCCACTCGCCCACGGCAGACGGGCAGGCAGGGCGCAGTGCGGATCTGGCTGTGTCCACTCGCCCACGGGAGACGGGCAGGCAGGGGGCAGTGCGGATCTGGCTGTGTCCACTTACCCACGGGAGACGGGCAGGCAGGGCGCAGTCGGATCTGGCTGTGTCCACTCACTGACGGAAGACGGGCAGGCAAGACGCAGTGCGGATCTGGCTGTGTCCACTCACCCACGGGAAACGGGCAGGCAGGGCGCAGTGCGGATCGGGCTGTGTCCACACACCCATGGGAGACGGGCAGGCAGGGCGCAGTGCGGATCTCGCTGTGTCCACTCACCCACGGCAGACGGTCAGGCAGGGCGCAGTGCGGATCTGGCTGTGTCCACTCTCCCACGGCAGACGGTCAGGCAGGGCGCAGTGCGGATCTGGCTGTGTCCACTCACCCACGGCAGACGGTCAGGCAGGGCGCAGTGCGGATCTGGCTGTGTCCACTCACCCACGGCAGACGGTCAGGCAGGGCGCAGTGCGGATCTGGCTGTGTCCACTCACCCACGGCAGACGGGCAGGCAGGGCACAGTGCGGATCTGGCTGTGTCCACTCGCCCACGGGAGACGGGCAGGCAGGGCGCAGTGCGGATCTGGCTGTGTCCACTGACCCACGGCAGGCGGTCAGGCAGGGCGCAGTGCGGATCTGGCTGTGTCCACTGACCCACGGCAGACGGTCAGGCAGGGCGCAGTGCGGATCTGGCTGTGTCCACTCACCCACGGGAGATGGGCAGAGACTGTGCTGTGTGGATCTGGCTATGTCCACTGACCCACGTCAGACGGGCAGGCAGGGCGCAGTGCGGATCTGGCTGTGTCTACTACCCACGGCAGACGGTCAGGCACGGTGTAGTGCGGATCTGGCTGTGTCCACTCACCCACGGGAGACGGGCAGGCAGGGCGCAGTGCGGATCCGGCTGTGTCCACTCACCCACGGCAGGCGGTCAGGCAGGGCGCAGTGCGGATCTGGCTGTGTCCACGCGACCACAGCATGCGGTCAGCCAGGGCGCAGTGCGGATCTGGCTGTGTCCACTCACCCACGGCAGGCGCTCAGGCAGAGCGCAGTGCGGATCTGGCTGTGTCCACTCACCCACGGCAGACTGTCAGGCAGGGCGCCATGCGGATCTGGCTATGTCCACTCGCCCACGGCAGACGGGCAGGCAGGGCGCAGTGCGGATCTGGCTGTGTCCACTCGCCCACGGGAGACGGGCAGGCAGGGCGCAGTGCGGATCTGGCTGTGTCCACTTACCCACGGGAGACGGGCAGGCAGGGCGCAGTCGGATCTGGCTGTGTCCACTCACTGACGGAAGACGGGCAGGCAAGACGCAGTGCGGATCTGGCTGTGTCCACTCACCCACGGGAGACGGGCAGGCAGGGCGCAGTGCGGATCGGGCTGTGTCCACACACCCATGGGAGACGGGCAGGCAGGGCGCAGTGCGGATCTCGCTGTGTCCACTCACCCACGGCAGACGGTCAGGCAGGGCGCAGTGCGGATCTTGCTGTGTCCACTCACCCACGGCAGACGGGCAGGCAGGGCGAAGTGCGGATCTGGCTGTGTCCACTCGCCCATGGGAGACGGGCAGGCAGGGCGCAGTGCGGATCTGGCTGTGTCCACTCACCCACGGCAGGCGGTCAGGCAGGGCGCAGTGCGGATCTGGCTGTGTCCACTCACCCACGGCAGACTGTCAGGCAGGGCGCAGTGCGGATCTGGCTGTGTCCACTTACCCACGGCAGGTGGTCAGGCAGGGTGCAGTGCGGATCTGGCTGTGTCCACGCACCCACAGCATGCGGTCAGCCAGGGCGCAGTGCGGATCTGGCTGTGTCCACTCACCCACGGCAGGCGCTCAGGCAGAGCGCAGTGCGGATCTGGCTGTGTCCACTCACCCAGGGTAGACGGGCAGGCAAGGCGCAGTGTGGACCTGGCTGTGTCCACTCACCCACGGGAGACGGGCAGAGAGTGTGCTGTGTGGATATGGCTATGTCCACTGACCCACGGCAGACGGGAATGCAGGGCGCAGTGCAGATCTGGCTGTGTCCACTCACCCACGGCAGACGGTCAGGCAGGGTGCAGTGAGGATCTGGCTGTGTACACTCACCCACGGGAAACGGGCAGGCAGGGCGCAGTGCGGATCTGGCTGTGTCCAATCACCAACGTGAGTCGGGCAGGGAAGGCGCAGTGCAGATCTGGCTGTGTCCACTCACCCACGGGAGACGGGCAGGCAGGGCGCAGTGCGGATCCGGCTGTGTCCACTCACCCACGGGAGATGGGCAGAGACGGTGCTGTGTGGATCTGGCTATGTCCACTGACCCACGGCAGACAGGCAGGCAGGGTACAGTACGGATCTGGCTGTGTCCACTCACCCACGGTAGGCGGTCAGGCAGGGCGCAGTGCGGATCTGGCTGTGTCCACTCACCGACGGCAGACGGTCAGGCAGGGCGCAGTGCAGATCTGGCTGTGTCCACTCACCCACGGGAGACGGGCAGGCAGCACGCAGTGCGGATCCGGCTGTGTCCACTCACCCACGGGAGACGGGCAGGCAGGGCGCAGTGCGGATCTGGCTGTGTCCACTCACCCACGGGAGAGGGGCAGGCAGGGCGCAGTGCGGATCTGGCTGTGTCCACTCACCCACGGGAGACGGGCAGGCAGGGCTCAGTGCAGATCTGGCTATGTCCACTCACCCACGGGAGACGGGCAGGCAGGGCGCAGTGCGGATCTGGCTGTTTCCACTCACCCACGGGAGACAGGCAGGCAGGGCGCAGTGCGGATCCGGCTGTGTCCACTCACCCACGGGAGACGGGCAGGCAGGGCGCAGTGCGGATCCGGCTGTGTCCACTCACCCACGGGAGACGGGCAGGCAGGGCGCAGTGCGGATCTGGCTGTGTCCACTCACCCACGGGAGACGGCCAGGCAGGGCGCAGTGCGGATCTGGCTGTGTCCACTCACCCACGGGAGACGGGCAGGAAGGGCGCAGTGCGGATCTGGCTGTGTCCACTCACCCATGGCAGGCGCTCAGGCAGAGCGCAGTGCGGATCTGGCTGTGTCCACTCACCCACGGCAGACTGTCAGGCAGGGCGCCGTGCGGATCTGGCTATGTCCACTCGCCCACGGCAGACGGGCATGCAGGGCGCAGTGCGGATCTGGCTGTGTCCACTCGCCCACGGGAGACGGGCAGGCAGGGCGCAGTGCGGATCTGGCTGTGTCCACTCGCCCACGGGAGACGGGCAGGCAGCGCGCAGTACGGATCTGGCTGTGTCCACTCGCCCACGGGAGACGGGCAGGCAGGGCGCAGTGCGGATCTGGCTGTGTCCACTCGCCCACGGGAGACGGGCAGGCAGGGCGCAGTACGGATCTGGCTGTGTCCACTTACCCACGGGAGACGGGCAGGCAGGGCGCAGTGCGGATCCGGCTGTGTCCACTCACCCACGGGAGATGGGCAGAGACGGTGCTCTGTGGATCTGGCTATGTCCACTGACCCACGGCAGACGGGCAGGCAGGGCGCAGTACGGATCTGGCTGTGTCCATTAACCCACGGGAGACGGGCAGGCAGGGCGCAGTGCGGATCCGGCTGTGTCCACTCATCCATGGCAGGCGGTCAGGCAGGGCGCAGTGCGGATCTGGCTGTGTCCACGCGACCACAGCATGCGGTCAGCCAGGGCGCAGTGCGGATCTGGCTGTGTCCACTCACCCACGGCAGGCGCTCAGGCAGAGCGCAGTGCGGATCTGGCTGTGTCCACTCACCCACGGCAGACGGTCAGGCAGGGCGCAGTGCGGATCTGGCTGTGTCCACTCACCCACGGCAGACGGGCAGGCAGGGCGCAGTGCGGATCTGGCTGTGTCCACTCACCCACGGCAGACGGGCAGGCAGGGCGCAGTGCGGATCTGGCTGTGTCCACTCTCCCACGGGAGACGGGCAGGCAGGGCGCAGTGCGGATCTGGCTGTGTCCACTCGCCCACGGGAGATGGGCAGGCAGGGCGCAGTGCGGATCTGGCTGTGTCCACTCACCCACGGCAGGCGGTCAGGCAGGGCGCAGTGCGGATCTGGCTGTGTCCACTCACCCACGGCAGACGGTCAGGCAGGGCGCAGGGCGGATCTGGCTGTGTCCACTCACCCAAGGCAGGCGGTCAGGCAGGGCGCAGTGCGGATCTGGCTGTGTCCACGCACCCATAGCATGCGGTCAGCCAGGGCGCAGTGCGGATCTGGCTGTGTCCACTCACCCACGGGAGACGGGCAGGGCACAGTGCGGATCTGGCTGTGTCCACTCACCAACGTGAGACGGGCAGGCAAGGCGCAGTGCGGATCCGGCTGTGTCCACTCACCCACGGGAGACGAGCATGCAGGGCGCAGTGCCGATCCGGCTGTGTCCACTCACCCACGGGAGATGTGGAGAGACTGTGCTGTGTGGATCTGGCTATGTCCACTGACCCACGTCAGACGGGCAGGCAGGGCGCAGTGCGGATCTGGCTGTGTCTACTCACCCACGGCAGACGGTCAGACAGGGTGCAGTGCGAATCTGGCTGTGTCCACTCACCCACGGGAGACGGGCAGGCAGGGCGCAGTGCGGATCTGGATGTGTCCACTCACCCACGTGAGACGGGCAGGCAAGGCTCAGTGCGGATCTGGCTGTGTCCACTCACCCAGGGAGACCGGCAGGCAGGGCGCAGTGCGTATCTGGCTGTGTCTACTCACCCACGGGAGACGGGCATGCAGGGCGCAGTGCCGATCCGGCTGTGTCCACTCACCCACGGGAGATGTGGAGAGACTGTGCTGTGTGGATCTGGCTATGTCCACTGACCCACGTCAGACGGGCAGGCAGGGCGCAGTGCGGATCTGGCTGTGTCCACTCGCCCACGGGAGACGGGAAGGCAGGGCGCAGTGCGGATCTGGCTGTGTCCACTCGCCCTCGGGAGACGGGCAGGCAGGGCGCAGTGCGGATCCGGCTGTGTCCACTTACCCACGGGAGACGGGCAGAGACGGTGCTGTGTGGATCTGGCTATGTCCACTGACCCACGGCAGACGGGCAGGCAGGGCGCAGTACGGATCTGGCTGTGTCCACTCACCCACGGCAGGCGGTCAGGCAGGGTACAATGCGGATCTGGCTGTGTCCACTCACCCATGGGAGACGGGTAGGCAGGGCGCAGTGCGGATCTGGCTGTGTCCACTCACCCACGGGAGACGGGCAGGCAGGGCGCACTGCGGATATGGCTGTGTCCACTCACCCACGGGAGACGGGCAGGCAGGGCGCAGTGCGGATCTGGCTGTGTCCACTCACCAACGTGAGACGGGCAGGCAAGGCGCAGTGCGGATCCGGCTGTGTCCACTCACCCACGGGAGACGGGCATGCAGGGCGCAGTGCCGATCCGGCTGTGTCCACTAACCCACGGGAAACGGGCAGAGACGGTGCTGTGTGGATCTGGCTATGTCCACTGACCCACGGCAGACGGGCAGGCAGGGCGCAGTACGGATCTGGCTGTGTCCACTCACCCACGGCAGGCGGTCAGGCAGGGCGCAGTGCGGATCTGGCTGTGTCCACTCTCCCACGGGAGACGGGCAGGCAGGGCGCAGTGCGGATCTGGCTGTGTCCACTCGCCCACGGGAGATGGGCAGGCAGGGCGCAGTGCGGATCTGGCTGTGTCCACTCACCCACGGCAGGCGGTCAGGCAGGGCGCAGTGCGGATCTGGCTGTGTCCACTCACCCACGGCAGACGGTCAGGCAGGGCGCAGGGCGGATCTGGCTGTGTCCACTCACCCAAGGCAGGCGGTCAGGCAGGGCGCAGTGCGGATCTGGCTGTGTCCACGCACCCATAGCATGCGGTCAGCCAGGGCGCAGTGCGGATCTGGCTGTGTCCACTCACCCACGGGAGACGGGCAGGGCACAGTGCGGATCTGGCTGTGTCCACTCACCAACGTGAGACGGGCAGGCAAGGCGCAGTGCGGATCCGGCTGTGTCCACTCACCCACGGGAGACGAGCATGCAGGGCGCAGTGCCGATCCGGCTGTGTCCACTCACCCACGGGAGATGTGGAGAGACTGTGCTGTGTGGATCTGGCTATGTCCACTGACCCACGTCAGACGGGCAGGCAGGGCGCAGTGCGGATCTGGCTGTGTCTACTCACCCACGGCAGACGGTCAGACAGGGTGCAGTGCGAATCTGGCTGTGTCCACTCACCCACGGGAGACGGGCAGGCAGGGCGCAGTGCGGATCTGGATGTGTCCACTCACCCACGTGAGACGGGCAGGCAAGGCTCAGTGCGGATCTGGCTGTGTCCACTCACCCAGGGAGACCGGCAGGCAGGGCGCAGTGCGTATCTGGCTGTGTCTACTCACCCACGGGAGACGGGCATGCAGGGCGCAGTGCCGATCCGGCTGTGTCCACTCACCCACGGGAGATGTGGAGAGACTGTGCTGTGTGGATCTGGCTATGTCCACTGACCCACGTCAGACGGGCAGGCAGGGCGCAGTGCGGATCTGGCTGTGTCCACTCGCCCACGGGAGACGGGAAGGCAGGGCGCAGTGCGGATCTGGCTGTGTCCACTCGCCCTCGGGAGACGGGCAGGCAGGGCGCAGTGCGGATCCGGCTGTGTCCACTTACCCACGGGAGACGGGCAGAGACGGTGCTGTGTGGATCTGGCTATGTCCACTGACCCACGGCAGACGGGCAGGCAGGGCGCAGTACGGATCTGGCTGTGTCCACTCACCCACGGCAGGCGGTCAGGCAGGGTACAATGCGGATCTGGCTGTGTCCACTCACCCATGGGAGACGGGTAGGCAGGGCGCAGTGCGGATCTGGCTGTGTCCACTCACCCACGGGAGACGGGCAGGCAGGGCGCACTGCGGATATGGCTGTGTCCACTCACCCACGGGAGACGGGCAGGCAGGGCGCAGTGCGGATCTGGCTGTGTCCACTCACCAACGTGAGACGGGCAGGCAAGGCGCAGTGCGGATCCGGCTGTGTCCACTCACCCACGGGAGACGGGCATGCAGGGCGCAGTGCCGATCCGGCTGTGTCCACTCACCCACGGGAGATGTGGAGAGACTGTGCTGTGTGGATCTGGCTATGTCCACTGACCCACGTCAGACGGGCAGGCAGGGCGCAGTGCGGATCTGGCTGTGTCTACTCACCCACGGCAGACGGTCAGACAGGGTGCAGTGCGAATCTGGCTGTGTCCACTCACCCACGGGAGACGGGCAGGCAAGGCGCTGTGCGGATCTGGCTGTGTCCACTCGCCCACGGGAGACGGGAAGGCAGGGCGCAGTGCGGATCTGGCTGTGTCCACTCACCCACGGGAGACGGGCAGGCAGGGCGCAGTGCGGATCCGGCTGTGTCCACTAACCCACGGGAAACGGGCAGAGACGGTGCTGTGTGGATCTGGCTATGTCCACTGACCCACGGCAGACGGGCAGGCAGGGCGCAGTACGGATCTGGCTGTGTCCACTCACCCACGGCAGGCGGTCAGGCAGGGTACAATGCGGATCTGGCTGTGTCGACTCACCCACGGGAGACGGGTAGGCAGGGCGCAGTGCGGATCTGGCTGTGTCCACTCACCGACGGGAGACGGGCAGGCAGGGCGCAGTGCGGATCTGGCTGTGTCCACTCACCCACGGGAGACGGGCAGGCAGGGCGCAGTGCGGATCTGGCTGTGTCCACTCACCCACGGGAGAAGGGAAGGCAGGGCGCAGTGCGGATCTGGCTGTGTCCACTCACCCACGGGAGACGGGCAGGCAGGGCGCAGTGCGGATCTCGCTGTGTCCACTCACCCACGGCAGACGGTCAGGCAGGGCGCAGTGCGGATCTGGCTGTGTCCACTCACCCACGGCAGACGGGCAGGCAGGGCGCAGTGCGGATCTGGCTGTGTCCACTCGCCCACGGGAGACGGGCAGGCAGGGCGCAGTGCGGATCTGGCTGTGTCCACTCACCCAGGGCAGGCGGTCAGGCAGGGCGCAGTGCGGATCTGGCTGTGTCCACTCACCCAGGGCAGGCGGTCAGCCAGGGCGCAGTGCGGATCTGGCTGTGTCCACTCACCCACGGCAGGCGGTCAGGCTGGGCGCAGTGCGGATCTGGCTGTGTCCACGCACCCACAGCATGCGGTCAGGAAGGGCGCAGTGCGGATCTGGCTGTGTCCACTCACCCACGGGAGACGGGCAGGGCGCAGTGCGGATCTGGCTGTGTCCACTCACCAACGTGAGACGGGCAGGCAAGGCGCAGTGCGGATCCGGCTGTGTCCACTCACCCACGGGAGACGGGCATGCAGGGCGCAGTGCGGATCCGGCTGTGTCCACTCACCCACGGGAGATGGGGAGAGACTGTGCTGTGTGGATCTGGCTATGTCCACTGACGCACGTCAGACGGGCAGGCAGGGTGCAGTGCGGATCTGGCTGTGTCTACTCACCCACGGCAGACGGTCAGACAGGGTGCAGTGCGAATCTGGCTGTGTCCACTCACCCACGGGAGATGGGCAGGCAGGGCGCAGTGCGGATCTGGATGTGTCCACTCACTGACGGAAGACGGGCAGGCAAGACGCAGTGCGGATCTGGCTGTGTCCACTCACCCACGGGAGACGGGCAGTGCGGATCTGGCTGTGTCCACTCACCCACGGCAGACGGTCAGGCAGGGTGCAGTGAGGATCTGGCTGTGTACACTCACCCACGGGAAACGGGCAGGCAGGGCGCAGTGCGGATCTGGCTGTGTCCAATCACCAACGTGAGTCGGGCAGGGAAGGCGCAGTGCAGATCTGGCTGTGTCCACTCACCCACGGGAGACGGGCAGGCAGGGCGCAGTGCGGATCCGGCTGTGTCCACTCACCCACGGGAGATGGGCAGAGACGGTGCTGTGTGGATCTGGCTATGTCCACTGACCCACGGCAGACAGGCAGGCAGGGTACAGTACGGATCTGGCTGTGTCCACTCACCCACGGTAGGCGGTCAGGCAGGGCGCAGTGCGGATCTGGCTGTGTCCACTCACCGACGGCAGACGGTCAGGCAGGGCGCAGTGCAGATCTGGCTGTGTCCACTCACCCACGGGAGACGGGCAGGCAGCACGCAGTGCGGATCCGGCTGTGTCCACTCACCCACGGGAGACGGGCAGGCAGGGCGCAGTGCGGATCTGGCTGTGTCCACTCACCCACGGGAGAGGGGCAGGCAGGGCGCAGTGCGGATCTGGCTGTGTCCACTCACCCACGGGAGACGGGCAGGCAGGGCTCAGTGCAGATCTGGCTATGTCCACTCACCCACGGGAGACGGGCAGGCAGGGCGCAGTGCGGATCTGGCTGTGTCCACTCACCCACGGGAGACAGGCAGGCAGGGCGCAGTGCGGATCTGGCTGTGTCCACTCACCCACGGGAGACGGGCAGGCAGGGCGCAGTGCGGATCCGGCTGTGTCCACTCACCCACGGGAGACGGGCAGGCAGGGCGCAGTGCGGATCTGGCTGTGTCCACTCACCCACGGGAGACGGGCAGGGCGCAGTGCGGATCTGGCTGTGTCCACTCACCAACGTGAGACGGGCAGGCAAGGCGCAGTGCGGATCCGGCTGTGTCCACTCACCCACGGGAGACGGGCATGCAGGGCGCAGTGCGGATCCGGCTGTGTCCACTCACCCACGGGAGATGGGGAGAGACTGTGCTGTGTGGATCTGGCTATGTCCACTGACCCACGTCAGACGGGCAGGCAGGGTGCAGTGCGGATCTGGCTGTGTCTACTCACCCACGGCAGACGGTCAGACAGGGTGCAGTGCGAATCTGGCTGTGTCCACTCACCCACGGGAGATGGGCAGGCAGGGCGCAGTGCGGATCTGGATGTGTCCACTCACTGACGGAAGACGGGCAGGCAAGACGCAGTGCGGATCTGGCTGTGTCCACTCACCCACGGGAGACGGGCAGTGCGGATCTGGCTGTGTCCACTCACCCACGGCAGACGGTCAGGCAGGGTGCAGTGAGGATCTGGCTGTGTACACTCACCCACGGGAAACGGGCAGGCAGGGCGCAGTGCGGATCTGGCTGTGTCCAATCACCAACGTGAGTCGGGCAGGGAAGGCGCAGTGCAGATCTGGCTGTGTCCACTCACCCACGGGAGACGGGCAGGCAGGGCGCAGTGCGGATCCGGCTGTGTCCACTCACCCACGGGAGATGGGCAGAGACGGTGCTGTGTGGATCTGGCTATGTCCACTGACCCACGGCAGACAGGCAGGCAGGGTACAGTACGGATCTGGCTGTGTCCACTCACCCACGGTAGGCGGTCAGGCAGGGCGCAGTGCGGATCTGGCTGTGTCCACTCACCGACGGCAGACGGTCAGGCAGGGCGCAGTGCAGATCTGGCTGTGTCCACTCACCCACGGGAGACGGGCAGGCAGCACGCAGTGCGGATCCGGCTGTGTCCACTCACCCACGGGAGACGGGCAGGCAGGGCGCAGTGCGGATCTGGCTGTGTCCACTCACCCACGGGAGAGGGGCAGGCAGGGCGCAGTGCGGATCTGGCTGTGTCCACTCACCCACGGGAGACGGGCAGGCAGGGCTCAGTGCAGATCTGGCTATGTCCACTCACCCACGGGAGACGGGCAGGCAGGGCGCAGTGCGGATCTGGCTGTGTCCACTCACCCACGGGAGACAGGCAGGCAGGGCGCAGTGCGGATCTGGCTGTGTCCACTCACCCACGGGAGACGGGCAGGCAGGGCGCAGTGCGGATCCGGCTGTGTCCACTCACCCACGGGAGCCGGGCAGGCAGGGCGCAGTGCGGATCTGGCTGTGTCCACTCACCCACGGGAGACGGGCAGGCAGGGCGCAGTGCAGATCTGGCTGTGTCCACTCACCCACGGGAGACGGGCAGGAAGGGCGCAGTGCGGATCTGGCTGTGTCCACTCACCCACGGCAGACGGGCTGGCAGGGCGCAGTGCGGATCTGGCTGTGTCCACTCACCCACGGGAGACGGGCAGGCAGGGCGCAGTGCGGATCTGGCTGTGTCCACTCACCCACGGGAGACGGGCAGGCAGGGCGCAGTGCGGATCTGGCTGTGTCCACGCACCCACAGCATGCGGTCAGCCAGGGCGCAGTGCGGATCTGGCTGTTTCCACTCACCCATGGCAGGCGCTCAGGCAGAGCGCAGTGCGGATCTGGCTGTGTCCACTCACCCACGGCAGACTGTCAGGCAGGGCGCCGTGCGGATCTGGCTATGTCCACTCGCCCACGGCAGACGGGCATGCAGGGCGCAGTGCGGATCTGGCTGTGTCCACTCGCCCACGGGAGACGGGCAGGCAGGGCGCAGTGCGGATCTGGCTGTGTCCACTCGCCCACGGGAGACGGGCAGGCAGGGCGCAGTACGGATCTGGCTGTGTCCACTTACCCACGGGAGACGGGCAGGCAGGGCGCAGTGCGGATCCGGCTGTGTCCACTCACCCACGGGAGATGGGCAGAGACGGTGCTCTGTGGATCTGGCTATGTCCACTGACCCACGGCAGACGGGCAGGCAGGGCGCAGTACGGATCTGGCTGTGTCCATTAACCCACGGGAGACGGGCAGGCAGGGCGCAGTGCGGATCCGGCTGTGTCCACTCATCCATGGCAGGCGGTCAGGCAGGGCGCAGTGCGGATCTGGCTGTGTCCACGCGACCACAGCATGCGGTCAGCCAGGGCGCAGTGCGGATCTGGCTGTGTCCACTCACCCACGGCAGGCGCTCAGGCAGAGCGCAGTGCGGATCTGGCTGTGTCCACTCACCCACGGCAGACGGTCAGGCAGGGCGCAGTGCGGATCTGGCTGTGTCCACTCACCCACGGCAGACGGGCAGGCAGGGCGCAGTGCGGATCTGGCTGTGTCCACTCACCCACTGCAGACGGGCAGGCAGGGCGCAGTGCGGATCTGGCTGTGTCCACTCTCCCACGGGAGACGGGCAGGCAGGGCGCAGTGCGGATCTGGCTGTGTCCACTCGCCCACGGGAGATGGGCAGGCAGGGCGCAGTGCGGATCTGGCTGTGTCCACTCACCCACGGCAGGCGGTCAGGCAGGGCGCAGTGCGGATCTGGCTGTGTCCACTCACCCACGGCAGACGGTCAGGCAGGGCGCAGGGCGGATCTGGCTGTGTCCACTCACCCAAGGCAGGCGGTCAGGCAGGGCGCAGTGCGGATCTGGCTGTGTCCACGCACCCATAGCATGCGGTCAGCCAGGGCGCAGTGCGGATCTGGCTGTGTCCACTCACCCACGGGAGACGGGCAGGGCACAGTGCGGATCTGGCTGTGTCCACTCACCAACGTGAGACGGGCAGGCAAGGCGCAGTGCGGATCCGGCTGTGTCCACTCACCCACGGGAGACGAGCATGCAGGGCGCAGTGCCGATCCGGCTGTGTCCACTCACCCACGGGAGATGTGGAGAGACTGTGCTGTGTGGATCTGGCTATGTCCACTGACCCACGTCAGACGGGCAGGCAGGGCGCAGTGCGGATCTGGCTGTGTCTACTCACCCACGGCAGACGGTCAGACAGGGTGCAGTGCGAATCTGGCTGTGTCCACTCACCCACGGGAGACGGGCAGGCAGGGCGCAGTGCGGATCTGGATGTGTCCACTCACCCACGTGAGACGGGCAGGCAAGGCTCAGTGCGGATCTGGCTGTGTCCACTCACCCAGGGAGACCGGCAGGCAGGGCGCAGTGCGTATCTGGCTGTGTCTACTCACCCACGGGAGACGGGCATGCAGGGCGCAGTGCCGATCCGGCTGTGTCCACTCACCCACGGGAGATGTGGAGAGACTGTGCTGTGTGGATCTGGCTATGTCCACTGACCCACGTCAGACGGGCAGGCAAAGCGCAGTGCGGATCTGGCTGTGTCCACTCGCCCACGGGAGACGGGAAGGCAGGGCGCAGTGCGGATCTGGCTGTGTCCACTCACCCTCGGGAGACGGGCAGGCAGGGCGCAGTGCGGATCCGGCTGTGTCCACTTACCCACGGGAGACGGGCAGAGACGGTGCTGTGTGGATCTGGCTATGTCCACTGACCCACGGCAGACGGGCAGGCAGGGCGCAGTACGGATCTGGCTGTGTCCACTCACCCACGGCAGGCGGTCAGGCAGGGTACAATGCGGATCTGGCTGTGTCCACTCACCCACGGGAGACGGGTAGGCAGGGCGCAGTGCGGATCTGGCTGTGTCCACTCACCCACGGGAGACGGGCAGGCAGGGCGCACTGCGGATATGGCTGTGTCCACTCACCCACGGGAGACGGGCAGGCAGGGCGCAGTGCGGATCTGGCTGTGTCCACTCACCAACGTGAGACGGGCAGGCAAGGCGCAGTGCGGATCCGGCTGTGTCCACTCACCCACGGGAGACGGGCATGCAGGGCGCAGTGCCGATCCGGCTGTGTCCACTCACCCACGGGAGATGTGGAGAGACTGTGCTGTGTGGATCTGGCTATGTCCACTGACCCACGTCAGACGGGCAGGCAGGGCGCAGTGCGGATCTGGCTGTGTCTACTCACCCACGGCAGACGGTCAGACAGGGTGCAGTGCGAATCTGGCTGTGTCCACTCACCCACGGGAGACGGGCAGGCAAGGCGCT
Source organism: Microcebus murinus (assembly GCF_040939455.1). Lineage (NCBI taxonomy): Eukaryota > Metazoa > Chordata > Mammalia > Primates > Cheirogaleidae > Microcebus > Microcebus murinus. Next base: position 15,550,156 of record NC_134131.1, read on the forward strand.
GTGCGGATCTGGCTGTGTCCACTCGCCCACGGGAGACGGGAAGGCAGGGCGCAGTGCGGATCTGGCTGTGTCCACTCACCCACGGGAGACGGGCAGGCAGGGCGCAGTGCGGATCCGGCTGTGTCCACTAACCCACGGGAAACGGGCAGAGACGGTGCTGTGTGGATCTGGCTATGTCCACTGACCCACGGCAGACGGGCAGGCAGGGCGCAGTACGGATCTGGCTGTGTCCACTCACCCACGGCAGGCGGTCAGGCAGGGTACAATGCGGATCTGGCTGTGTCGACTCACCCACGGGAGACGGGTAGGCAGGGCGCAGTGCGGATCTGGCTGTGTCCACTCACCGACGGGAGACGGGCAGGCAGGGCGCAGTGCGGATCTGGCTGTGTCCACTCACCCACGGGAGACGGGCAGGCAGGGCGCAGTGCGGATCTGGCTGTGTCCACTCACCCACGGGAGAAGGGAAGGCAGGGCGCAGTGCGGATCTGGCTGTGTCCACTCACCCACGGGAGACGGGCAGGCAGGGCGCAGTGCGGATCTCGCTGTGTCCACTCACCCACGGCAGACGGTCAGGCAGGGCGCAGTGCGGATCTGGCTGTGTCCACTCACCCACGGCAGACGGGCAGGCAGGGCGCAGTGCGGATCTGGCTGTGTCCACTCGCCCACGGGAGACGGGCAGGCAGGGCGCAGTGCGGATCTGGCTGTGTCCACTCACCCAGGGCAGGCGGTCAGGCAGGGCGCAGTGCGGATCTGGCTGTGTCCACTCACCCAGGGCAGGCGGTCAGCCAGGGCGCAGTGCGGATCTGGCTGTGTCCACTCACCCACGGCAGGCGGTCAGGCTGGGCGCAGTGCGGATCTGGCTGTGTCCACGCACCCACAGCATGCGGTCAGGAAGGGCGCAGTGCGGATCTGGCTGTGTCCACTCACCCACGGGAGACGGGCAGGGCGCAGTGCGGATCTGGCTGTGTCCACTCACCAACGTGAGACGGGCAGGCAAGGCGCAGTGCGGATCCGGCTGTGTCCACTCACCCACGGGAGACGGGCATGCAGGGCGCAGTGCGGATCCGGCTGTGTCCACTCACCCACGGGAGATGGGGAGAGACTGTGCTGTGTGGATCTGGCTATGTCCACTGACACCACGTCAGACGGGCAGGCAGGGTGCAGTGCGGATCTGGCTGTGTCTACTCACCCACGGCAGACGGTCAGACAGGGTGCAGTGCGAATCTGGCTGTGTCCACTCACCCACGGGAGATGGGCAGGCAGGGCGCAGTGCGGATCTGGATGTGTCCACTCACTGACGGAAGACGGGCAGGCAAGACGCAGTGCGGATCTGGCTGTGTCCACTCACCCACGGGAGACGGGCAGTGCGGATCTGGCTGTGTCCACTCACCCACGGCAGACGGGCAGGCAGGGCGCAGTGCGGATCTGGATGTGTCCACTCACTGACGGAAGACGGGCAGGCAAGACGCAGTGCGGATCTGGCTGTGTCTACTCACCCACGGCAGACGGTCAGGCAGGGCTCAGTGCGTATCTGGCTGTGTCCACTCACCCACGGCAGACGGGCAGGCAGGGCGCAGTGCAGATTTGGCTGTGTCCACTCGCCCACGGGAGACGGGCAGGCAGGGCGCAGTGCAGATCTGGCTGTGTCCACTGACCCACGGCAGGCGGTCAGGCAGGGCGCAGTGCGGATCTGGCTGTGTCCATTCACCCACGGCAGACGGTCAGGCAGGGCGCAGTGCGGATCTGGCTGTGTCCACTCACCCACGGGAGACGGTCAGGCAGGGCGCAGTGCGGATCCGGCTGTGTCCACTCACCCACGGGAGACGGGCAGGCAGGGCGCAGTGCGGATCTGGCTGTTTCCACTCGCCCACGGCAGACGGGCAGGCAGGGCGCAGTGCGGATCTGGCTGTGTCCACTCACCCACGGGAGACGGGCAGGCTGGGCGCAGTGCGGATCTGGCTGTGTCCACTCGCCCACGGGAGACGGGAAGGCAGGGCGCAGTGCGGATCTGGCTGTGTCCACTCACCCATGGGAGACGGGCAGGCAGGGCGCAGTGCGGATCTGGCTGTGTCCACTCACCCACGGCAGACGGTCAGGCAGGGCGCAGTGCGGATCTGGCTGTGTCCACTCACCCACGGCAGGCTGTCAGGCAGGGCGCAGTGCGGATCTGGCTGTGTCCACGCACCCACAGCATGCGGTCAGCCAGAGCGCAGTGCGGATCTGGCTGTGTCCACTCACCCACGGCAGGCGCTCAGGCAGAGCGCAGTGCAGATCTGGCTGTGTCCACTCACCCACGGCAGACTGTCAGGCAGGGCGCAGTGCGGATCTGGCTATGTCCACTCGCCCACGGCAGACGGGCAGGCAGGGCGCAGTGCGGATCTGGCTGTGTCCACTCGCCCACGGGAGACGGGCAGGCAGGGCGCAGTGCGGATCTGGCTGTGTCCACTTACGCACGGGAGACGGGCAGGCAGGGCGCAGTCGGATCCGGCTGTGTCCACTCACTGACGGAAGACGGGCAGGCAAGACGCAGTGCGGATCTGGCTGTGTCCACTCACCCACGGGAGACGGGCAGTGCGGATCTGGCTGTGTCCACTCACAAACGGCAGACTGTCAGGCAGGGCGCAGTGTGGATCTGGCTATGTCCACTCGCCCACGGCAGACGGGCAGGCAGGGCGCAGTGCGGATCTGGCTGTGTCCACTCGCCCACGGGAGACGGGCAGGCAGGGCGCAGTGCGGATCTGGCTGTGTCCACTTACGCACGGGAGACGGGCAGGCAGGGCGCAGTCGGATCTGGCTGTGTCCACTCACTGACGGAAGACGGGCAGGCAAGACGCAGTGCGGATCTGGCTGTGTCCACTCACCCACGGGAGACAAGCAGGCAGGGCGCAGTGCGGAGCTGGCTGTGTCCACTCACCCAGGGGAGACGGGCAGGCAAGGCGCAGTGTGGACCTGGCTGTGTCCACTCACCCACGGGAGACGGGCAGAGAGTGTGCTGTGTGGATATGGCTATGTCCACTGACCCACGGCAGACGGGCAGGCAGGGCGCAGTGCAGATCTGGCTGTGTCCACTCACCCACGGCAGACGGGCAGGCAGGGCGCAGTGCGGATCTGGCTGTGTCCACTCACCAACGTGAGACGGGCAGGCAAGGCGCAGTGCGGATCCGGCTGTGTCCACTCACCCACGGGAGACGAGCATGCAGGGCGCAGTGCCGATCCGGCTGTGTCCACTCACCCACGGGAGATGTGGAGAGACTGTGCTGTGTGGATCTGGCTATGTCCACTGACCCACGTCAGACGGGCAGGCAGGGCGCAGTGCGGATCTGGCTGTGTCTACTCACCCACGGCAGACGGTCAGACAGGGTGCAGTGCGAATCTGGCTGTGTCCACTCACCCACGGGAGACGGGCAGGCAGGGCGCAGTGCGGATCTGGATGTGTCCACTCACCCACGTGAGACGGGCAGGCAAGGCTCAGTGCGGATCTGGCTGTGTCCACTCACCCAGGGAGACCGGCAGGCAGGGCGCAGTGCGTATCTGGCTGTGTCTACTCACCCACGGGAGACGGGCATGCAGGGCGCAGTGCCGATCCGGCTGTGTCCACTCACCCACGGGAGATGTGGAGAGACTGTGTTGTGTGGATCTGGCTATGTCCACTGACCCACGTCAGACGGGCAGGCAGGGCGCAGTGCGGATCTGGCTGTGTCCACTCACCCACGGGAGATGGGCAGAGACGGTGCTGTGTGGATCTGGCTCTGTCCACTGACCCACGGCAGACGGGCAGGCAGGGCGCAGTACGGATCTGGCTGTGTCCACTCACCCACGGCAGGCGGTCAGGCAGGGCGCAGTGCGGATCTGGCTGTGTCCACTCACCCACGGCAGACGGTCAGGCAGGGCGCAGTGCGGATCTGGCTGTGTCCACTCACCCACGGCAGACGGGCAGCAGGGCGCAGTGCGGATCTGGCTGTGTCCACTCACCCACGGCAGACGGTCAGGAAGGGCGCAGTGCGGATCTGGCTGTGTCCACTCACCCACGGCAGACGGGCAGGCAGGGCGCAGTGCGGATTTGGCTGTGTCCACTCGCCAACAGGAGACGGGCAGGCAGGGCGCAGTGCAGATCTGGCTGTGTCCACTCACCCACGGCAGACGGTCAGGCAGTGCGCAGTGCGGATCTGGCTGTGTCCACTCACCCACGGGAGACGGGCAGGCAGCACGCAGTGCGGATCCGGCTATGTCCACTCACCCACGGGAGACGGGCAGGCAGGGCGCAGTGCGGATCTGGCTGTTTCCACTAGCCCACGGCAGACGGGCAGGCAGGGGGCAGTGCGGATCTGGCTGTGTCCACTCACCCACGTCAGACGGTCAGACAGGGTGCAGTGCGGATCTGGCTGTGTCCACTCACCCACGGGAGACGGGCAGGCAGGGCGCAGTGCGGATCTGGCTGTGTCCACTCACCCACGTGAGACGGGCAGGCAAGGCTCAGTGCGGATATGGCTGTGTCCACTCACCCACGGCAGACGGTCAGGCAGGGTGCAGTGCGGATCTGGCTGTGTCCACTCACCCACGGCAGACGGGCAGGCAGGGCGCAGTGCGGATCTGGCTGTGTCCACTCGCCCACGGGAGACGGGCAGGCAGGGCGCAGTGCGGATCTGGCTGTGTCCACTCACCCACGGCAGACGGTCAGGCAGGGCACAGTGCGGATCTGGCTGTGTCCACTCACCCACGGCAGGCGGTCAGGCAGGGTGCAGTGCGGATCTGGCTGTGTCCACGCACCCACAGCATGCGGTCAGCCAGGGCGCAGTGCGGATCTGGCTGTGTCCACTCACCCACAGCAGGCGCTCAGGCAGAGCGCAGTGCGGATCTGGCTGTGTCCACTCACCCAGGGGAGACGGGCAGGCAAGGCGCAGTGTGGACCTGGCTGTGTCCACTCACCCACGGGAGACGGGCAGAGAGTGTGCTGTGTGGATATGGCTATGTCCACTGACCCACGGCAGACGGGCAGGCAGGGCGCAGTGCAGATCTGGCTGTGTCCACTCACCCACGGCAGACGGTCAGGCAGGGTGCAGTGCGGATCTGGCTGTGTCCACTCACCCACGGGAGACGGGCAGGCAGGGCGCAGTGCGGATCTGGCTGTGTCCACTCACCAACGTGAGTCGGGCAGGCAAGGCGCAGTGCGGATCTGGCTGTGTCCACTCACCCACGGGAGACGGGCAGGCAGGGCGTAGTGCGGATCCGGCTGTGTCCACTCACCCACGGCAGGTGGTCAGGCAGGGCGCAGTGCGGATCTGGCTGTGTCCACGCACCCACAGCATGCGGTCAGCCAGGGCGCAGTGCGGATCTGGCTGTGTCCACTCACCCACGGCAGGCGCTCAGGCAGAGCTCAGTGCGGATCTGGCTGTGTCCACTCACCCACGGCAGACTGTCAGGCAGGGCGCCATGCGGATCTGGCTATGTCCACTCGCCCACGGCAGACGGACAGGCAGGGCGCAGTGCGGATCTGGCTGTGTCCACTCGCCCACGGGAGACGGGCAGGCAGGGCGCAGTGCGGATCTGGCTGTGTCCACTTACCCACGGGAGACGGGCAGGCAGGGCGCAGTGCGGATCTGGCTGTGTCCACTTACCCACGGGAGACGGGCAGGCAGGGCGCAGTCGGATCTGGCTGTGTCCACTCGCCCACGGGAGACGGGCAGGCAGGGCGCAGTGTGGATCTGGCTGTGTCCACTCACCCACGGCAGGCGGTCAGGCAGGGCGCAGTGCGGATCTGGCTGTGTCCACTCACCCACGGCAGACGGTCAGGCAGGGTGCAGTGCGGATCTGGCTGTGTCCACTCACCCACGACAGGCGTTCAGGCAGGGCGCAGTGCGGATCTGGCTGTGTCCACGCACCCACAGCATGCGGTCAGCCAGGGCGCAGTGCGGATCTGGCTGTGTCCACTCACCCACGGGAGACGGGCAGGCAGGGCGCAGTGCGGATCTGGCTGTGTCCACTCACCCACGGCAGACTGTCAGGCAGGGCGCCGTGCGGAACTGGCTATGTCCACTCGCCCACGGCAGACGGACAGGCAGGGCGCAGTGCGGATCTGGCTGTGTCCACTCGCCCACGGGAGACGGGCAGGCAGGGCGCAGGGCGGATCTGGCTGTGTCCACTTACCCACGGGAGACGGGCAGGCAGGGCGCAGTCGGATCTGGCTGTGTCCACTCACTGACGGAAAACGGGCAGGCAAGACGCAGTGGGGATCTGGCTGTGTCCACTCACCCACGGGAGACGGGCAGGCAGGGCGCAGTGCGGATCTGGCTGTGTCCACTCACCCATGGGAGACGGGCAGGCAGGGCGCAGTGCGGATCTCGCTGTGTCCACTCACCCACGGCAGACGGTCAGGCAGGGCGCAGTGCGGATCTGGCTGTGTCCACTCACCCACAGCAGACGGGCAGGCAGGGCGCAGTGCGGATCTGGCTGTGTCCACTCGCCCACGGGAGACGGGCAGGCAGGGCGCAGTGCGGATCTGGCTGTGTCCACTCACCCACGGCAGACGGTCAGGCAGGGCGCAGTGCGGATCTGGCTGTGTCCACTCACCCACGGCAGGCGGTCAGGCAGGGTGCAGTGCGGATCTGGCTGTGTCCACGCACCCACAGCATGCGGTCAGCCAGGGCGCAGTGCGGATCTGGCTGTGTCCACTCACCCACGGCAGGCGCTCAGGCAGAGCGCAGTGCGGATCTGGCTGTGTCCACTCACCCAGGGGAGACGGGCAGGCAAGGCGCAATGTGGACCTGGCTGTGTCCACTCACCCACTGGAGACGGGCAGAGAGTGTGCTGTGTGGATATGGCTATGTCCACTGACCCACGGCAGACGGGCAGGCAGGGCGCAGTGCAGATCTGGCTGTGTCCACTCACCCATGGCAGACGGTCAGGCAGGGTGCAGTGCGGATCTGGCTGTGTCCACTCACCCACGGGAGACGGGCAGGCAGGGCGCAGTGCGGATCTGGCTGTGTCCACTCACCAACGTGAGTCGGGCAGGCAAGGCGCAGTGCGGATATGGCTGTGTCCACTCACCAACGGGAGACGGGCAGGCAGGGCGCAGTGCGGATCCGGCTGTATCCACTCACCCACGGAAGGGGGTCAGGCAGGGCGCAGTGCGGATCTGGCTGTGTCCACGCACCCACAGCATGCGGTCAGCCAGGGCGCAGTGCGGATCTGGCTGTGTCCACTCACCCACGGCAGGCGCTCAGGCAGAGCGCAGTGCGGATCTGGCTGTGTCCACTCACCCACGGCAGACTGTCAGGCAGGGCACCATGCGGATCTGGCTATGTCCACTCGCCCACGGCAGACGGACAGGCAGGGCGCAGTGCGGATCTGGCTGTGTCCACTCGCCCACGGGAGACGGGCAGGCAGGGCGCAGTCGGATCTGGCTGTGTCCACTCACTGATGGAAGACGGGCAGGCAAGACGCAGTGCGGATCTGGCTGTGTCCACTCACCCACGGGAGACGGGCAGGCAGGGCGCAGTGCGGATCTGGCTGTGTCCACTCACCCACGGGAGACGGGCAGGCTGGGCGCAGTGCGGATCTGGCTGTGTCCACTCACCCACGGGAGACGGGAAGGCAGGGCGCAGTGCGGATCTGGCTGTGTCCACTCACCCACGGGAGACGGGCAGGCAGGGCGCAGTGCGGATCTCGCTGTGTCCACTCACCCACGGCAGACAGTCAGGAAGGGCGCAGTGCGGATCTGGCTGTGTCCACTCACCCACGGCAGACGGGCAGGCAGGGCGAAGTGCGGATCTGGCTGTGTCCACTCGCCCACGGGAGACGGGCAGGCAGGGCGCTGTGCGGATCTGGCTGTGTCCACTCACCCACGGCAGGCGCTCAGGCAGAGCGCAGTGCGGATCTGGCTGTGTCCACTCACCCACGGCAGACTGTCAGGCAGGGCACCATGCGGATCTGGCTATGTCCACTCGCCCACGGCAGACGGACAGGCAGGGCGCAGTGCGGATCTGGCTGTGTCCACTCGCCCACGGGAGACGGGCAGGCAGGGCGCAGTCGGATCTGGCTGTGTCCACTCACTGACGGAAGACGGGCAGGCAAGACGCAGTGCGGATCTGGCTGTGTCCACTCACCCACGGCAGACGGGCAGGCAGGGCGAAGTGCGGATCTGGCTGTGTCCACTCGCCCACGGGAGACGGGCAGGCAGGGCGCAGTGCGGATTTGGCTGTGTCCACTCTCCCACGGCAGGCGGTCAGGCAGGGCGCAGTGCGGATCTGGCTGTGTCCACTCACCCACGGCAGACGGTCAGGCAGGGCGCAGTGCGGATCTGGCTGTGTCCACTCACCCACGGCAGGCGGTCAGGCAGGGTGCAGTGCGGATCTGGCTGTGTCCACACACCCACAGCATGCGGTCAGCCAGGGCGCAGTGCGGATCTGGCTGTGTCCACTCACCCACGGCAGGCGCTCAGGCAGAGCGCAGTGCGGATCTGGCTGTGTCCACTCACCCAGGAGAGACGGGCAGGCAAGGCGCAGTGTGGACCTGGCTGTGTCCACTCACCCACGGGAGACGGGCAGAGAGTGTGCTGTGTGGATATGGCTATGTCCACTGACCCACGGCAGACGGGCAGGCAGGGCGCAGTGCAGATCTGGCTGTGTCCACTCACCCACGGCAGACGGTCAGGCAGGGTGCAGTGCGGATCTGGCTGTGTCCACTCACCCACGGGAAACGGGCAGGCAGGGCGCAGTGCGGATCTGGCTGTGTCCACTCACCAACGTGAGTCGGGCAGGGAAGGCGCAGTGCGGACCTGGCTGTGTCCACTCACCCACGGGAGACGGGCAGGCAGGGCGCAGTGTGGATCCGGCTGTGTCCACTCACCCACGGGAGATGGGCAGAGACGGTGCTGTGTGGATCTGGCTATGTCCACTGACCCACGGCAGACGGGCAGGCAGGGTACAGTACGGACCTGGCTTTGTCCACTCACCCACGGGAGACGGGCAGGCAGGGCGCAGTGCGGATCTGGCAGTGTCCACTCACCCACGGGAGACGGGCAGGCAGGGCGCAGTGTGGATCTCGCTGTGTCCACTCACCCACGGCAGACGGTCAGGCAGGGCGCAGTGCGGATCTGGCTGTGTCCACTCTCCCACGGCAGACGGTCAGGCAGGGCGCAGTGCGGATCTGGCTGTGTCCACTCACCCACGGCAGACGGTCAGGCAGGGCGCAGTGCGGATCTGGCTGTGTCCACTCACCCACGGCAGACGGTCAGGCAGGGCGCAGTGCGGATCTGGCTGTGTCCACTCACCCACGGCAGACGGGCAGGCAGGGCGCAGTGCGGATCTGGCTGTGTCCACTCGCCCACGGGAGACGGGCAGGCAGGGCGCAGTGCGGATCTGGCTGTGTCCACTGACCCACGGCAGGCGGTCAGGCAGGGCGCACTGCGGATCTGGCTGTGTCCACTGACCCACGGTAGACGGTCAGGCAGGGCGCAGTGCGGATCTGGCTGTGTCCACTCACCCACGGGAGATGGGCAGAGACTGTGCTGTGTCGATCTGGCTATGTCCACTGACCCACGTCAGACGGGCAGGCAGGGCGCAGTGCGGATCTGGCTGTGTCTACTACCCACGGCAGACGGTCAGGCACGGTGTAGTGCGGATCTGGTTGTGTCCACTCACCCACGGGAGACGGGCAGGCAGGGCGCAGTGCGGATCCGGCTGTGTCCACTCACCCACGGCAGGCGGTCAGGCAGGGCGCAGTGCGGATCTGGCTGTGTCCACGCGACCACAGCATGCGGTCAGCCAGGGCGCAGTGCGGATCTGGCTGTGTCCACTCACCCACGGCAGGCGCTCAGGCAGAGCGCAGTGCGGATCTGGCTGTGTCCACTCACCCACGGCAGACTGTCAGGCAGGGCGCCGTTCGGATCTGGCTATGTCCACTCGCCCACGGCAGACGGGCAGGCAGGGCGCAGTGCGGATCTGGCTGTGTCCACTCGCCCACGGGAGACGGGCAGGCAGGGGGCAGTGCGGATCTGGCTGTGTCCACTTACCCACGGGAGACGGGCAGGCAGGGCGCAGTCGGATCTGGCTGTGTCCACTCACTGACGGAAGACGGGCAGGCAAGACGCAGTGCGGATCTGGCTGTGTCCACTCACCCACGGGAGACGGGCAGGCAGGGCGCAGTGCGGATCGGGCTGTGTCCACACACCCATGGGAGACGGGCAGGCAGGGCGCAGTGCGGATCTCGCTGTGTCCACTCACCCACGGCAGACGGTCAGGCAGGGCGCAGTGCGGATCTGGCTGTGTCCACTCTCCCACGGCAGACGGTCAGGCAGGGCGCAGTGCGGATCTGGCTGTGTCCACTCACCCACGGCAGACGGTCAGGCAGGGCGCAGTGCGGATCTGGCTGTGTCCACTCACCCACGGCAGACGGTCAGGCAGGGCGCAGTGCGGATCTGGCTGTGTCCACTCACCCACGGCAGACGGGCAGGCAGGGCACAGTGCGGATCTGGCTGTGTCCACTCGCCCACGGGAGACGGGCAGGCAGGGCGCAGTGCGGATCTGGCTGTGTCCACTGACCCACGGCAGGCGGTCAGGCAGGGCGCAGTGCGGATCTGGCTGTGTCCACTGACCCACGGCAGACGGTCAGACAGGGCGCAGTGCGGATCTGGCTGTGTCCACTCACCCACGGGAGATGGGCAGAGACTGTGCTGTGTGGATCTGGCTATGTCCACTGACCCACGTCAGACGGGCAGGCAGGGCGCAGTGCGGATCTGGCTGTGTCTACTACCCACGGAAGACGGTCAGGCACGGTGTAGTGCGGATCTGGCTGTGTCCACTCACCCACGGGAGACGGGCAGGCAGGGCGCAGTGCGGATCCGGCTGTGTCCACTCACCCACGGCAGGCGGTCAGGCAGGGCGCAGTGCGGATCTGGCTGTGTCCACGCGACCACAGCATGCGGTCAGCCAGGGCGCAGTGCGGATCTGGCTGTGTCCACTCACCCACGGCAGGCGCTCAGGCAGAGCGCAGTGCGGATCTGGCTGTGTCCACTCACCCACGGCAGACTGTCAGGCAGGGCGCCGTTCGGATCTGGCTATGTCCACTCGCCCACGGCAGACGGGCAGGCAGGGCGCAGTGCGGATCTGGCTGTGTCCACTCGCCCACGGGAGACGGGCAGGCAGGGCGCAGTGCGGATCTGGCTGTGTCCACTTACCCACGGGAGACGGGCAGGCAGGGCGCAGTCGGATCTGGCTGTGTCCACTCACTGACGGAAGACGGGCAGGCAAGACGCAGTGCGGATCTGGCTGTGTCCACTCACCCACGGGAGACGGGCAGGCAGGGCGCAGTGCGGATCGGGCTGTGTCCACACACCCATGGGAGACGGGCAGGCAGGGCGCAGTGCGGATCTCGCTGTGTCCACTCACCCACGGCAGACTGTCAGGCAGGGCGCAGTGCGGATCTTGCTGTGTCCACTCACCCACGGCAGACGGGCAGGCAGGGCGAAGTGCGGATCTGGCTGTGTCCACTCGCCCATGGGAGACGGGCAGGCAGGGCGCAGTGCGGATCTGGCTGTGTCCACTCACCCACGGCAGGCGGTCAGGCAGGGCGCAGTGCGGATCTGGCTGTGTCCACTCACCCACGGCAGACTGTCAGGCAGGGCGCAGTGCGGATCTGGCTGTGTCCACTTACCCACGGCAGGTGGTCAGGCAGGGTGCAGTGCGGATCTGGCTGTGTCCACGCACCCACAGCATGCGGTCAGCCAGGGCGCAGTGCGGATCTGGCTGTGTCCACTCACCCACGGCAGGCGCTCAGGCAGAGCGCAGTGCGGATCTGGCTGTGTCCACTCACCCAGGGTAGACGGGCAGGCAAGGCGCAGTGTGGACCTGGCTGTGTCCACTCACCCACGGGAGACGGGCAGAGAGTGTGCTGTGTGGATATGGCTATGTCCACTGACCCACGGCAGACGGGAATGCAGGGCGCAGTGCAGATCTGGCTGTGTCCACTCACCCACGGCAGACGGTCAGGCAGGGTGCAGTGAGGATCTGGCTGTGTACACTCACCCACGGGAAACGGGCAGGCAGGGCGCAGTGCGGATCTGGCTGTGTCCACTCACCCACGGCAGACTGTCAGGCAGGGCGCCGTGCGGATCTGGCTATGTCCACTCGCCCACGGCAGACGGGCATGCAGGGCGCAGTGCGGATCTGGCTGTGTCCACTCGCCCACGGGAGACGGGCAGGCAGGGCGCAGTGCGGATCTGGCTGTGTCCACTCGCCCACGGGAGACGGGCAGGCAGCGCGCAGTACGGATCTGGCTGTGTCCACTCGCCCACGGGAGACGGGCAGGCAGGGCGCAGTGCGGATCTGGCTGTGTCCACTCGCCCACGGGAGACGGGCAGGCAGGGCGCAGTACGGATCTGGCTGTGTCCACTTACCCACGGGAGACGGGCAGGCAGGGCGCAGTGCGGATCCGGCTGTGTCCACTCACCCACGGGAGATGGGCAGAGACGGTGCTCTGTGGATCTGGCTATGTCCACTGACCCACGGCAGACGGGCAGGCAGGGCGCAGTACGGATCTGGCTGTGTCCATTAACCCACGGGAGACGGGCAGGCAGGGCGCAGTGCGGATCCGGCTGTGTCCACTCATCCATGGCAGGCGGTCAGGCAGGGCGCAGTGCGGATCTGGCTGTGTCCACGCGACCACAGCATGTGGTCAGCCAGGGCGCAGTGCGGATCTGGCTGTGTCCACTCACCCACGGCAGGCGCTCAGGCAGAGCGCAGTGCGGATCTGGCTGTGTCCACTCACCCACGGCAGACGGTCAAGCAGGGCGCAGTGCGGATCTGGCTGTGTCCACTCACCCACGGCAGACGGGCAGGCAGGGCGCAGTGCGGATCTGGCTGTGTCCACTCACCCACGGCAGACGGGCAGGCAGGGCGCAGTGCGGATCTGGCTGTGTCCACTCTCCCACGGGAGACGGGCAGGCAGGGCGCAGTGCGGATCTGGCTGTGTCCACTCGCCCACGGGAGATGGGCAGGCAGGGCGCAGTGCGGATCTGGCTGTGTCCACTCACCCACGGCAGGCGGTCAGGCAGGGCGCAGTGCGGATCTGGCTGTGTCCACTCACCCACGGCAGACGGTCAGGCAGGGCGCAGGGCGGATCTGGCTGTGTCCACTCACCCAAGGCAGGCGGTCAGGCAGGGCGCAGTGCGGATCTGGCTGTGTCCACGCACCCATAGCATGCGGTCAGCCAGGGCGCAGTGCGGATCTGGCTGTGTCCACTCACCCACGGGAGACGGGCAGGGCACAGTGCGGATCTGGCTGTGTCCACTCACCAACGTGAGACGGGCAGGCAAGGCGCAGTGCGGATCCGGCTGTGTCCACTCACCCACGGGAGACGAGCATGCAGGGCGCAGTGCCGATCCGGCTGTGTCCACTCACCCACGGGAGATGTGGAGAGACTGTGCTGTGTGGATCTGGCTATGTCCACTGACCCACGTCAGACGGGCAGGCAGGGCGCAGTGCGGATCTGGCTGTGTCTACTCACCCACGGCAGACGGTCAGACAGGGTGCAGTGCGAATCTGGCTGTGTCCACTCACCCACGGGAGACGGGCAGGCAGGGCGCAGTGCGGATCTGGATGTGTCCACTCACCCACGTGAGACGGGCAGGCAAGGCTCAGTGCGGATCTGGCTGTGTCCACTCACCCAGGGAGACCGGCAGGCAGGGCGCAGTGCGTATCTGGCTGTGTCTACTCACCCACGGGAGACGGGCATGCAGGGCGCAGTGCCGATCCGGCTGTGTCCACTCACCCACGGGAGATGTGGAGAGACTGTGCTGTGTGGATCTGGCTATGTCCACTGACCCACGTCAGACGGGCAGGCAGGGCGCAGTGCGGATCTGGCTGTGTCCACTCGCCCACGGGAGACGGGAAGGCAGGGCGCAGTGCGGATCTGGCTGTGTCCACTCGCCCTCGGGAGACGGGCAGGCAGGGCGCAGTGCGGATCCGGCTGTGTCCACTTACCCACGGGAGACGGGCAGAGACGGTGCTGTGTGGATCTGGCTATGTCCACTGACCCACGGCAGACGGGCAGGCAGGGCGCAGTACGGATCTGGCTGTGTCCACTCACCCACGGCAGGCGGTCAGGCAGGGTACAATGCGGATCTGGCTGTGTCCACTCACCCACGGGAGACGGGTAGGCAGGGCGCAGTGCGGATCTGGCTGTGTCCACTCACCCACGGGAGACGGGCAGGCAGGGCGCACTGCGGATATGGCTGTGTCCACTCACCCACGGGAGACGGGCAGGCAGGGCGCAGTGCGGATCTGGCTGTGTCCACTCACCAACGTGAGACGGGCAGGCAAGGCGCAGTGCGGATCCGGCTGTGTCCACTCACCCACGGGAGACGGGCATGCAGGGCGCAGTGCCGATCCGGCTGTGTCCACTCACCCACGGGAGATGTGGAGAGACTGTGCTGTGTGGATCTGGCTATGTCCACTGACCCACGTCAGACGGGCAGGCAGGGCGCAGTGCGCATCTGGCTGTGTCTACTCACCCACGGCAGCCGGTCAGACAGGGTGCAGTGCGAATCTGGCTGTGTCCACTCACCCACGGGAGACGGGCAGGCAAGGCGCTGTGCGGATCTGGCTGTGTCCACTCGCCCACGGGAGACGGGAAGGCAGGGCGCAGTGCGGATCTGGCTGTGTCCACTCACCCACGGGAGACGGGCAGGCAGGGCGCAGTGCGGATCCGGCTGTGTCCACTAACCCACGGGAAACGGGCAGAGACGGTGCTGTGTGGATCTGGCTATGTCCACTGACCCACGGCAGACGGGCAGGCAGGGCGCAGTACGGATCTGGCTGTGTCCACTCACCCACGGCAGGCGGTCAGGCAGGGTACAATGCGGATCTGGCTGTGTCGACTCACCCACGGGAGACGGGTAGGCAGGGCGCAGTGCGGATCTGGCTGTGTCCACTCACCGACGGGAGACGGGCAGGCAGGGCGCAGTGCGGATCTGGCTGTGTCCACTCACCCACGGGAGACGGGCAGGCAGGGCGCAGTGCGGATCTGGCTGTGTCCACTCACCCACGGGAGAAGGGAAGGCAGGGCGCAGTGCGGATCTGGCTGTGTCCACTCACCCACGGGAGACGGGCAGGCAGGGCGCAGTGCGGATCTCGCTGTGTCCACTCACCCACGGCAGACGGTCAGGCAGGGCGCAGTGCGGATCTGGCTGTGTCCACTCACCCACGGCAGACGGGCAGGCAGGGCGCAGTGCGGATCTGGCTGTGTCCACTCGCCCACGGGAGACGGGCAGGCAGGGCGCAGTGCGGATATGGCTGTGTCCACTCACCCAGGGCAGGCGGTCAGGCAGGGCGCAGTGCGGATCTGGCTGTGTCCACTCACCCAGGGCAGGCGGTCAGCCAGGGCGCAGTGCGGATCTGGCTGTGTCCACTCACCCACGGCAGGCGGTCAGGCTGGGCGCAGTGCGGATCTGGCTGTGTCCACGCACCCACAGCATGCGGTCAGGAAGGGCGCAGTGCGGATCTGGCTGTGTCCACTCACCCACGGGAGACGGGCAGGGCGCAGTGCGGATCTGGCTGTGTCCACTCACCAACGTGAGACGGGCAGGCAAGGCGCAGTGCGGATCCGGCTGTGTCCACTCACCCACGGGAGACGGGCATGCAGGGCGCAGTGCGGATCCGGCTGTGTCCACTCACCCACGGGAGATGGGGAGAGACTGTGCTGTGTGGATCTGGCTATGTCCACTGACCCACGTCAGACGGGCAGGCAGGGTGCAGTGCGGATCTGGCTGTGTCTACTCACCCACGGCAGACGGTCAGACAGGGTGCAGTGCGAATCTGGCTGTGTCCACTCACCCACGGGAGATGGGCAGGCAGGGCGCAGTGCGGATCTGGATGTGTCCACTCACTGACGGAAGACGGGCAGGCAAGACGCAGTGCGGATCTGGCTGTGTCCACTCACCCACGGGAGACGGGCAGTGCGGATCTGGCTGTGTCCACTCACCCACGGCAGACGGTCAGGCAGGGTGCAGTGAGGATCTGGCTGTGTACACTCACCCACGGGAAACGGGCAGGCAGGGCGCAGTGCGGATCTGGCTGTGTCCAATCACCAACGTGAGTCGGGCAGGGAAGGCGCAGTGCAGATCTGGCTGTGTCCACTCACCCACGGGAGACGGGCAGGCAGGGCGCAGTGCGGATCCGGCTGTGTCCACTCACCCACGGGAGATGGGCAGAGACGGTGCTGTGTGGATCTGGCTATGTCCACTGACCCACGGCAGACAGGCAGGCAGGGTACAGTACGGATCTGGCTGTGTCCACTCACCCACGGTAGGCGGTCAGGCAGGGCGAAGTGCGGATCTGGCTGTGTCCACTCACCGACGGCAGACGGTCAGGCAGGGCGCAGTGCAGATCTGGCTGTGTCCACTCACCCACGGGAGACGGGCAGGCAGCACGCAGTGCGGATCCGGCTGTGTCCACTCACCCACGGGAGACGGGCAGGCAGGGCGCAGTGCGGATCTGGCTGTGTCCACTCACCCACGGGAGAGGGGCAGGCAGGGCGCAGTGCGGATCTGGCTGTGTCCACTCACCCACGGGAGACGGGCAGGCAGGGCTCAGTGCAGATCTGGCTATGTCCACTCACCCACGGGAGACGGGCAGGCAGGGCGCAGTGCGGATCTGGCTGTGTCCACTCACCCACGGGAGACAGGCAGGCAGGGCGCAGTGCGGATCCGGCTGTGTCCACTCACCCACGGGAGACGGGCAGGCAGGGCGCAGTGCGGATCCGGCTGTGTCCACTCACCCACGGGAGACGGGCAGGCAGGGCGCAGTGCGGATCTGGCTGTGTCCACTCACCCACGGGAGACGGGCAGGCAGGGCGCAGTGCAGATCTGGCTGTGTCCACTCACCCACGGGAGACGGGCAGGAAGGGCGCAGTGCGGATCTGGCTGTGTCCACTCACCCACGGCAGACGGGCTGGCAGGGCGCAGTGCGGATCTGGCTGTGTCCACTCACCCACGGGAGACGGGCAGGCAGGGCGCAGTGCGGATCTGGCTGTGTCCACTCACCCACGGGAGACGGGCAGGCAGGGCGCAGTGCGGATCTGGCTGTGTCCACGCACCCACAGCATGCGGTCAGCCAGGGCGCAGTGCGGATCTGGCTGTTTCCACTCACCCATGGCAGGCGCTCAGGCAGAGTGCAGTGCGGATCTGGCTGTGTCCACTCACCCACGGCAGACTGTCAGGCAGGGCGCCGTGCGGATCTGGCTATGTCCACTCGCCCACGGCAGACGGGCATGCAGGGCGCAGTGCGGATCTGGCTGTGTCCACTCGCCCACGGGAGACGGGCAGGCAGGGCGCAGTGCGGATCTGGCTGTGTCCACTCGCCCACGGGAGACGGGCAGGCAGGGCGCAGTACGGATCTGGCTGTGTCCACTTACCCACGGGAGACGGGCAGGCAGGGCGCAGTGCGGATCCGGCTGTGTCCACTCACCCACGGGAGATGGGCAGAGACGGTGCTCTGTGGATCTGGCTATGTCCACTGACCCACGGCAGACGGGCAGGCAGGGCGCAGTACGGATCTGGCTGTGTCCATTAACCCACGGGAGACGGGCAGGCAGGGCGCAGTGCGGATCCGGCTGTGTCCACTCATCCATGGCAGGCGGTCAGGCAGGGCGCAGTGCGGATCTGGCTGTGTCCACGCGACCACAGCATGCGGTCAGCCAGGGCGCAGTGCGGATCTGGCTGTGTCCACTCACCCACGGCAGGCGCTCAGGCAGAGCGCAGTGCGGATCTGGCTGTGTCCACTCACCCACGGCAGACGGTCAGGCAGGGCGCAGTGCGGATCTGGCTGTGTCCACTCACCCACGGCAGACGGGCAGGCAGGGCGCAGTGCGGATCTGGCTGTGTCCACTCACCCACTGCAGACGGGCAGGCAGGGCGCAGTGCGGATCTGGCTGTGTCCACTCTCCCACGGGAGACGGGCAGGCAGGGCGCAGTGCGGATCTGGCTGTGTCCACTCGCCCACGGGAGATGGGCAGGCAGGGCGCAGTGCGGATCTGGCTGTGTCCACTCACCCACGGCAGGCGGTCAGGCAGGGCGCAGTGCGGATCTGGCTGTGTCCACTCACCCACGGCAGACGGTCAGGCAGGGCGCAGGGCGGATCTGGCTGTGTCCACTCACCCAAGGCAGGCGGTCAGGCAGGGCGCAGTGCGGATCTGGCTGTGTCCACGCACCCATACCATGCGGTCAGCCAGGGCGCAGTGCGGATCTGGCTGTGTCCACTCACCCACGGGAGACGGGCAGGGCACAGTGCGGATCTGGCTGTGTCCACTCACCAACGTGAGACGGGCAGGCAAGGCGCAGTGCGGATCCGGCTGTGTCCACTCACCCACGGGAGACGAGCATGCAGGGCGCAGTGCCGATCCGGCTGTGTCCACTCACCCACGGGAGATGTGGAGAGACTGTGCTGTGTGGATCTGGCTATGTCCACTGACCCACGTCAGACGGGCAGGCAGGGCGCAGTGCGGATCTGGCTGTGTCTACTCACCCACGGCAGACGGTCAGACAGGGTGCAGTGCGAATCTGGCTGTGTCCACTCACCCACGGGAGACGGGCAGGCAGGGCGCAGTGCGGATCTGGATGTGTCCACTCACCCACGTGAGACGGGCAGGCAAGGCTCAGTGCGGATCTGGCTGTGTCCACTCACCCAGGGAGACCGGCAGGCAGGGCGCAGTGCGTATCTGGCTGTGTCTACTCACCCACGGGAGACGGGCATGCAGGGCGCAGTGCCGATCCGGCTGTGTCCACTCACCCACGGGAGATGTGGAGAGACTGTGCTGTGTGGATCTGGCTATGTCCACTGACCCACGTCAGACGGGCAGGCAGGGCGCAGTGCGGATCTGGCTGTGTCCACTCGCCCACGGGAGACGGGAAGGCAGGGCGCAGTGCGGATCTGGCTGTGTCCACTCACCCTCGGGAGACGGGCAGGCAGGGCGCAGTGCGGATCCGGCTGTGTCCACTTACCCACGGGAGACGGGCAGAGACGGTGCTGTGTGGATCTGGCTATGTCCACTGACCCACGGCAGACGGGCAGGCAGGGCGCAGTACGGATCTGGCTGTGTCCACTCACCCACGGCAGGCGGTCAGGCAGGGTACAATGCGGATCTGGCTGTGTCCACTCACCCACGGGAGACGGGTAGGCAGGGCGCAGTGCGGATCTGGCTGTGTCCACTCACCCACGGGAGACGGGCAGGCAGGGCGCACTGCGGATATGGCTGTGTCCACTCACCCACGGGAGACGGGCAGGCAGGGCGCAGTGCGGATCTGGCTGTGTCCACTCACCAACGTGAGACGGGCAGGCAAGGCGCAGTGCGGATCCGGCTGTGTCCACTCACCCACGGGAGACGGGCATGCAGGGCGCAGTGCCGATCCGGCTGTGTCCACTCACCCACGGGAGATGTGGAGAGACTGTGCTGTGTGGATCTGGCTATGTCCACTGACCCACGTCAGACGGGCAGGCAGGGCGCAGTGCGGATCTGGCTGTGTCTACTCACCCACGGCAGACGGTCAGACAGGGTGCAGTGCGAATCTGGCTGTGTCCACTCACCCACGGGAGACGGGCAGGCAAGGCGCTGTGCGGATCTGGCTGTGTCCACTCGCCCACGGGAGACGGGAAGGCAGGGCGCAGTGCGGATCTGGCTGTGTCCACTCACCCACGGGAGACGGGCAGGCAGGGCGCAGTGCGGATCCGGCTGTGTCCACTAACCCACGGGAAACGGGCAGAGACGGTGCTGTGTGGATCTGGCTATGTCCACTGACCCACGGCAGACGGGCAGGCAGGGCGCAGTACGGATCTGGCTGTGTCCACTCACCCACGGCAGGCGGTCAGGCAGGGTACAATGCGGATCTGGCTGTGTCGACTCACCCACGGGAGACGGGTAGGCAGGGCGCAGTGCGGATCTGGCTGTGTCCACTCACCGACGGGAGACGGGCAGGCAGGGCGCAGTGCGGATCTGGCTGTGTCCACTCACCCACGGGAGACGGGCAGGCAGGGCGCAGTGCGGATCTGGCTGTGTCCACTCACCCACGGGAGAAGGGAAGGCAGGGCGCAGTGCGGATCTGGCTGTGTCCACTCACCCACGGGAGACGGGCAGGCAGGGCGCAGTGCGGATCTCGCTGTGTCCACTCACCCACGGCAGACGGTCAGGCAGGGCGCAGTGCGGATCTGGCTGTGTCCACTCACCCACGGCAGACGGGCAGGCAGGGCGCAGTGCGGATCTGGCTGTGTCCACTCGCCCACGGGAGACGGGCAGGCAGGGCGCAGTGCGGATCTGGCTGTGTCCACTCACCCAGGGCAGGCGGTCAGGCAGGGCGCAGTGCGGATCTGGCTGTGTCCACTCACCCAGGGCAGGCGGTCAGCCAGGGCGCAGTGCGGATCTGGCTGTGTCCACTCACCCACGGCAGGCGGTCAGGCTGGGCGCAGTGCGGATCTGGCTGTGTCCACGCACCCACAGCATGCGGTCAGGAAGGGCGCAGTGCGGATCTGGCTGTGTCCACTCACCCACGGGAGACGGGCAGGGCGCAGTGCGGATCTGGCTGTGTCCACTCACCAACGTGAGACGGGCAGGCAAGGCGCAGTGCGGATCCGGCTGTGTCCACTCACCCACGGGAGACGGGCATGCAGGGCGCAGTGCGGATCCGGCTGTGTCCACTCACCCACGGGAGATGGGGAGAGACTGTGCTGTGTGGATCTGGCTATGTCCACTGACACCACGTCAGACGGGCAGGCAGGGTGCAGTGCGGATCTGGCTGTGTCTACTCACCCACGGCAGACGGTCAGACAGGGTGCAGTGCGAATCTGGCTGTGTCCACTCACCCACGGGAGATGGGCAGGCAGGGCGCAGTGCGGATCTGGATGTGTCCACTCACTGACGGAAGACGGGCAGGCAAGACGCAGTGCGGATCTGGCTGTGTCCACTCACCCACGGGAGACGGGCAGTGCGGATCTGGCTGTGTCCACTCACCCACGGCAGACGGGCAGGCAGGGCGCAGTGCGGATCTGGATGTGTCCACTCACTGACGGAAGACGGGCAGGCAAGACGCAGTGCGGATCTGGCTGTGTCTACTCACCCACGGCAGACGGTCAGGCAGGGCTCAGTGCGTATCTGGCTGTGTCCACTCACCCACGGCAGACGGGCAGGCAGGGCGCAGTGCAGATTTGGCTGTGTCCACTCGCCCACGGGAGACGGGCAGGCAGGGCGCAGTGCAGATCTGGCTGTGTCCACTGACCCACGGCAGGCGGTCAGGCAGGGCGCAGTGCGGATCTGGCTGTGTCCATTCACCCACGGCAGACGGTCAGGCAGGGCGCAGTGCGGATCTGGCTGTGTCCACTCACCCACGGGAGACGGGCAGGCAGCACGCAGTGCGGATCCGGCTGTGTCCACTCACCCACGGGAGACGGGCAGGCAGGGCGCAGTGTGGATCTGGCTGTGTCTACTCACCCACGGCAGACGGTCAGGCAGGGCGCAGTGCGGATCTGGCTGTTTCCACTCGCCCACGGCAGACGGGCAGGCAGGGCGCTGTGCGGATCTGGCTGTGTCCACTCACCCACGTCAGACGGTCAGAGAGGGTGCAGTGCGGATCTGGCTGTGTCCACTCACCCACGGGAGACGGGCAGGCAGGGCGCAGTGCGGATCTGGCTGTGTCCACTCGCCCACGGGAGACGGGGAGGCAGGGCGCAGTGCGGATCTGGCTGTGTCCACTCACCCAGGGCAGGCGGTCAGGCAGGGCGCAGTGCGGATCTGGCTGTGTCCACTCACCCAGGGCAGGCGGTCAACCAGGGCGCAGTGCGGATCTGGCTGTGTCCACTCACCCACGGCAGGCGGTTAGGCTGGGCGCAGTGCGGATCTGGCTGTGTCCACGCACCCACAGCATGCGGTCAGGAAGGGCGCAGTGCGGATCTGGCTGTGTCCACTCACCCACGGGAGACGGGCAGGGCGCAGTGCGGATCTGGCTGTGTCCACTCACCAACGTGAGACGGGCAGGCAAGGCGCAGTGCGGATCCGGCTGTGTCCACTCACCCACGGGAGACGGGCATGCAGGGCGCAGTGCGGATCCGGCTGTGTCCACTCACCCACGGGAGATGGGGAGAGACTGTGCTGTGTGGATCTGGCTATGTCCACTGACCCACGTCAGACGGGCAGGCAGGGTGCTGTGCGGATCTGGCTGTGTCTACTCACCCACAGCAGACGGTCAGACAGGGTGCATTGCGAATCTGGCTGTGTCCACTCACCCACGTGAGACGGGCAGGCAAGGCGCAGTGCGGATCTGGCTGTGTCCACTCACCCAGGGAGACCGGCAGGCAGGGCGCAGTGCGTCTCTGGCTGTGTCCACTCACCCACGGGAGACGGGCAGGCAGGGCGCAGTGCGGATCTGGCAGTGTCCACTCACCCACGGGAGACGGGCAGGCAGGGCGCAGTGTGGATCTCGCTGTGTCCACTCACCCACGGCAGACGGTCAGGCAGGGCGCAGTGCGGATCTGGCTGTGTCCACTCACCCACGGCAGACGGGCAGGCAGGGCGCAGTGCGGATCTGGCTGTGTCCACTCGCCCACGGGAGACGGGCAGGCAGGGCGCAGTGCGGATCTGGCTGTGTCCACTTACCCACGGGAGACGGGCAGGCAGGGCGCAGTCGGATCTGGCTGTGTCCACTCACTGACGGAAGACGGGCAGGCAAGACACAGTGCGGATCTGGCTGTGTCCACTCACCCACGGGAGACGGGCAGGTAGGGCGCAGTGCGGATCTGGCTGTGTCCACTCACCCACGGGAGACGGGCAGGCTGGGCGCAGTGCGGATCTGGCTGTGTCCACTCACCCACGGGAGACGGGAAGGCAGGGCGCAGTGCGGATCTGGCTGTGTCCACTCACCCACGGGAGACGGGCAGGCAGGGCGCAGTGCGGATCTCACTGTGTCCACTCACCCACGGCAGACAGTCAGGCAGGGCGCAGTGCGGATCTGGCTGTGTCCAATCACCCACGGCAGACGGGCAGGCAGGGCGAAGTGCGGATCTGGCTGTGTCCACTCGCCCACGGGAGACGGGCAGGCAGGGCGCAGTGCGGATCTGGCTGTGTCCACTCACCCACGGCAGGCGGTCAGGCAGGGCGCAGTGCGGATCTGGCTGTGTCCACTCACCCACGGCAGACGGTCAGGCAGGGCGCAGTGCGGATCTGGCTGTGTCCACTCACCCACGGCAGGCGGTCAGGCAGGGTGCAGTGCGGATCTGGCTGTGTCCACGCACCCACAGCATGCGGTCAGCCAGGGCGCAGTGCGGATCTGGCTGTGTCCACTCACCCACGGCAGGCGCTCAGGCAGAGCGCAGTGCGGATCTGGCTGTGTCCACTCACCAACGTGAGTCGGGCAGGCAAGGCGCAGTGCGGATCTGGCTGTGTCCACTCACCCACGGGAGACGGGCAGGCAGGGCGCAGTCCGGATCCGTCTGTGTCCACTCACCCACGGGAGATGGGCAGAGACGGTGCTGTGTGGATCTGGCTATGTCCACTGACCCACGGCAGACAGGCAGGCAGGGTACAGTACGGATCTGGCTGTGTCCACTCACCCACGGCAGGCGGTCAGGCAGGGCGCAGTGCGGATCTGGCTGTGTCCACTCACCCACGGCAGGCGGTCAGGCAGGGCGCAGTGCGGATCTGGCTGTGTCCACTCACCCACGGCAGACGGTCAGGCAGGGCGCAGTGCGGATCTGGCTGTGTCCACTCACCCACGGCAGACGGGCAGGCAGGGCGCAGTGCGGATCTGGCTGTGTCCACTCACCCACGGCAGACGGTCAGGAAGGGCGCAGTGCGGATCTGGCTGTGTCCACTCACCCACGGCAGACGGGCAGCCAGGGCGCAGTGCGGATTTGGCTGTGTCCACTCGCCAACGGGAGACGGGCAGGCAGGGCGCAGTGCAGATCTGGCTGTGTCCACTCACCCACGGCAGACGGGCAGCCAGGGCGCAGTGCGGATTTGGCTGTGTCCACTCGCCAACGTGAGACGGGCAGGCAAGGCGCAGTGCGGATCCGGCTGTGTCCACTCACCCACGGGAGACGGGCATGCAGGGCGCAGTGCCTATCCGGCTGTGTCCACTCACCCACGGGAGATGTGGAGAGACTGTGCTGTGTGGATCTGGCTATGTCCACTGACCCACGTCACACGGTCAGGCAGGACGCAGTGCGGATCTAGCTGTGTCTACTCACCCACGGCAGACGGTCAGACAGGGTGCAGTGCGAATCTGGCTGTGTCCACTCACCCACGGGAGACGGGCAGGCAAGGCGCTGTGCGGATCTGCCTGTGTCCACTCGCCCACGGGAGACGGGAAGGCAGGGCGCAGTGCGGATCTGGCTGTGTCCACTCACCCACGGGAGACGGGCAGGCAGTGCGCAGTGCGGATCCGGCTGTGTCCACTTACCCACGGGAGACGGGCAGAGACGGTGCTGTGTGGATCTGGCTATGTCCACTGACCCACGGCAGACGGGCAGGCAGGGCGCAGTACGGATCTGGCTGTGTCCACTCACCCGCGGCAGGCGGTCAGGCAGGGTACAATGCGGATCTGGCTGTGTCCACTCACCCACGGGAGACGGGTAGGCAGGGCGCAGTGCGGATCTGGCTGTGTCCACTCACCGACGGGAGACGGGCAGGCAGGGCGCAGTGCAGATCTGGCTGTGTCCACTCACCCACGGGAGACGGGCAGGCAGGGCGCAGTGCGGATCTGGCTGTGTCCACTCACCCACGGGAGAAGGGAAGGCAGGGCGCAGTGCGGATCTGGCTGTGTCCACTCACCCACGGGAGACGGGCAGGCAGGGCGCAGTGCGGATCTCGCTGTGTCCACTCACCCGCGGCAGACGGTCAGGCAGGGCGCAGTGCGGGGCTGTGTCCACTCACCCACGGCAGACGGGCAGGCAGGGCGCAGTGCGGATCTGGCTGTGTCCACTCGCCCACGGGAGACGGGCAGGCAGGGCGCAGTGCGGATCTGGCTGTGTCCACTCACCCAGGGCAGGCGGTCAGGCAGGGCGCAGTGCGGATCTGGCTGTGTCCACTCACCCAGGGCAGGCGGTCAGCCAGGGCGCAGTGCGGATCTGGCTGTGTCCACTCACCCACGGCAGGCGGTCAGGCTGGGCGCAGTGCGGATCTGGCTGTGTCCACGCACCCACAGCATGCGGTCAGGAAGGGCGCAGTGCGGATCTGGCTGTGTCCACTCACCCACGGGAGACGGGCAGGGCGCAGTGCGGATCTGGCTGTGTCCACTCACCAACGTGAGACGGGCAGGCAAGGCGCAGTGCGGATCCGGCTGTGTCCACTCACCCACGGGAGACGGGCATGCAGGGCGCAGTGCGGATCCGGCTGTGTCCACTCACCCACGGGAGATGGGGAGAGACTGTGCTGTGTGGATCTGGCTATGTCCACTGACCAACGTCAGACGGGCAGGCAGGGTGCAGTGCGTCTCTGGCTGTGTCCACTCACCCACGGGAGACGGGCAGGCAGGGCGCAGTGCGGATCTGGCAGTGTCCACTCACCCACGGGAGACGGGCAGGCAGGGCGCAGTGTGGATCTCGCTGTGTCCACTCACCCACGGCAGACGGTCAGGCAGGGCGCAGTGCGGATCTGGCTGTGTCCACTCACCCACGGCAGACGGGCAGGCAGGGCGCAGTGCGGATCTGGCTGTGTCCACTCGCCCACGGGAGACGGGCAGGCAGGGCGCAGTGCGGATCTGGCTGTGTCCACTCACCCACGGCAGGCGGTCAGGCAGGGCGCAGTGCGGATCTGGCTGTGTCCACTCACCCACGGCAGACGGTCAGGCAGGGCGCAGTGCGGATCTGGCTGTGTCCACTCACCCACGGCAGGCGCTCAGGCAGAGCGCAGTGCGGATCTGGCTGTGTCCACTCACCCACGGCAGACTGTCAGGCAGGGCGCAGTGCGGATCTGGCTATGTCCACTCGCCCACCGAAGACGGGCAGGCAGGGCGCTGTGCGGATCTGGCTGTGTCCACTCGCCCACAGGAGACGGGCAGGCAGGGCGCAGTGCGGATCTGGCTGTGTCCACTTACGCACGGGAGACGGGCAGGCAGGGCGCAGTCGGATCTGGCTGTGTCCACTCACTGACGGAAGACGGGCAGGCAAGACGCAGTGCGGATCTGGCTGTGTCCACTCATCCACGGGAGACGGGCAGTGCGGATCTGGCTGTGTCCACTCACCCACGGCAGACTGTCAGGCAGGGCGCAGTGCGGATCTGGCTATGTCCACTCGCCCACGGCAGACGGGCAGGCAGGGCGCAGTGCGGATCTGGCTGTGTCCACTCGCCCACGGGAGACGGGCAGGCAGGGCGCAGTGCGGATCTGGCTGTGTCCACTTACGCACGGGAGACGGGCAGGCAGGGCGCAGTCGGATCTGGCTGTGTCCACTCACTGACGGAAGACGGGCAGGCAAGACGCAGTGCGGATCTGGCTGTGTCCACTCACCCACGGGAGACGGGCAGGCAGGGCGCAGTGCGGAGCTGGCTGTGTCCACTCACCCACGGGAGACGGGCAGGCAGGGCGCAGTGCGGATCTGGCTGTGTCCACTCACCAAGGGGAGACGGGCAGGCAAGGCGCAGTGTGGACCTGGCTGTGTCCACTCACCCACGGGAGACGGGCAGAGAGTGTGCTGTGTGGATATGGCTATGTCCACTGACCCACGGCAGACGGGCAGGCAGGGCACAGTGCAGATCTGGCTGTGTCCACTCACCCACGGCAGACGGTCAGGCAGGGTGTAGTGCGGATCTGGCTGTGTCCACTCACCCACGGGAGACGGGCAGGCAGGGCGCAGTGCGGATCTGGCTGTGTCCACTCACCAACGTGAGTCAGGCAGGCAAGGCGCAGTGCGGATCTGGCTGTGTCCACTCACCCACGGGAGATGGGCAGGCAGGGCGCAGTGCGGATCCGGCTGTGTCCTCTCACCCACGGGAGATGGGCAGAGACGGTGCTGTGTGGATCTGGCTATGTCCACTGACCCACGGCAGACGGGCAGGCAGGGTACAGTACGGATCTGGCTGTGTCCACTCACCCACGGCAGGCGGTCAGGCAGGGCGCAGTGCGGATCTGGCTGTGTCCACTCACCCACGGCAGGCGGTCAGGCAGGGCGCAGTGCGTATCTGGCTGTGTCCACTCACCCACGGCAGAAGGGCAGGCAGGGCGCAGTGCGGATTTGGCTGTGTCCACTCGCCCACGGGAGACGGGCAGGCAGGGCGCAGTGCAGATCTGGCTGTGTCCACTGACCCACGGCAGGCGGTCAGGCAGGGCGCAGTTCGGATCTGGCTGTGTCCACTCACCCACGGCAGACGGTCAGGCAGGGCGCAGTGCGGATCTGGCTGTGTCCACTCACCCACGGGAGACGGGCAGGCAGCACGCAGTGCGGATCCGGCTGTGTCCACTCACCCACGGGAGACGGGCAGGCAGGGCGCAGTGCGGATCTGGCTGTTTCCACTCGCCCACGGCAGACGGGCAGGCAGCGCGCAGTGGGGATCTGGCTTTGTCCACTCACCCACGTCAGACGGTCAGACAGGGTGCAGTGCGGATCTGGCTGTGTCCACTCACCCACGGGAGACGGGCAGGCAGGGCGCAGTGCGGATCTGGCTGTGTCCACTCACCCACGTGAGACGGGCAGGCAAGGCTCAGTGCGGATATGGCTGTGTCCACTCACACACGGGAGACGAGCAGGCAGGGCGCAGTGCGGATCTGGCTGTGTCCACTCACCCACGGGAGACGGGCAGGCAGGGCGCAGTGCGGATCTGGCTGTGTCCACTCACCCACGAGCGACGGGCAGGCAAGGCTCAGTGCAGATCTGGCTATGTCCACTCACCCACGGGAGATGGGCAGGCAGGGCGCAGTGCGGATCTGGCTGTGTCCACTCACCCACGGGAGACGGGCAGGCAGGGCGCACTGTGGATCTCGCTGTGTCCACTCACCCACGGCAGACGGTCAGGCAGGGCGCAGTGCGGATCTGGCTGTGTCCACTCACCCACGGCAGACGGGCAGGCAGGGCGCAGTGCGGATCTGGCTGTGTCCACTCACCCACGGCAGACGGGCAGGCAGGGCGCAGTGCGGATCTGGCTGTGTCCACTCGCCCACGGGAGACGGGCAGGCAGGGCGCAGTGCGGATCTGGCTGTGTCCACTCGCCCACGGCAGGCGGTCAGGCAGGGCGCAGTGCGGATCTGGCTGTGTCCACTCACCCACGGCAGATGGTCAGGCAGGGCGCAGTGCGGATCTGGCTGTGTCCACTCACCCACGGGAGAAGGGAAGGCAGGGCGCAGTGCGGATCTGGATGTGTCCACTCACCCACGGGAGACGGGCAGGCAGGGCGCAGTGCGGATCTCGCTGTGTCCACTCACCCACGGCAGACGGTCAGGCAGGGCGCAGTGCGGTTCTGGCTGTGTCCACTCACCCACGGCAGACGGGCAGGCAGGGCGCAGTGCGGATCTGGCTGTGTCCACTCGCCCACGGGAGACGGGCAGGCAGGGCGCAGTGCGGATCTGGCTGTGTCCACTCACCCAGGGCAGGCGGTCAGGCAGGGCGCAGTGCGGATCTGGCTGTGTCCACTCACCCAGGGCAGACGGTCAGCCAGGGCGCAGTGCGGATCTGGCTGTGTCCACTCACCCACGGCAGGCGGTCAGGCTGGGCGCAGTGCGGATCTGGCTGTGTCCACGCACCCACAGCATGCGGTCAGGAAGGGCGCAGTGCGGATCTGGCTGTGTCCACTCACCCACGGGAGACGGGCAGGCAAGGCGCAGTGCGGATCCGGCTGTGTCCACTCACCCACGGGAGACGGGCATACAGGGCGCAGTGCGGATCCGGCTGTGTCGACTCACCCACGGGAGATGGGGAGAGACTGTGCTGTGTGGATCTGGCTATGTCCACTGACCCACGTCAGACGGGCAGGCAGGGTGCAGTGCGGATCTGGCTGTGTCTACTCACCCACGGCAGACGGTCAGACAGGGTGCAGTGCGAATCTGGCTGTGTCCACTCACCCACGGGAGACGGGCATGCAGGCGCAGTGCGGATCTGGATGTGTCCACTCACCCACGTGAGACGGGCAGGCAAGGCTCAGTGCGGATCTGGCTGTGTCCACTCACCCAGGGAGACCGGCAGGCACGGCGCAGTGCGTCTCTGGCTGTCTCCAATCACCCACGGGAGACGGGCAGGCAGGGCGCAGTGCGGATCTGGCAGTGTCCACTCACCCACGGGAGACGGGCAGGCAGGGCGCAGTGCGGATCTGGATGTGTCCACTCACCCACGTGAGACGGGCAGGCAAGGCTCAGTGCGGATCTGGCTGTGTCCACTCACCCAGGGAGACCGGCAGGCAGGGCGCAGTGCGTCTCTGGCTGTGTCCACTCACCCACGGGAGACGGGCAGGCAGGGCGCAGTGCGGATCTGGCTGTGTCCACTCACCCACGGCAGACGGTCAGGCAGGGCGCAGTGCGGATCTGGCTGTGTCCACTCACCCACGGCAGGCGGTCAGGCAGAGCGCAGTGCGGATCTGGCTGTGTCCACTCACCCACGGCAGACTGTCAGGCAGGGCGCAGTGCGGATCTGGCTATGTCCACTCGCCCACGGCAGACGGGCAGGCAGGGCGCAGTGCGGATCTGGCTGTGTCCACTCGCCCACGGGAGACGGGCAAGCAGGGCGCAGTGCGGATCTGGCTGTGTCCACTTACGCACGGGAAACGGGCAGGCAGGGCGCAGTCGGATCTGGCTGTGTCCACTCACTGACGGAAGACGGGCAGGCAAGACGCAGTGCGGATCTGGCTGTGTCCACTCACCCACGGGAGACGGGCAGTGCGGATCTGGCTGTGTACACTCACCCACGGCAGAGGGGCAGGCAGGGCGCAGTGCGGATCTGGCTGTGTCCACTCGCCCACGGGAGACGGGCAGGCAGGGCGCAGTGCGGATCTGGCTGTGTCCACTTACGCACGGGAGACGGGCAGGCAGGGCGCAGTCGGATCTAGCTGTGTCCACTCACTGACGGAAGACGGGCAGGCAAGACGCAGTGCGGATCTGGCTGTGTCCACTCACCCACGGGAGACGGGCAGGCAGGGCGCAGTGCGGAGCTGGCTGTGTCCACTCACCCACGGGAGACGGGCAGGCAGGGCGCAGTGCGGATCTGGCTGTGTCCACTCACCAAGGGGAGACGGGCAGGCAAGGCGCAGTGTGGACCTGGCTGTGTCCACTCACCCACGGGAGACGGGCAGAGAGTGTGCTGTGTGGATATGGCTATGTCCACTGACCCACGGCAGACGGGCAGGCAGGGTACAGTACGGATCTGGCTGTGTCCACTCACCCACGGCAGGCGGTCAGGCAGGGCGCAGTGCGGATCTGGCTGTGTCCACTCACCCACGACAGGCGGTCAGGCAGGGCGCAATGCGTATCTGGCTGTGTCCACTCACCCACGGCAGAAGGGCAGGCAGGGCGCAGTGCGGATTTGGCTGTGTCCACTCGCCCACGGGAGACGGGCAGGCAGGGCGCAGTGCAGATCTGGCTGTGTCCACTGACCCACGGCAGGCGGTCAGGCAGGGCGCAGTGCGGATCTGGCTGTTTCCACTCACCCACGGCAGACGGTCAGGCAGGGCGCAGTGCGGATCTGGCTGTGTCCACTCACCCACGTGAGACGGGCAGGCAAGGCTCAGTGCGGATCTGGCTGTGTCCACTCACCCAGGGAGACCGGCAGGCACGGCGCAGTGCGTCTCTGGCTGTCTCCAATCACCCACGGGAGACGGGCAGGCAGGGCGCAGTGCGGATCTGGCAGTGTCCACTCACCCACGGGAGACGGGCAGGCAGGGCGCAGTGCAGATCTGGCTGTGTCCACTGACCCACGGCAGGCGGTCAGGCAGGGCGCAGTGTGGATCTGGCTGTGTCCACTCACCCACGGCAGACGGTCAGGTAGGGCGCAGTGCGGATCTGGCTGTGTCCACTCACCCACGGGAGACGGGCAGGCAGCACGCAGTGCGGATCCGGCTGTGTCCACTCACCCACGGGAGACGGGCAGGCAGGGCACAGTGCGGATCTGGCTGTTTCCACTCGCCCACGGCAGACGGGCAGGCAGGGCGCAGTGCGGATCTGGCTGTGTCCACTCACCCACGTCAGACGGTCAGACAGGGTGCAGTGCGGATCTGGCTGTGTCCACTCACCCACGGGAGACGGGCAGGCAGGGCGCAGTGCGGATCTGGCTGTGTCCACTCACCCACGTGAGACGGGCAGGCAAGGCTCAGTGCGGATATGGCTGTGTCCACTCACACACGGGAGACGAGCAGGCAGGGCACAGTGCGGATCTGGCTGTGTCCACTCACCCACGGGATACGGGCAGGCAGGGCGCAGTGGGGATCTGGCTGTGTCCACTCACCCACGAGAGACGGGCAGGCAAGGCTCAGTGCGGATCTGGCTATGTCCACTCACCCACGGGAGATGGGCACGCAGGGCGCAGTGCGGATCTGGCTGTGTCCACTCACCCACGGGAGACGGGCAGGCAGGGCGCAGTGCGGATCTGGATGTGTCCACTCACCCACGTGAGACGGGCAGGCAAGGCTCAGTGCGGATCTGGCTGTGTCCACTCACCCACGGGAGACGGGCAGGCAGGGCGCAGTGCGGATCTGGCTGTTTCCACTCGCCCACGGCAGACGGGCAGGCAGGGCGCAGTGCGGATCTGGCTGTGTCCACTCACCCACGTCAGACGGTCAGACAGGGTGCAGTGCGGATCTGGCTGTGTCCACTCACCCACGGGAGACGGGCAGGCAGGGCGCAGTGCGGATCTGGCTGTGTCCACTCACCCACGTGAGACGGGCAGGCAAGGCTCAGTGCGGATATGGCTGTGTCCACTCACACACGGGAGACGAGCAGGCAGGGCGCAGTGCGGATCTGGCTGGGTCCACTCACCCACGGGAGACGGGCAGGCAGGGCGCAGTGCGGATCTGGCTGTGTCCACTCACCCACGAGAGACGGGCAGGCAAGGCTCAGTGCAGATCTGGCTATGTCCACTCACCCACGGGAGATGGGCAGGCAGGGCGCAGTGCGGATCTGGCTGTGTCCACTCACCCACGGGAGACGGGCAGGCAGGGCGCTTTGTGGATCTCGCTGTGTCCACTCACCCACGGCAGACGGTCAGGCAGGGCGCAGTGCGGATCTGGCTGTGTCCACTCACCCACGGCAGACGGGAAGGCAGGGCGCAGTGCGGATCTGGCTGTGTCCACTCACCCACGGCAGACGGGCAGGCAGGGCGCAGTGCGGATCTGGCTGTGTCCACTCGCCCACGGGAGACGGGCAGGCAGGGCGCAGTGCGGATCTGGCTGTGTCCACTCGCCCACGGCAGGCGGTCAGGCATGGCGCAGTGCGGATCTGGCTGTGTCCACTCACCCACGGCAGACGGTCAGGCAGGGCGCAGTGCGGATCTGGCTGTGTCCACTCACCCACGGGAGACGGGCAGGCAGGGCGCAGTGCGGATCTGGCTGTGTCCACTCACCCACGGGAGAAGGGAAGGCAGGGCGCAGTGCGGATCTGGCTGTGTCCACTCACCCACGGGAGACGGGCAGGCAGGGCGCAGTGCGGATCTGGCTGTGTCCACTCACCCACGGCAGACGGTCAGGCAGAGCGCAGTGCGGTTCTGGCTGTGTCCACTCACCCACGGCAGACGGGCAGGCAGGGCGCAGTGCGGATCTGGCTGTGTCCACTCGCCCACGGGAGACGGGAAGGCAGGGCGCAGTGCGGATCTGGCTGTGTCCACTCACCCAGGGCAGGCGGTCAGGCAGGGCGCAGTGCGGATCTGGCTGTGTCCAATCACCCAGGGCAGACGATCAGCCAGGGCGCAGTGCGGATCTGGCTGTGTCCACTCACCCACGGCAGGCGGTCAGGCTGGGCGCAGTGCGGATCTGGCTGTGTCCACGCACCCACAGCATGCGGTCAGGAAGGGCGCAGTGCGGATCTGGCTGTGTCCACTCACCCACGGGAGACGGGCAGGGCGCAGTGCGGATCTGGCTGTGTCCACTCACCAACGTGAGACGGGCAGGCAAGGCGCAGTGCGGATCCGGCTGTGTCCACTCACCCCCGGGAGACGGGCATACAGGGCGCAGTGCGGATCCGGCTGTGTCCACTCACCCACGGGAGATGGGGAGAGACCGTGCTGTGTGGATCTGGCTATGTCCACTGACCCACGTCAGACGGGCAGGCAGGGTGCAGTGCGGATCTGGCTGTGTCTACTCACCCACGGCAGACGGTCAGACAGCGTGCAGTGCGAATCTGGCTGTGTCCACTCACCCACGGGAGACGGGCAGGCAGGGCGCAGTGCGGATCTGGATGTGTCCACTCACCCACGTGAGACGGGCAGGCAAGGCTCAGTGCGGATCTGGCTGTGTCCACTCACCCAGGGAGACCGGCAGGCACGGCGCAGTGCGTCTCTGGCTGTCTCCAATCACCCACGGGAGACGGGCAGGCAGGGCGCAGTGCGGATCTGGCAGTGTCCACTCACCCACGGGAGACGGGCAGGCAGGGCGCAGTGCAGATCTGGCTGTGTCCACTGACCCACGGCAGGCGGTCAGGCAGGGCGCAGTGCGGATCTGGCTGTGTCCACTCACCCACGGCAGACGGTCAGGTAGGGCGCAGTGCGGATCTGGCTGTGTCCACTCACCCACGGGAGACGTTCAGGCAGCACGCAGTGCGGATCCGGCTGTGTCCACTCACCCACGGGAGACGGGCAGGCAGGGCACAGTGCGGATCTGGCTGTTTCCACTCGCCCACGGCAGACGGGCAGGCAGGGCGCAGTGCGGATCTGGCTGTGTCCACTCACCCACGTCAGACGGTCAGACAGGGTGCAGTGCGGATCTGGCTGTGTCCACTCACCCACGGGAGACGGGCAGGCAGGGCGCAGTGCGGATCTGGCTGTGTCCACTCACCCACGTGAGACGGGCAGGCAAGGCTCAGTGCGGATATGGCTGTGTCCACTCACACACGGGAGACGAGCAGGCAGGGCGCAGTGCGGATCTGGCTGTGTCCACTCACCCACGGGAGACGGGCAGGCAGGGCGCAGTGCGGATCTGACTGTGTCCACTCACCCACGAGAGACGGGCAGGCAAGGCTCAGTGCGGATCTGGCTATGTCCACTCACCCACGGCAGATGGGCACGCAGGGCGCAGTGCGGATCTGGCTGTGTCCACTCACCCACGGGAGACGGGCAGGCAGGGCGCAGTGCGGATCTGGATGTGTCCACTCACCCACGTGAGACGGGCAGGCAAGGCTCAGTGCGGATCTGGCTGTGTCCACTCACCCACGGGAGACGGGCAGGCAGGGCGCAGTGCGGATCTGGCTGTTTCCACTCGCCCACGGCAGACGGGCAGGCAGGGCGCAGTGCGGATCTGGCTGTGTCCACTCACCCACGTCAGACGGTCAGACAGGGTGCAGTGCGGATCTGGCTGTGTCCACTCACCCACGGGAGACGGGCAGGCAGGGCGCAGTGCGGATCTGGCTGTGTCCACTCACCCACGTGAGACGGGCAGGCAAGGCTCAGTGCGGATATGGCTGTGTCCACTCACACACGGGAGACGAGCAGGCAGGGCGCAGTGCGGATCTGGCTGTGTCCACTCACCCACGGGAGACGGGCAGGCAGGGCGCAGTGCGGATCTGGCTGTGTCCACTCACCCACGAGAGACGGGCAGGCAAGGCTCAGTGCAGATCTGGCTATGTCCACTCACCCACGGGAGATGGGCAGGCAGGGCGCAGTGCGGATCTGGCTGTGTCCACTCACCCACGGGAGACGGGCAGGCAGGGCGCAGTGCGGATCTGGATGTGTCCACTCACCCACGTGAGACGGGCAGGCAAGGCTCAGTGCGGATCTGGCTGTGTCCACTCACCCAGGGAGACCGGCAGGCAGGGCGCAGTGCGTCTCTGGCTGTGTCCACTCACCCACGGGAGACGGGCAGGCAGGGCGCAGTGCGGATCTGGCAGTGTCCACTCACCCACGGGAGACGGGCAGGCAGGGCGCAGTGTGGATCTCGCTGTGTCCACTCACCCACGGCAGACGGTCAGGCAGGGCGCAGTGCGGATCTGGCTGTGTCCACTCACCCACGGCAGACGGTCAGGCAGGGCTCAGTGCAGATCTGGCTATGTCCACTCACCCACGGGAGATGGGCAGGCAGGGCGCAGTGCGGATCTGGCTGTGTCCACTCACCCACGGGAGACGGGCAGGCAGGGCGCAGTGTGGATCTCCCTGTGTCCACTCACCCACGGCAGACGGTCAGGCAGGGCGCAGTGCGGATCTGGCTGTGTCCACTCACCCACGGCAGACGGGAAGGCAGGGCGCAGTGCGGATCTGGCTGTGTCCACTCGCCCACGGGAGACGGGCAGGCAGGGCGCAGTGCGGATCTGGCTGTGTCCACTCACCCAGGGCAGGCGGTCAGGCAGGGCGCAGTGCGGATCTGGCTGTGTCCAATCACCCAGGGCAGACGGTCAGCCAGGGCGCAGTGCGGATCAGGCTGTGTCCACTCACCCACGGCAGGCGGTCAGGCTGGGCGCAGTGCGGATCTGGCTGTGTCCACGCACCCACAGAATGCGGTCAGGAAGGGCGCAGTGCGGATCTGGCTGTGTCCACTCACCCACGGGAGACGGGCAGGGCGCAGTGCGGATCTGGCTGTGTCCACTCACCAACGTGAGACGGGCAGTCAAGGCGCAGTCCGGATCCGGCTGTGTCCACTCACCCACGGGAGACGGGCATACAGGGCGCAGTGCGGATCCGGCTGTGTCCACTCACCCACGGGAGATGGGGAGAGACTGTGCTGTGTGGATCTGGCTATGTCCACTGACCCACGTCAGACGGGCAGGCAGGGTGCAGTGCGGATCTGGCTGTGTCTACTCACCCACGGCAGACGGTCAGACAGGGTGCAGTGCGAATCTGGCTGTGTCCACTCACCCACGGGAGACGGGCAGGCAGGGCGCAGTGCGGATCTGGATGTGTCCACTCACCCACGTGAGACGGGCAGGCAAGGCTCAGTGCGGATCTGGCTGTGTCCACTCACCCAGGGAGACCGGCATGCACGGCGCAGTGCGTCTCTGGCTGTCTCCAATCACCCACGGGAGACGGGCAGGCAGGGCGCAGTGCGGATCTGGCAGTGTCCACTCACCCACGGGAGACGGGCAGGCAGGGCGCAGTGCGTATCTGGCTGTGTCCACTCACCCACGAGAGACGGGCAGGCAAGGCTCAGTGCGGATCTGGCTATGTCCACTCACCCACGGGAGATGGGCACGCAGGGCGCAGTGCGGATCTGGCTGTGTCCACTCACCCACGGGAGACGGGCAGGCAGGGCGCAGTGCGGATCTGGATGTGTCCACTTACCCAGGGAGACCGGCAGGCACGGCGCAGTGCGTCTCTGGCTGTCTCCAATCACCCACGGGAGACGGGCAGGCAGGGCGCAGTGCGGATCTGGCAGTGTCCACTCACCCACGGGAGACGGGCAGGCAGGGCGCAGTGCGGATCTGGATGTGTCCACTCACCCACGTGAGACGGGCAGGCAAGGCTCAGTGCGGATCTGGCTGTGTCCACTCACCCAGGGAGACCGGCAGGCAGGGCGCAGTGCGTCTCTGGCTGTGTCCACTCACCCACGGGAGACGGGCAGGCAGGGCGCAGTGCGGATCTGGCTGTGTCCACTCACCCACGGCAGACGGTCAGGCAGGGCGCAGTGCGGATCTGGCTGTGTCCACTCACCCACGGCAGGCGGTCAGGCAGAGCGCAGTGCGGATCTGGCTGTGTCCACTCACCCACGGCAGACTGTCAGGCAGGGCGCAGTGCGGATCTGGCTATGTCCACTCGCCCACGGCAGACGGGCAGGCAGGGCGCAGTGCGGATCTGGCTGTGTCCACTCGCCCACGGGAGACGGGCAAGCAGGGCGCAGTGCGGATCTGGCTGTGTCCACTTACGCACGGGAAACGGGCAGGCAGGGCGCAGTCGGATCTGGCTGTGTCCACTCACTGACGGAAGACGGGCAGGCAAGACGCAGTGCGGATCTGGCTGTGTCCACTCACCCACGGGAGACGGGCAGTGCGGATCTGGCTGTGTACACTCACCCACGGCAGAGGGGCAGGCAGGGCGCAGTGCGGATCTGGCTGTGTCCACTCGCCCACGGGAGACGGGCAGGCAGGGCGCAGTGCGGATCTGGCTGTGTCCACTTACGCACGGGAGACGGGCAGGCAGGGCGCAGTCGGATCTAGCTGTGTCCACTCACTGACGGAAGACGGGCAGGCAAGACGCAGTGCGGATCTGGCTGTGTCCACTCACCCACGGGAGACGGGCAGGCAGGGCGCAGTGCGGAGCTGGCTGTGTCCACTCACCCACGGGAGACGGGCAGGCAGGGCGCAGTGCGGATCTGGCTGTGTCCACTCACCAAGGGGAGACGGGCAGGCAAGGCGCAGTGTGGACCTGGCTGTGTCCACTCACCCACGGGAGACGGGCAGAGAGTGTGCTGTGTGGATATGGCTATGTCCACTGACCCACGGCAGACGGGCAGGCAGGGTACAGTACGGATCTGGCTGTGTCCACTCACCCACGGCAGGCGGTCAGGCAGGGCGCAGTGCGGATCTGGCTGTGTCCACTCACCCACGACAGGCGGTCAGGCAGGGCGCAATGCGTATCTGGCTGTGTCCACTCACCCACGGCAGAAGGGCAGGCAGGGCGCAGTGCGGATTTGGCTGTGTCCACTCGCCCACGGGAGACGGGCAGGCAGGGCGCAGTGCAGATCTGGCTGTGTCCACTGACCCACGGCAGGCGGTCAGGCAGGGCGCAGTGCGGATCTGGCTGTTTCCACTCACCCACGGCAGACGGTCAGGCAGGGCGCAGTGCGGATCTGGCTGTGTCCACTCACCCACGTGAGACGGGCAGGCAAGGCTCAGTGCGGATCTGGCTGTGTCCACTCACCCAGGGAGACCGGCAGGCACGGCGCAGTGCGTCTCTGGCTGTCTCCAATCACCCACGGGAGACGGGCAGGCAGGGCGCAGTGCGGATCTGGCAGTGTCCACTCACCCACGGGAGACGGGCAGGCAGGGCGCAGTGCAGATCTGGCTGTGTCCACTGACCCACGGCAGGCGGTCAGGCAGGGCGCAGTGTGGATCTGGCTGTGTCCACTCACCCACGGCAGACGGTCAGGTAGGGCGCAGTGCGGATCTGGCTGTGTCCACTCACCCACGGGAGACGGGCAGGCAGCACGCAGTGCGGATCCGGCTGTGTCCACTCACCCACGGGAGACGGGCAGGCAGGGCACAGTGCGGATCTGGCTGTTTCCACTCGCCCACGGCAGACGGGCAGGCAGGGCGCAGTGCGGATCTGGCTGTGTCCACTCACCCACGTCAGACGGTCAGACAGGGTGCAGTGCGGATCTGGCTGTGTCCACTCACCCACGGGAGACGGGCAGGCAGGGCGCAGTGCGGATCTGGCTGTGTCCACTCACCCACGTGAGACGGGCAGGCAAGGCTCAGTGCGGATATGGCTGTGTCCACTCACACACGGGAGACGAGCAGGCAGGGCACAGTGCGGATCTGGCTGTGTCCACTCACCCACGGGATACGGGCAGGCAGGGCGCAGTGGGGATCTGGCTGTGTCCACTCACCCACGAGAGACGGGCAGGCAAGGCTCAGTGCGGATCTGGCTATGTCCACTCACCCACGGGAGATGGGCACGCAGGGCGCAGTGCGGATCTGGCTGTGTCCACTCACCCACGGGAGACGGGCAGGCAGGGCGCAGTGCGGATCTGGATGTGTCCACTCACCCACGTGAGACGGGCAGGCAAGGCTCAGTGCGGATCTGGCTGTGTCCACTCACCCACGGGAGACGGGCAGGCAGGGCGCAGTGCGGATCTGGCTGTTTCCACTCGCCCACGGCAGACGGGCAGGCAGGGCGCAGTGCGGATCTGGCTGTGTCCACTCACCCACGTCAGACGGTCAGACAGGGTGCAGTGCGGATCTGGCTGTGTCCACTCACCCACGGGAGACGGGCAGGCAGGGCGCAGTGCGGATCTGGCTGTGTCCACTCACCCACGTGAGACGGGCAGGCAAGGCTCAGTGCGGATATGGCTGTGTCCACTCACACACGGGAGACGAGCAGGCAGGGCGCAGTGCGGATCTGGCTGGGTCCACTCACCCACGGGAGACGGGCAGGCAGGGCGCAGTGCGGATCTGGCTGTGTCCACTCACCCACGAGAGACGGGCAGGCAAGGCTCAGTGCAGATCTGGCTATGTCCACTCACCCACGGGAGATGGGCAGGCAGGGCGCAGTGCGGATCTGGCTGTGTCCACTCACCCACGGGAGACGGGCAGGCAGGGCGCTTTGTGGATCTCGCTGTGTCCACTCACCCACGGCAGACGGTCAGGCAGGGCGCAGTGCGGATCTGGCTGTGTCCACTCACCCACGGCAGACGGGAAGGCAGGGCGCAGTGCGGATCTGGCTGTGTCCACTCACCCACGGCAGACGGGCAGGCAGGGCGCAGTGCGGATCTGGCTGTGTCCACTCGCCCACGGGAGACGGGCAGGCAGGGCGCAGTGCGGATCTGGCTGTGTCCACTCGCCCACGGCAGGCGGTCAGGCATGGCGCAGTGCGGATCTGGCTGTGTCCACTCACCCACGGCAGACGGTCAGGCAGGGCGCAGTGCGGATCTGGCTGTGTCCACTCACCCACGGGAGACGGGCAGGCAGGGCGCAGTGCGGATCTGGCTGTGTCCACTCACCCACGGGAGAAGGGAAGGCAGGGCGCAGTGCGGATCTGGCTGTGTCCACTCACCCACGGGAGACGGGCAGGCAGGGCGCAGTGCGGATCTGGCTGTGTCCACTCACCCACGGCAGACGGTCAGGCAGAGCGCAGTGCGGTTCTGGCTGTGTCCACTCACCCACGGCAGACGGGCAGGCAGGGCGCAGTGCGGATCTGGCTGTGTCCACTCGCCCACGGGAGACGGGAAGGCAGGGCGCAGTGCGGATCTGGCTGTGTCCACTCACCCAGGGCAGGCGGTCAGGCAGGGCGCAGTGCGGATCTGGCTGTGTCCAATCACCCAGGGCAGACGATCAGCCAGGGCGCAGTGCGGATCTGGCTGTGTCCACTCACCCACGGCAGGCGGTCAGGCTGGGCGCAGTGCGGATCTGGCTGTGTCCACGCACCCACAGCATGCGGTCAGGAAGGGCGCAGTGCGGATCTGGCTGTGTCCACTCACCCACGGGAGACGGGCAGGGCGCAGTGCGGATCTGGCTGTGTCCACTCACCAACGTGAGACGGGCAGGCAAGGCGCAGTGCGGATCCGGCTGTGTCCACTCACCCCCGGGAGACGGGCATACAGGGCGCAGTGCGGATCCGGCTGTGTCCACTCACCCACGGGAGATGGGGAGAGACCGTGCTGTGTGGATCTGGCTATGTCCACTGACCCACGTCAGACGGGCAGGCAGGGTGCAGTGCGGATCTGGCTGTGTCTACTCACCCACGGCAGACGGTCAGACAGCGTGCAGTGCGAATCTGGCTGTGTCCACTCACCCACGGGAGACGGGCAGGCAGGGCGCAGTGCGGATCTGGATGTGTCCACTCACCCACGTGAGACGGGCAGGCAAGGCTCAGTGCGGATCTGGCTGTGTCCACTCACCCAGGGAGACCGGCAGGCACGGCGCAGTGCGTCTCTGGCTGTCTCCAATCACCCACGGGAGACGGGCAGGCAGGGCGCAGTGCGGATCTGGCAGTGTCCACTCACCCACGGGAGACGGGCAGGCAGGGCGCAGTGCAGATCTGGCTGTGTCCACTGACCCACGGCAGGCGGTCAGGCAGGGCGCAGTGCGGATCTGGCTGTGTCCACTCACCCACGGCAGACGGTCAGGTAGGGCGCAGTGCGGATCTGGCTGTGTCCACTCACCCACGGGAGACGTTCAGGCAGCACGCAGTGCGGATCCGGCTGTGTCCACTCACCCACGGGAGACGGGCAGGCAGGGCACAGTGCGGATCTGGCTGTTTCCACTCGCCCACGGCAGACGGGCAGGCAGGGCGCAGTGCGGATCTGGCTGTGTCCACTCACCCACGTCAGACGGTCAGACAGGGTGCAGTGCGGATCTGGCTGTGTCCACTCACCCACGGGAGACGGGCAGGCAGGGCGCAGTGCGGATCTGGCTGTGTCCACTCACCCACGTGAGACGGGCAGGCAAGGCTCAGTGCGGATATGGCTGTGTCCACTCACACACGGGAGACGAGCAGGCAGGGCGCAGTGCGGATCTGGCTGTGTCCACTCACCCACGGGAGACGGGCAGGCAGGGCGCAGTGCGGATCTGACTGTGTCCACTCACCCACGAGAGACGGGCAGGCAAGGCTCAGTGCGGATCTGGCTATGTCCACTCACCCACGGCAGATGGGCACGCAGGGCGCAGTGCGGATCTGGCTGTGTCCACTCACCCACGGGAGACGGGCAGGCAGGGCGCAGTGCGGATCTGGATGTGTCCACTCACCCACGTGAGACGGGCAGGCAAGGCTCAGTGCGGATCTGGCTGTGTCCACTCACCCACGGGAGACGGGCAGGCAGGGCGCAGTGCGGATCTGGCTGTTTCCACTCGCCCACGGCAGACGGGCAGGCAGGGCGCAGTGCGGATCTGGCTGTGTCCACTCACCCACGTCAGACGGTCAGACAGGGTGCAGTGCGGATCTGGCTGTGTCCACTCACCCACGGGAGACGGGCAGGCAGGGCGCAGTGCGGATCTGGCTGTGTCCACTCACCCACGTGAGACGGGCAGGCAAGGCTCAGTGCGGATATGGCTGTGTCCACTCACACACGGGAGACGAGCAGGCAGGGCGCAGTGCGGATCTGGCTGTGTCCACTCACCCACGGGAGACGGGCAGGCAGGGCGCAGTGCGGATCTGGCTGTGTCCACTCACCCACGAGAGACGGGCAGGCAAGGCTCAGTGCAGATCTGGCTATGTCCACTCACCCACGGGAGATGGGCAGGCAGGGCGCAGTGCGGATCTGGCTGTGTCCACTCACCCACGGGAGACGGGCAGGCAGGGCGCAGTGCGGATCTGGATGTGTCCACTCACCCACGTGAGACGGGCAGGCAAGGCTCAGTGCGGATCTGGCTGTGTCCACTCACCCAGGGAGACCGGCAGGCAGGGCGCAGTGCGTCTCTGGCTGTGTCCACTCACCCACGGGAGACGGGCAGGCAGGGCGCAGTGCGGATCTGGCAGTGTCCACTCACCCACGGGAGACGGGCAGGCAGGGCGCAGTGTGGATCTCGCTGTGTCCACTCACCCACGGCAGACGGTCAGGCAGGGCGCAGTGCGGATCTGGCTGTGTCCACTCACCCACGGCAGACGGTCAGGCAGGGCTCAGTGCAGATCTGGCTATGTCCACTCACCCACGGGAGATGGGCAGGCAGGGCGCAGTGCGGATCTGGCTGTGTCCACTCACCCACGGGAGACGGGCAGGCAGGGCGCAGTGTGGATCTCCCTGTGTCCACTCACCCACGGCAGACGGTCAGGCAGGGCGCAGTGCGGATCTGGCTGTGTCCACTCACCCACGGCAGACGGGAAGGCAGGGCGCAGTGCGGATCTGGCTGTGTCCACTCGCCCACGGGAGACGGGCAGGCAGGGCGCAGTGCGGATCTGGCTGTGTCCACTCACCCAGGGCAGGCGGTCAGGCAGGGCGCAGTGCGGATCTGGCTGTGTCCAATCACCCAGGGCAGACGGTCAGCCAGGGCGCAGTGCGGATCAGGCTGTGTCCACTCACCCACGGCAGGCGGTCAGGCTGGGCGCAGTGCGGATCTGGCTGTGTCCACGCACCCACAGAATGCGGTCAGGAAGGGCGCAGTGCGGATCTGGCTGTGTCCACTCACCCACGGGAGACGGGCAGGGCGCAGTGCGGATCTGGCTGTGTCCACTCACCAACGTGAGACGGGCAGTCAAGGCGCAGTCCGGATCCGGCTGTGTCCACTCACCCACGGGAGACGGGCATACAGGGCGCAGTGCGGATCCGGCTGTGTCCACTCACCCACGGGAGATGGGGAGAGACTGTGCTGTGTGGATCTGGCTATGTCCACTGACCCACGTCAGACGGGCAGGCAGGGTGCAGTGCGGATCTGGCTGTGTCTACTCACCCACGGCAGACGGTCAGACAGGGTGCAGTGCGAATCTGGCTGTGTCCACTCACCCACGGGAGACGGGCAGGCAGGGCGCAGTGCGGATCTGGATGTGTCCACTCACCCACGTGAGACGGGCAGGCAAGGCTCAGTGCGGATCTGGCTGTGTCCACTCACCCAGGGAGACCGGCATGCACGGCGCAGTGCGTCTCTGGCTGTCTCCAATCACCCACGGGAGACGGGCAGGCAGGGCGCAGTGCGGATCTGGCAGTGTCCACTCACCCACGGGAGACGGGCAGGCAGGGCGCAGTGCGTATCTGGCTGTGTCCACTCACCCACGAGAGACGGGCAGGCAAGGCTCAGTGCGGATCTGGCTATGTCCACTCACCCACGGGAGATGGGCACGCAGGGCGCAGTGCGGATCTGGCTGTGTCCACTCACCCACGGGAGACGGGCAGGCAGGGCGCAGTGCGGATCTGGATGTGTCCACTTACCCACGTGAGACGGGCAGGCAAGGCTCAGTGCGGATCTGGCTGTGTCCACTCACCCACGGGAGACGGGCAGGCAGGGCGCAGTGCGGATCTGGCTGTTTCCACTCGCCCACGGCAGACGGGCAGGCAGGGCGCAGTGCGGATCTGGCTGTGTCCACTCACCCACGTCAGACGGTCAGACAGGGTGCAGTGCGGATCTGGCTGTGTCCACTCACCCACGGGAGACGGGCAGGCAGGGCGCAGTGCGGATCTGGCTGTGTCCACTCACCCACGTGAGACGGGCAGGCAAGGCTCAGTGCGGATATGGCTGTGTCCACTCACACACGGGAGACGAGCAGGCAGGGCGCAGTGCGGATCTGGCTGTGTCCACTCACCCACGGGAGACGGGCAGGCAGGGCGCAGTGCGGATCTGGCTGTGTCCACTCACCCACGAGAGACGGGCAGGCAAGGCTCAGTGCAGATCTGGCTATGTCCACTCACCCACGGGAGATGGGCAGGCAGGGCGCAGTGCGGATCTGGCTGTGTCCACTCACCCACGGGAGACGGGCAGGCAGGGCGCAGTGAGGATCTGGATGTGTCCACTCACCCACGTGAGACGGACAGGCAAGGCTCAGTGCGGATCTGGCTGTGTCCACTCACCCAGGGAGACCGGCAGGCAGGGCGCAGTGCGGATCTGGCTGTGTCCACTCACCCACGGGAGACGGGAAGGCAGGGCGCAGTGCGGATCTGGCAGGGTCCACTCACCCACGGGAGACGGGCAGGCAGGGCGCAGTGTGGATCTCGCTGTGTCCACTCACCCACGGCAGACGGTCAGGCAGGGCGCAGTGCGGATCTGGCTGTGTCCACTCACCCACGGCAGACGGTCAGGCAGGGCGCAGTGCGGATCTGGCTGTGTCCACTCTCCCACGGGAGACGGGCAGGCAGGGCGCAGTGCGGATCTGGCTGTGTCCACTCACCCACGGCAGGCGGTCAGGCAGGGTGTAGTGCGGATCTGGCTGTGTCCACTCACCCACGGGAGACGGGCAGGCAGGGCGCAGTGCGGATCTGGCTGTGTCCACTCACCAACGTGAGTCGGGCAGGCAAGGCGCAGTGCGGATCTGGCTGTGTCCACTCACCCACGGGAGATGGGCAGGCAGGGCGCAGTGCGGATCCGGCTGTGTCCACTCACCCACGGGAGATGGGCAGAGACGGTGCTGTGTGGATCTGGC
Source organism: Microcebus murinus (assembly GCF_040939455.1). Lineage (NCBI taxonomy): Eukaryota > Metazoa > Chordata > Mammalia > Primates > Cheirogaleidae > Microcebus > Microcebus murinus. The sequence continues at coordinate 15,594,954 of NC_134131.1, forward strand.
TATGTCCACTGACCCACGGCAGACGGGCAGGCAGGGTACAGTACGGATCTGGCTGTGTCTACTCACCCACGGCAGGCGGTCAGGCAGGGCGCAGTGCGGATCTGGCTGTGTCCACTCACCCACGGCAGGCGGTCAGGGAGGGCGCAATGCGTATCTGGCTGTGTCCACTCACCCACGGCAGAAGGGCAGGCAGGGCGCAGTGCGGATTTGGCTGTGTCCACTCGCCCACGGGGGACGGGCAGGCAGGGCGCAGTGCAGATCTGGCTGTGTCCACTGACCCACGGCAGGCGGTCAGTCAGGGCGCAGTGCGGATCTGGCTGTGTCCACTCACCCACGGCAGACGGTCAGGCAGGGCGCAGTGCGGATCTGGCTGTGTCCACTCACCCACGGGAGACGGGCAGGCAGCACGCAGTGCGGATCCGGCTGTGTCCACTCACCCACGGGAGACGGGCAGGCAGGGCGCAGTGCGGATCTGGCTGTTTCCACTCTCCCACGGCAGACGGGCAGGCAGCGCGCAGTGCGGATCTGGCTGTGTCCACTCACCCACGTCAGACGGTCAGACAGGGTGCAGTGCGGATCTGGCTGTGTCCACTCACCCACGGGAGACGGGCAGGCAGGGCGCAGTGCGGATCTGGCTGTGTCCACTCACCCACGTGAGACGGGCAGGCAAGGCTCAGTGCGGATATGGCTGTGTCCACTCACACACGGGAGACGAGCAGGCAGGGCGCAGTGCGGATCTGGCTGTGTCCACTCACCCACGGGAGACGGGCAGGCAGGGCGCAGTGCGGATCTGGCTGTGTCCACTCACCCACGAGAGACGGGCAGGCAAGGCTCAGTGCAGATCTGGCTATGTCCACTCACCCACGGCAGACGGTCAGGCAGGGCGCAGTGCGGATCTGGCTGTGTCCACTCACCCACGGCAGACGGGAAGGCAGGGCGCAGTGCGGATCTGGCTGTGTCCACTCACCCACGGCAGACGGGCAGGCAGGGCGCAGTGCGGATCTGGCTGTGTCCACTCGCCCACGGGAGACGGGCAGGCAGGGCGCAGTGCGGATCTGGCTGTGTCCACTCGCCCACGGCAGGCGGTCAGGCAGGGCGCAGTGCGGATCTGGCTGTGTCCACTCACCCACGGCAGACGGTCAGGCAGGGCGCAGTACGGATCTGGCTGTGTCCACTCACCCACGGGAGACGGGCAGGCAGGGCGCAGTGCGGATCTGGCTGTGTCCACTCACCCACGGGAGAAGGGAAGGCAGGGCGCAGTGCGGATCTGGCTGTGTCCACTCACCCACGGGAGACGGGCAGGCAGGGAGCAGTGCGGATCTGGCTGTGTCCACTCACCCACGGCAGACGGTCAGGCAGGGCGCAGTGCGGTTCTGGCTGTGTCCACTCACCCACGGCAGACGGGCAGGCAGGGCGCAGTGCGGATCTGGCTGTGTCCACTCGCCCACGGGAGACGGGTAGGCAGGGCGCAGTGCGGATCTGGCTGTGTCCACTCACCCAGGGCAGGCGGTCAGGCAGGGCGCAGTGCGGATCTGGCTGTGTCCAATCACCCAGGGCAGACGGTCAGCCAGGGCGCAGTGCGGATCTGGCTGTGTCCACTCACCCACGGCAGGCGGTCAGGCTGGGCGCAGTGCGGATCTGGCTGTGTCCACGCACCCACAGCATGCGGTCAGGAAGGGCGCAGTGCGGATCTGGCTGTGTCCACTCACCCACGGGAGACGGGCAGGGCGCAGTGCGGATCTGGCTGTGTCCACTCACCAACGTGAGACGGGCAGGCAAGGCGCAGTGCGGATCCGGCTGTGTCCACTCACCCACTGGAGACGGGCATACAGGGCGCAGTGCGGATCCGGCTGTGTCCACTCACCCACAAGAGATGGGGAGAGACTGTGCTGTGTGGATCTGGCTATGTCCACTGACCCACGTCACACGGGCAGGCAGGGTGCAGTGCGGATCTGGCTGTGTCTACTCACCCACGGCAGACGGTCAGACAGGGTGCAGTGCGAATCTGGCTGTGTCCACTCACCCACGGGAGACGGGCAGGCAGGGCGCAGTGCGGATCTGGATGTGTCCACTCACCCACGTGAGACGGGCAGGCAAGGCTCAGTGCGGATCTGGCTATGTCCACTCACCCACGGCAGATGGGCACGCAGGGCGCAGTGTGGATCTGGCTGTGTCCACTCACCCACGGGAGACGGGCAGGCAGGGCGCAGTGCGGATCTGGATGTGTCCACTCACCCACGTGAGACGGGCAGGCAAGGCTCAGTGCGGATCTGGCTGTGTCCACTCACCCACGGGAGACGGGCAGGCAGGGCGCAGTGCGGATCTGGCTGTTTCCACTCGCCCACGGCAGACGGGCAGGCAGGGCGCAGTGCGGATCTGGCTGTGTCCACTCACCCACGTCAGACGGTCAGACAGGGTGCAGTGCGGATCTGGCTGTGTCCACTCACCCACGGGAGACGGGCAGGCAGGGCGCAGTGCGGATCTGGCTGTGTCCACTCACCCACGTGAGACGGGCAGGCAAGGCTCAGTGCGGATATGGCTGTGTCCACTCACACACGGGAGACGAGCAGGCAGGGCGCAGTGCGGATCTGGCTGTGTCCACTCACCCACGGGAGACGGGCAGGCAGGGCGCAGTGCGGATCTGGCTGTGTCCACTCACCCACGAGAGACGGGCAGGCAAGGCTCAGTGCAGATCTGGCTATGTCCACTCACCCACGGGAGATGGGCAGGCAGGGCGCAGTGCGGATCTGGCTGTGTCCACTCACCCACGGGAGACGGGCAGGCAGGGCGCAGTGCGGATCTTGATGTGTCCACTCACCCACGTGAGACGGGCAGGCAAGGCTCAGTGGGGATCTGGCTGTGTCCACTCACCCAGGGAGACCGGCAGGCAGGGCGCAGTGCGTCTCTGGCTGTGTCCACTCACCCACGGGAGACGGGCAGGCAGGGCGCAGTGCGGATCTGGCAGGGTCCACTCACCCACGGGAGACGGGCAGGCAGGGCGCAGTGTGGATCTCGCTGTGTCCACTCACCCACGGCAGACGGTCAGGCAGGGCGCAGTGCGGATCTGGCTGTGTCCACTCACCCACGGCAGACGGTCAGGCAGGGCGCAGTGCGGATCTGGCTGTGTCCACTCGCCCACGGGAGACGGGCAGGCAGGGCGCAGTGCGGATCTGGCTGTGTCCACTCACCCACGGCAGGCGGTCAGGCAGGGTGTAGTGCGGATCTGGCTGTGTCCACTCACCCACGGGAGACGGGCAGGCAGGGCGCAGTGCGGATCTGGCTGTGTCCACTCACCAACGTGAGTCGGGCAGGCAAGGCGCAGTGCGGATCTGGCTGTGTCCACTCACCCACGGGAGATGGGCAGGCAGGGCGCAGTGCGGATCCGGCTGTGTCCACTCACCCACGGGAGATGGGCATAGACGGTGCTGTGTGGATCTGGCTATGTCCACTGACCCACGGCAGACGGGCAGGAAGGGTACAGTACGGATCTGGCTGTGTCTACTCACCCACGGCAGGCGGTCAGGCAGGGCGCAGTGCGGATCTGGCTGTGTCCACTCACCCACGGCAGGCGGTCAGGGAGGGCGCAATGCGTATCTGGCTGTGTCCACTCACCCACGGCAGAAGGGCAGGCAGGGCGCAGTGCGGATTTGGCTGTGTCCACTCGCCCACGGGAGACGGGCAGGCAGGGCGCAGTGCAGATCTGGCTGTGTCCACTGACCCACGGCAGGCGGTCAGGCAGGGCGCAGTGCGGATCTGGCTGTGTCCACTCACCCACGGCAGACGGTCAGGCAGGGCGCAGTGCGGATCTGGCTGTGTCCACTCACCCACGGGAGACGGGCAGGCAGCACGCAGTGCGGATCCGGCTGTGTCCACTCACCCACGGGAGACGGGCAGGCAGGGCGCAGTGCGGATCTGGCTGTTTCCACTCGCCCACGGCAGACGGGCAGGCAGCGCGCAGTGCGGATCTGGCTGTGTCCACTCACCCACGTCAGACGGTCAGACAGGGTGCAGTGCGGATCTGGCTGTGTCCACTCACCCACGGGAGACGGGCAGGCAGGGCGCAGTGCGGATCTGGCTGTGTCCACTCACCCACGTGAGACGGGCAGGCAAGGCTCAGTGCGGATATGGCTGTGTCCACTCACACACGGGAGACGAGCAGGCAGGGCGCAGTGCGGATCTGGCTGTGTCCACTCACCCACGGGAGACGGGCAGGCAGGGCGCAGTGCGGATCTGGCTGTGTCCACTCACCCACGAGAGACGGGCAGGCAAGGCTCAGTGCAGATCTGGCTATGTCCACTCACCCACGGGAGATGGGCAGGCAGGGCGCAGTGCGGATCTGGCTGTGTCCACTCACCCACGGGAGACGGGCAGGCAGGGCGCAGTGTGGATCTCGCTGTGTCCACTCACCCACGGCAGACGGTCAGGCAGGGCGCAGTGCGGATCTGGCTGTGTCCACTCACCCACGGCAGACGGGAAGGCAGGGCGCAGTGCGGATCTGGCTGTGTCCACTCACCCACGGCAGACGGGCAGGCAGGGCGCAGTGCGGATCTGGCTGTGTCCACTCGCCCACGGGAGACGGGCAGGCAGGGCGCAGTGCGGATCTGGCTGTGTCCACTCGCCCACGGCAGGCGGTCAGGCAGGGCGCAGTGCGGATCTGGCTGTGTCCACTCACCCACGGCAGACGGTCAGGCAGGGTGCAGTACGGATCTGGCTGTGTCCACTCACCCACGGGAGACGGGCAGGCAGGGCGCAGTGCGGATCTGGCTGTGTCCACTCACCCACGGGAGAAGGGAAGGCAGGGCGCAGTGCGGATCTGGCTGTGTCCACTCACCCACGGGAGACGGGCAGGCAGGGAGCAGTGCGGATCTGGCTGTGTCCACTCACCCACGGCAGACGGTCAGGCAGGGCGCAGTGCGGTTCTGGCTGTGTCCACTCACCCACGGCAGACGGGCAGGCAGGGCGCAGTGCGGATCTGGCTGTGTCCACTCGCCCACGGGAGACGGGTAGGCAGGGCGCAGTGCGGATCTGGCTGTGTCCACTCACCCAGGGCAGGCGGTCAGGCAGGGCGCAGTGCGGATCTGGCTGTGTCCAATCACCCAGGGCAGACGGTCAGCCAGGGCGCAGTGCGGATCTGGCTGTGTCCACTCACCCACGGCAGGCGGTCAGGCTGGGCGCAGTGCGGATCTGGCTGTGTCCACGCACCCACAGCATGCGGTCAGGAAGGGCGCAGTGCGGATCTGGCTGTGTCCACTCACCCACGGGAGACGGGCAGGGCGCAGTGCGGATCTGGCTGTGTCCACTCACCAACGTGAGACGGGCAGGCAAGGCGCAGTGCGGATCCGGCTGTGTCCACTCACCCACGGGAGACGGGCATACAGGGTGCAGTGCGGATCCGGCTGTGTCCACTCACCCACGGGAGATGGGGAGAGACTGTGCTGTGTGGATCTGGCTATGTCCACTGACCCACGTCAGACGGGCAGGCAGGGTGCAGTGCGGATCTGGCTGTGTCTACTCACCCACGGCAGACGGTCAGACAGGGTGCAGTGCGAATCTGGCTGTGTCCACTCACCCACGGGAGACGGGCAGGCAGGGCGCAGTGCGGATCTGGATGTGTCCACTCACCCACGTGAGACGGGCAGGCAAGGCTCAGTGCGGATCTGGCTGTGTCCACTCACCCAGGGAGACCGGCAGGCACGGCGCAGTGCGTCTCTGGCTGTCTCCAATCACCCACGGGGGACGGGCAGGCAGGGCGCAGTGCGGATCTGGCAGTGTCCACTCACCCACGGGAGACGGGCAGGCAGGGCGCAGTGCAGATCTGGCTGTGTCCACTCACCCACGGCAGACGGTCAGGTAGGGCGCAGTGCGGATCTGGCTGTGTCCACTCACCCACGGGAGACGGGCAGGCAGCACGCAGTGCGGATCCGGCTGTGTCCACTCACCCACGGGAGACGGGCAGGCAGGGCGCAGTGCGGATCTGGCTGTGTCCACTCACCCACGTCAGACGGTCAGACAGGGTGCAGTGCGGATCTGGCTGTGTCCACTCACCCACGGGAGACGGGCAGGCAGGGCGCAGTGCGGATCTGGCTGTGTCCACTCACCCACGTGAGACGGGCAGGCAAGGCTCAGTGCGGATATGGCTGTGTCCACTCACACACGGGAGACGAGCAGGCAGGGCGCAGTGCGGATCTGGCTGTGTCCACTCACCCACGGGAGACGGGCAGGCAGGGCGCAGTGCGGATCTGGCTGTGTCCACTCACCCACGAGAGACGGGCAGGCAAGGCTCAGTGCAGATCTGGCTATGTCCACTCACCCACGGGAGATGGGCACGCAGGGCGCAGTGCGGATCTGGCTGTGTCCACTCACCCACGGGAGACGGGCAGGCAGGGCGCAGTGCGGATCTGGATGTGTCCACTCACCCACGTGAGACGGGCAGGCAAGGCTCAGTGCGGATCTGGCTGTGTCCACTCACCCACGGGAGACGGGCAGGCAGGGCGCAGTGCGGATCTGGCTGTTTCCACTCGCCCACGGCAGACGGGCAGGCAGGGCGCAGTGCGGATCTGGCTGTGTCCACTCACCCACGTCAGACGGTCAGACAGGGTGCAGTGCGGATCTGGCTGTGTCCACTCACCCACGGGAGACGGGCAGGCAGGGCGCAGTGCGGATCTGGCTGTGTCCACTCACCCACGTGAGACGGGCAGGCAAGGCTCAGTGCGGATATGGCTGTGTCCACTCACACACGGGAGACGAGCAGGCAGGGCGCAGTGCGGATCTGGCTGTGTCCACTCACCCACGGGAGACGGGCAGGCAGGGCGCAGTGCGGATCTGGCTGTGTCCACTCACCCACGAGAGACGGGCAGGCAAGGCTCAGTGCAGATCTGGCTATGTCCACTCACCCACGGGAGATGGGCAGGCAGGGCGCAGTGCGGATCTGGCTGTGTCCACTCACCCACGGGAGACGGGCAGGCAGGGCGCAGTGCAGATCTTGATGTGTCCACTCACCCACGTGAGACGGGCAGGCAAGGCTCAGTGCGGATCTGGCTGTGTCCACTCACCCAGGGATACCGGCAGGCAGGGCGCAGTGCGTCTCTGGCTGTGTCCACTCACCCACGGGAGACGGGCAGGCAGGGCGCAGTGTGGATCTCGCTGTGTCCACTCACCACGGCAGACGGTCAGGCAGGGCGCAGTGCGGATCTGGCTGTGTCCACTCACCCACGGCAGACGGTCAGGCAGGGCGCAGTGCGGATCTGGCTGTGTCCACTCGCCCACGGGAGACGGGCAGGCAGGGCGCAGTGCGGATCTGGCTGTGTCCACTCACCCACGGCAGGCGGTCAGGCAGGGCGCAGTGCGGATCTGGCTGTGTCCACTCACCCACGGCAGACGGGCAGGCAGGGCGCAGTGCAGATCTGGCTGTGTCCACTCGCCCACGGGAGACGGGCAGGCAGGGCGCAGTGCGGATCTGGCTGTGTCCACTCACCCACGGCAGGCGGTCAGGCAGGGCGCAGTGCGGATCTGGCTGTGTCCACTCACCCACGGCAGACGGTCAGGCAGGGCGCAGTGCGGATCTGGCTGTGTCCACTCACCCACGGCAGGCGGTAAGGCAGGGCGCAGTGCGGATCTGGCTGTGTCCACGCACCCACAGCATGCGGTCAGCCAGAGCGCAGTGCGGATCTGGCTGTGTCCACTCACCCACGGCCGGCGCTCAGGCAGTGCGCAGTGCGGATCTGGCTGTGTCCACTCACCCACGGCAGACTGTCAGGCAGGGCGCAGTGCGGATCTGGCTATGTCCACTCGCCCACGGCAGACGGGCAGGCAGGGCGCAGTGCGGATCTGGCTGTGTCCACTCGCCCACGGGAGACGGGCAGGCAGGGCGCAGTGCGGGTCTGGCTGTGTCCACTTACGCACGGGAGACGGGCAGGCAGGGCGCAGTCGGATCTGGCTGTGTCCACTCACCCACGGGAGACGGGCAGTGCGGATCTGGCTGTGTCCACTCACCCACGGCAGACTGTCAGGCAGGGCGCAGTGCGGATCTGGCTATGTCCACTCGCCCACGGCAGACGGGCAGGCAGGGCGCAGTGCGGATCTGGCTGTGTCCACTCGCCCACGGGAGACGGGCAGGCAGGGCGCAGTGCGGATCTGGCTGTGTCCACTTACGCACGGGTGACGGGCAGGCAGGGCGCAGTCGGATCTGGCTGTGTCCACTCACTGACGGAAGACGGGCAGGCAAGACGCAGTGCGGATCTGGCTGTGTCCACTCACCCACGGGAGACGGGCAGGCAGGGCGCAGTGCGGAGCTGGCTGTGTCCACTCACCCACGGGAGACGGGCAGGCAGGGCGCAGTGCGGATCTGGCTGTGTCCACTCACCAAGGGGAGACGGGCAGGCAAGGCGCAGTGTGGACCTGGCTGTGTCCACTCACCCACGGGAGACGGGCAGAGAGTGTGCTGTGTGGATATGGCTATGTCCACTGACCCACGGCAGACGGGCAGGCAGGGCGCAGTGCAGATCTGGCTGTGTCCACTCACCCACGGCAGACGGTCAGGCAGGGTGTAGTGCGGATCTGGCTGTGTCCACTCACCCACGGGAGACGGGCAGGCAGGGCGCAGTGCGGATCTGGCTGTGTCCACTCACCAACGTGAGTCGGGCAGGCAAGGCGCAGTGCGGATCTGGCTGTGTCCACTCACCCACGGGAGATGGGCAGGCAGGGCGCAGTGCGGATCCGGCTGTGTCCACTCACCCACGGGAGATGGGCAGAGACGGTGCTGTGTGGATCTGGCTATGTCCACTGACCCACGGCAGACGGGCAGGCAGGGTACAGTACGGATCTGGCTGTGTCCACTCACCCACGGCAGGCGGTCAGGCAGGGCGCAGTGCGGATCTGGCTGTGTCCACTCACCCACGGCAGGCGGTCAGGCAGGGCGCAGTGCGGATCTGGCTGTGTCCACTCACCCACGGCAGGCGGTCAGGCAGGGCGCAGTGCGGATCTGGCTGTGTTCACTCACCCACGGCAGAAGGGCAGGCAGGGCGCAGTGCGGATTTGGCTGTGTCCACTCACCCACGGGAGACGGGCAGGCAGGGCGCAGTGCGGATCTGGCTGTTTCCACTCGCCCACGGCAGACGGGCAGGCAGGGCGCAGTGCGGATCTGGCTGTGTCCACTCACCCACGTCAGACGGTCAGACAGGGTGCAGTGCGGATCTGGCTGTGTCCACTCACCCACGGGAGACGGGCAGGCAGGGCGCAGTGCGGATCTGGCTGTGTCCACTCACCCACGTGAGTCGGGCAGGCAAGGCTCAGTGCGGATATGGCTGTGTCCACTCACACACGGGAGACGAGCAGGCAGGGCGCAGTGCGGATCTGGCTGTGTCCACTCACCCACGGGAGACGGGCAGGCAGGGCGCAGTGCGGATCTGGCTGTGTCCACTCACCCACGAGAGACGGGCAGGCAAGGCTCAGTGCAGATCTGGCTATGTCCACTCACCCACGGGAGATGGGCAGGCAGGGCGCAGTGCGGATCTGGCTGTGTCCACTCACCCACGGGAGACGGGCAGGCAGGGCGCAGTGCGGATCTGGATGTGTCCACTCACCCACGTGAGACGGGCAGGAAAGGCTCAGTGCGGATCTGGCTGTGTCCACTCACCCAGGGAGACCGGCAGGCAGGGCGCAGTGCGTCTCTGGCTGTGTCCACTCACCCACGGGAGCCGGGCAGGCAGGGCGCAGTGCGGATCTGGCAGTGTCCACTCACCCACGGGAGACGGGCAGGCAGGGCGCAGTGTGGATCTCGCTGTGTCCACTCACCCACGGCAGACGGTCAGGCAGGGCGCAGTGCGGATCTGGCTGTGTCCACTCACCCACGGCAGACGGTCAGGCAGGGCTCAGTGCAGATCTGGCTATGTCCACTCACCCACGGGAGATGGGCAGGCAGGGCGCAGTGCGGATCTGGCTGTGTCCACTCACCCACGGGAGACGGGCAGGCAGGGCGCAGTGTGGATCTCCCTGTGTCCACTCACCCACGGCAGACGGTCAGGCAGGGCGCAGTGCGGATCTGGCTGTGTACACTCACCCACGGCAGACGGGAAGGCAGGGCGCAGTGCGGATCTGGCTGTGTCCACTCGCCCACGGGAGACGGGCAGGCAGGGCGCAGTGCGGATCTGGCTGTGTCCACTCACCCAGGGCAGGCGGTCAGGCAGGGCGCAGTGCGGATCTGGCTGTGTCCAATCACCCAGGGCAGACGGTCAGCCAGGGCGCAGTGCGGATCAGGCTGTGTCCACTCACCCACGGCAGGCGGTCAGGCTGGGCGCAGTGCGGATCTGGCTGTGTCCACGCACCCACAGAATGCGGTCAGGAAGGGCGCAGTGCGGATCTGGCTGTGTCCACTCACCCACGGGAGACGGGCAGGGCGCAGTGCGGATCTGGCTGTGTCCACTCACCAACCTGAGACGGGCAGGCAAGGCGCAGTGCGGATCCGGCTGTGTCCACTCACCCACGGGAGACGGGCATACAGGGCGCAGTGCGGATCCGGCTGTGTCCACTCACCCACGGGAGATGGGGAGAGACTGTGCTGTGTGGATCTGGCTATGTCCACTGACCCACGTCAGACGGGCAGGCAGGGTGCAGTGCGGATCTGGCTGTGTCTACTCACCCACGGCAGACGGTCAGACAGGGTGCAGTGCGAATCTGGCTGTGTCCACTCACCCACGGGAGACGGGCAGGCAGGGCGCAGTGCGGATCTGGATGTGTCCACTCACCCACGTGAGACGGGCAGGCAAGGCTCAGTGCGGATCTGGCTGTGTCCACTCACCCAGGGAGACCGGCAAGCACGGCGCAGTGCATCTCTGGCTGTCTCCAATCACCCACGGGAGACGGGCAGGCAGGGCGCAGTGCGGATCTGGCAGTGTCCACTCACCCACGGGAGACGGGCAGGCAGGGCGCAGTGCAGATCTGGCTGTGTCCACTGACCCACGGCAGGCGGTCAGGCAGGGCGCAGTGCGGATCTGGCTGTGTCCACTCACCCACGGCAGACGGTCAGGTAGGGCGCAGTGCGGATCTGGCTGTGTCCACTCACCCACGGGAGACGGGCAGGCAGCACGCAGTGCGGATCTGGCTGTGTCCACTCACCCACGGGAGACGGGCAGGCAGGGCGCAGTGCGGATCTGGCTGTTTCCACTCGCCCACGGCAGACGGGCAGGCAGGGCGCAGTGCGGATCTGGCTGTGTCCACTCACCCACGTCAGACGGTCAGACAGGGTGCAGTGCGGATCTGGCTGTGTCCACTCACCCACGGGAGACGGCCAGGCAGGGCGCAGTGCGGATCTGGCTGTGTCCACTCACCCACGTGAGACGGGCAGGCAAGGCTCAGTGCGGATATGGCTGTGTCCACTCACACACGGGAGACGAGCAGGCAGGGCGCAGTGCGGATCTGGCTGTGTCCACTCACCCACGGGAGACGGGCAGGCAGGGCGCAGTGCGTATCTGGCTGTGTCCACTCACCCACGAGAGACGGGCAGGCAAGGCTCAGTGCGGATCTGGCTATGTCCACTCACCCACGGGAGATGGGCACGCAGGGCGCAGTGCGGATCTGGCTGTGTCCACTCACCCACGGGAGACGGGCAGGCAGGGCGCAGTGCGGATCTGGATGTGTCCACTCACCCACGTGAGACGGGCAGGCAAGGCTCAGTGCAGATCTGGCTGTGTCCACTCACCCACGGGAGACGGGCAGGCAGGGCGCAGTGCGGATCTGGCTGTTTCCACTCGCCCACGGCAGACGGGCAGGCAGGGCGCAGTGCGGATCTGGCTGTTTCCACTCGCCCACGGCAGACGGGCAGGCAGGGCGCAGTGCGGATCTGGCTGTGTCCACTCACCCACGTCAGACGGTAAGACAGGGTGCAGTGCGGATCTGGCTGTGTCCACTCACCCACGGGAGACGGGCAGGCAGGACGCAGTGCGGATCTGGCTGTGTCCACTCACCCACGGGAGACGGGCAGGCAAGGCTCAGTGCGGATATGGCTGTGTCCACTCACACACGGGAGACGAGCAGGCAGGGCGCAGTGCGGATCTGGCTGTGTCCACTCACGCACGGCAGACGGGCAGGCAGGGCGCAGTGCGGATCTGGCTGTGTCCACTCACCCACGAGAGACGGGCAGGCAAGGCTCAGTGCAGATCTGGCTGTGTCCACTCACCCACGGGAGACGGGCAGGCAGGGCGCAGTGCGGATCTGGCTGTGTCCACTCACCCACGGGAGACGGGCAGGCAGGGCGCAGTGAGGATCTGGATGTGTCCACTCACCCACGTGAGACGGGCAGGCAAGGCTCAGTGCGGATCTGGCTGTGTCCACTCACCCAGGGAGACCGGCAGGCAGGGCGCAGTGCGTCTCTGGCTGTGTCCACTCACCCACGGGAGACGGGCAGGCAGGGCGCAGTGCGGATCTGGCAGGGTCCACTCACCCACGGGAGACGGGCAGGCAGGGCGCAGTGTGGATCTCGCTGTGTCCACTCACCCACGGCAGACGGTCAGGCAGGGCGCAGTGCGGATCTGGCTGTGTCCACTCACCCACGGCAGACGGTCAGGCAGGGCGCAGTGCGGATCTGGCTGTGTCCACTCGCCCACGGGAGACGGGCAGGCAGGGCGCAGTGCGGATCTGGCTGTGTCCACTCACCCACGGCAGGCGGTCAGGCAGGGTGTAGTGCGGATCTGGCTGTGTCCACTCACCCACGGGAGATGGGCAGAGACGGTGCTGTGTGGATCTGGCTATGTCCACTGACCCACGGCAGACGGGCAGGCAGGGTACAGTACGGATCTGGCTGTGTCTACTCACCCACGGCAGGCGGTCAGGCAGGGCGCAGTGCGGATCTGGCTGTGTCCACTCACCCACGGCAGGCGGTCAGGGAGGGCGCAATGCGTATCTGGCTGTGTCCACTCACCCACGGCAGAAGGGCAGGCAGGGCGCAGTGCGGATTTGGCTGTGTCCACTCGCCCACGGGAGACGGGCAGGCAGGGCGCAGTGCAGATCTGGCTGTGTCCACTGACCCACGGCAGGCGGTCAGGCAGGGCGCAGTGCGGATCTGGCTGTGTCCACTCACCCACGGCAGACGGTCAGGCAGGGCGCAGTGAGGATCTGGCTGTGTCCACTCACCCACGGGAGACGGGCAGGCAGCACGCAGTGCGGATCCGGCTGTGTCCACTCACCCACGGGAGACGGGCAGGCAGGGCGCAGTGCGGATCTGGCTGTTTCCACTCGCCCACGGCAGACGGGCAGGCAGCGCGCAGTGCGGATCTGGCTGTGTCCACTCACCCACGTCAGACGGTCAGACAGGGTGCAGTGCGGATCTGGCTGTGTCCACTCACCCACGGGAGACGGGCAGGCAGGGCGCAGTGCGGATCTGGCTGTGTCCACTCACCCACGTGAGACGGGCAGGCAAGGCTCAGTGCGGATATGGCTGTGTCCACTCACACACGGGAGACGAGCAGGCAGGGCGCAGTGCGGATCTGGCTGTGTCCACTCACCCACGGGAGACGGGCAGGCAGGGCGCAGTGCGGATCTGGCTGTGTCCACTCACCCACGAGAGACGGGCAGGCAAGGCTCAGTGCAGATCTGGCTATGTCCACTCACCCACGGGAGATGGGCAGGCAGGGCGCAGTGCGGATCTGGCTGTGTCCACTCACCCACGGGAGACGGGCAGGCAGGGCGCAGTGTGGATCTCGCTGTGTCCACTCACCCACGGCAGACGGTCAGGCAGGGCGCAGTGCGGATCTGGCTGTGTCCACTCACCCACGGCAGACGGGAAGGCAGGGCGCAGTGCGGATCTGGCTGTGTCCACTCACCCACGGTAGACGGGCAGGCAGGGCGCAGTGCGGATCTGGCTGTGTCCACTCGCCCACGGGAGACGGGCAGGCAGGGCGCAGTGCGGATCTGGCTGTGTCCACTCGCCCACGGCAGGCGGTCAGGCAGGGCGCAGTGCGGATCTGGCTGTGTCCACTCGCCCACGGCAGACGGTCAGGCAGGGCGCAGTACGGATCTGGCTGTGTCCACTCACCCACGGGAGACGGGCAGGCAGGGCGCAGTGCGGATCTGGCTGTGTCCACTCACCCACGGGAGAAGGGAAGGCAGGGCGCAGTGCGGATCTGGCTGTGTCCACTCACCCACGGGAGACGGGCAGGCAGGGCGCAGTGCGGATCTGGCTGTGTCCACTCACCCACGGCAGACGGTCAGGCAGGGCGCAGTGCGGTTCTGGCTGTGTCCACTCACCCACGGCAGACGGGCAGGCAGGGCGCAGTGCGGATCTGGCTGTGTCCACTCGCCCACGGGAGACGGGTAGGCAGGGCGCAGTGCGGATCTGGCTGTGTCCACTCACCCAGGGCAGGCGGTCAGGCAGGGCGCAGTGCGGATCTGGCTGTGTCCAATCACCCAGGGCAGACGGTCAGCCAGGGCGCAGTGCGGATCTGGCTGTGTCCACTCACCCACGGCAGGCGGTCAGGCTGGGCGCAGTGCGGATCTGGCTGTGTCCACGCACCCACAGCATGCGGTCAGGAAGGGCGCAGTGCGGATCTGGCTGTGTCCACTCACCCACGGGAGACGGGCAGGGCGCAGTGCGGATCTGGCTGTGTCCACTCACCCACGGCAGACCGTCAGGCAGGGCGCAGTGCGGATCTGGCTGTGTCCACTCACCCACGGCAGAGGGTCAGGCAGGGCGCAGTGCGGATCTGGCTGTGTCCACTCGCCCACGGGAGACGGGCAGGCAGGGCGCAGTGCGGATCTGGCTGTGTCCACTCACCCACGGCAGGCGGTCAGGCAGGGCGCAGTGCGGATCTGGCTGTGTCCACTCACCCACGGCAGACGGTCAGGCAGGGCGCAGTGCGGATCTGGCTGTGTCCACTCGCCCACGGGAGACGGGCAGGCAGGGCGCAGTGCGGATCTGGCTGTGTCCACTCACCCACGGCAGGCGGTCAGGCAGGGCGCAGTGCGGATCTGGCTGTGTCCACTCACCCACGGCAGACGGTCAGGCAGGGCGCAGTGCGGATCTGGCTGTGTCCACTCACCCACGGCAGGCGGTCAGGCAGGGCGCAGTGCGGATCTGGCTGTGTCCACGCACCCACAGCATGCGGTCAGCCAGAGCGCAGTGCGGATCTGGCTGTGTCCACTCACCCACGGCCGGCGCTCAGGCAGTGCGCAGTGCGGATCTGGCTGTGTCCACTCACCCACGGCAGACTGTCAGGAAGGGCGCAGTGCGGATCTGGCTGTGTCCACTCGCCCACGGCAGACGGGCAGGCAGGGCGCAGTGCGGATCTGGCTGTGTCCACTCGCCCACGGGAGACGGGCAGGCAGGGCGCAGTGCGGGTCTGGCTGTGTCCACTTACGCACGGGAGACGGGCAGGCAGGGCGCAGTCGGATCTGGCTGTGTCCACTCACTGACGGAAGACGGGCAGGCAAGACGCAGTGCGGATCTGGCTGTGTCCACTCACCCACGGGAGACGGGCAGTGCGGATCTGGCTGTGTCCACTCACCCACGGCAGACTGTCAGGCAGGGCGCAGTGCGGATCTGGCTATGTCCACTCGCCCACGGCAGACGGGCAGGCAGGGCGCAGTGCGGATCTGGCTGTGTCCACTCGCCCACGGGAGACGGGCAGGCAGGGCGCAGTGCGGATCTGGCTGTGTCCACTTACGCACGGGAGACGGGCAGGCAGGGCGCAGTCGGATCTGGCTGTGTCCACTCACTGACGGAAGACGGGCAGGCAAGACGCAGTGCGGATCTGGCTGTGTCCACTCACCCAGGGGCGACGGGCAGGCAGGGCGCAGTGCGGAGCTGGCTGTGTCCACTCACCCACGGGAGACGGGCAGGCAGGGCGCAGTGCGGATCTGGCTGTGTCCACTCACCAAGGGGAGACGGGCAGGCAAGGCGCAGTGTGGACCTGGCTGTGTCCACTCACCCACAGGAGACGGGCAGAGAGTGTGCTGTGTGGATATGGCTATGTCCACTGACCCACGGCAGACGGGCAGGCAGGGCGCAGTGCAGATCTGGCTGTGTCCACTCACCCACGGCAGACGGTCAGGCAGGGTGTAGTGCGGATCTGGCTGTGTCCACTCACCCACGGGAGACGGGCAGGCAGGGCGCAGTGCGGATCTGGCTGTGTCCACTCACCAACGTGAGTCGGGCAGGCAAGGCGCAGTGCGGATCTGGCTGTGTCCACTCACCCACGGGAGATGGGCAGGCAGGGCGCAGTGCGGATCCGGCTGTGTCCGCTCACCCACGGGATATGGGCAGAGACGGTGCTGTGTGGATCTGGCTATGTCCACTGACCCACGGCAGACGGGCAGGCAGGGTACAGTACGGATCTGGCTGTGTCCACTCACCCACGGCAGGCGGTCAGGCAGGGCGCAGTGCGGATCTGGCTGTGTCCACTCACCCACGTGAGACGGGCAGGCAAGGCTCAGTGCGGATATGGCTGTGTCCACTCACACACGGGAGACGAGCAGGCAGGGCGCAGTGCGGATCTGGCTGTGTCCACTCACCCACGGGAGACGGGCAGGCAGGGCGCAGTGCGGATCTGGCTGTGTCCACTCACCCACGAGAGACGGGCAGGCAAGGCTCAGTGCAGATCTGGCTATGTCCACTCACCCACGGGAGATGGGCAGGCAGGGCGCAGTGCGGATCTGGCTGTGTCCACTCACCCACGGGAGACGGGCAGGCAGGGCGCAGTGCGGATCTGGATGTGTCCACTCACCCACGTGAGACGGGCAGGCAAGGCTCAGTGCGGATCTGGCTGTGTCCACTCACCCAGGGAGACCGGCAGGCAGGGCGCAGTGCGTCTCTGGCTGTGTCCACTCACCCACGGGAGACGGGCAGGCAGGGCGCAGTGCGGATCTGGCAGTGTCCACTCACCCACGGGAGACGGGCAGGCAGGGCGCAGTGTGGATCTCGCTGTGTCCACTCACCCACGGCAGACGGTCAGGCAGGGCGCAGTGCGGATCTGGCTGTGTCCACTCACCCACGGCAGACGGGAAGGCAGGGCGCAGTGCGGATCTGGCTGTGTCCACTCGCCCACGGGAGACGGGCAGGCAGGGCGCAGTGCGGATCTGGCTGTGTCCACTCACCCAGGGCAGGCGGTCAGGCAGGGCGCAGTGCGGATCTGGCTGTGTCCAATCACCCAGGGCAGACGGTCAGCCAGGGCGCAGTGTGGATCAGGCTGTGTCCACTCACCCACGGCAGTCGGTCAGGCTGGGCGCAGTGCGGATCTGGCTGTGTCCACGCACCCACAGAATGCGGTCAGGAAGGGCGCAGTGCGGATCTGGCTGTGTCCACTCACCCACGGGAGACGGGCAGGGCGCAGTGCGGATCTGGCTGTGTCCACTCACCAACGTGAGACGGGCAGGCAAGGCGCAGTGCGGATCCGGCTGTGTCCACTCACCCACGGGAGATGGGGAGAGACTGTGCTGTGTGGATCTGGCTATGTCCACTGACCCACGTCAGACGGGCAGGCAGGGTGCAGTGCGGATCTGGCTGTGTCTACTCACCCACGGCAGACGGTCAGACAGGGTGCAGTGCGAATCTGGCTGTGTCCACTCACCCACGGGAGACGGGCAGGCAGGGCGCAGTGCGGATCTGGATGTGTCCACTCACCCACGTGAGACGGGCAGGCAAGGCTCAGTGCGGATCTGGCTGTGTCCACTCACCCAGGGAGACCGGCAGGCACGGCGCAGTGCGTCTCTGGCTGTCTCCAATCACCCACGGGAGACGGGCAGGCAGGGCGCAGTGCGGATCTGGCAGTGTCCACTCACCCACGGGAGACGGGCAGGCAGGGCGCAGTGCAGATCAGGCTGTGTCCACTGACCCACGGCAGGCGGTCAGGCAGGGCGCAGTGCGGATCTGGCTGTGTCCACTCACCCACGGCAGACGGGAAGGCAGGGCGCAGTGCGGATCTGGCTGTGTCCACTCGCCCACGGGAGACGGGCAGGCAGGGCGCAGTGCGGATCTGGCTGTGTCCACTCACCCAGGGCAGGCGGTCAGGCAGGGCGCAGTGCGGATCTGGCTGTGTCCAATCACCCAGGGCAGACGGTCAGCCAGGGCGCAGTGCGGATCAGGCTGTGTCCACTCACCCACGGCAGGCGGTCAGGCTGGGCGCAGTGCGGATCTGGCTGTGTCCACGCACCCACAGAATGCGGTCAGGAAGGGCGCAGTGCGGATCTGGCTGTGTCCACTCACCCACGGGAGACGGGCAGGGCGCAGTGCGGATCTGGCTGTGTCCACTCACCAACGTGAGACGGGCAGGCAAGGCGCAGTGAGGATCCGGCTGTGTCCACTCACCCACGGGAGATGGGGAGAGACTGTGCTGTGTGGATCTGGCTATGTCCACTGACCCACGTCAGAAGGGCAGGCAGGGTGCAGTGCGGATCTGGCTGTGTCTACTCACCCACGGCAGACGGTCAGACAGGGTGCAGTGCGAATCTGGCTGTGTCCACTCACCCACGGGAGACGGGCAGGCAGGGCGCAGTGCGGATCTGGATGTGTCCACTCACCCACGTGAGACGGGCAGGCAAGGCTCAGTGCGGATCTGGCTGTGTCCACTCACCCAGGGAGACCGGCATGCACGGCGCAGTGCGTCTCTGGCTGTCTCCAATCACCCACGGGAGACGGGCAGGCAGGGCGCAGTGCGGATCTGGCAGTGTCCACTCACCCACGGGAGACGGGCAGGCAGGGCGCAGTGCGTATCTGGCTGTGTCCACTCACCCACGAGAGACGGGCAGGCAAGGCTCAGTGCGGATCTGGCTATGTCCACTCACCCACGGGAGATGGGCACGCAGGGCGCAGTGCGGATCTGGCTGTGTCCACTCACCCACGGGAGACGGGCAGGCAGGGCGCAGTGCAGATCAGGCTGTGTCCACTGACCCACGGCAGGCGGTCAGGCAGGGCGCAGTGCGGATCTGGCTGTGTCCACTCACCCACGGCAGACGGTCAGGTAGGGCGCAGTGCGGATCTGGCTGTGTCCACTCACCCACGGGAGACGGGCAGGCAGCACGCAGTGCGGATCTGGCTGTGTCCACTCACCCACGGGAGACGGGCAGGCAGGGCGCAGTGCGGATCTGGCTGTTTCCACTCGCCCACGGCAGACGGGCAGGCAGGGCGCAGTGCGGATCTGGCTGTGTCCACTCACCCACGTCAGACGGTCAGACAGGGTGCAGTGCGGATCTGGCTGTGTCCACTCACCCACGGGAGACGGCCAGGCAGGGCGCAGTGCGGATCTGGCTGTGTCCACTCACCCACGTGAGACGGGCAGGCAAGGCTCAGTGCGGATATGGCTGTGTCCACTCACACACGGGAGACGAGCAGGCAGGGCGCAGTGCGGATCTGGCTGTGTCCACTCACCCACGGGAGACGGGCAGGCAGGGCGCAGTGCGTATCTGGCTGTGTCCACTCACCCACGAGAGACGGGCAGGCAAGGCTCAGTGCGGATCTGGCTATGTCCACTCACCCACGGGAGATGGGCACGCAGGGCGCAGTGCGGATCTGGCTGTGTCCACTCACCCACGGGAGACGGGCAGGCAGGGCGCAGTGCGGATCTGGATGTGTCCACTCACCCACGTGAGACGGGCAGGCAAGGCTCAGTGCGGATCTGGCTGTGTCCACTCACCCACGGGAGACGGGCAGGCAGGGCGCAGTGCGGATCTGGCTGTTTCCACTCGCCCACGGCAGACGGGCAGGCAGGGCGCAGTGCGGATCTGGCTGTGTCCACTCACCCACGTCAGACGGTAAGACAGGGTGCAGTGCGGATCTGGCTGTGTCCACTCACCCACGGGAGACGGGCAGGCAGGGCGCAGTGCGGATCTGGCTGTGTCCACTCACCCACGTGAGACGGGCAGGCAAGGCTCAGTGCGGATATGGCTGTGTCCACTCACACACGGGAGACGAGCAGGCAGAGCGCAGTGCGGATCTGGCTGTGTCCACTCACCCACGGGAGACGGGCAGGCAGGGCGCAGTGCGGATCTGGCTGTGTCCACTCACCCACGAGAGACGGGCAGGCAAGGCTCAGTGCAGATCTGGCTATGTCCACTCACCCACGGGAGATGGGCAGGCAGGGCGCAGTGCGGATCTGGCTGTGTCCACTCACCCACGGGAGACGGGCAGGCAGGGCGCAGTGAGGATCTGGATGTGTCCACTCACCCACGTGAGACGGGCAGGCAAGGCTCAGTGCGGATCTGGCTGTGTCCACTCACCCAGGGAGACCGGCAGGCAGGGCGCAGTGCGTCTCTGGCTGTGTCCACTCACCCACGGGAGACGGGCAGGCAGGGCGCAGTGCGGATCTGGCAGGGTCCACTCACCCACGGGAGACGGGCAGGCAGGGCGCAGTGTGCATCTCGCTGTGTCCACTCACCCACGGCAGACGGTCAGGCAGGGCGCAGTGCGGATCTGGCTGTGTCCACTCACCCACGGCAGACGGTCAGGCAGGGCGCAGTGCGGATCTGGCTGTGTCCACTCGCCCACGGGAGACGGGCAGGCAGGGCGCAGTGCGGATCTGGCTGTGTCCACTCACCCACGGCAGGCGGTCAGGCAGGGTGTAGTGCGGATCTGGCTGTGTCCACTCACCCACGGGAGACGGGCAGGCAGGGCGCAGTGCGGATCTGGCTGTGTCCACTCACCAACGTGAGTCGGGCAGGCAAGGCGCAGTGCGGATCTGGCTGTGTCCACTCACCCACGGGAGATGGGCAGGCAGGGCGCAGTGCGGATCCGGCTGTGTCCACTCACCCACGGGAGATGGGCAGAGACGGTGCTGTGTGGATCTGGCTATGTCCACTGACCCACGGCAGACGGGCAGGCAGGGTACAGTACGGATCTGGCTGTGTCTACTCACCCACGGCAGGCGGTCAGGCAGGGCGCAGTGCGGATCTGGCTGTGTCCACTCACCCACGGCAGGCGGTCAGGGAGGGCGCAATGCGTATCTGGCTGTGTCCACTCACCCAC
Organism: Microcebus murinus; assembly: GCF_040939455.1. NCBI lineage: Eukaryota > Metazoa > Chordata > Mammalia > Primates > Cheirogaleidae > Microcebus > Microcebus murinus. The sequence goes on from NC_134131.1 coordinate 15,615,898, forward strand.
GGCAGAAGGGCAGGCAGGGCGCAGTGCGGATTTGGCTGTGTCCACTCGCCCACGGGAGACGGGCAGGCAGGGCGCAGTGCAGATCTGGCTGTGTCCACTGACCCACGGCAGGCGGTCAGGCAGGGCGCAGTGCGGATCTGGCTGTGTCCACTCACCCACGGCAGACGGTCAGGCAGGGCGCAGTGCGGATCTGGCTGTGTCCACTCACCCACGGGAGACGGGCAGGCAGCACGCAGTGCGGATCCGGCTGTGTCCTCTCACCCACGGGAGACGGGCAGGCAGGGCGCAGTGCGGATCTGGCTGTTTCCACTCGCCCACGGCAGACGGGCAGGCAGCGCGCAGTGCGGATCTGGCTGTGTCCACTCACCCACGTCAGACGGTCAGACAGGGTGCAGTGCGGATCTGGCTGTGTCCACTCACCCACGGGAGACGGGCAGGCAGGGCGCAGTGCGGATCTGGCTGTGTCCACTCACCCACGTGAGACGGGCAGGCAAGGCTCAGTGCGGATATGGCTGTGTCCACTCACACACGGGAGACGAGCAGGCAGGGCGCAGTGCGGATCTGGCTGTGTCCACTCACCCACGGGAGACGGGCAGGCAGGGCGCAGTGCGGATCTGGCTGTGTCCACTCACCCACGAGAGACGGGCAGGCAAGGCTCAGTGCAGATCTGGCTATGTCCACTCACCCACGGGAGATGGGCAGGCAGGGCGCAGTGCGGATCTGGCTGTGTCCACTCACCCACGGCAGACGGGCAGGCAGGGCGCAGTGCGGATCTGGCTGTGTCCACTCGCCCACGGGAGACGGGCAGGCAGGGCGCAGTGCGGATCTGGCTGTGTCCACTCACCCACGGCAGGCGGTCAGGCAGGGCGCAGTGCGGATCTGGCTGTGTCCACTCACCCACGGCAGACGGTCAGGCAGGGCGCAGTGCGGATCTGGCTGTGTCCACTCACCCAGGGCAGGCGGTCAGGCAGGGCGCAGTGCGGATCTGGCTGTGTCCACGCACCCATAGCATGCGGTCAGCCAGGGCGCAGTGCGGATCTGGCTGTGTCCACTCACCCACGGGAGACGGGCAGGGCGCAGTGCGGATCTGGCTGTGTCCACTCACCAACGTGAGACGGGCAGGCACGGCGCAGTGCGGATCCGGCTGTGTCCACTCACCCACGGGAGACGGGCATGCAGGGCGCAGTGCGGATCCGGCTGTGTCCACTCACCCACGGTAGATGGGCAGAGACTGTGCTGTGTGGATCTGGCTATGTCCACTGACCCACGTCAGACGGGCAGGCAGGGCGCAGTGCGGATCTGGCTGTGTCTACTCACCCACGGCAGACGGTCAGACAGGGTGCAGTGCGGATCTGGCTGTGTCCACTCACCCACGGGAGACGGGCAGGCAGGGCGCAGTGCGGATCTGGATGTGTCCACTCACCCACGTGAGACGGGCAGGCAAGGCTCAGTGCGGATCTGGCTGTGTCCACTCACCCACGGGAGACGGGCAGGCAGGGCGCAGTGCGGATCTGGCTGTGTCCACTCACCCACGGCAGACGGTCAGGCAGGGCGCAGTGCGGATCTGGCTGTGTCCACTCACCCACGGCAGGCGGTCAGGCAGGGCGCAGTGCGGATCTGGCTGTGTCCACTCACCCACGGCAGCCGGGCAGGCAGGGCGCAGTACGGATCTGGCTGTGTCCACTCACCCACGGCAGGCGATCAGGCAGGGTGCAGTGCGGATCTGGCTGTGTCCACTCACCCACGGGAGACGGGCAGGCAGGGCGCAGTGCGGATCTGGCTGTGTCCACTCACCCACGGGAGACGGGCAGGCAGGGCGCAGTGCGGATCTGGCTGTGTCCACTCTCCCACGGGAGACGGGCAGGCAGGGCGCAGTGCGGATCTGGCTGTGTCCACTCACCCACGGGAGATGGGCAGGCAAGGCGCAGTGCGGATCTGGCTGTGTCCACTCACCCACGGGAGACGGGCAGAGACGGTGCTGTGTGGATCTGGCTATGTCCACTGACCCACGGCAGACGGGCAGGCAGGGCGCAGTGCGGATCTGGCTGTGTCGACTCGCCCACGGGAGACGGGCAGGCAGGGCGCAGTGCGGATCTGGCTGTGTCCACTCGCCCACCTGAGACGGGCAGGCAAGGCGCAGTGCGGATCTGGCTGTGTCCACTCACCCACGGGAGACGGGCAGGCAGGGCGCAGTGCGGATCTGGCTGTGTCCACTCACCCACGGGAGATGGGCAGAGACTGTGCTGTGTGGATCTGGCTATGTCCACTGACCCACGGCAGACGGGCAGGCAGGGTACAGTACGGATCTGGCTGTGTCCACTACCCACGGCAGGTGGTCAGGCAGGGCGCAATGCGGATCTGGCTGTGTCCACTCACCCACGGCAGGCGGTCAGGCAGGGCGCAGTGCGGATCTGGCTGTGTCCACTCACCCACGGCAGACGGTCAGGCAGGGTGCAGTGCGGATCTGGCTGTGTCCACTCACCCACGGCAGACGGGCAGGTAGGGCGCAGTGCGGATCTGGCTGTGTCCACTCGCCCACGGGAGACGGGCAGGCAGGGCGCAGTGCGGATCTGGCTGTGTCCACTCACCCACGGGAGACGGGCAGGCAGGGCGCAGTGCGGATCTGGCTGTGTCCACTCACCCACGGCAGACGGGCAGGCAGGGCGCAGTGCGGATCTGGCTGTGTCCACTCACCCACGGCAGACGGTCAGGCAGGGCGCAGTGCGGATCTGGCTGTGTCCACTCACCCACGGCAGACGGGCAGGCAGGGCGCAGTGCGGATCTGGCTGTGTCCACTCGCCCACGGGAGACGGGCAGGCAGGGCGCAGTGCGGATCTGGCTGTGTCCACTGACCCACGGCAGGCGGTCAGGCAGGGCGCAGTGCGGATCTGGCTGTGTCCACTCACCCACGGCAGACGGTCAGGCAGGGCGCAGTGCGGATCTGGCTGTGTCCACTCACCCACGGGAGATGGGCAGAGACTGTGCTGTGTGGATCTGGCTATGTCCACTGACCCACGTCAGACGGGCAGGCAGGGCGCAGTGCGGATCTGGCTGTGTCTACTACCCACGGCAGACGGTAAGACAGGGCGCAGTGCGGATCTGGCTGTGTCCACTCACCCACGGGAGATGGGCAGGCAGGGCGCAGTGCGGATCTGGCTGTGTCCACTCACCCACGGGAGACAGGCAGGCAGGGCGCAGTGCGGATCTGGCTGTGTCCACTCGCCCACGGGAGACGGGCAGGCAGGGCGCAGTACGGATCTGGCTGTGTCCACTCACCCACGGGAGACGGGCTAGCAGGGCGCAGTGCGGATCTGGCTGTGTCCACTCACCCACGGGAGACGGGCAGGCAGGGCGCAGTCTGGATCCGGCTGTGTCCACTCACAGACGGGAGATGGGCAGAGACGGTGCTGTGTGGATCTGGCTATGTCCACTGACCCACCACAGACGGGCAGGCAGGGCGCAGTACGGATCTGGGTGTGTCCACTCACCCACAGCAGGCGGTCAGGCAGGGCGCAGTGCGGATCTGGCTGTGTCCACTCACCCACGGCAGACGGTCAGGCAGGGCGCAGTGCGGATCTGGCTGTGTCCACTCGCTCACGGGAGACGGGCAGGCAGGGCGCAGTGCGGATCTGGCTGTGTCCACTCACCCACGGCAGGCGGTCAGGCAGGGCGCAGTGCGGATCTGGCTGTGTCCACTGACCCACGGCAGGCGGTCAGGCATGGCGCAGTGCGCATCTCGCTGTGTCCACTCACCCACGGCAGACGGTCAGGCAGGGCGCAGTGCGGATCTGGCTGTGTCCACTCGCCCACGGCAGACAGGCAGGCAGGGCGCAGTGCGGATCTGGCTGTGTCCACTCGCCCACGGGAGACGGGCAGGCAGGGCGCAGTGCGGATCTGGCTGTGTCCACTCACACACGGCAGGCGGTCAGGCAGGGCGCAGTGCGGATCTGGCTGTGTCCACTCACCCACGGCAGACGGTCAGGCAGGGCACAGTGCGGATCTGGCTGTGTCCACTCACCCACGGCAGGCGGTCAGGCAGGGCGCAGTGCGGATCTGGCTGTGTCCACGCACCCACAGCATGCGGTCAGCCAGGGCGCAGTGCGGATCTGGCTGTGTCCACTCACCCACGGGAGACGGGCAGGGCGCAGTGCGGATCTGGCTGTGTCCACTCACCCACGGGAGACGGGCAGGCAGGGCGCAGTGCGGATCTGGCTGTGTCCACTCACCCACGGCAGACGGTCAGGCAGGGCGCAGTGCGGATCTGGCTGTGTCCACTCACCCACGGCAGACGGGCAGGCAGGGCGCAGTGCGGATCTCGCTGTGTCCACTCACCCACGGCAGATGGTCAGGCAGGGCGCAGTGCGGATCTGGCTGTGTCCACTCACCAACGGAAGACGGGTAGGCAGGGCGCAGTGCGGATCTGGCTGTGTCCACTCGCCCACGGGAGACGAGCAGGCAGGGCGCAGTGCGGATCTGGCTGTGTCCACTCACCCACGGCAGGCGGTTAGGCAGGGCGCAGTGCGGATCTGGCTGTGTCCACGCACCCACAGCATGCGGTCAGCCAGGGCGCAGTGCGGATCTGGCTGTGTCCACTCACCCACGGGAGACGGGCAGGGCGCAGTGCGGATCTGGCTGTGTCCACTCACCCACGGGAGACCGGCAGGCAGGGCGCAGTGCGGATCTGGCTGTGTCCACTCACCCACGGCAGACGGTCATGCAGGGCGCAGTGCGGATCTGGCTGTGTCCACTCACCCACGGCAGATGGGCAGGCAGGGCGCAGTGCGGATCTGGCTGTGTCCACTCACTGACGGGAGACGGGCAGGCAAGGCGCAGTGCGGATCTGGCTGTGTCCACTCACCCACGGCAGACGGGCAGGCAGGGCGCAGTGCGGATCTGGCTGTGTCCTCTCGCCCACGGGAGACGGGCAGGTAGGGCGCAGTGCGGATCTGGCTGTGTCCACTCACTGACGGAAGACGGGCAGGCAGGGCGCATTGCGGATCTGGCTGTGTTCACTCACCCACGGCAGAAGGGCAGGCAGGGCGCAGTGCGGATCTGGCTGTGTCCACTCGCCCACGGGAGACGGGCAGGCAGGGCGCAGTGCGGATCTGGCTGTGTCCACTCACCCACGGCAGACGGTCAGGCAGGGCGCAGTGCGGATCTGGTTGTGTCCACTCGCCCACGGCAGACGGGCAGGCAGGGCGCAGTGTGGATCTGGCTGTGTCCACTCACCGACGGCAGATGGTCAGGCAGGGCGCAGTGCGGATCTGGCTGTGTCCACTCGCCCATGACAGACGGGCAGGCAGGGCGCAGTGCGGATCTGGCTGTGTCCACTCACCCACGGCAGACGGTCAGGCAGGGCGCAGTGCGGATCTGGCTGTGTCCACTCGCCCACGGCAGACGGGCAGGCAGGGCGCAGTGCGGATCTGGCTGTGTCCACTCACTGACGGGAGACGGGCAGGCAAGGCGCAGTGCAGATCTGGCTGTGTCCACTCACCCACGGCAGACGGGCAGGCAGGGCGCATTGCGGATCTGGCTGTGTTCACTCACCCACGGCAGAAGGGCAGGCAGGGCGCAGTGCGGATCTGGCTGTGTCCACTCGCCCACGGGAGACGGGCAGGCAGGGCGCTGTGCGGATCTGGCTGTGTCCACTCACCCACGGCAGGCGGTCAGGCAGGGCGCAGTGCGGATCTGGCTGTGTCCACTCACCCACGGCAGACGGTCAGGCAGGGCGCTGTGCGGATCTGGCTGTGTCCACTCGCCCACGGCAGACGGGCAGGCAGGGCGCAGTGCGTATCTGGCTGTGTCCACTCACCCACGGCAGACGGTCAGGCAGGGCGCAGTGCGGATCTGGCTGTGTCCACTCGCCCCCGGGAGACGGGCAGGCAGGGCGCAGTGCGGATCTGGCTGTGTCCACTCACCCACGGCAGACGGTCATGCAGGGCGCAGTGCGGATCTGGCTGTGTCCACTCACCCACGGCAGATGGGCAGGCAGGGCGCAGTGCGGATCTGGCTGTGTCCACTCACTGACGGGAGACGGGCAGGCAAGGCGCAGTGCGGATCTGGCTGTGTCCACTCACCCACGGCAGACGGGCAGGCAGGGCGCAGTGCGGATCTGGCTGTGTCCTCTCGCCCACGGGAGACGGGCAGGTAGGGCGCAGTGCGGATCTGGCTGTGTCCACTCACTGACGGAAGACGGGCAGGCAGGGCGCATTGCGGATCTGGCTGTGTTCACTCACCCACGGCAGAAGGGCAGGCAGGGCGCAGTGCGGATCTGGCTGTGTCCACTCGCCCACGGGAGACGGGCAGGCAGGGCGCAGTGCGGATCTGGCTGTGTCCACTCACCCACGGCAGACGGTCAGGCAGGGCGCAGTGCGGATCTGGTTGTGTCCACTCGCCCACGGCAGACGGGCAGGCAGGGCGCAGTGTGGATCTGGCTGTGTCCACTCACCGACGGCAGATGGTCAGGCAGGGCGCAGTGCGGATCTGGCTGTGTCCACTCGCCCACGACAGACGGGCAGGCAGGGCGCAGTGCGGATCTGGCTGTGTCCACTCACCCACGGCAGACGGTCAGGCAGGGCGCAGTGCGGATCTGGCTGTGTCCACTCGCCCACGGCAGACGGGCAGGCAGGGCGCAGTGCGGATCTGGCTCTGTCCACTCACTGACGGGAGACGGGCAGGCAAGGCGCAGTGCAGATCTGGCTGTGTCCACTCACCCACGGCAGACGGGCAGGCAGGGCGCATTGCGGATCTGGCTGTGTTCACTCACCCACGGCAGAAGGGCAGGCAGGGCGCAGTGCGGATCTGGCTGTGTCCACTCGCCCACGGGAGACGGGCAGGCAGGGCGCTGTGCGGATCTGGCTGTGTCCACTCACCCACGGCAGGCGGTCAGGCAGGGCGCAGTGCGGATCTGGCTGTGTCCACTCACCCACGGCAGACGGTCAGGCAGGGCGCTGTGCGGATCTGGCTGTGTCCACTCGCCCACGGCAGACGGGCAGGCAGGGCGCAGTGCGTATCTGGCTGTGTCCACTCACCCACGGCAGACGGTCAGGCAGGGCGCAGTGCGGATCTGGCTGTGTCCACTCGCCCCCGGGAGACGGGCAGGCAGGGCGCAGTGCGGATCTGGCTGTGTCCACTCACCCACGGCAGACGGTCAGGCAGGGCGCAGTGCGGATCTGGCTGTGTCCTCTCGCCCACGGGAGACGGGCAGGTAGGGCGCAGTGCGGATCTGGCTGTGTCCACTCACTGACGGGAGACGGGCAGGCAGGGCGCAGTACGGATCTGGCTGTGTTCACTCACCCACGGCAGACGGGCAGGCAGGGCGCAGTGCAGATCTGGCTGTGTCCACTCACCCACGGCAGACGGGCAGGCAGGGCGCAGTGTGGATCTGCCTGTGTCCACTCGCCCACTGGAGACGGGCAGGCAGGGCGCAGTGCAGATCTGGCTGTGTCAACTCGCCCACGGCAGACGGGCAGGCAGGGCGCAGTGCGGATCTGGCTGTGTCCACTCACCGACGGCAGACGGTCAGGCAGGGCGCAGTGCGGATCTGGCTGTGTCCACTCGCCCACGACAGACGGGCAGGCAGGGCGCAGTGCGGATCTGGCTGTGTCCACTCACCCACGGGAGACAGTCAGGCAGGGCGCAGTGCGGATCTGGCTGTGTCCACTCACCCACGGCAGACAGGCAGGCAGGGCGCAGTGTGGATCTGGCTGTGTCCACTCGCCCACTGGAGCGGGCAGGCAGGGCGCAGTGCGGATCTGGCTGTGTCCACTCGCCCACTGGAGACGGGCAATCAGGGCTCAGTGCGGATCTGGCTGTGTCCACTCACCCACGGGAGACGGGCAGGCAGGGCGCAGTGCGGATCTGGCTGTGTCCACTCACTGACGGGAGACGGGCAGGCAAGGCGCAGTGCGGATCTGGCTGTGTCCACTCACCCACGGCAGACGGGCAGGCAGGGCGCAGTGCGGATCTGGCTGTGTCCACTCACCCACGGGAGACGGGCAGGCAGGGCGCAGTGCGGATCTGGCTGTGTCCACTCGCCCCCGGGAGACGGGCAGGCAGGGTGCAGTGCGGATCTGGCTGTGTCCACTCACCCACGGCAGGCGGTCAGGCAGGGCGCAGTGCGGATCTGGCTGTGTCCACTCACCCACGGCAGACGGTGAGGCAGCGCGCAGTGCGGATCTGGCTGTGTCCACTCGCCCACGGCAGACGGTCAGGCAGGGCGCAGTGCGGATCTGGCTGTGTCCACTCACCGACGGGAGACGGGCAGGCAAGGCGCAGTGCGGATCTGGCTGTGTCCACTCACCCACGGCAGACGGGCAGGCAGGGCGCAGTGCGGATCTGGCTGTGTCCTCTCGCCCACGGGAGACGGGCAGGTAGGGCGCAGTGCGGATCTGGCTCTGTCCACTCACTGACGGGAGACGGGCAGGCAGGGCGCATTGCGGATCTGGCTGTGTTCACTCACCCACCGCAGAAGGGCAGGCAAGGCGCAGTGCGGATCTGGCTGTGTCCACTCACCGACGGGAGACGGGCAGGCAAGGCGCAGTGCGGATCTGGCTGTGTCCACTCACCCACGGGAGACGGGCAGAGACGGTGCTGTGTGTATCTGGCTATGTGCACTGACCCACGGCAGACGGGCAGGCAGGGCGCAGTACGGATCTGGCTGTGTCCACTCACCCAGGGCAAGCGGTCAGGCAGGACGCAGTGCGGATCTGGCTGTGTCCACTCACCCACGGCTGGCGGTCAGGCAGGGCGCAGTGCGGATCTGGCTGTGTCCACTCACCCACGGGAGATGGGAAGGCAGGGCGCAGTGCGGATCTGGCTGTGTCCACTCACCCACGGGAGACAGGCAGGCAGGGCGCAGTGCGGATCTGGCTGTGTCCACTCGCCCACGGGAGACGGGCTGGCAGGGCGCAGTGCGGATCTGGCTGTGTCCACTCGCCCACGGGAGACGGGCAGGCAGGGCGCAGTGCGGATCTGGCTGTGTCCACTCACCCACGGCAGGCGGTCAGGCAGGGCGCAGTGCGGATCTGGCTGTGTCCTCTCACCCACGGCAGGCGGTCAGGCAGGGCGCAGTGCGGATCTGGCTGTGTCCACGCACCCACAACATGCGGTCAGCCAGGGCGCAGTGCGGATCTGGCTGTGTCCACTCACCCACGGGAGACGGGCAGGGCGCAGTGCGGATCTGGCTGTGTCCACTCACCAACGTGAGACGGGCAGGCAAGGCGCAGTGCGGATCCGGCTGTGTCCACTCACACACGGGAGACGGGCAGGCAGGGCGCAGTGCGGATCTGGCTGTGTCCACTCACCCACGGCAGACGGGCAGGCAGGGCGCAGTGCGGATCTGGCTGTGTCCACTCGCCCACGGGCGACGGGCAGGCAGGGCGCAGTGCGGATCTGGCTGTGTCCACTCACCCACGGCAGGCGGTCAGGCAGGGCGCAGTGCGGATCTGGCTGTGTCCACTCACCCACGGCAGACGGTCAGGCAGTGCGCAGTGCGGATCTGGCTGTGTCCACTTACCCACGGCAGGCGGTCAGGCAGGGCGCAGTGCGGATCTGGCTGTGTCCACGCACCCATAGCATGCGGTCAGCCAGGGCGCAGTGCGGATCTGGCTGTGTCCACTCACCACGGGAGACGGGCAGGGCGCAGTGCGGATCTGGCTGTGTCCACTCACCAACGTGAGACGGGCAGGCAAGGCGCAGTGCTGATCCGGCTGTGTCCACTCACCCACGGGAGACGGGCATGCAGGGCGCAGTGCGGATCCGGCTGTGTCCACTCACCCACGGTAGATGGGCAGAGACTGTGCTGTGTGGATCTGGCTATGTCCACTGACCCACGTCAGACGGGCAGGCAGGGCGCAGTGCGGATCTGGCTGTGTCTACTCACCCACGGCAGACGGTCAGACAGGGTGCAGTGCGGCTCTGGCTGTGTCCACTCACCCACGGGAGACGGGCAGGCAGGGCGCAGTGCGGATCTGGATGTGTCCAATCACCCACGTGAGACGGGCAGGCAAGGCTCAGTGCGGATCTGGCTGTGTCCACTCACCCACGGGAGACGGGCAGGCAGGGCGCAGTGCGTATCTGGCTGTGTCCACTCACCCACGAGAGACGGGCAGGCAGGGCGCAGTGCGGATCCGGCTGTGTCCACTCACCCACGGGAGACGGGCAGAGACGGTGCTGTGTGGATCTGGCTATGTCCACTGACCCACGGCAGACGGGCAGGCAGGGCGCAGTACGGATCTGGCTGTGTCCACTCTCCCACGGCAGGCCGTCAGGCAGGGTACAATGCGGATCTGGCTGTGTCCACTCACCCACGGGAGACGGGCAGGCAGGGCGCAGTGCGGATCTGGCTGTGTCCACTCACCCATGGCAGACGGTCAGGCAGGGCGCAGTGCGGATCTGGCTGTGTCCACTCACCCACGGGAGACGGGCAGGCAGCACGCAGTGCGGATCCGGCTGTGTCCACTCACCCACGGGAGACGGGCAGGCAGGGCGCAGTGCGGATCTGGCTGTTTCCACTCGCCAACGGCAGACGGGCAGGCAGGGCGCAGTGCGGATCTGGCTGTGTCCACTCACCCACGTCAGACGGTGAGACAGGGTGCAGTGCGGATCTGTCTGTGTCCACTCACCCATGGGAGACGGGCAGGCAGGGCGCAGTGCGGATTTGGCTGTGTCCACTCACCCACGGCTGGCGGTCAGGCAGGGCGCAGTGCGGATCTGGCTGTGTCCACTCACCCACGGCTGGCGGTCAGGCAGGGCGCAGTGCGGATCTGGCTGTGTCCACTCACGCACGGCAGACGGTCAGGCAGGGCGCAGTGCGGATCTGGCTGTGTCCACTCACCCGCGGGAGACGGGCAGGCAGGGCGCAGTGCGGATCTGGCTGTGTCCACTCACCCACGGGAGAGGGGCAGGCAGGGCACAGTGCGGATTTGGCTGTGTCCACTCACCCACGGGAGACGGGCAGGCAGGGCGCAGTGCGGATCTGGCTGTGTCCACTCTCCCACGGGAGACGGGCAGGCAGGGCGCAGTGCGGATCTGGCTGTGTCCACTCACCCACGGGAGATGGGCAGGCAAGGCGCAGTGCGGATCTGGCTGTGTCCACTCACCCACGGGAGACGGGCAGAGACGGTGCTGTGTGGATCTGGCTATGTCCACTGACCCACGGCAGACGGGCAGGCAGGGCGCAGTGCGGATCTGGCTGTGTCGACTCGCCCACGGGAGACGGGCAGGCAGGGCGCAGTGCGGATCTGGCTGTGTCCACTCGCCCACCTGAGACGGGCAGGCAAGGCGCAGTGCGGATCTGGCTGTGTCCACTCGCCCACGGGAGAAGGGCAGGCAGGGCGCAGTGCGGATCTGGCTGTGTCCACTCACCCACGGGAGACGGGCAGGCAGGGCGCAGTGCGGATCCGGCTGTGTCCACTCACCCACGGGAGATGGGCAGAGACGGTGCTGTGTGGATCTGGCTATGTCCACTGACCCACGGCAGACGGGCAGGCAGGGCGCAGTACGGATCTGGCTGTGTCCACTCACCCACGGCAGGCGGTCAGGCAGGGTACAATGCGGATCTGGCTGTGTCCACTCACCCACGGGAGACGGGTAGGCAGGGCGCAGTGCGGATCTGGCTGTGTCCACTCACCCACGGGAGACGGGCAGGCAGGGCGCAGTGCGGATCTGGCTGTGTCCACTCACCCACGGGAGACGGGCAGGCAGGGCGCAGTGCGGATCTGGCTGTGTCCACTCACCCACGGGAGACGGGCAGGCAGGGCGCAGTGCGTATCTGGCTGTGTCCACTCACCCACGGGAGACGGTCAGGCAAGGCGCAGTGCGGATCTGGCTGTGTCCACTCGCCCACGGGAGACGGGCAGGCAGGGCGCAGTGCGGATCTGGCTGTGTACACTCACCCACGGGAGACGGGCAGGCAGGGCGCAGTGCTGATCTGGCTGTGTCCACTCACCAACGGGAGACGGGAAGGCAGGGCGCAGTGCGGATCTGGCTGTGTCCACTCACCCACGGGAGACGGGCAGGCAGGGCGCAGTGCGGATCTCGCTGTGTCCACTCACCCACGGCAGACGGTCAGGCAGGGCGCAGTGCGGATCTGGCTGTGTCCACTCACCCACGGCAGACGGGCAGGCAGGGCGCAGTGCGGATCTGGCTGTGTCCACTCGCCCACGGGAGACGGGCAGGCAGGGCGCAGTGCGGATCTGGCTGTGTCCACTCACCCACGGCAGGCGGTCAGGCAGGGCGCAGTGCGGATCTGGCTGTGTCCACTCACCCACGGCAGACGGTCAGGCAGGGCGCAGTGCGGATCTGGCTGTGTCCACTCACCCACGGCAGACGGGCAGGCAGGGCGCAGTGCGGATCTCGCTGTGTCCACTCACCCACGGCAGACGGTCAGGCAGGGCGCAGTGCGGATCTGGCTGTGTCCACTCACCCACGGCAGACGGGCAGGCAGGGCGCAGTGCGGATCTGGCTGTGTCCACTCGCCCACGGGAGACGGGCAGGCAGGGCGCAGTGCGTATCTGGCTGTGTCCACTCTCCCACGGGAGACGGGCAGGCAGGGCGCAGTGCGGATCTGGCTGTGTCCACTCACCCACGGGAGACGGGCAGGCAGGGTGCAGTGCGGATCTGGCTGTGTCCACTCACCCACGGGAGACGGGCAGGCAGGGCGCAGTGCGGATCTGGCTGTGTCCACTCACCCACGGGAGACGGACAGGCAGGGCGCAGTGTGGATCCGGCTGTGTCCACTCACAGACGGGAGATGGGCAGAGACGGTGCTGTGTGGATCTGGCTCTGTCCACTGACCCACGGCAGACGGGCAGGCAGGGCGCAGTACGGATCTGGCTGTGTCCACTCACCCACAGCAGGCGGTCAGGCAGGGCGCAGTGCGGATCTGGCTGTGTCCACTCACCCACGGGAGACGGGCAGGCAGGGCGCAGTGCGGATCTGGCTGTGTCCACTCACCCACGGGAGACGGGCAGGCAGGGCGCAGTGCGGATCCGGCTGTGTCCACTCACCCACGGGAGATGGGCAGAGACGGTGCAGTGTGGATCTGGCTTTGTGCACTGACCCACGGCAGACGGGCAGGCAGGGCGCAGTACGGATCTGGCTGTGTCCACTCACCCACGGCAGGCGGTCAGGCAGGACGCAGTGCGGATGTGACTGTGTCCACTCACCCACGGCTGGCGGTCAGGCAGGGCGCAGTGCGGATCTGGCTGTGTCCACTCACTCACGGCAGACGGTCAGGCAGGGCGCAGTGCGGATCTGGCTGTGTCCACTCACCCGCGGGAGACGGGCAGGCAGGGCGCAGTGCGGATCTGGCTGTGTCCACTCACCCACGGGAGAGGGGCAGGCAGGGCGCAGTGCGGATCTGGCTGTGTCCACTCACCCACGGGAGACGGGCAGGCAGGGCGCAGTGCGTATCTGGCTGTGTCCACTCGCCCACGGGAGACGGGCAGGCAGGGCGCAGTGCGGATCTGGCTGTGTCCACTCACCCATGTGAGACGGGCAGGCAAGGATCAGTGCGGATCTGGCTGTGTCCACTCACCCACGGGAGACGGGCAGGCAGGGCGCAGTGCGTATCTGGCTGTGTCCACTCACCCACGGGAGACGGGCAGGCAAGGCGCAGTGCGGATCTGGCTGTGTCCACTCGCCCACGGGAGACGGGCAGGCAGGGCGCAGTGCGGATCCGGCTGTGTCCACTCACCCACGGGAGACGGGCACAGACGGTGCTGTGTGGATCTGGCTATGTCCACTGACCCACGGCAGACGGGCAGGCAGGGCGCAGTACGGATCTGGCTGTGTCCACTCACCCACGGCAGGCGGTCAGGTAGGGTACAATGCGGATCTGGCTGTATCCACTCCCCCACGGGAGACGGGCAGGCAGGGCGCAGTGCGGATCTGGCTGTGTCCACTCACCCACGAAAGACGGGCAGGCAGGGCGCAGTGCGGATCTGGCTGTGTCCACTCACCCACGGGAGACGGGCAGGCAGGGCGCAGTGCGTATTTGGCTGTGTCCACTCACCCACGGGAGACGGGCAGGCAAGGCGCAGTGCGGATCTGGCTGTGTCCACTCGCCCACGGGAGACGGGCAGGCAGGGCGCAGTGCGGATCTGGCTGTGTCCACTCACCCACGGGAGACGGGCAGGCAGGGCGCAGTGCTGATCTGGCTGTGTCCACTCACCCACGGGAGACGGGAAGGCAGGGCGCAGTGCGGATCTGGCTGTGTCCACTCACCCACGGGAGACGGGCAGGCAGGGTGCAGTGCGGATCTCGCTGTGTCCACTCACCCACGGCTGACGGTCAGGCAGGGCGCAGTGCGGATCTGGCGGTGTCCACTCACCCACGGCAGACGGGCAGGCAGGGCGCAGTGCGGATCTGGCTGTGTCCACTCGCCCACGGGAGACGGGCAGGCAGGGCGCAGTGCGGATCTGGCTGTGTCCACTCACCCACGGCAGGCGGTCAGGCAGGGCGCAGTGCGGATCTGGCTGTGTCCACTCACCCACGGCAGACGGTCAGGCAGGGCGCAGTGCGGATCTGGCTGTGTCCACTCACCCACGGCAGACGGGCAGGCAGGGCGCAGTGCGAATCTCGCTGTGTCCACTCACCCACGGCAGACGGTCAGGCAGGGCGCAGTGCGGATCTGGCTGTGTCCACTCACCCACGGCAGACGGGCAGGCAGGGCGCAGTGCGGATGTGACTGTGTCCACTCACCCACGGCTGGCGGTCAGGCAGGGCGCAGTGCGGATCTGGCTGTGTCCACTCACTCACGGCAGACGGTCAGGCAGGGCGCAGTGCGGATCTGGCTGTGTCCACTCACCCGCGGGAGACGGGCAGGCAGGGCGCAGTGCGGATCTGGCTGTGTCCACTCACCCACGGGAGAGGGGCAGGCAAGGCGCAGTGCGGATCTGGCTGTGTCCACTCACCCACGGGAGACGGGCAGGCAGGGCGCAGTGCGTATCTGGCTGTGTCCACTCGCCCACGGGAGACGGGCAGGCAGGGCGCAGTGCGGATCTGGCTGTGTCCACTCACCCATGTGAGACGGGCAGGCAAGGATCAGTGCGGATCTGGCTGTGTCCACTCACCCACGGGAGACGGGCAGGCAGGGCGCAGTGCGTATCTGGCTGTGTCCACTCACCCACGGGAGACGGGCAGGCAAGGCGCAGTGCGGATCTGGCTGTGTCCACTCGCCCACGGGAGCCGGGCAGGCAGGGCGCAGTGCGGATCCGGCTGTGTCCACTCACCCACGGGAGACGGGCACAGACGGTGCTGTGTGGATCTGGCTGTGTCCACTGACCCACGGCAGATGGGCAGGCAGGGCGCAGTACGGATCTGGCTGTGTCCACTCACCCACGGCAGGCGGTCAGGTAGGGTACAATGCGGATCTGGCTGTGTCCACTCACCCACGGGAGACGGGCAGGCAGGGCGCAGTGCGGATCTGGCTTTGTCCACTCACCCACGGGAGACGGTCAGGCAGGGCGCAGTGCGGATCTGGCTGTGTCCACTCACCCATGGGAGACGGGCAGGCAGGACGCAGTGCGGATCTGGCTGTGTGCACTCACCCACGGGAGTCGCGCAGGCAGGGCGCAGTGCGGATATGGCTGTGTCCACTCGCCCACGGGAGACCGGCAGGCAGGGCGCAGAGCGGATCTGGCTGTGTCCACTCACCCACGGCAGACGGACAGGCAGGGCGCAGTGTGGATCTGGCTGTGTCCACTCACCCACGGCAGACGGTCATGCAGGGCGCAGTGCGGATCTGGCTGTGTCGACTCACCCATGGCAGACGGGCAGGCAGGGCGCAGTGCGGATCTCGCTGTGTCCACTCACCCACGACAGACGGTCAGGCAGGGCGCAGTGCGGATCTGGCTGTGTCCACTCACCAACGGAAGACGGGCAGGCAGGGCGCAGTGCGGATCTGGCTGTGTCCACTCGCCCACGGGAGACGGGCAGGCAGGGCGCAGTGCGGATCTGGCTGTGTCCACTCACCCACGGCAGGCGGTCAGGCAGGGCGCAGTGCGGATCTGGCTGTGTCCACGCACCCACGGGAGACGGGCAGGGCGCAGTGCGGATCTGGCTGTGTCCACTCACCAACGTGAGACGGGCAGGCAAGGCGCAGTGCGGATCCGGCTGTGTCCACTCACCCACGGGAGACGGGCAGAGACGGTGCTGTGTGGATCTGGCTATGTGCACTGACCCACGGCAGACGGGCAGGCAGGGCGCAGTATGGATCTGGCTGTGTCCACTCACCCAGGGCAAGCGGTCAGGCAGGACGCAGTGCGGATCTGGCTGTGTCCACTCACCCACGGCTGGCGGTCAGGCAGGGCGCAGTGCGGATCTGGCTGTGTCCTCTCACGCACGGCAGACGGTCAGGCAGGGCGCAGTGCGGATCTGGCTGTGTCCACTCACCCGCGGGAGACGGGCAGGCAGGGCGCAGTGCGGATCTGGCTGTGTCCACTCACCCACGGGAGATGGGCAGGCAGGGCGCAGTGTGGATCTGGCTGTGCCACTCACCCACGGGAGACAGGCAGGCAGGGCGCAGTGCGGATCTGACTGTGTCCACTCGTCCACGGGAGACGGGCAGGCAGGGCGCAGTGCGGATCTGGCTGTGTCCACTCGCCCACAGGAGACGGGCAGGCAGGGCGCAGTGCGGATCTGGCTATGTCCACTCACCCACGGGAGACGGGCAGGCAGGGCGCAGTGTGGATCCGGCTTGTCCACTCACAGACGGGAGATGGGCAGAGACAGTGCTGTGTGGATCTGGCTATGTCCACTGACCCACCACAGACGGGCAGGCAGGGCGCAGTACGGATCTGGGTGTGTCCACTCACCCACAGCAAGCGGTCAGGCAGGGCGCAGTGCGGATCTGGCTGTGTCCACTCACCCACGGCATACGGTCAGGCAGGGCGCAGTGCGGATCTGTCTGTGTCCACGCACCCACAGCATGCGGTCAGCCAGGGCGCAGTGCGGATCTGGCTGTGTCCACTCACCCACGGGAGACGGGCAGGGCGCAGTGCGGATCTGGCTGTGTCCACTCACCAACGTGAGACGGGCAGGCAAGGCGCAGTGCGGATCCGGCTGTGTCCACTCACCCACGGGAGACGGGCAGAGACGGTGCTGTGTGTATCTGGCTATGTGCACTGACCCACGGCAGACGGGCAGGCAGGGCGCAGTACGGATCTGGCTGTGTCCACTCACCCAGGGCAAGCGGTCAGGCAGGACGCAGTGCGGATCTGGCTGTGTCCACTCACCCACGGCTGGCGGTCAGGCAGGGCGCAGTGCGGATCTGGCTGTGTCCACTCACCCACGGGAGATGGGAAGGCAGGGCGCAGTGCGGATCTGGCTGTGTCCACTCACCCACGGGAGACAGGCAGGCAGGGCGCAGTGCGGATCTGGCTGTGTCCACTCGCCCACGGGAGACGGACTGGCAGGGCGCAGTGCGGATCTGGCTGTGTCCACTCGCCCACGGGAGACGGGCAGGCAGGGCGCAGTGCGGATCTGGCTGTGTCCACTCACCCACGGCAGGCGGTCAGGCAGGGCGCTGTGCGGATCTGGCTGTGTCCACTCACCCACGGCAGGCGGTCAGGCAGGGCGCAGTGCGGATCTGGCTGTGTCCACGCACCCACAACATGCGGTCAGCCAGGGCGCAGTGCGGATCTGGCTGTGTCCACTCACCCACGGGAGACGGGCAGGGCGCAGTGCGGATCTGGCTGTGTCCACTCACCAACGTGAGACGGGCAGGCAAGGCGCAGTGCGGATCCGGCTGTGTCCACTCACACACGGGAGACGGGCAGGCAGGGCGCAGTGCGGATCTGGCTGTGTCCACTCACCCACGGCAGACGGGCAGGCAGGGCGCAGTGCGGATCTGGCTGTGTCCACTCGCCCACGGGAGACGGGCAGGCAGGGCGCAGTGCGGATCTGGCTGTGTCCACTCACCCACGGCAGGCGGTCAGGCAGGGCGCAGTGCGGATCTGGCTGTGTCCACTCACCCACGGCAGACGGTCAGGCAGTGCGCAGTGCGGATCTGGCTGTGTCCACTTACCCACGGCAGGCGGTCAGGCAGGGCGCAGTGCGGATCTGGCTGTGTCCACGCACCCATAGCATGCGGTCAGCCAGGGCGCAGTGCGGATCTGGCTGTGTCCACTCACCACGGGAGACGGGCAGGGCGCAGTGCGGATCTGGCTGTGTCCACTCACCAACGTGAGACGGGCAGGCAAGGCGCAGTGCTGATCCGGCTGTGTCCACTCACCCACGGGAGACGGGCATGCAGGGCGCAGTGCGGATCCGGCTGTGTCCACTCACCCACGGTAGATGGGCAGAGACTGTGCTATGTGGATCTGGCTATGTCCACTGACCCACGTCAGACGGGCAGGCAGGGCGCAGTGCGGATCTGGCTGTGTCTACTCACCCACGGCAGACGGTCAGACAGGGTGCAGTGCGGCTCTGGCTGTGTCCACTCACCCACGGGAGACGGGCAGGCAGGGCGCAGTGCGGATCTGGATGTGTCCAATCACCCACGTGAGACGGGCAGGCAAGGCTCAGTGCGGATCTGGCTGTGTCCACTCACCCACGGGAGACGGGCAGGCGGGGCGCAGTGCGTATCTGGCTGTGTCCACTCACCCACGAGAGTCGGGCAGGCAGGGCGCAGTGCGGATCCGGCTGTGTCCACTCACCCACGGGAGACGGGCAGAGACGGTGCTGTGTGGATCTGGCTATGTCCACTGACCCACGGCAGACGGGCAGGCAGGGCGCAGTACGGATCTGGCTGTGTCCACTCTCCCACGGCAGGCGGTCAGGCAGGGTACAATGCGGATCTGGCTGTGTCCACTCACCCACGGGAGACGGGCAGGCAGGGCGCAGTGCGGATCTGGCTGTGTCCACTCACCCATGGCAGACGGTCAGGCAGGGCGCAGTGCGGATCTGGCTGTGTCCACTCACCCACGGGAGACGGGCAGGCAGCACGCAGTGCGGATCCGGCTGTGTCCACTCACCCACGGGAGACGGGCAGGCAGGGCGCAGTGCGGATCTGGCTGTTTCCACTCGCCAACGGCAGACGGGCAGGCAGGGCGCAGTGCGGATCTGGCTGTGTCCACTCACCCACGTCAGACGGTGAGACAGGGTGCAGTGCGGATCTGGCTGTGTCCACTCACCCATGGGAGACGGGCAGGCAGGGCGCAGTGTGGATCTGGCTGTGTCCACTCACCAACGGCAGACGGTCAGGCAGGGCGCAGTGCGGATCTGGCTGTGTCCACTCACCCACGGCAGGCGGTCAGGCAGGGCGCAGTGCGGATCTGGCTTGTCCACTCACCCACGGCAGCCGGGCAGGCAGGGCGCAGTACGGATCTGGCTGTGTCCACTCACCCACGGCAGGCGGTCAGGCAGGGTGCAGTGCGGATCTGGCTGTGTCCACTCACCCACGGGAGACGGGCAGGCAGGGCGCAGTGCGGATCTGGCTGTGTCCACACACCCACGGGAGACGGGCAGGCAGGGCGCAGTGCGGATCTGGCTGTGTCCACTCACCCACGGGAGACGGGCAGGCAGGGCGCAGTGCGGATCTGGCTGTGTCCACTCACCCACGGGAGACGGGCAGGCAGGGCGCAGTGTGGATCCGGCTGTGTCCACTCACAGACGGGAGATGGGCAGAGACGGTGCTGTGTGGATCTGGCTCTGTCCACTGACCCACGGCAGACGGGCAGGCAGGGCGCAGTACGGATCTGGCTGTGTCCACTCACCCACAGCATCGGTCAGGCAGGGCGCAGTGCGGATCTGGCTGTGTCCTCTCACCCACGGCAGCCGGGCAGGCAGGGCGCAGTACGGATCTGGCTGTGTCCACTCACCCACGGCAGGCGGTCAGGCAGGGTGCAGTGCGGATCTGGCTGTGTCCACTCACCCAAGGCAGGCGGTCAGGCAGGACGCAGTGCGGATTTGGCTGTGTCCACTCACCCACGGCTGGCGGTCAGGCAGGGCGCAGTGCGGATCTGGCTGTGTCCACTCACGCACGGCAGACGGTCAGGCAGGGCGCAGTGCGGATCTGGCTGTGTCCACTCACCCGCGGGAGACGGGCAGGCAGGGCGCAGTGCGGATCTGGCTGTGTCCACTCACCCACGGGAGAGGGGCAGGCAGGGCGCAGTGCGGATTTGGCTGTGTCCACTCACCCACGGGAGACGGGCAGGCAGGGCGCAGTGCGGATCTGGCTGTGTCCACTCTCCCACGGGAGACGGGCAGGCAGGGCGCAGTGCGGATCTGGCTGTGTCCACTCACCCACGGGAGATGGGCAGGCAAGGCGCAGTGCGGATCTGGCTGTGTCCACTCACCCACGGGAGACGGGCAGAGACGGTGCTGTGTGGATCTGGCTATGTCCACTGACCCACGGCAGACGGGCAGGCAGGGCGCAGTGCGGATATGGCTGTGTCGACTCGCCCACGGGAGACGGGCAGGCAGGGCGCAGTGCGGATCTGGCTGTGTCCACTCGCCCACCTGAGACGGGCAGGCAAGGCGCAGTGCGGATCTGGCTGTGTCCACTCGCCCACGGGAGAAGGGCAGGCAGGGCGCAGTGCGGATCTGGCTGTGTCCACTCACCCACGGGAGACGGGCAGGCAGGGCGCAGTGCGGATCCGGCTGTGTCCACTCACCCACGGGAGATGGGCAGAGACGGTGCTGTGTGGATCTGGCTATGTCCACTGTCCCACGGCAGACGGGCAGGCAGGGCGCAGTACGGATCTGGCTGTGTCCACTCACCCACGGCAGGCGGTCAGGCAGGGTACAATGCGGATCTGGCTGTGTCCACTCCCCCACGGGAGACGGGTAGGCAGGGCGCAGTGCGGATCTGGCTGTGTCCACTCACCCACGGGAGACGGGCAGGCAGGGCGCAGTGCGGATCTGGCTGTGTCCACTCACACACGGGAGACGGGCAGGCAGGGCGCAGTGCGGATCTGGCTGTGTCCACTCACCCACGGGAGACGGGCAGGCAGGGCGCAGTGCGTATCTGGCTGTGTCCACTCACCCACGGGAGACGGTCAGGCAAGGCGCAGTGCGGATCTGGCTGTGTCCACTCGCCCACGGGAGACGGGCAGGCAGGGCGCAGTGCGGATCTGGCTGTGTCCACTCACCCACGGGAGACGGGCAGGCAGGGCGCAGTGCTGATCTGGCTGTGTCCACTCACCCACGGGAGACGGGAAGGCAGGGCGCAGTGCGGATCTGGCTGTGTCCACTCACCCACGGGAGACGGGCAGGCAGGGCGCAGTGCGGATCTCGCTGTGTCCACTCACCCACGGCAGACGGTCAGGCAGGGCGCAGTGCGGATCTGGCTGTGTCCACTCTCCCACGGCAGACGGGCAGGCAGGGCGCAGTGCGGATCTGGCTGTGTCCACTCGCCCACGGGAGACGGGCAGGCAGAGCGCAGTGCGGATCTGGCTGTGTCCACTCACCCACGGCAGGCGGTCAGGCAGGGCGCAGTGCGGATCTGGCTGTGTCCACTCACCCACGGCAGACGGTCAGGCCGGGCGCAGTGCGGATCTGGCTGTGTCCACTCACCCACGGCAGACGGGCAGGCAGGGCGCAGTGCGGATCTCGCTGTGTCCACTCACCCACGGCAGACGGTCAGGCAGGGCGCAGTGCGGATCTGGCTGTGTCCACTCACCCACGGCAGACGGGCAGGCAGGGCGCAGTGCGGATCTGGCTGTGTCCACTCGCCCACGGGAGACGGGCAGGCAGGGCGCAGTGCGTATCTGGCTGTGTCCACTCTCCCACGGGAGACGGGCAGGCAGGGCGCAGTGCGGATCTGGCTGTGTCCACTCACCCACGGGAGACGGGCAGGCAGGGCGCAGTGCGGATCTGGCTGTGTCCTCTCACCCACGGGAGACGGGCAGGCAGGGCGCAGTGCGGATCTGGCTGTGTCCACTCACCCACGGGAGACGGACAGGCAGGGCGCAGTGTGGATCCGGCTGTGTCCACTCACAGACGGGAGATGGGCAGAGACGGTGCTGTGTGGATCTGGCTCTGTCCACTGACCCACGGCAGACGGGCAGGCAGGGCGCAGTACGGATCTGGCTGTGTCCACTCACCCACAGCAGGCGGTCAGGCAGGTCGCAGTGCGGATCTGGCTGTGTCCACTCACCCACGGGAGACGGGCAGGCAGGGCGCAGTGCGGATCTGGCTGTGTCCACTCACCCACGGGAGACGGGCAGGCAGGGCGCAGTGCGGATCCGGCTGTGTCCACTCACCCACGGGAGATGGGCAGAGACGGTGCAGTGTGGATCTGGCTATGTGCACTGACCCACGGCAGACGGGCAGGCAGGGCGCAGTACGGATCTGGCTGTGTCCACTCACCCACGGCAGGCGGTCAGGCAGGACGCAGTGCGGATGTGACTGTGTCCACTCACCCACGGCTGGCGGTCAGGCAGGGCGCAGTGCGGATCTGGCTGTGTCCACTCACTCACGGCAGACGGTCAGGCAGGGCGCAGTGCGGATCTGGCTGTGTCCACTCACCCGCGGGAGACGGGCAGGCAGGGCGCAGTGCGGATCTGGCTGTGTCCACTCACCCACGGGAGAGGGGCAGGCAGGGCGCAGTGCGGATCTGGCTGTGTCCACTCACCCACGGGAGACGGGCAGGCAGGGCACAGTGCGTATCTGGCTGTGTCCACTCGCCCACGGGAGACGGGCAGGCAGGGCGCAGTGCGGATCTGGCTGTGTCCACTCACCCATGTGAGACGGGCAGGCAAGGATCAGTGCGGATCTGGCTGTGTCCACTCACCCACGGGAGACGGGCAGGCAGGGCGCAGTGCGTATCTGGCTGTGTCCACTCACCCACGGGAGACGGGCAGGCAAGGCGCAGTGCGGATCTTGCTGTGTCCACTCGCCCACGGGAGACGGGCAGGCAGGGCGCAGTGCGGATCCGGCTGTGTCCACTCACCCACGGGAGACGGGCACAGACGGTGCTGTGTGGATCTGGCTATGTCCACTGACCCACGGCAGACGGGCAGGCAGGGCGCAGTACGGATCTGGCTGTGTCCACTCACCCACGGCAGGCGGTCAGGTAGGGTACAATGCGTATCTGGCTGTATCCACTCACCCACGGGAGACGGGCAGGCAGGGCGCAGTGCGGATCTGGCTGTGTCCACTCACCCACGAAAGACGGGCAGGCAGGGCGCAGTGCGGATCTGGCTGTGTCCACTCACCCACGGGAGACGGGCAGGCAGGGCGCAGTGCGTATCTGGCTGTGTCCACTCACCCACGGGAGACGGGCAGGCAAGGCGCAGTGCGGATCTGGCTGTGTCCACTCGCCCACGGGAGACGGGCAGGCAGGGCGCAGTGCGGATCTGGCTGTGTCCACTCACCCACGGGAGACGGGCAGGCAGGGCGCAGTGCTGATCTGGCTGTGTCCACTCACCCACGGGAGACGGGAAGGCAGGGCGCAGTGCGGATCTGGCTGTGTCCACTCACCCACGGGAGACGGGCAGGCAGGGCGCAGTGCGGATCTGGCTGTGTTCACTCACCCACGGCTGACGGTCAGGCAGGGCGCAGTGCGGATCTGGCGGTGTCCACTCACCCACGGCAGACGGGCAGGCAGGGCGCAGTGCGGATCTGGCTGTGTCCACTCGCCCACGGGAGACGGGCAGGCAGGGCGCAGTGCGGATCTGGCTGTGTCCACTCACCCACGGCAGGCGGTCAGGCAGGGCGCAGTGCGGATCTGGCTGTGTCCACTCACCCACGGCAGACGGTCAGGCAGGGCGCAGTGCGGATCTGGCTGTGTCCACTCACCCACGGCAGACGGGCAGGCAGGGCGCAGTGCGGATCTCGCTGTGTCCACTCACCCACGGCAGACGGTCAGGCAGGGCGCAGTGCGGATCTGGCTGTGTCCACTCACCCACGGCAGACGGGCAGGCAGGGCGCAGTGCGGATGTGACTGTGTCCACTCACCCATGGCTGGCGGTCAGGCAGGGCGCAGTGCGGATCTGGCTGTGTCCACTCACTCACGGCAGACGGTCAGGCAGGGCGCAGTGCGGATCTGGCTGTGTCCACTCACCCGCGGGAGACGGGCAGGCAGGGCGCAGTGCGGATCTGGCTGTGTCCACTCACCCACGGGAGAGGGGCAGGCAGGGCGCAGTGCGGATCTGGCTGTGTCCACTCACCCACGGGAGACGGGCAGGCAGGGCGCAGTGCGTATCTGGCTGTGTCCACTCGCCCACGGGAGACGGGCAGGCAGGGCGCAGTGCGGATCTGGCTGTGTCCACTCACCCATGTGAGACGGGCAGGCAAGGATCAGTGCGGATCTGACTGTGTCCACTCACCCACGGGAGACGGGCAGGCAGGGCGCAGTGCGTATCTGGCTGTGTCCACTCACCCACGGGAGACGGGCAGGCAAGGCGCAGTGCGGATCTGGCTGTGTCCACTCGCCCACGGGAGCCGGGCAGGCAGGGCGCAGTGCGGATCCGGCTGTGTCCACTCACCCACGGGAGACGGGCACAGACGGTGCTGTGTGGATCTGGCTGTGTCCACTGACCCACGGCAGATGTGCAGGCAGGGCGCAGTACGGATCTGGCTGTGTCCACTCACCCACGGCAGGCGGTCAGGTAGGGTACAATGCGGATCTGGCTGTGTCCACTCACCCACGGGAGACGGGCAGGCAGGGCGCAGTGCGGATCTGGCTTTGTCCACTCACCCACGGGAGACGGTCAGGCAGGGCGCAGTGCGGATCTGGCTGTGTCCACTCACCCATGGGAGACGGGCAAGCAGGACGCAGTGCGGATCTGGCTGTGTGCACTCACCCACGGGAGTCGCGCAGGCAGGGCGCAGTGCGGATATGGCTGTGTCCACTCGCCCACGGGAGACCGGCAGGCAGGGCGCAGAGCGGATCTGGCTGTGTCCACTCACCCACGGCAGACGGACAGGCAGGGCGCAGTGTGGATCTGGCTGTGTCCACTCACCCACGGCAGACGGTCATGCAGGGCGCAGTGCGGATCTGGCTGTGTCCACTCACCCACGGCAGACGGGCAGGCAGGGCGCAGTGCGGATCTCGCTGTGTCCACTCACCCACGGCAGACGGTCAGGCAGGGCGCAGTGCGGATCTGGCTGTGTCCACTCACCAACGGAAGACGGGCAGGCAGGGCGCAGTGCGGATCTGGCTGTGTCCACTCGCCCACGGGAGACGGGCAGGCAGGGCGCAGTGCGGATCTGGCTGTGTCCACTCACCCACGGCAGGCGGTCAGGCAGGGCGCAGTGCGGATCTGGCTGTGTCCACGCACCCACGGGAGACCGGCAGGGCGCAGTGCGGATCTGGCTGTGTCCACTCACCAACGTGAGACGGGCAGGCAAGGCGCAGTGCGGATCCGGCTGTGTCCACTCACCCACGGGAGACGGGCAGAGACGGTGCTGTGTGGATCTGGCTATGTGCACTGACCCACGGCAGACGGGCAGGCAGGGCGCAGTATGGATCTGGCTGTGTCCACTCACCCAGGGCAAGCGGTCAGGCAGGACGCAGTGCGGATCTGGCTGTGTCCACTCACCCACGGCTGGCGGTCAGGCAGGGCGCAGTGCGGATCTGGCTGTGTCCTCTCACGCACGGCAGACGGTCAGGCAGGGCGCAGTGCGGATCTGGCTGTGTCCACTCACCCGCGGGAGACGGGCAGGCAGGGCGCAGTGCGGATCTGGCTGTGTCCACTCACCCACGGGAGATGGGCAGGCAGGGCGCAGTGTGGATCTGGCTGTGCCACTCACCCACGGGAGACAGGCAGGCAGGGCGCAGTGCGGATCTGACTGTGTCCACTCGCCCACGGGAGACGGGCAGGCAGGGCGCAGTGCGGATCTGGCTGTGTCCACTCGCCCACAGGAGACGGGCAGGCAGGGCGCAGTGCGGATCTGGCTATGTCCACTCACCCACGGGAGACGGGCAGGCAGGGCGCAGTGTGGATCCGGCTTGTCCACTCACAGACGGGAGATGGGCAGAGACGGTGCTGTGTGGATCTGGCTATGTCCACTGACCCACCACAGACGGGCAGGCAGGGCGCAGTACGGATCTGGGTGTGTCCACTCACCCACAGCAAGCGGTCAGGCAGGGCGCAGTGCGGATCTGGCTGTGTCCACTCACCCACGGCATACGGTGAGGCAGGGCGCAGTGCGGATCTGGCTGTGTCCACTCGCTCACGGGAGACGGGCAGGCAGGGCGCAGTGCGGATCTGGCTGTGTCCACTCACCCACGGCAGGCGGTCAGGCAGGGCGCAGTGCGGATCTGGCTGTGTCCACTCACCCACGGCAGACGGTCAGGCAGGGCGCAGTGCGGATCTGGTTGTGTCCACTGACCCACGGCAGGCGGTCAGGCAGGGCGCAGTGCGGATCTGGCTGTGTCCACTCACCCACGGCAGACGGTCAGGCAGGGCGCAGTGCGGATCTGGCTGTGTCCACTCACCCACGGCAGACGGGCAGGCAGGGCGCAGTGCGGATCTGGCTGTGTCCACTCGCCCACGGGAGACGGGCAGGCAGGGCGCAGTGCGGATCTGGCTGTGTCCACTCACCCACGGCAGGCGGTCAGGCAGGGCGCAGTGCGGATTTGGCTGTGTCCACTCACCCACGGCAGACGGTCAGGCAGGGCGCAGTGCGGATCTGGCTGTGTCCACTCACCCACGGCAGGCGGTCAGGCAGGGCGCAGTGCGGATCTGGCTGTGTCCACGCACCCACAGCATGCGGTCAGCCAGGGCGCAGTGCGGATCTGGCTGTGTCCACTCACCCACGGGAGAGGGGCAGGGCGCAGTGCGGATCTGGCTGTGTCCACTCACCAACGTGAGACGGGCAGGCAAGGCGCAGTGCGGATCCGGCTGTGTCCACTCACACACGGGAGACGGGCAGGCAGGGCGCAGTGCGGATCTGGCTGTGTCCACTCACCCACGGCAGACGGGCAGGCAGGGCGCAGTGCGGATCTGGCTGTGTCCACTCGCCCACGGGAGACGGGCAGGCAGGGCGCAGTGCGGATCTGGCTGTGTCCACTCACCCACGGCAGGCGGTCAGACAGGGCGCAGTGCGGATCTGGCTGTGTCCACTCACCCACGGCAGACGGTCAGGCAGGGCGCAGTGCGGATCTGGCTGTGTCCACTCACCCACGGCAGGCGGTCAGGCAGGGCGCAGTGCGGATCTGGCTGTGTCCACGCACCCATAGCATGCGGTCAGCCAGGGCGCAGTGCGGATCTGGCTGTGTCCACTCACCCACGGGAGACGGGCAGGGCGCAGTGCGGATCTGGCTGTGTCCACTCACCAACGTGAGACGGGCAGGCAAGGCGCAGTGCGGATCCGGCTGTGTCCACTCACCCACGGGAGACGGGCATGCAGGGCGCAGT
Organism: Microcebus murinus; assembly: GCF_040939455.1. NCBI lineage: Eukaryota > Metazoa > Chordata > Mammalia > Primates > Cheirogaleidae > Microcebus > Microcebus murinus. Next base: position 15,643,212 of record NC_134131.1, read on the forward strand.
GCGGATCTGGCTGTGTCCACTCACCCACGGAAGATGGGCAGAGACTGTGCTGTGTGGATCTGGCTATGTCCACTGACCCACGTCAGACGGGCAGGCAGGGCGCAGTGCGGATCTGGCTGTGTCTACTCACCCACGGCAGACGGTCAGACAGGGTGCAGTGCGGATCTGGCTGTGTCCACTCACCCACGGGAGACGGGCAGGCAGGGCGCAGTGCGGATCTGGATATGTCCACTCACCCACGTGAGACGGGCAGGCAAGGCTCAGTGCGGATCTGGCTGTGTCCACTCACACACGGGAGACGGGCAGGCAGGGCACAGTGCGGATCTGGCTGTGTCCACTCACCCACGAGAGACGGGCAGGCAGGGCGCAGTGCGGATCCGGCTGTGTCCACTCACCCACGGGAGACGGGCAGAGACGGTGCTGTGTGGATCTGGCTATGTCCACTGACCCACGGCAGACGGGCAGGCAGGGCGCAGTACGGATCTGGCTGTGTCCACTCTCCCACGGCAGGCGGTCAGGCAGGGTACAATGCGGATCTGGCTGTGTCCACTCACCCATGGGAGACGGGCAGACAGGGCGCAGTGCGGATCTGGCTGTGTCCACTCACCCACGGCAGACGGTCAGGCAGGGCGCAGTGCGGATCTGGCTGTGTCCACTCACCCACTGGAGACGGGCAGGCAGCACGCAGTGCGGATCCGGCTGTGTCCACTCACCCACGGGAGACGGGCAGGCAGGGCGCAGTGCAGATCTGGCTGTTTCCACTCGCCAACGGCAGACGGGCAGGCAGGGCGCAGTGCGGATCTGGCTGTGTCCACTCACCCACGTCAGACGGTGAGACAGGGTGCAGTGCGGATCTGGCTGTGTCCACTCACCCACGGGAGACGGGCAGGCAGGGCGCAGTGTGGATCTGGCTGTGTCCACTCACCCACGGCAGACGGTCAGGCAGGGCGCAGTGCGGATCTGGCTGTGTCCACTCACCCACGGCAGGCGGTCAGGCAGGGCGCACTGCGGATCTGGCTTGTCCACTCACCCACGGCAGCCGGGCAGGCAGGGCGCAGTACGGATCTGGCTGTGTCCACTCACCCACGGCAGGCGGTCAGGCAGGGTGCAGTGCGGATCTGGCTGTGTCCACTCACCCACGGGAGACGGGCAGGCAGGGCGCAGTGCGGATCTGGCTGTGTCCACTCACCCACGGGAGACGGGCAGGCAGGGCGCAGTGCGGATCTGGCTGTGTCCACTCACCCACGGGAGACGGGCAGGCAGGGCGCAGTGCGGATCTGGCTGTGTCCACTCACCCACGGGAGACGGGCAGGCAGGGCGCAGTGTGGATCCGGCTGTGTCCACTCACAGACGGGAGATGGGCAGAGACGGTGTTGTGTGGATCTGGCTCTGTCCACTGACCCACGGCAGACGGGCAGGCAGGGCGCAGTACGGATCTGGCTGTGTTACTCACCCACAGCATCGGTCAGGCAGGGCGCAGTGCGGATCTGGCTGTGTCCACTCACCCACGGCAGCCGGGCAGGCAGGGCGCAGTACGGATCTGACTGTGTCCACTCAGCCACGGCAGGCGGTCAGGCAGGGTGCAGTGCGGATCTGGCTGTGTCCACTCACCCAAGGCAGGCGGTCAGGCAGGACGCAGTGCGGATTTGGCTGTGTCCACTCACCCACGACTGGCGGTCAGGCAGGGAGCAGTGCGGATCTGGCTGTGTCCACTCACGCATGGCAGACGGTCAGGCAGGGCGCAGTGCGGATCTGGCTGTGTCCACTCACCCGCGGGAGACGGGCATGCAGGGCGCAGTGCGGATCTGGCTGTGTCCACTCACCCACGGGAGAGGGGCAGGCAGGGCGCAGTGCGGATCTGGCTGTGTCCACTCACCCACGGGAGACGGGCAGGCAGGGCGCAGTGCGGATCTGGCTGTGTCCACTCTCCCACGGGAGACGGGCAGGCAGGGCGCAGTGCGGATCTGGCTGTGTCCACTCACCCACGGGAGATGGGCAGGCAAGGCGCAGTGCGGATCTGGCTGTGTCCAATCACCCACGGCAGACGGGCAGGCAGGGCGCAGTGCGGATCTCGCTGTGTCCACTCACCCATGGCAGACGGTCAGGCAGGGCGCAGTGCGGATCTGGCTGTGTCCACTCACCCACGGCAGACGGGCAGGCAGGGCGCAGTGCGTATCTGGCTGTGTCCACTCACACACGGGAGACGGGCAGGCAGGGCGCAGTGCGGATCTGGCTGTGTCCACTCACCCACGGCAGACGGGCAGGCAGGGCGCAGTGCGGATCTGGCTGTGTCCACTCGCCCACGGCAGACGGTCAGGCAGGGCGCAGTGCGGATCTGGCTGTGTCCACTCACCCATGGCAGGCGGTCAGGCAGGGCGCAGTGCGGATCTGGCTGTGTCCACGCACCCATAGCATGCGGTCAGCCAGGGCGCAGTGCGGATCTGGCTGTGTCCACTCACCCACAGGAGACGGGCAGGGCGCAGTGCGGATCTGGCTGTGTCCACTCACCAACGTGAGACGGGCAGGCAAGGCGCAGTGCGGATCCGGCTGTGTCCACTCACCCACGGGAGACGGGCATGCAGGGCGCAGTGCGGATCCGGCTGTGTCCACTCACCCACGGTAGATGGGCAGAGAGTGTGCTGTGTGGATCTGGCTATGTCCACTGACCCACGTCAGACGGGCAGGCAGGGCGCAGTGCGGATCTGGCTGTGTCTACTCACCCACTGCAGACGGTCAGACAGGGTGCAGTGCGGACCTGGCTGTGTCCACTCACCCACGGGAGACGGGCAGGCAGGGCGCAGTGCGGATCTGGATGTGTCCACTCACCCACGTGAGACGGGCAGGCAAGGCTCAGTGCAGATCTGGCTGTGTCCACTCACCCACGGGAGACGGGGAGGCAGGGCGCAGTGCGGATCTGGCTGTGTCCACTCACCCACGAGAGACTGGCAGGCAGGGCGCAGTGCGGATCCGGCTGTGTCCACTCACCCACGGGAGACGGGCAGAGACGGTGCTGTGTGGATCTGGCTATGTCCACTGACCCACGGCAGACGGGCAGGCAGGGCGCAGTACGGATCTGGCTGTGTCCACTCTCCCACGGCAGGCGGTCAGGCAGGGTACAATGCGGATCTGGCTGTGTCCACTCACCCACGGGAGACGGGCAGGCAGGGCGCAGTGCGGATCTGGCTGTGTCCACTCACCCACGGCAGACGGTCAGGCAGGGCGCAGTGCGGATCTGGCTGTGTCCACTCACCCATGGGAGACGGGCAGGCAGGGCGCAGTGTGGATCTGGCTGTGTCCACTCACCCACGGCAGACGGTCAGGCAGGGCGCAGTGCGGATCTGGCTGTGTCCACTCACCCACGGCAGGCGGTCAGGCAGGGCGCACTGCGGATCTGGCTTGTCCACTCACCCACGGCAGCCGGGCAGGCAGGGCGCAGTACGGATCTGGCTGTGTCCACTCACCCACGGCAGGCGGTCAGGCAGGGCGCAGTGCGGATCTGGCTGTGTCCACTCACCCACGGCAGGCGGTCAGGCAGGGCGCAGTGCGGATCTGGCTGTGTCCACGCACCCATAGCATGCGGTCAGCCAGGGCGCAGTGCGGATCTGGCTGTGTCCACTCACCCACGGGAGACGGGCAGGGCGCAGTGCGGATCTGGCTGTGTCCACTCACCAACGTGAGACGGGCAGGCAAGGCGCAGTGCGGATCCGGCTGTGTCCACTCACCCACGGGAGACGGGCATGCAGGGCGCAGTGCGGACCTGGCTGTGTCCACTCACCCACGGGAGACGGGCAGGCAAGGCGCAGTGCGGATCCGGCTGTGTCCACTCACCCACGTCAGACGGGCAGGCAGGGCGCAGTGCGGATCTGGCTGTGTCTACTCACCCACGGCAGACGGTCAGACAGGGTGCAGTGCGGACCTGGCTGTGTCCACTCACCCACGGGAGACGGGCAGGCAGGGCGCAGTGCGGATCTGGATGTGTCCACTCACCCACGTGAGACGGGCAGGCAAGGCTCAGTGCAGATCTGGCTGTGTCCACTCACCCACGGGAGACGGGGAGGCAGGGCGCAGTGCGGATCTGGCTGTGTCCACTCACCCACGAGAGACTGGCAGGCAGGGCGCAGTGCGGATCCGGCTATGTCCACTCACCCACGGGAGACGGGCAGAGACGGTGCTGTGTGGATCTGGCTATGTCCACTGACCCACGGCAGACGGGCAGGCAGGGCGCAGTACGGATCTGGCTGTGTCCACTCTCCCACGGCAGGCGGTCAGGCAGGGTACAATGCGGATCTGGCTGTGTCCACTCACCCACGGGAGACGGGCAGGCAGGGCGCAGTGCGGATCTGGCTGTGTCCACTCACCCACGGCAGACGGTCAGGCAGGGCGCAGTGCGGATCTGGCTGTATCCACTCACCCATGGGAGACGGGCAGGCAGGGCGCAGTGTGGATCTGGCTGTGTCCACTCACCCACGGCAGACGGTCAGGCAGGGCGCAGTGCGGATCTGGCTGTGTCCACTCACCCACGGCAGGCGGTCAGGCAGGGCGCACTGCGGATCTGGCTTGTCCACTCACCCACGGCAGCCGGGCAGGCAGGGCGCAGTACGGATCTGGCTGTGTCCACTCACCCACGGCAGGCGGTCAGGCAGGGCGCAGTGCGGATCTGGCTGTGTCCACTCACCCACGGCAGGCGGTCAGGCAGGGCGCAGTGCGGATCTGGCTGTGTCCACGCACCCATAGCATGCGGTCAGCCAGGGCGCAGTGCGGATCTGGCTGTGTCCACTCACCCACGGGAGACGGGCAGGCAGGGCGCAGTGCGGATCTGGCTGTGTCCACTCACCAACGTGAGACGGGCAGGCAAGGCGCAGTGCGGATCCGGCTGTGTCCACTCACCCACGGGAGACGGGCATGCAGGGCGCAGTGCGGATCCGGCTGTGTCCACTCACCCACGGAAGATGGGCAGAGACTGTGCTGTGTGGATCTGGCTATGTCCACTGACCCACGTCAGACGGGCAGGCAGGGCGCAGTGCGGATCTGGCTGTGTCTACTCACCCACGGCAGACGGTCAGACAGGGTGCAGTGCGGATCTGGCTGTGTCCACTCACCCACGGGAGACGGGCAGGCAGTGCGCAGTGCGGATCTGGATATGTCCACTCACCCACGTGAGACGGGCAGGCAAGGCTCAGTGCGGATCTGGCTGTGTCCACTCACACACGGGAGACGGGCAGGCAGGGCACAGTGCGGATCTGGCTGTGTCCACTCACCCACGAGAGACGGGCAGGCAGGGCGCAGTGTGGATCTGGCTGTGCCACTCACCCACGGGAGACAGGCAGGCAGGGCGCAGTGCGGATCTGACTGTGTCCACTCGCCCACGGGAGACGGGCAGGCAGGGCGCAGTGCGGATCTGGCTGTGTCCACTCGCCCACAGGAGACGGGCAGGCAGGGCGCAGTGCGGATCTGGCTATGTCCACTCACCCACGGGAGACGGGCAGGCAGGGCGCAGTGTGGATCCGGCTTGTCCACTCACAGACGGGAGATGGGCAGAGACGGTGCTGTGTGGATCTGGCTATGTCCACTGACCCACCACAGACGGGCAGGCAGGGCGCAGTACGGATCTGGGTGTGTCCACTCACCCACAGCAAGCGGTCAGGCAGGGCGCAGTGCGGATCTGGCTGTGTCCACTCACCCACGGCATACGGTGAGGCAGGGCGCAGTGCGGATCTGGCTGTGTCCACTCGCTCACGGGAGACGGGCAGGCAGGGCGCAGTGCGGATCTGGCTGTGTCCACTCACCCACGGCAGGCGGTCAGGCAGGGCGCAGTGCGGATCTGGCTGTGTCCACTCACCCACGGCAGACGGTCAGGCAGGGCGCAGTGCGGATCTGGTTGTGTCCACTGACCCACGGCAGGCGGTCAGGCAGGGCGCAGTGCGGATCTGGCTGTGTCCACTCACCCACGGCAGACGGTCAGGCAGGGCGCAGTGCGGATCTGGCTGTGTCCACTCACCCACGGCAGACGGGCAGGCAGGGCGCAGTGCGGATCTGGCTGTGTCCACTCGCCCACGGGAGACGGGCAGGCAGGGCGCAGTGCGGATCTGGCTGTGTCCACTCACCCACGGCAGGCGGTCAGGCAGGGCGCAGTGCGGATTTGGCTGTGTCCACTCACCCACGGCAGACGGTCAGGCAGGGCGCAGTGCGGATCTGGCTGTGTCCACTCACCCACGGCAGGCGGTCAGGCAGGGCGCAGTGCGGATCTGGCTGTGTCCACGCACCCACAGCATGCGGTCAGCCAGGGCGCAGTGCGGATCTGGCTGTGTCCACTCACCCACGGGAGAGGGGCAGGGCGCAGTGCGGATCTGGCTGTGTCCACTCACCAACGTGAGACGGGCAGGCAAGGCGCAGTGCGGATCCGGCTGTGTCCACTCACACACGGGAGACGGGCAGGCAGGGCGCAGTGCGGATCTGGCTGTGTCCACTCACCCACGGCAGACGGGCAGGCAGGGCGCAGTGCGGATCTGGCTGTGTCCACTCGCCCACGGGAGACGGGCAGGCAGGGCGCAGTGCGGATCTGGCTGTGTCCACTCACCCACGGCAGGCGGTCAGGCAGGGCGCAGTGCGGATCTGGCTGTGTCCACTCACCCACGGCAGACGGTCAGGCAGGGCGCAGTGCGGATCTGGCTGTGTCCACTCACCCACGGCAGGCGGTCAGGCAGGGCGCAGTGCGGATCTGGCTGTGTCCACGCACCCATAGCATGCGGTCAGCCAGGGCGCAGTGCGGATCTGGCTGTGTCCACTCACCCACGGGAGACGGGCAGGGCGCAGTGCGGATCTGGCTGTGTCCACTCACCAACGTGAGACGGGCAGGCAAGGCGCAGTGCGGATCCGGCTGTGTCCACTCACCCACGGGAGACGGGCATGCAGGGCGCAGTGCGGATCCGGCTGTGTCCACTCACCCACGGAAGATGGGCAGAGACTGTGCTGTGTGGATCTGGCTATGTCCACTGACCCACGTCAGACGGGCAGGCAGGGCGCAGTGCGGATCTGGCTGTGTCTACTCACCCACGGCAGACGGTCAGACAGGGTGCAGTGCGGATCTGGCTGTGTCCACTCACCCACGGGAGACGGGCAGGCAGGGCGCAGTGCGGATCTGGATATGTCCACTCACCCACGTGAGACGGGCAGGCAAGGCTCAGTGCGGATCTGGCTGTGTCCACTCACACACGGGAGACGGGCAGGCAGGGCACAGTGCGGATCTGGCTGTGTCCACTCACCCACGAGAGACGGGCAGGCAGGGCGCAGTGCGGATCCGGCTGTGTCCACTCACCCACGGGAGACGGGCAGAGACGGTGCTGTGTGGATCTGGCTATGTCCACTGACCCACGGCAGACGGGCAGGCAGGGCGCAGTACGGATCTGGCTGTGTCCACTCTCCCACGGCAGGCGGTCAGGCAGGGTACAATGCGGATCTGGCTGTGTCCACTCACCCATGGGAGACGGGCAGGCAGGGCGCAGTGCGGATCTGGCTGTGTCCACTCACCCACGGCAGACGGTCAGGCAGGGCGCAGTGCGGATCTGGCTGTGTCCACTCACCCACTGGAGACGGGCAGGCAGCACGCAGTGCGGATCCGGCTGTGTCCACTCACCCACGGGAGACGGGCAGGCAGGGCGCAGTGCAGATCTGGCTGTTTCCACTCGCCAACGGCAGACGGGCAGGCAGGGCGCAGTGCGGATCTGGCTGTGTCCACTCACCCACGTCAGACGGTGAGACAGGGTGCAGTGCGGATCTGGCTGTGTCCACTCACCCACGGGAGACGGGCAGGCAGGGCGCAGTGTGGATCTGGCTGTGTCCACTCACCCACGGCAGACGGTCAGGCAGGGCGCAGTGCGGATCTGGCTGTGTCCACTCACCCACGGCAGGCGGTCAGGCAGGGCGCACTGCGGATCTGGCTTGTCCACTCACCCACGGCAGCCGGGCAGGCAGGGCGCAGTACGGATCTGGCTGTGTCCACTCACCCACGGCAGGCGGTCAGGCAGGGTGCAGTGCGGATCTGGCTGTGTCCACTCACCCACGGGAGACGGGCAGGCAGGGCGCAGTGCGGATCTGGCTGTGTCCACTCACCCACGGGAGACGGGCAGGCAGGGCGCAGTGCGGATCTGGCTGTGTCCACTCACCCACGGGAGACGGGCAGGCAGGGCGCAGTGCGGATCTGGCTGTGTCCACTCACCCACGGGAGACGGGCAGGCAGGGCGCAGTGTGGATCCGGCTGTGTCCACTCACAGACGGGAGATGGGCAGAGACGGTGTTGTGTGGATCTGGCTCTGTCCACTGACCCACGGCAGACGGGCAGGCAGGGCGCAGTACGGATCTGGCTGTGTTACTCACCCACAGCATCGGTCAGGCAGGGCGCAGTGCGGATCTGGCTGTGTCCACTCACCCACGGCAGCCGGGCAGGCAGGGCGCAGTACGGATCTGACTGTGTCCACTCAGCCACGGCAGGCGGTCAGGCAGGGTGCAGTGCGGATCTGGCTGTGTCCACTCACCCAAGGCAGGCGGTCAGGCAGGACGCAGTGCGGATTTGGCTGTGTCCACTCACCCACGACTGGCGGTCAGGCAGGGAGCAGTGCGGATCTGGCTGTGTCCACTCACGCATGGCAGACGGTCAGGCAGGGCGCAGTGCGGATCTGGCTGTGTCCACTCACCCGCGGGAGACGGGCATGCAGGGCGCAGTGCGGATCTGGCTGTGTCCACTCACCCACGGGAGAGGGGCAGGCAGGGCGCAGTGCGGATCTGGCTGTGTCCACTCACCCACGGGAGACGGGCAGGCAGGGCGCAGTGCGGATCTGGCTGTGTCCACTCTCCCACGGGAGACGGGCAGGCAGGGCGCAGTGCGGATCTGGCTGTGTCCACTCACCCACGGGAGATGGGCAGGCAAGGCGCAGTGCGGATCTGGCTGTGTCCAATCACCCACGGCAGACGGGCAGGCAGGGCGCAGTGCGGATCTCGCTGTGTCCACTCACCCATGGCAGACGGTCAGGCAGGGCGCAGTGCGGATCTGGCTGTGTCCACTCACCCACGGCAGACGGGCAGGCAGGGCGCAGTGCGTATCTGGCTGTGTCCACTCACACACGGGAGACGGGCAGGCAGGGCGCAGTGCGGATCTGGCTGTGTCCACTCACCCACGGCAGACGGGCAGGCAGGGCGCAGTGCGGATCTGGCTGTGTCCACTCGCCCACGGCAGACGGTCAGGCAGGGCGCAGTGCGGATCTGGCTGTGTCCACTCACCCATGGCAGGCGGTCAGGCAGGGCGCAGTGCGGATCTGGCTGTGTCCACGCACCCATAGCATGCGGTCAGCCAGGGCGCAGTGCGGATCTGGCTGTGTCCACTCACCCACAGGAGACGGGCAGGGCGCAGTGCGGATCTGGCTGTGTCCACTCACCAACGTGAGACGGGCAGGCAAGGCGCAGTGCGGATCCGGCTGTGTCCACTCACCCACGGGAGACGGGCATGCAGGGCGCAGTGCGGATCCGGCTGTGTCCACTCACCCACGGTAGATGGGCAGAGAGTGTGCTGTGTGGATCTGGCTATGTCCACTGACCCACGTCAGACGGGCAGGCAGGGCGCAGTGCGGATCTGGCTGTGTCTACTCACCCACTGCAGACGGTCAGACAGGGTGCAGTGCGGACCTGGCTGTGTCCACTCACCCACGGGAGACGGGCAGGCAGGGCGCAGTGCGGATCTGGATGTGTCCACTCACCCACGTGAGACGGGCAGGCAAGGCTCAGTGCAGATCTGGCTGTGTCCACTCACCCACGGGAGACGGGGAGGCAGGGCGCAGTGCGGATCTGGCTGTGTCCACTCACCCACGAGAGACTGGCAGGCAGGGCGCAGTGCGGATCCGGCTGTGTCCACTCACCCACGGGAGACGGGCAGAGACGGTGCTGTGTGGATCTGGCTATGTCCACTGACCCACGGCAGACGGGCAGGCAGGGCGCAGTACGGATCTGGCTGTGTCCACTCTCCCACGGCAGGCGGTCAGGCAGGGTACAATGCGGATCTGGCTGTGTCCACTCACCCACGGGAGACGGGCAGGCAGGGCGCAGTGCGGATCTGGCTGTGTCCACTCACCCACGGCAGACGGTCAGGCAGGGCGCAGTGCGGATCTGGCTGTGTCCACTCACCCATGGGAGACGGGCAGGCAGGGCGCAGTGTGGATCTGGCTGTGTCCACTCACCCACGGCAGACGGTCAGGCAGGGCGCAGTGCGGATCTGGCTGTGTCCACTCACCCACGGCAGGCGGTCAGGCAGGGCGCACTGCGGATCTGGCTTGTCCACTCACCCACGGCAGCCGGGCAGGCAGGGCGCAGTACGGATCTGGCTGTGTCCACTCACCCACGGCAGGCGGTCAGGCAGGGCGCAGTGCGGATCTGGCTGTGTCCACTCACCCACGGCAGGCGGTCAGGCAGGGCGCAGTGCGGATCTGGCTGTGTCCACGCACCCATAGCATGCGGTCAGCCAGGGCGCAGTGCGGATCTGGCTGTGTCCACTCACCCACGGGAGACGGGCAGGGCGCAGTGCGGATCTGGCTGTGTCCACTCACCAACGTGAGACGGGCAGGCAAGGCGCAGTGCGGATCCGGCTGTGTCCACTCACCCACGGGAGACGGGCATGCAGGGCGCAGTGCGGATCCGGCTGTGTCCACTCACCCACGGAAGATGGGCAGAGACTGTGCTGTGTGGATCTGGCTATGTCCACTGACCCACGTCAGACGGGCAGGCAGGGCGCAGTGCGGATCTGGCTGTGTCTACTCACCCACGGCAGACGGTCAGACAGGGTGCAGTGCGGATCTGGCTGTGTCCACTCACCCACGGGAGACGGGCAGGCAGTGCGCAGTGCGGATCTGGATATGTCCACTCACCCACGTGAGACGGGCAGGCAAGGCTCAGTGCGGATCTGGCTGTGTCCACTCACACACGGGAGACGGGCAGGCAGGGCACAGTGCGGATCTGGCTGTGTCCACTCACCCACGAGAGACGGGCAGGCAGGGCGCAGTGCGGATCCGGCTGTGTCCACTCACCCACGGGAGACGGGCAGAGACGGTGCTGTGTGGATCTGGCTATGTCCACTGACCCACGGCAGACGGGCAGGCAGGGCGCAGTACGGATCTGGCTGTGTCCACTCTCCCACGGCAGGCGGTCAGGCAGGGTACAATGCGGATCTGGCTGTGTCCACTCACCCACGGGAGACGGGCAGGCAGGGCGCAGTGCGGATCTGGCTGTGTCCACTCACCCACGGCAGACGGTCAGGCAGGGCGCAGTGCGGATCTGGCTGTGTCCACTCACCCACTGGAGACGGGCAGGCAGCACACAGTGCGGATCCGGCTGTGTCCACTCACCCACGGGAGACGGGCAGGCAGGGCGCAGTGCGGATCTGGCTGTTTCCACTCGCCAACGGCAGACGGGCAGGCAGGGCGCAGTGCGGATCTGGCTGTGTCCACTCACCCACGTCAGACGGTGAGACAGGGTGCAGTGCGGATCTGGCTGTGTCCACTCACCCACGGGAGACGGGCAGGCAGGGCGCAGTGCGGATCTGGCTGTGTCCAGTCACCCACGGGAGACGGGCAGGCAGGGCGCAGTGCGGATCTGGCTGTGTCCACTCACCCACGGGAGACGGGCAGGCAGGGCGCAGTGTGGATCCGGCTGTGTCCACTCACAGACGGGAGATGGGCAGAGACGGTGTTGTGTGGATCTGGCTCTGTCCACTGACCCACGGCAGACGGGCAGGCAGGGCGCAGTACGGATCTGGCTGTGTCCACTCACCCACAGCATCGGTCAGGCAGGGCGCAGTGCGGATCTAGCTGTGTCCACTCACCCACGGCAGCCGGGCAGGCAGGGCGCAGTACGGATCTGACTGTGTCCACTCAGCCACGGCAGGCGGTCAGGCAGGGTGCAGTGTGGATCTGGCTGTGTCCACTCACCCAAGGCAGGCGGTCAGGCAGGACGCAGTGCGGATTTGGCTGTGTCCACTCACCCACGACTGGCGGTCAGGCAGGGAGCAGTGCGGATCTGGCTGTGTCCACTCACGCATGGCAGACGGTCAGGCAGGGCGCAGTGCGGATCTGGCTGTGTCCACTCACCCGCGGGAGACGGGCATGCAGGGCGCAGTGCGGATCTGGCTGTGTCCACTCACCCACGGGAGAGGGGCAGGCAGGGCGCAGTGCGGATCTGGCTGTGTCCACTCACCCACGGGAGACGGGCAGGCAGGGCGCAGTGCGGATCTGGCTGTGTCCACTCTCCCACGGGAGACGGGCAGGCAGGGCGCAGTGCGGATCTGGCTGTGTCCACTCACCCACGGGAGATGGGCAGGCAAGGCGCAGTGCGGATCTGGCTGTGTCCACTCACCCACGGCAGACGGGCAGGCAGGGCGCAGTGCGTATCTGGCTGTGTCCACTCACACACGGGAGACGGGCAGGCAGGGCGCAGTGCGGATCTGGCTGTGTCCACTCACCCACGGCAGACGGGCAGGCAGGGCGCAGTGCGGATCTGGCTGTGTCCACTCGCCCACGGCAGACGGTCAGGCAGGGCGCAGTGCGGATCTGGCTGTGTCCACTCACCCATGGCAGGCGGTCAGGCAGGGCGCAGTGCGGATCTGGCTGTGTCCACGCACCCATAGCATGCGGTCAGCCAGGGCGCAGTGCGGATCTGGCTGTGTCCACTCACCCACAGGAGACGGGCAGGGCGCAGTGCGGATCTGGCTGTGTCCACTCACCACGTGAGACGGGCAGGCAAGGCGCAGTGCGGATCCGGCTGTGTCCACTCACCCACGGGAGACGGGCATGCAGGGCGCAGTGCGGATCCGGCTGTGTCCACTCACCCACGGTAGATGGGCAGAGAGTGTGCTGTGTGGATCTGGCTATGTCCACTGACCCACGTCAGACGGGCAGGCAGGGCGCAGTGTGGATCTGGCTGTGTCTACTCACCCACGGCAGACGGTCAGACAGGGTGCAGTGCGGACCTGGCTGTGTCCACTCACCCACGGGAGACGGGCAGGCAGGGCGCAGTGCGGATCTGGATGTGTCCACTCACCCACGTGAGACGGGCAGGCAAGGCTCAGTGCAGATCTGGCTGTGTCCACTCACCCACGGGAGACGGGGAGGCAGGGCGCAGTGCGGATCTGGCTGTGTCCACTCACCCACGAGAGACTGGCAGGCAGGGCGCAGTGCGGATCCGGCTATGTCCACTCACCCACGGGAGACGGGCAGAGACGGTGCTGTGTGGATCTGGCTATGTCCACTGACCCACGGCAGACGGGCAGGCAGGGCGCAGTACGGATCTGGCTGTGTCCACTCTCCCACGGCAGGCGGTCAGGCAGGGTACAATGCGGATCTGGCTGTGTCCACTCACCCACGGGAGACGGGCAGGCAGGGCGCAGTGCGGATCTGGCTGTGTCCACTCACCCACGGCAGACGGTCAGGCAGGGCGCAGTGCGGATCTGGCTGTGTCCACTCACCCATGGGAGACGGGCAGGCAGGGCGCAGTGTGGATCTGGCTGTGTCCACTCACCCACGGCAGACGGTCAGGCAGGGCGCAGTGCGGATCTGGCTGTGTCCACTCACCCACGGCAGGCGGTCAGGCAGGGCGCACTGCGGATCTGGCTTGTCCACTCACCCACGGCAGCCGGGCAGGCAGGGCGCAGTACGGATCTGGCTGTGTCCACTCACCCACGGCAGGCGGTCAGGCAGGGCGCAGTGCGGATCTGGCTGTGTCCACTCACCCACGGCAGGCGGTCAGGCAGGGCGCAGTGCGGATCTGGCTGTGTCCACGCACCCATAGCATGCGGTCAGCCAGGGCGCAGTGCGGATCTGGCTGTGTCCACTCACCCACGGGAGACGGGCAGGCAGGGCGCAGTGCGGATCTGGCTGTGTCCACTCACCAACGTGAGACGGGCAGGCAAGGCGCAGTGCGGATCCGGCTGTGTCCACTCACCCACGGGAGACGGGCATGCAGGGCGCAGTGCGGATCCGGCTGTGTCCACTCACCCACGGAAGATGGGCAGAGACTGTGCTGTGTGGATCTGGCTATGTCCACTGACCCACGTCAGACGGGCAGGCAGGGCGCAGTGCGGATCTGGCTGTGTCTACTCACCCACGGCAGACGGTCAGACAGGGTGCAGTGCGGATCTGGCTGTGTCCACTCACCCACGGGAGACGGGCAGGCAGTGCGCAGTGCGGATCTGGATATGTCCACTCACCCACGTGAGACGGGCAGGCAAGGCTCAGTGCGGATCTGGCTGTGTCCACTCACACACGGGAGACGGGCAGGCAGGGCACAGTGCGGATCTGGCTGTGTCCACTCACCCACGAGAGACGGGCAGGCAGGGCGCAGTGCGGATCCGGCTGTGTCCACTCACCCACGGGAGACGGGCAGAGACGGTGCTGTGTGGATCTGGCTATGTCCACTGACCCACGGCAGACGGGCAGGCAGGGCGCAGTACGGATCTGGCTGTGTCCACTCTCCCACGGGAGACGGGCAGGCAGGGCGCAGTGCGGATCTGGCTGTGTCCACTCTCCCACGGGAGACGGGCAGGCAGGGCGCAGTGCGGATCTGGCTGTGTCCACTCACCCACGGGAGATGGGCAGGCAAGGCGCAGTGCGGATCTGGCTGTGTCCACTCACCCACGGCAGACGGTCAGGCAGGGCGCAGTGCGGATCTGGCTGTGTCCACTCACCAACGGCAGACGGGCAGGCAGGGCGCAGTGCGGATCTCGCTGTGTCCACTCACCCATGGCAGACGGTCAGGCAGGGCGCAGTGCGGATCTGGCTGTGTCCACTCACCCACGGCAGACGGGCAGGCAGGGCGCAGTGCGTATCTGGCTGTGTCCACTCACACACGGGAGACGGGCAGGCAGGGCGCAGTGCGGATCTGGCTGTGTCCACTCACCCACGGCAGACGGGCAGGCAGGGCGCAGTGCGGATCTGGCTGTGTCCACTCGCCCACGGCAGACGGTCAGGCAGGGCGCAGTGCGGATCTGGCTGTGTCCACTCACCCATGGCAGGCGGTCAGGCAGGGCGCAGTGCGGATCTGGCTGTGTCCACGCACCCATAGCATGCGGTCAGCCAGGGCGCAGTGCGGATCTGTCTGTGTCCACTCACCCACAGGAGACGGGCAGGGCGCAGTGCGGATCTGGCTGTGTCCACTCACCAACGTGAGACGGGCAGGCAAGGCGCAGTGCGGATCCGGCTCTGTCCACTCACCCACGGGAGACGGGCATGCAGGGCGCAGTGCGGATCCGGCTGTGTCCACTCACCCACGGTAGATGGGCAGAGAGTGTGCTGTGTGGATCTGGCTATGTCCACTGACCCACGTCAGACGGGCAGGCAGGGCGCAGTGCGGATCTGGCTGTGTCTACTCACCCACTGCAGACGGTCAGACAGGGTGCAGTGCGGACCTGGCTGTGTCCACTCACCCACGGGAGACGGGCAGGCAGGGCGCAGTGCGGATCTGGATGTGTCCACTCACCCACGTGAGACGGGCAGGCAAGGCTCAGTGCAGATCTGGCTGTGTCCACTCACCCACGGGAGACGGGGAGGCAGGGCGCAGTGCGGATCTGGCTGTGTCCACTCACCCACGAGAGACTGGCAGGCAGGGCGCAGTGCGGATCCGGCTGTGTCCACTCACCCACGGGAGACGGGCAGAGACGGTGCTGTGTGGATCTGGCTATGTCCACTGACCCACGGCAGACGGGCAGGCAGGGCGCAGTACGGATCTGGCTGTGTCCACTCTCCCACGGCAGGCGGTCAGGCAGGGTACAATGCGGATCTGGCTGTGTCCACTCACCCACGGGAGACGGGCAGGCAGGGCGCAGTGCGGATCTGGCTGTGTCCACTCACCCACGGCAGACGGTCAGGCAGGGCGCAGTGCGGATCTGGCTGTGTCCACTCACCCATGGGAGACGGGCAGGCAGGGCGCAGTGTGGATCTGGCTGTGTCCACTCACCCACGGCAGACGGTCAGGCAGGGCGCAGTGCGGATCTGGCTGTGTCCACTCACCCACGGCAGGCGGTCAGGCAGGGCGCACTGCGGATCTGGCTTGTCCACTCACCCACGGCAGCCGGGCAGGCAGGGCGCAGTACGGATCTGGCTGTGTCCACTCACCCACGGCAGGCGGTCAGGCAGGGTGCAGTGCGGATCTGGCTGTGTCCACTCACCCACGGGAGACGGGCAGGCAGGGCGCAGTGCGGATCTGGCTGTGTCCACTCACCCACGGGAGACGGGCAGGCAGGGCGCAGTGCGGATCTGGCTGTGTCCACTCACCCACGGGAGACGGGCAGGCAGGGCGCAGTGCGGATCTGGCTGTGTCCACTCACCCACGGGAGACGGGCAGGCAGGGCGCAGTGTGGATCCGGCTGTGTCCACTCACAGACGAAAGATGGGCAGAGACGGTGCTGTGTGGATCTGGCTCTGTCCACTGACCCACGGCAGACGGGCAGGCAGGGCGCAGTACGGATCTGGCTGTGTCCACTCACCCACAGCATCGGTCAGGCAGGGTGCAGTGCGGATCTGGCTGTGTCCACTCACCCACGGGAGACGGGCAGGCAGGGCGCAGTGCGGATCTGGCTGTGTCCACTCACCCACGGCAGACGGGCAGGCAGGGCGCAGTGCGGATCTGGCTGTGTCCACTCGCCCACAGGAGACGGGCAGGCAGGGCGCAGTGCGGATCTGGCTGTGTCCACTCACCCACGGCAGGCGGTCAGGCAGGGCGCAGTGCGGATCTGGCTGTGTCCACTCACCCACGGCAGACGGTCAGGCAGGGCGCAGTGCGAATCTGGCTGTGTCCACTCACCCACGGCAGACGGGCAGGCAGGGCGCAGTGCGGATCTCGCTGTGTCCACTCACCCATGGCAGACGGTCAGGCAGGGCGCAGTGCGGATCTGGCTGTGTCCACTCACCCACGGCAGACGGGCAGGCAGGGCGCAGTACGGATCTGGCTGTGTCCACTCGCCCACGGGAGACGGGCAGGCAGGGCGCAGTGCGTATCTGGCTGTGTCCACTCTCCCACGGGAGACGGGCAGGCAGGGCGCAGTGCGGATCTGGCTGTGTCCACTCACCCACGGGAGACGGGCAGACAGGGCGCAGTGCGGATCTGGCTGTGTCCACTCACCCACGGGAGACGGGCAGGCAGGGCGCAGTGCGGATCTGGCTGTGTCCACTCACCCACGGGAGACGGGCAGGCAGGGCGCAGTGTGGATCCGGCTGTGTCCACTCACACACGGGAGATGGGCAGAGACGGTGCTGTGTGGATCTGGCTCTGTCCACTGACCCACGGCAGACGGGCAGGCAGGGCGCAGTACGGATCTGGCTGTGTCCACTCACCCACAGCAGGCGGTCAGGCAGGGCGCAGTGCGGATCTGGCTGTGTCCACTCACCCAGGGGGGGACGGGCAGGCAGGGCGCAGTGCGGATCTGGCTGTGTCCACTCACCCACGGGAGACGGGCAGGCAGGGCGCAGTGTGGATCCGGCTGTGTCCACTCACCCACGGGAGATGGGCAGAGACGGTGCTGTGTGGATCTGGCTATGTGCACTGACCCACGGCAGACGGGCAGGCAGGGCGCAGTACGGATCTGGCTGTGTCCACTCACCCACGGCAGGCGGTCAGGCAGGACGCAGTGCGGATGTGGCTGTGTCCACTCACCCACGGCTGGCGGTCAGGCAGGGCGCAGTGCGGATCTGGCTGTGTCCACTCACTCACGGCAGACGGTCAGGCAGGGCGCAGTGCGGATCTGGCTGTGTCCACTCACCCGCGGGAGACGGGCAGGCAGGGCGCAGTGCGGATCTGGCTGTGTCCACTCACCCACGGGAGAGGGGCAGGCAGGGCGCAGTGCGGATCTGGCTGTGTCCACTCACCCACGGGAGATGGGCAGGCAAGGCGCAGTGCGGATCTGGCTGTGTCCACTCACCCACGGGAGACGGGCAGAGACGGTGCTGTGTGGATGTGGCTATGTCCACTGACCCACGGCAGACGGGCAGGCAGGGCACAGTGCGGATCTGGCTGTGTCGACTCGCCCACGGGAGACGGGCATGCATGGCTTAGTGCGGATCTGGCTGTGTCCACTCACCCACGGGAGACGGGCAGGCAGGGCGCAGTGTGGATCCGGCTGTGTCCACTCACCCACGGGAGATGGGCAGAGACGGTGCTGTGTGGATCTGGCTATGTGCACTGACCCACGGCATACGGGCAGGCAGGGCGCAGTACGGATCTGGCTGTGTCCACTCACCCAGGGCAGGCGGTCAGGCAGGACGCAGTTCGGATCTGGCTGTGTCCACTCACCCACGGCTGGCGGTCAGGCAGAGCGCAGTGCGGATCTGGCTGTGTCCACTCACGCACGGCAGACGGTCAGGCAGGGCGCAGTGCGGATCTGGCTGTGTCCACTCACCTGCGGGAGACGGGCAGGCAGGGCGCAGTGTGGATCTGGCTGTGTCCACTCACCCACGGGAGATGGGCAGGCAGGGCGCAGTGCGGATCTGGTTGTGTCCACTCACCCACGGGAGACAGGCAGGCAGGGCGCAGTGCGGATCTGGCTGTGTCCACTCGCCCACGGGAGACGGGCAGGCAGGGCGCAGTGCGGATCTGGCTGTGTCCACTCGCCCACGGGAGACGGGCATGCAGGGCGCAGTGCGGATCTGGCTGTGTCCACTCACCCACGGGAGACGGGCAGGCAGGGCGCAGTGTGGATCCGGCTGTGTCCACTCACAGACGGGAGATGGGCAGAGACGGTGCTGTGTGGATCTGGCTATGTCAACTGACCCACCACAGACGGGCAGGCAGGGCGCAGTACGGATCTGGCTGTGTCCACTCACCCACAGCAGGCGGTCAGGCAGGGCGCAGTGCGGATCTGGCTGTGTCCACTCACCCACGGGAGACGAGCAGGCAGGGCGCAGTGCGGATCTGGCTGTGTTGACTCACCCACGGGAGACGGGCAGGCAGGGCGCAGTGCGGATCTGGCTGTGTCCACTCACCCACGGGAGACGAGCAGGCAGGGCGCAGTGCGGATCTGGCTGTGTTGACTCACCCACGGGAGACGGGCAGGCAGGGCGCAGTACGGATCTGGCTGTGTCCACTCACCCACAGCAGGCGGACAGGCAGGGCGCAGTGCGGATCTGGCTGTGTCCACTCACCCACGGCAGCCGGGCAGGCAGGGCGCAGTACGGATCTGGCTGTGTCCACTCACCCACGGCAGGCGGTCAGGCAGGGTGCAGTGCGGATCTGGCTGTGTCCACTCACCCACGGCAGGCGGTCAGGCAGGACGCAGTGAGGATTTGGCTGTGTCCACTCACCCACGGCTGGCGGTCAGGCAGGGCGCAGTGCGGATCTGGCTGTGTCCACTCACGCACGGCAGACGGTCAGGCAGGGCGCAGTGCGGATCTGGCTGTGTCCACTCACTCGCGGGAGACGGGCAGGCAGGGCGCAGTGCGGATCTGGCTGTGTCCACTCACCCTCGGGAGAGGGGCAGGCAGGGCGCAGTGCGGATCTGGCTGTGTCCACTCACCCACGGGAGACGGGCAGGCAGGGCGCAGTGCGGATCTGGCTGTGTCCACTCTCCCACGGGAGACGGGCAGGCAGGGCGCAGTGCGGATCTGGCTGTGTCCACTCACCCACGGGAGATGGGCAGGCAAGGCGCAGTGCGGATCTGGCTGTGTCCACTCACCCACGGGAGACGGGCAGAGACGGTGCTGTGTGGATGTGGCTATGTCCACTGACCCACGGCAGACGGGCAGGCAGGGCGCAGTGCGGATCTGGCTGTGTCGACTCGCCCACGGGAGACGGGCAGGCAGGGCGCAGTGCGGATCTGGCTGTGTCCACTCGCCCACCTGAGACGGGCAGGCAAGGCGCAGTGCGGATCTGGCTGTGTCCACTCGCCCACGGGAGACGGGCAGGCAGGGCGCAGTGCGGATCTGGCTGTGTCCACTCACCCACGGGAGACGGGCAGGCAGGGCGCAGTGCGGATCCGGCTGTGTCCACTCACCCACGGGAGACGGGCAGAGACGGTGCTGTGTGGATCTGGCTATGTCCACTGACCCACGGCAGACGGGCAGGCAGGGCGCAGTACGGATCTGGCTGTGTCCACTCACCCACGGCAGGCGGTCAGGCAGGGTACAATGCGGATCTGGCTGTGTCCACTCACCCACGGGAGACGGGTAGGCAGGGCGCAGTGCCGATCGGGCTGTGTCCACTCACCCACGGGAGACGGGCAGGCAGGGCGCAGTGCGGATCTGGCTGTGTCCACTCACCCACGGGAGACGGGCAGGCAGGGCGCAGTACGGATCTGGCTGTGTCCACTCACCCACGGCAGGCGGTCAGGCAGGGCGCAGTGCGGATCTGGCTGTGTCCACTCACCCACGGGAGACGGGCAGGCAGGGCACAGTGCGGATCTCGCTGTGTCCACTCACCCACGGCAGACGGTCAGGCAGGGCGCAGTGCGGATCTGGCTGTGTGCACTCACCCATGGCAGACGGGCAGGCAGGGCGCAGTGCGGATCTGGCTGTGTCCACTCGCCCACGGGAGACGGGCAGGCAGGGCGCAGTGCGGATCTGGCTGTGTCCACTCACCCACGGCAGGCGGTCAGGCAGGGCGCAGTGCGGATCTGGCTGTGTCCACTCACCCACGGGAGACGGGCAGGGCGCAGTTCGGATCTGGCTGTGTCCACTCACCAACGTGAGACGGGCAGGCAAGGCGCAGTGCGGATCCAGCTGTGTCCACTCACCCACGGGAGACGGGCATGCAGGGCGCAGTGCGGATCCGGCTGTGTCCACTCACCCACGGGAGATGGGCAGAGACTGTGCTGTGTGGATCTGGCTATGTCCAATGACCCACGTCAGACGGGCAGGCAGGGCGCAGTGCGGATCTGGCTGTGTCTACTCACCCTCGGCAGACGGTCAGGCAGGGCGCAGTGCGGATCTGGCTGTGTCCACTCACGCACGGCAGACGGTCAGGCAGGGCGCAGTGTGGATCTGGCTGTGTCCACTCTCCCACGGGAGACGGGCAGGCGGGCGCAGTGCGGATCTGGCTGTGTCCACTCACCCACGGGAGATGGGCAGGCAAGGCGCAGTGCGGATCTGGCTGTGTCCACTCACCCACGGGAGACGGGCAGAGACGGTGCTGTGTGGATCTGGCTATGTCCACTGACCCACGGCAGACGGGCAGGCAGGGCGCAGTGCGGATCTGGCTGTGTCGACTCGCCCACGGCGGACGGGCAGGCAGGGCGCAGTGCGGATCTGGCTGTGTCCACTCGCCCACGGGAGACGGGCAGGCAGGGCGCAGTGCGGATCTGGCTGTGTCCACTCACCCACGGCAGGCGGTCAGGCAGGGCGCAGTGCGGATTTGGCTGTGTCCACTCACCCACGGCAGACGGTCAGGCAGGGCGCAGTGCGGATCTGGCTGTGTCCACTCACCCACGGCAGGCGGTCAGGCAGGGTGCAGTGCGGATCTGGCTGTGTCCACGCACCCACAGCATGCGGTCAGCCAGGGCGCAGTGCGGATCTGGCTGTGTCCACTCACCCACGGCAGGCGCTCAGGCAGAGCGCAGTGCGGATCTGGCTGTGTCCACTCATCCAGGGGAGACGGGCAGGCAAGGCGCAGTGTGGACCTGGCTGTGTCCACTCACCCACGGGAGACGGGCAGAGAGTGTGCTGTGTGGATATGGCTATGTCCACTGACCCACGGCAGACAGGCAGGCAGGGCGCAGTGCAGATCTGGCTGTGTCCACTCACCCACGGCAGACGGTCAGGCAGGGTGCAGTGCGGATTTGGCTGTGTCCACTCACCCCCGGGAGACGGGCAGGCAGGGCGCAGTGCGGATCTGGCTGTGTCCACTCACCAACGTGAGTCGGGCAGACAAGGCGCTGTGCGGATCTGTCTGTGTCCACTCACCCGCGGGAGACGGGCAGGCAGGGCGCAGTGCGGATCCGGCTGTGTCCACTCACCCACGGGAGATGGGCAGAGACGGTGCTGTGTGGATCTGTCTAAGTCCACTGACCCACGGCAGACGGGCAGGCAGGGTACAGTACGGATCTGGCTGTGTCCACTCACCCACGGCAGGCGGTCAGGCAGGGTGCAGTGCGGATCTGGCTGTGTCCACTCACCCACGGCAGACGGTCAGGCAGGGCGCAGTGCGGATCTGGCTGTGTCCACTCACCCACGGGAGACGGGCAGGCAGCACGCAGTGCGGATCCGGCTGTGTCCACTCACCCACGGGAGACGGGCAGAGACGGTGCTGTGTGGATCTGGCTATGTCCACTGACCCACGGCAGACGGGCAGGCAGGGCGTAGTACGGATCTGGCTGTGTCCACACACCCACGGCAGGCGGTCAGGCAGGGTACAATGCGGATCTGGCTGTGTCCACTCACCCACGGGAGACGGGTAGGCAGGGCGCAGTGCGGATCTGGCTGTGTCCACTCACCCACGGGAGACGGGCAGGCAGGGCACAGTGCGGATCTGGCTGTGTCCACTCACCCACGGGAGACGGGCATGCAGGGCGCAGTGCGGATCTGGATGTGTCCACTGACCCACGTGAGACGGGCAGGCAAGGCTCAGTGCGGATCTGGCTGTGTCCACTCACCCACGGGAGACGGGCAGGCAGGGCGCAGTGCGTATCTGGCTGTGTCCACTCACCCACGGGAGACGGGCAGGCAGGGCGCAGTGCGGATCTGGCTGTGTCCACTCGCCCACGGGAGACGGGCAGGCAGGGCGCAGTGCGGATCTGGCTGTGTCCACTCACCCACGGGAGACTGGCAGGCAGGGCGCAGTGCGGATCTGGCTGTGTCCACTCACCCACGGGAGACGGGCAGAGACGGTGCTGTGTAGATCTGACTATGTCCACTGACCCACGGCAGACGGGCAGGCAGGGCGCAGTGCGGATCTGGCTGTGTCCACTCACCCACGGCAGGCGGTCAGGCAGGGTACAATGCGGATCTGGCTGTGTCCACTCACCCACGAGAGACGGGAAGGCAGGGCGCAGTGCGGATCTTGCTGTGTCCACTCACCCACGGGAGACGGGCAGGCAGGGCGCAGTGCGGATCTGGCTGTGTCCACTCACCAACGGGAGACGGGCAGGCAGGGCGCAGTGCGGATCTGGCTGTGTCCACTCACCCACGGAAGACGGGAGGCAGGGCGCACTGCGGATCTGGCTGTGTCCACTCACCCACGGGAGACGGGCAGGCAGGGCGCAGTGCGGATCTCGCTGTGTCCACTCACCCACGGCAGACGGTCAGGCAGGGCGCAGTGCGGATCTGGCTGTGTCCACTCACCCACGGCAGACGGTTGCAGGGCGCAGTGCGGATCTGGCTGTGTCCACTCGCCCACGGGAGACGGGCAGGCAGGGCGCAGTGCGGATCTGGCTGTGTCCACTCACCCACGGCAGGCGGTAAGGCAGGGTGCAGTGCGGATCTGGCTGTGTCCACTCACCCACGGCAGACGGTCAGGCAGGGCGCAGTGCGGATCTGGCTGTGTCCACTCACCCACGGCAGGCGGTCAGGCAGGGCGCAGTGCGGATCTGGCTGTGTCCACGCACCCACAGCATGCGGTCAGCCAGGGCGCAGTGCGGATCTGGCTGTGTCCACTCATCCACGGGAGACGGGCAGGGCGCAGTGTGGATCTGGCTGTGTCCACTCACCAACGTGAGAAGGGCAGGCAAGGCGCAGTGCGGATCCGGCTGTGTCCACTCACCCACGGGAGACGGGCAGGCAGGGCGCAGTGCGGATCTGGCTGTGTCCACTCATCCACGGGAGACGGGCAGGGCGCAGTGCGGATCTGGCTGTGTCCACTCACCAATGTGAGACGGGCAGGCAAGGCGCAGTGCGGATCCGGCTGTGTCCACTCACCCACGGGAGACGGGCATGCAGGACGCAGTGCGGATCCGGCTGTGTCCACTCACCCACGGGAGATGGGCAGAGACTGTGCTGTGTGGATCTGGCTATGTCCACTGACCCACGTCAGACGGGCAGGCAGGGCGCAGTGCGGATCTGGCTGTGTCTACTCACCCACGGCAGACGGTCAGACAGGGTGCAGTGCGGATCTGGCTGTTTCCACTCACCCACGGGAGACGGGCAGGCAGGGCGCAGTGCGGATCTGGCTGTGTCCACTCACCCATGTGAGACGGGCAGGCAAGGCTCAGTGCGGATCTGGCTGTGTCCACTTACCCACGGGAGACGGGCAGGCAGGGCGCAGTGCGTATCTGGCTGTGTCCACTCTCCCACGGGAGACGGGCAGGCAAGGCGCAGTGCGGATCTGGCTGTGTCCACTCGCCCACGGGAAACGGGCAGGCAGGGCGCAGTGCGGATCTGGCTGTGTCCACTCACCCACGGGAGACGGGCAGGCAGGGCGCAGTGCGGATACGGCTGTGTCCACTCACCCACGGGAGATGGGCAGAGACGGTGCTGTGTGGATCCGGCTGTGTCCACTCACCCACGGGAGATGGGCAGAGACGGTGCTGTGTGGATCTGGCTATGACCACTGACCCACGGCAGACGGGCAGGCAGGGCGAATTACGGATCTGGCTGTGTCCACTCACCCACAGCAGGCGGTCAGGCAGGGCGCAGTGCGGATCTGGCTGTGTCCACTCACCCACGGGAGACGGGCAGGCAGGGTGCAGTGCGGATCTGGCTGTGTCCACTCACCCACGGGAGACGGGCAGGCAGGGCGCAGTGCGGATCTGGCTGTGTCCACTCACCCACGGCAGACGGGCAGGCAGGGCGCAGTGCGGATCTGGCTGTGTCCACTCACCCACGGGAGACAGGCAGGCAGGGCGCAGTGTGGATCCGGCTATGTCCACTCACAGACGGGAGATGGGCAGAGACGGTTCTGTGTGGATCTGGCTATGTCCACTGACCCACGGCAGACGGGCAGGCAGGGCGCAGTACGGATCTGGCTGTGTCCACTCACCCACAGCAGGCGGTCAGGCAGGGCGCAGTGCGGATCTGGCTGTGTCCACTCACCCACGGCAGCCGGGCAGGCAGGGCGCAGTACGGATTTGGCTGTGTGCACTCACCCACGGCAGACGGTCAGGCAGGGCGCAGTGCGGATCTGGCTGTGTCCACTCACCCACGGCAGACGGGCAGGCAGGGCGCAGTGCGGATCTGGCTGTGTCCACTCGCCCACGGGAGACGGGCAGGCAGGGCGCAGTGCGGATCTGGCTGTGTCCACTCACCCACGGCAGGCGGTCAGACAGGGCGCAGTGCGGATCTGGCTGCGTCCACTCACCCACGGCAGACGGTCAGGCAGGGCGCAGTGCGGATCTGGCTGTGTCCACTCACCCACGGGAGACGGTTAGGCAGGGCGAAGTGCGGATCACGCTGTGTCCACTCACCCACGGCAGACGGTCAGGCAGGGCGCAGTGCGGATCTGGCTGTGTCCACTCACCCACGGCAGACGGTCAGGCAGGGCGCAGTGCGGATCTGGCTGTGTCCACTCACCCACGGGAGACGGGCAGGCAGGGCGCAGTGCATATCTGGGTGTGTCCTCTCACCCACGGGATACGGGCAGACAGGGCGCAGTGCGGATCTGGCTGTCTCCACTCACCCACGGCAGACGGACAGGCAGGGCGCAGTGTGGATCTGGCTGTGTCCACTCACTCACGGCAGACGGGCAGGCAGGGCGCAGTGCGGATCTGGCTATGTCCACTCACCCACGGCAGACGGGCAGGCAGGGTGCAGTGCGGATCTCCCTGTGTCCACTCACCCACGGCAGACGGTCAGGCAGGGCGCAGTGCGGATCTGGCTGTGTCCACTCACCCACGGCAGACGGGCAGGCAGGGCGCAGTGCGGATCTGGCTGTGTCCACTCGCCCACGGGAGACGGGCAGGCAGGGCGCAGTGCGGATCTGGCTGTGTCCACTCATCCACGGGAGACGGGCAGGCAGGGCGCAGTGCGGATCTGGCTGTGTCCACTCACCCACGGGAGACGGGCAGGCAGGGCGCAGTGCGGATCTGGCTGTGTCCACTCACTCACGGGAGACGGGCAGGCAGGGCGCAGTGTGGATCCGGCTGTGTCCACTCACAGACGGGAGATGGGCAGAGACGGTTCTGTGTGGATCTGGCTATGTCCACTGACCCACGGCAGACGGGCAGGCAGGGCGCAGTACGGATCTGGCTGTGTCCACTCACCCACAGCAGGCGGTCAGGCAGGGCGCAGTGCGGATCTGGCTATGTCCACTGACCCACGGCAGACGGGCAGGCAGGGCGCAGTACGGATCTGGATGTGTCCACTCACCCACGGCAGGAGGTCAGGCAGGGTGCAATGCGGATCTGGCTGTGTCCACTCACCCACGGGAGACGGGCAGGCAGGGCGCAGTGCGGATCTGGCTGTGTCCACTCACCAACGGGAGACGGGCAGGCAGGGCGCAGTGCGGATCTGGCTGTGTCCACTCACCCACGGGAGACGGGCAGGCAGGGCGCAGTGCGGATCTGGCTGTGTCCACTCACCCACGGGAGACGGGCAGGCAGGGCGCAGTGCGGATCTGGCTGTGTCCACTCACCCACGGGAGACGGGCAGGCAGGGCGCAGTGCGGATCTGGCTGTGTCCACTCTCCCACGGGAGACGGGCAGACAGGGTGCAGTGCGGATCTGGCTGTTCCACTCACCCACGGGAGACGGGCAGGCAGGGCGCAGTGCGGATCTGGCTGTGTCCACTCACCCACGGGAGACGGGCATGCAGGGCGCAGTGCGGATCCGGCTGTGTCCACTCACCCACGGGAGATGGGCAGAGACGGTGCTGTGTGGATCTGGCTATGTCCACTGACCCACGTCAGATGGGCAGGCAGGGCGCAGTGCGGATCTGGCTGTGTCTACTCACCCACGGCAGACGGTCAGACAGGGTGCAGTGCGGATCTGGCTGTGTCCACTCACCCACGGGAGACGGGAAGGCAGGGCGCAGTGCGGATCTGGATGTGTCCACTCACCCGCGTGAGACGGGCAGGCAAGGCTCAGTGCGGATCTGGCTGTGTCCACTCACCCACGGGAGACGGGCAGGCAGGGCGCAGTGCGTATCTGGCTGTGTCCACTCACCCACGGGAGACGGGCAGGCAAGGCGCAGTGCGGATCTGGCTGTGTCCACTCGCCCACGGGAGACGGGCAGGCAGGGCGCAGTGCGGATCTGGCTGTGTCAACTCGCCCACGGCAGACGGGCAGGCAGGGTGCAGTGCGGATCTGGCTGTGTCCATTCACCCACGTCAGACGGTCAGACAGGGTGCAGTGCGGATCCGGCTGTGTCCACTCACCCACGGGAGACGGGCAGAGACGGTGCTGTGTGGATCTGGCTATGTCCACTGACACACGGCAGACGGGCAGGCAGGGCGCAGTACGGATCTGGCTGTGTCCACTCACCCACGGCAGGCGGTCAGGCAGGGTACAATGCGGATCTGGCTGTGTCCACTCACCCACGGGAGACGCGTAGGCAGGGCGCAGTGCGGATCTGGCTGTGTCCACTCACCCACGGGAGACGGGCAGGCAGAGCGCAGTGCGGATCTGGCTGTGTCCACTCACCCACGGCAGACGGGCAGGCAGGGCGCAGTGCGGATCTGGCTGTGTCCACTCGCCCACGGGAGACGGGCAGGCAGGGCGCAGTGCGGATCTGGCTGTGTCCACTCACCCACGGCAGACGGGCAGGCAGGGCGCAGTGCGGATCTCGCTGTGTCCACTCACCCACGGCAGCCGGGCATGCAGGGCGCAGTGCGGATCTGGCTGTGTCCACTCACCCACGGCAGACGGGCAGGCAGGGCGCAGTGCGGATCTGGCTGTGTCCACTCGCCCACGGGAGACGGGCAGGCAGGGCGCAGTGCGGATCTGGCTGTGTCCACTCGCCCACGGGAGACGGGCAGGCAGGGCGCAGTGGGGATCTAGCTGTGTCCACTCACCCACGGCAGGCGGTCAGGCAGGGCGCAGTGCGGATCTGGCTGTGTCCACTCACCCACGGCAGACGGTCAGGCAGGGCGCAGTACGGATCTGGCTGTGTCCACTCACCCACGGCAGGCGGTCAGGCAGGGCGCAGTGCGGATCTGGCTGTGTCCACGCACCCACAGCATGCGGTCAGCCAGGGCGCAGTGCGGATCTGGCTGAGTCCACTCACCCACGGGAGACGGGCAGGGCGCAGTGCGGATCTGGCTGTGTCCACTCACTAACGTGAGACGGGCAGGCAAGGCGCAGTGCGGATCCGGCTGTGTCCACTCACCCACGGGAGACGGGCATGCAGGGCGCAGTGCGGATCCGGCTGTGTCCACTCACCCACGGGAGATGAGCAGAGAGTGTGCTGTGTGGATCTGGCTGTGTCCACTGACCCACGTCAGACGGGCAGGCAGGGCGCAGTGCGGATCTGGCTGTGTCTACTCACCCACGGCAGACGGTCAGACAGGGTGCAGTGCGGATCTGGCTGTTTCCACTCACCCACGGGAGACGGGCAGGCAGGGCGCAGTGCGGATCTGGCTGTGTCCACTCACCCATGTGAGACGGGCAGGCAAGGCTCAGTGCGGATCTGGCTGTGTCCATTCACCAACGGGAGATGGGCAGGCAGGGCGCAGTGCGGATCTGGCTGTGTCCACTCACCCACGGGAGACGGGCAGGCAGGGCGCAGTGCGGATCTGGCTGTGTCCACTCACCCACGGGAGACGGGCAGGCAGGGCGCAGTGCTAATCTGGCTGTGTCCACTCACCCACGGGAGACGGGAAGGCAGGGCGCAGTGCGGATCTGGCTGTGTCCATTCACCCACGGGAGACGGGCAGGCAGGGCGCAGTGGGGATCTCGCTGTGTCCACTCACCCACGGCAGACGGTCAGGCAGGGCGCAGTGCGGATCTGGCTGTGTCCACTCACCCTCGGCAGACGGGCAGGCAGGGCGCAGTGCGGATCTGGCTGTGTCCACTCGCCCACGGGAGACGGGCAGGCAGGGCGCAGTGCGGATCTGGCTGTGTCCACTCACCCACGGCAGGCGGTCAGGCAGGGCGCAGTGCGGATCTGGCTGTGTCCACTCACCCACGGCACACGGTCAGGCAGGGCGCAGTGCGGATCTGGCTGTGTCCAATCACCCACGGCAGGCGGTCAGGCAGGGCGCAGTGCGGATCTGGCTGTGTCCACGCACCCACAGCATGCGGTCAGCCAGGGTGCAGTGCGGATCTGGCTGTGTCCACTCACCCACGGGAGACGGGCAGGGCGCAGTGCGGATCTGGCTGTGTCCACTCACCAACTTGAGACGGGCAGGCAAGGCGCAGTGCGGATCCGGCTGTGTCCACTCACCCACGGGAGACGGGCATGCAGGACGCAGTGCGGATCCGGCTGTGTCCACTCACCCACGGGAGATGGGCAGAGACTGTGCTGTGTGGATCTGGCTATGTCCACTGACCCACGTCAGACGGGCAGGCAGGGCGCAGTGCGAATCTGGCTGTGTCTACTCACCCACGGCAGACGGTCAGACAGGGTGCAGTGCGGATCTGGCTGTTTCCACTCACCCACGGGAGACGGGCAGGAAGGGCGCAGTGCGGATATGGCTGTGTCCACTCACCCATGTGAGACGGGCAGGCAAGGCTCAGTGCGGATCTGGCTGTGTCCACTCACCCACGGGAGACGGGCAGGCAGGGCGCAGTGCGTATCTGGCTGTGTCCACTCACCCACAGCAGGCGGTCAGGCAGGGCGCAGTGCGGATCTGGCTGTGTCCACTCACCCACGGCAGCCGGGCAGGCAGGGCGCAGTACGGATCTGGCTGTGTCCACTCACCCACGGCAGGCGGTCAGGCAGGGTGCAGTGCGGATCTGGCTGTGTCCACTCACCCACGGGAGACGGGCAGGCAGGGTGCAGTGCAGATCTGGCTGTGTCCACTCTCCCACGGGAGACTGGCAGGCAGGGCGCAGTGCGGATCTGGCTGTGTCCACTCACCCACGGGAGACGGGCAGGCAGGGCGCAGTGCGGATCGGGCTGTGTCCACTCACCCACGGGAGACGGGCAGGCAGGGCGCAGTGTGGATCCGGCTGTGTCCACTCACAGACGGGAGATGGGCAGAGACGGTGCTGTGTGGATCTGGCTATGTCCACTGACCCACGGCAGACGGGCAGGCAGGGCGCAGTACGGATCTGGCTGTGTCCACTCACCCACGGCAGCCGGGCAGGCAGGGCGTAGTACGGATCTGGCTGTGTCCACTCACCCACGGCAGGCGGTCAGGCAGGGTGCAGTGCGGATCTGGCTATGTCCACTCACCCACGGGAGACGGGCAGGCAGGGTGCAGTGCGGATCTGGCTGTGTCCACTCACCCACGGGAGACGGGCAAGCAGGGCACAGTGCGGATCTGGCTGTGTCCACTCACCCACGGGAGACGGGCAGGCAGGGCGCAGTGCGGATCTGGCTGTGTCCACTCACTCACGGGAGACGGGCAGGCAGGGCGCAGTGTGGATCCGGCTGTGTCCACTCACAGACGGGAGATGGGCAGAGACGGTTCTGTGTGGATCTGGCTATGTCCACTGACCCGCGGCAGACGGGCAGGCAGGGCGCAGTACGGATCTGGCTGTGTCCACTCACCCACAGCAGGCGGTCAGGCAGGGCGCAGTGCGGATCTGGCTATGTCCACTGACCCACGGCAGACGGGCAGGCAGGGCGCAGTACGGATCTGGATGTGTCCACTCACCCACGGCAGGAGGTCAGGCAGGGTGCAATGCGGATCTGGCTGTGTCCACTCACCCACGGCAGACGGGCAGGCAGGGCGCAGTGCGGATCTGGCTGTGTCCACTCACCCACGGGAGACGGGCAGGCAAGGCGCAGTGCGGATCTGGCTGTGTCCACTCACCCACGGGAGACGGGCAGGCAGGGCGCAGTGCGGATCTGGCTGTGTCCACTCACCCACGGCAGACGATCAGGCAGGGCGCAGTACGGATCTGCCTGTGTCCACTCACCCACGGCAGGCGGTCAGGCAGGGCGCAGTGCGGATCTGGCTGTGTCCACGCACCCACAGCATGCGGTCAGCCAGGGCGCAGTGCGGATCTGGCTGAGTCCACTCACCCACGGGTGACGGGCAGGGCGCAGTGCGGATCTGGCTGTGTCCACTCACCAACGTGAGACCGGCAGGCAAGGCGCAGTGCGGATCCGGCTGTGTCCACTCACCCACGGGAGACGGGCATGCAGGGCGCAGTGCGGATCCGGCTGTGTCCACTCACCCACGGGAGATGGGCAGAGACTGTGCTGTGTGGATCTGGCTATGTCCACTGACCCACGTCAGACGGGCAGGCAGGGCGCAGTGCGGATCTGGCTGTGTCTACTAACCCACGGCAGACGGTCAGACAGGGTGCAGTGCGGATCTGGCTGTTTCCACTCACCCACGGGAGACGGGCAGGCAGGGCGCAGTGCGGATCTGGCTGTGTCCACTCACCCATGTGAGACGGGCAGGCAAGGCTCAGTGCGGATCTGGCTGTGTCCACTCACCAACCGGAGACGGGCAGGCAGGGCGCAGTGCGGATACGGCTGTGTCCACCCACCCACGGGAGACGGGCAGAGACGGTGCTGTGTGGATCTGGCTATGTCCACTGACCCACGGCAGACGGGCAGGCAGGGCGCAGTACGGATCTGGCTGTGTCCACTCACCCACGGCAGGCGGTCAGGCAGGGTGCAGTGCGGATCTGGCTGTGTCCACTCACCCACGGGAGACGGGCAGGCAGGGTGCAGTGCGGATCTGGCTGTGTCCACTCACCCACGGGAGACTGGCAGGCAGGGCGCAGTGCGGATCTGGCTGTGTCCACTCACCCACGGGAGACGGGCAGGCAGGGCGCAGTGCGGATCTGGCTGTGTCCACTCACCCACGGGAGACGGGCAGGCAGGGCGCAGTGTGGATCCGGCTGTGTCCACTCACAGACGGGAGATGGGCAGCTACGGTGCTGTGTGGATCTGGCTATGTCCACTGACCCACGGCAGACGGGCAGGCAGGGCGCAGTACGGATCTGGCTGTGTCCACTCACCCACGGCAGCCGGGCAGGCAGGGCGTAGTACGGATCTGGCTGTGTCCACTCACAAACGGCAGGCGGTCAGGCAGGGTGCAGTGCGGATCTGGCTATGTCCACTCACCCACGGGAGACGGGCAGGCAGGGTGCAGTGCGGATCTGGCTGTGTCCACTCACCCACGGGAGACGGGCAGGCAGGGCGCAGTGCGGATCTGGCTGTGTCCACTCACCCACGGGAGACGGGCAGGCAGGGCGCAGTGCGGATCTGGCTGTGTCCACTCACTCACGGGAGACGGGCAGGCAGGGCGCAGTGTGGATCCGGCTGTGTCCACTCACAGACGGGAGATGGGCAGAGACGGTTCTGTGTGGATCTGGCTATGTCCACTGACCCGCGGCAGACGGGCAGGCAGGGCGCAGTACGGATCTGGCTGTGTCCACTCACCCACAGCAGGCGGTCAGGCAGGGCGCAGTGCGGATCTGGCTATGTCCACTGACCCACGGCAGACGGGCAGGCAGGGCGCAGTACGGATCTGGATGTGTCCACTCACCCACGGCAGGAGGTCAGGCAGGGTGCAATGCGGATCTGGTTGTGTCCACTCACCCACGGGAGACGGGTAGGCAGGGCGCAGTGCGGATCTGCTGTGTCCACTCACCCACGGGAGACGGGCAGGCAGGGCGCAGTGCGGATCTGGCTGTGTCCACTCACCCACGGGAGACGGGCAGGCAGGGCGCAGTGCGGATCTGGCTGTGTCCACTCACCCACGGGAGACGGGCAGGCAGGGCGCAGTGCGGATCTGGCTGTGTCCACTCACCCACGGGAGACGGGAAGGCAGGGCGCAGTGCGGATCTGGCTGTGTCCACTCACCCACGGGAGACGGGAATGCAGGGCGCAGTGCGGATCCGGCTGTGTCCACTCACCCACGGGAGATGGGCAGAGACGGTGCTGTGTGGATCTGGCTATGTCCACTGACCCACGTCAGACGGGCAGGCAGGGCGCAGTGCGGATCTGGCTGTGTCTACTCACCCACGGCAGACGGTCAGACAGGGTGCAGTGCGGATCTGGCTGTGTCCACTCACCCACGGGAGACGGGCAGGCAGGGCGCAGTGCGGATCTGGATGTGTCCACTCACCCACGTGAGACGGGCAGGCAAGGCTCAGTGCGGATCTGGCTGTGTCCACTCACCCACGGGAGACGGGCAGGCAGGGCGCAGTGTGTATCTGCCTGTGTCCACTCACCCACGGGAGACGGGCAGGCAAGGCGCAGTGCGGATCTGGCTGTGTCCACTCGCCCACGGGAGACGGGCAGGCAGGGCGCAGTGCGGATCTGGCTGTGTCAACTCGCCCACGGCAGACGGGCAGGCAGGGCGCAGTGCGGATCTGGCTGTGTCCACTCACCCACGTCAGACGGTCAGACAGGGTGCAGTGCGGATCCGGCTGTGTCCACTCACCCACGGGAGACGGGCAGAGACGGTGCTGTGTGGATCTGGCTATGTCCACTGACCCACGGCAGACGGGCAGGCAGGGCGCAGTACGGATCTGGCTGTGTCCACTCACCCACGGCAGGCGGTCAGGCAGGGTACAATGCGGATCTGGCTGTGTCCACTCACCCACGGGAGACGCGTAGGCAGGGCGCAGTGCGGATCTGGCTGTGTCCACTCACCCACGGGAGACGGGCAGGCAGAGCGCAGTGCTTATCTGGCTGTGTCCACTCACCCACGGGAGACGGGCAGGCAGGGCGCAGTGCAGATCTGGCTGTGTCCACTCACCCACAGGAGACGGGCAGGCAGGGCGCAGTGCGGATCTCGCTGTGTCCACTCACCCACGGCAGACGGTCAGGCAGGGCGCAGTGCGGATCTGGCTGTGTCCACTCACCCACGGCAGACGGGCAGGCAGGGCGCAGTGCGGATCTGGCTGTGTCCACTCACCCACAGCAGACGGTCAGGCAGTGCGCAGTGCGAATCTGGCTGTGTCCACTCACCCACGGCAGGCGGTCAGGCAGGGCGCAGTGCGGATCTGGCTGTGTCCACGCACCCACAGCATGCGGTCAGCCAGGGCGCAGTGCGGATCTGGCTGTGTCCACTCACCCACGGCAGGCGCTCAGGCAGAGCGCAGTGCGGATCTGGCTGTGTCCACTCACCCACGGCAGACTGTCAGGCAGGGCGCAGTGCGGATCTGGCTATGTCCACTCGCCCACCGCAGACGGGCAGGCAGGGCGCAGTGCGGATCTGGCTGTGTCCACTCGCCCACGGGAGACGGGCAGGCAGGGCGCAGTGCGGATCTAGCTGTGTCCACTTACCCACGGGAGACGGGCAGGCAGGGCGCAGTCGGATCTGGCTGTGTCCACTCACTGACGGAAGACGGGCAGGCAAGACGCAGTGCGGATCTGGATGTGTCCACTCACCCACGGGAGACGGGCAGGCAGGGCGCAGTGCGGAGCTGGCTGTGTCCACTCACCCACGGGAGATGGGCAGGCAGGGCGCAGTGCGGATCTGTCTGTGTCCACTCACCCAGGGGAGACGGGCAGGCAAGGCGCAGTGTGGACCTGGCTGTGTCCACTCACCCACGGGAGACAGGCAGAGAGTGTGCTGTGTGGATATGGCTATGTCCACTGACCCACGGCAGACGGGCAGGCAGGGCGCAGTGCAGATCTGGCTGTGTCCACTCACCCACGGCAGACGGTCAGGCAGGGTGCAGTGCGGATCTGGCTGTGTCCACTCACCCACGGGAGACGGGCAGGCAGGGCGCAGTGCGGATCTGGCTGTGTCCACTCACCAACGTAAGTCGGGCAGGCAAGGCGCAGTGCGGATCTGGCTGTGTCCACTCACCCACGGGAGACGGGCAGGCAGGGCGCAGTGCGGATCAGGCTGTGTCCACTCACCCACGGGAGATGGGCAGAGACGGTGCTGTGTGGATCTGGCTATGTCCACTGACCCACGGCAGACGGGCAGGCAGGGTACAGTACGGATCTGTCTGTGTCCACTCACCCACGGCAGGCGGTCAGGCAGGGCGCAGTGCGGATCTGGCTGTGTCCACTCACCCACGGCAGGCGGTCAGGCAGGGCGCAGTGCGGATCTGGGTGTGTCCACTCACCCACGGCAGACGGTCAGGCAGGGCGCAGTGCGGATCTGGCTGTGTCCACTCACCCACGGCAGACGGGCAGGCAGGGCGCAGTGTGGATCTGGCTGTGTCCACTCACCCACGGCAGACGGTCAGGCAGGGCGCAGTACGGATCTGGCTGTGTCCACTCACCCACGGCAGACGGGCAGGCAGGGCGCAGTGCGGATTTGGCTGTGTCCACTCGCCCACGGGAGACGGGCAGGCAAGGCGCAGTGCAGATCTGGCTGTGTCCACTGACCCACGGCAGGCGGTCAGGCAGGGCGCAGTGCGGATCTGGCTGTGTCCACTCACCCACGGCAGACGGTCAGGCAGGGCGCAGTGCGGATCTGGCTGTGTCCACTCACCCAAGGGAGACGGGCAGGCAGCACGCAGTGCGGATCCGGCTGTGTCCACTCACCCACGGGAGACGTGCAGGCAGGGCGCAGTGCGGATCTGGCTGTTTCCACTCGCCCACGGCAGACGGTCAGGCAGGGCGCAGTGCGGATCTGGCTGTGTCCACTCACCCACGTTAGACGGTCAGACAGGGTGCAGTGCGGATCTGGCTGTGTCCACTCACCCACGGGAGACGGGCAGGCAGGGCGCAGTGCGGATCTGGCTGTGTCCACTCACCCACGGGAGAAGGGCAGGCTGGGCTCAGTGTGGATCTCGCTGTGTCCACTCACCCACGGCAGATGGTCAGGCAGGGCGCAGTGCGGATCTGGCTGTGTCCACTCACCCACGGCAGACGGGCAGACAGGGCGCAGTGCGGATCTGGCGGTGTCCACTCACCCACGGCAGACGGGCAGGCAGGGCGCAGTGCGGATCTGGCTGTGTCCACTCGCCCACGGGAGACGGGCAGGCAGGGCGCAGTGCGGATCTGGCTGTGTCCACTCGCCACGGCAGGCGGTCAGGCAGGGCGCAGTTCTGATCTGGCTGTGTCCACTCACCCACGGCAGACGGTCAGGCAGGGCGCAGTGCGGATCTGGCTGTGTCCACTCACCCACGGCAGGCGGTCAGGCAGGGCGCAGTGCGGATCTGGCTGTGTCCACGCACCCACAGCATGCGGTCAGCCAAGGCGCAGTGCGGATCTGGCAGTGTCCACTCACCCACGGCAGGCGCTCAGGCAGAGCGCAGTGCGGATCTGGCTGTGTCCACTCACCCACGGCAGACTGTCAGGCAGGGCGCAGTGCGGATCTGGCTATGTCCACTCGCCCACGGCAGACGGGCAGGCAGGGCGCAGTGCGGATCTGGCTGTGTCCACTCGCCCACGGGAGACGGGCAGGCAGGGCGCAGTGCGGATATGGCTGTGTCCACTTACCCACGGGATACGGGCAGGCAGGGCGCAGTGCGGATCTGGCTGTGTCCACTCACTGACGGAAGACGGGCAGGCAAGACGCAGTGCGGATCTGGCTGTGTCCACTCACCCACGAGAGACGGGCAGGCAGGGCGCAGTGCGGAGCTGGCTGTGTCCACTCACCCACGGGAGACGGGCAGGCAAGGCGCAGTGCGGATCTGGCTGTGTCCACTCACCCAGGGGAGACGGGCAGGCAAAGCGCAGTGTGGACCTGG
The DNA here is from genome assembly GCF_040939455.1 of Microcebus murinus. Taxonomy (NCBI): domain Eukaryota; kingdom Metazoa; phylum Chordata; class Mammalia; order Primates; family Cheirogaleidae; genus Microcebus; species Microcebus murinus. The sequence goes on from NC_134131.1 coordinate 15,679,819, forward strand.
ATGTGTCCACTCACCCACGGGAGACGGGCTGAGAGTGTGCTGTGTGGATATGGCTATGTCCACTGACCCACGGCAGACGGGCAGGCAGGGCGCAGTGTAGATATGGCTGTGTCCACTCACCCACGGCAGACGGTCAGGCAGGGTGCAGTGCGGATCTGGCTGTGTCCACTCACCCACGGGAGACGGGCAGGCAGGGCGCAGTGCGGATCTGGCTGTGTCCACTCACCAACGTGAGTCGGGCAGGCAAGGTGCAGTGCGGATCTGGCTGTGTCCACTCACCCAGGGGAGACGTAGGCAGGGCGCAGTGCGGATCCGGCTGTGTCCACTCACCCACGGGAGATGGGCAGAGACGGTACTGTGTGGATCTGGCTATGTCCACTGACCCACGGCAGACGGGCAGGCAGGGTAGAGTACGGATCAGGTTGTGTCCACTCACCCACGGCAGGCGGTCAGGCATGGCGCAGTGCGGATCTGGCTGTGTCCACTCACCCACGGCAGGCAGTCAGGCAGGGCGCAGTGCGGATCTGGCTGTGTCCACTCACCCACGGCAGACGGTCAGGCAGGGCTCAGTGCGGATCTGGCTGTGTCCACTCACCCACGGCAGACGGGCAGGCAGGGCGCAGTGCGGATCTGGCTGTGTCCACTCACCCACGGCAGACGGTCAGGCAGGGCGCAGTGCGGATCTGGCTGTGTCCACTCACCCACGGCGGACGAGCAGGCAGGGCGCAGTGCGGATTTGGCTGTGTCCACTCGCCCACGGGAGAAGGGCAGGCAGGGCGCAGTGCAGATCTGGCTGTGTCCACTGACCCACGGCAGGCGGTCAGGCAGGGCGCAGTGCGGATCTGGCTGTGTCCACTCACCCACGGCAGACGGTCAGGCAGGGCGCAGTGCGGATCTGGCTGTGTCCACTCACACACGGGAGACGGGCAGGCAGCACGCAGTGCGGATCCGGCTGTGTCCACTCACCCACGGGAGACGGTCAGGCAGGGCGCAGTGCGGATCTGGCTGTGTCCACGCACCCATAGCATGCGGTCAGCAAGGGCGCAGTGCGGATCTGGCTGTGTCACCTCACCCACGGGAGACGGGCAGGGCGCAGTGCGGATCTGGCTGTGTCCACTCACCAACGTGAGACGGGCAGGCAAGGCGCAGTGCGGATCCGGCTGTGTCCACTCACCCACGGGAGACGGGCATGCAGGACGCAGTGCGGATCCGGCTGTGTCCACTCACCCACGGGAGACGGGCAGGCAGGGCGCAGTGCGGATCTGGCTGTGTCCACTCACCCAGGGGAGACGGGCAGGCAAGGCGCAGTGTGGACCTGGCTGTGTCCACTCACCCACGGGAGACAGGCAGAGAGTGTGCTGTGTGGATATGGCTATGTCCACTGACCCACGGCAGACGGGCAGGCAGGTCGCAATGCAGATCTGGCTGTGTCCACTCACCCACGGCAGACGGTCAGGCAGGGTGCAGTGCAGATCTGGCTGTGTCCACTCACCCACGGGAGACGGGCAGGCATGGCGCAGTGCGGATCTGGCTGTGTCCACTCACCAACGTGAGTCGGGCAGGCAAGGCGCAGTGCGGATCTGGCTGTGTCCACTCACCCACGGGAGACGGGCAGGCAGGGCGCAGTGCGGATCCGGCTGTGTCCACTCACCCACGGGAGATGGGCAGAGACGGTGCTGTGTGGATCTGGCTATGTCCACTGACCCACGGCAGACGGGCAGGCAGGGTACAGTACGGATCTGTCTGTGTCCACTCACCCACGGCAGGCGGTCAGGCAGGGCGCAGTGCGGATCAGGCTGTGTCCACTCACCCACGGCAGGCGGTCAGGCAGGGCGCAGTGCGGATCTGGGTGTGTCCACTCACCCACGGCAGACGGTCAGGCAGGGCGCAGTGCGGATCTGGCTGTGTCCACTCACCCACGGCAGACGGGCAGGCAGGGCGCAGTGTGGATCTGGCTGTGTCCACTCACCCACGGCAGACGGTCAGGCAGGGCGCAGTACGGATCTGGCTGTGTCCACTCACCCACGGCAGACGGGCAGGCAGGGCGCAGTGCGGATTTGGCTGTGTCCACTCGCCCACGGGAGACGGGCAGGCAGGGCGTAGTGCAGATCTGGCTGTGTCCACTGACCCACGGCAGGCGGTCAGGCAGGGCGCAGTGCGGATCTGGCTGTGTCCACTCACCCACGGCAGACGGTCAGGCAGGGCGCAGTGCGGATCTGGCTGTTTCCACTCGCCCACGGCAGACGGGCAGGCAGGGCGCAGTGCGGATCTGGCTGTGTCCACTCACCCACGTCAGACGGTCAGACAGTGTGCAGTGCGGATCTGGCTGTGTCCACTCACCCACGGGAGACGGGCAGGCAGGGCGCAGTGCGGATCTGGCTGTGTCCACTCACCCACGTCAGACGGTCAGACAGTGTGCAGTGTGGATCTGGCTGTGTCCACTCACCCACGGGAGACGGGCAGGCAGGGCGCAGTGCGGATCTGGCTGTGTCCACTCACCCACGGGAGAAGGGCAGGCAGGGCTCAGTGTGGATCTCGCTGTGTCCACTCACCCACGGCAGATGGTCAGGCAGGGCGCAGTGCGGATCTGGCTGTGTCCACTCACCCACGGCAGACGGGCAGACAGGGCGCAGTGCGGATCTGGCTGTGTACACTCACCCACGGCAGACGGGCAGGCAGGGCGCAGTGCGGATCTGGCTGTGTCCACTCACCAACGGGAGACGGGCAGGCAGGGCGCAGTACGGATCTGGCTGTGTCCACTCACCCACGGCAGGCGGTCAGGCAGGGTACAATGCGGATCTGGCTGTGTCCACTCACCCATGGGAGACGCGTAGGCAGGGCGCAGTGCGGATCTGGCTGTGTCCACTCACCCACGGGAGACGGGTAGGCAGAGCGCAGTGCGGATCTGGCTGTGTCCACTCACCCACGGGAGACGGGCAGGCTGTGCGCAATGCAGATCTGGCTGTGTCCACTCACCCACAGGAGACGGGAAGGCAGGGCGCAGTGAGGATCTGGCTGTGTCCACTCACCCACGGGAGACGGGCAGGCAGGGCGCAGTGCGGATCTCGCTGTGTCCACTCACCCACGGCAGACGGTCAGGCAGGGCGCAGTGCGGATCTGGCTGTGTCCACTCACCCACGGCAGACGGGCAGGCAGGGCGCAGTGCGGATCTGGCTGTGTCCACTCGCCCACGGGAGACGGGCAGGCAGGGCGCAGTGCGGATCTGGCTGTGTCCACTCACCCACGGCAGGCGGTCAGGCAGGGTGCAGTGCGGATCTGGCTGTGTCCACTCACCCACAGCAGACGGTCAGGCAGGGCGCAGTGCGAATCTGGCTGTGTCCACTCACCCACGGCAGGCGGTCAGGCAGGGCGCAGTGCGGATCTGGCTGTGTCCACGCACCCACAGCATGCGGTCAGCCAGGGCGCAGTGCGGATCTGGCTGTGTCCACTCACCCACGGCAGGCGCTCAGGCAGAGCGCAGTGCGGATCTGGCTGTGTCCACTCACCCACGGCAGACTGTCAGGCAGGGCGCAGTGCGGATCTGGCTATGTCCACTCGCCCACGGCAGACGGGCAGGCAGGGCGCAGTGCGGATCTGGCTGTGTCCAATCGCCCACGGGAGACGGGCAGGCAGGGCGCAGTGCGGATTTGGCTGTGTCCACTCGCCCACGGGAGACGGGCAGGCAGGGCGCAGTGCAGATCTGGCTGTGTCCACTGACCCACGGCAGGCGGTCAGGCAGGGCGCAGTGCGGATCTGGCTGTGTCCACTCACCCACGGCAGACGGTCAGGCAGGGCGCAGTGCGGATCTGGCTGTGTCCACTCACCCACGGGAGACGGGCAGGCAGGGCGCAGTGCGGATCTGGCTGTGTCCACTCACCCACGTCAGACGGTCAGACAGGGTGCAGTGCGGATCTGGCTGTGTCCACTCACCCACGGGAGACGGGCAGGCAGGGCGCAGTGCGGATCTGGCTGTGTCCACTCACCCACGGGAGAAGGGCAGGCTGGGCTCAGTGTGGATCTCGCTGTGTCCACTCACCCACGGCAAATGGTCAGGCAGGGCGCAGTGCGGATCTGGCTGTGTCCACTCACCCACGGCAGACGGGCAGACAGGGCGCAGTGCGGATCTGGCTGTGTCCACTCACCCACGGCAGACGGGCAGGCAGGGCGCAGTGCGGATCTGGCTGTGTCCACTCGCCCACGGGAGACGGGCAGGCAGGGCGCAGTGCGGATCTGGCTGTGTCCACTCGCCACGGCAGGCGGTCAGGCAGGGCGCAGTTCTGATCTGGCTGTGTCCACTCACCCACGGCAGACGGTCAGGCAGGGCGCAGTGCGGATCTGGCTGTGTCCACTCACCCACGGCAGGCGGTCAGGCAGGGCGCAGTGCGGATCTGGCTGTGTCCACGCACCCACAGCATGCGGTCAGCCAAGGCGCAGTGCGGATCTGGCAGTGTCCACTCACCCACGGCAGGCGCTCAGGCAGAGCGCAGTGCGGATCTGGCTGTGTCCACTCACCCACGGCAGACTGTCAGGCAGGGCGCAGTGCGGATCTGGCTATGTCCACTCGCCCACGGCAGACGGGCAGGCAGGGCGCAGTGCGGATCTGGCTGTGTCCACTCGCCCACGGGAGACGGGCAGGCAGGGCGCAGTGCGGATATGGCTGTGTCCACTTACCCACGGGAGACGGGCAGGCAGGGCGCAGTGCGGATCTGGCTGTGTCCACTCACTGACGGAAGACGGGCAGGCAAGACGCAGTGCGGATCTGGCTGTGTCCACTCACCCACGGGAGACGGGCAGGCAGGGCGCAGTGCGGAGCTGGCTGTGTCCACTCACCCACGGGAGACGGGCAGGCAAGGCGCAGTGCGGATCTGGCTGTGTCCACTCACCCAGGGGAGACGGGCAGGCAAGGCGCAGTGTGGACCTGGATGTGTCCACTCACCCACGGGAGACGGGCTGAGAGTGTGCTGTGTGGATATGGCTATGTCCACCGACCCACGGCAGACGGGCAGGCAGGGCACAGTGTAGATATGGCTGTGTCCACGCACCCACAGCATGCGGTCAGCCAGGGCGCAGTGCGGATCTGGCTGTGTCCACTCACCCACGGCAGGCGCTCAGGCAGAGCGCAGTGCGGATCTGGCTGTGTCCACTCACCCACGGCAGACTGTCAGGCAGGGCGCAGTGCGGATCTGGCTATGTCCACTCGCCCACCGCAGACGGGCAGGCAGGGCGCAGTGCGGATCTGGCTGCGTCCACTCGCCCACGGGAGACGGGCAGGCAGGGCGCAGTGCGGATCTAGCTGTGTCCACTTACCCACGGGAGACGGGCAGGCAGGGCGCAGTCGGATCTGGCTGTGTCCACTCACTGACGGAAGACGGGCAGGCAAGACGCAGTGCGGATCTGGCTGTGTCCACTCACCCACGGGAGACGGGCAGGCAGGGCGCAGTGCGGAGCTGGCTGTGTCCACTCACCCACGGGAGAAGGGCAGGCAGGGCGCAGTGCGGATCTGTCTGTGTCCACTCACCCAGGGGAGACGGGCAGGCAAGGCGCAGTGTGGACCTGGCTGTGTCCACTCACCCACGGGAGACAGGCAGAGAGTGTGCTGTGTGGATATGGCTATGTCCACTGACCCACGGCAGACGGGCAGGCAGGGCGCAGTGCAGATCTGGCTGTGTCCACTCACCCACGGCAGACGGTCAGGCAGGGTGCAGTGCGGATCTGGCTGTGTCCACTCACCCACGGGAGACGGGCAGGCAGGGCGCAGTGCGGATCTGGCTGTGTCCACTCACCAACGTAAGTCGGGCAGGCAAGGCGCAGTGCGGATCTGGCTGTGTCCACTCACCCACGGGAGACGGGCAGGCAGGGCGCAGTGCGGATCCGGCTGTGTCCACTCACCCACGGGAGATGGGCAGAGACGGTGCTGTGTGGATCTGGCTATGTCCACTGACACACGGCAGACGGGCAGGCAGGGTACAGTACGGATCTGTCTGTGTCCACTCACCCACGGCAGGCGGTCAGGCAGGGCGCAGTGCGGATCTGGCTGTGTCCACTCACCCACGGCAGGCGGTCAGGCAGGGCGCAGTGCAGATCTGGGTGTGTCCACTCACCCACGGCAGACGGTCAGGCAGGGCGCAGTGCGGATCTGGCTGTGTCCACTCACCCACGGCAGACGGGCAGGCAGGGCGCAGTGTGGATCTGGCTGTGTCCACTCACCCACGGCAGACGGTCAGGCAGGGCGCAGTACGGATCTGGCTGTGTCCACTCACCCACGGCAGACGGGCAGGCAGGGCGCAGTGCGGATTTGGCTGTGTCCACTCGCCCACGGGAGACGGACAGGCAAGGCGCAGTGCAGATCTGGCTGTGTCCACTGACCCACGGCAGGCGGTCAGGCAGGGCGCAGTGCGGATCTGGCTGTGTCCACTCACCCACGGCAGACGGTCAGGCAGGGCGCAGTGCGGATCTGGCTGTGTCCACTCACCCAAGGGAGACGGGCAGGCAGCACGCAGTGCGGATCCGGCTGTGTCCACTCACCCACGGGAGACGTGCAGGCAGGGCGCAGTGCGGATCTGGCTGTTTCCACTCGCCCACGGCAGACGGTCAGGCAGGGCGCAGTGCGGATCTGGCTGTGTCCACTCACCCACGTTAGACGGTCAGACAGGGTGCAGTGCGGATCTGGCTGTGTCCACTCACCCACGGGAGACGGGCAGGCAGGGCGCAGTGCGGATCTGGCTGTGTCCACTCACCCACGGCAGACGGGCAGACAGGGCGCAGTGCGGATCTGGCGGTGTCCACTCACCCACGGCAGACGGGCAGGCAGGGCGCAGTGCGGATCTGGCTGTGTCCACTCGCCCTCGGGAGACGGGCAGGCAGGGCGCAGTGCGGATCTGGCTGTGTCCACTCGCCACGGCAGGCGGTCAGGCAGGGCGCAGTTCTGATCTGGCTGTGTCCACTCACCCACGGCAGACGGTCAGGCAGGGCGCAGTGCGGATCTGGCTGTGTCCACTCACCCACGGCAGGCGGTCAGGCAGGGCGCAGTGCGGATCTGGCTGTGTCCACGCACCCACAGCATGCGGTCAGCCAAGGCGCAGTGCGGATCTGGCAGTGTCCACTCACCCACTGCAGGCGCTCAGGCAGAGCGCAGTGCGGATCTGGCTGTGTCCACTCACCCACGGCAGACTGTCAGGCAGGGCGCAGTGCGGATCTGGCTATGTCCACTCGCCCACGGCAGACGGGCAGGCAGGGCGCAGTGTGGATCTGGCTGTGTCCACTCGCCCACGGGAGACGGGCAGGCAGGGCGCAGTGCGGATATGGCTGTGTCCACTTACCCACGGGAGACGGGCAGGCAGGGCGCAGTGCGGATCTGGCTGTGTCCACTCACTGACGGAAGACGGGCAGGCAAGACGCAGTGCGGATCTGGCTGTGTCCACTCACCCACGAGAGACGGGCAGGCAGGGCGCAGTGCGGAGCTGGCTGTGTCCACTCACCCACGGGAGACGGGCAGGCAAGGCGCAGTGCGGATCTGGCTGTGTCCACTCACCCAGGGGAGACTGGCAGGCAAGGCGCAGTGTGGACCTGGATGTGTCCACTCACCCACGGGAGACGGGCTGAGAGTGTGCTGTGTGGATATGGCTATGTCCACTGACCCACGGCAGACGGGCAGGCAGGGCGCAGTGTAGATATGGCTGTGTCCACTCACCCACGGCAGACGGTCAGGCAGGGTGCAGTGCGGATCTGGCTGTGTCCACTCACCCACGGGAGACGGGCAGGCAGGGCGCAGTGCGGATCTGGCTGTGTCCACTCACCAACGTGAGTCGGGCAGGCAAGGTGCAGTGCGGATCTGGCTGTGTCCACTCACCCAGGGGAGACGGGCAGGCAGGGCGCAGTGCGGATCCGGCTGTGTCCACTCACCCACGGGAGATGGGCAGAGACGGTACTGTGTGGATCTGGCTATGTCCACTGACCCACGGCAGACGGGCAGGCAGGGTACAGTACGGATCAGGCTGTGTCCACTCACCCACGGCAGGCGGTCAGGCATGGCGCAGTGCGGATCTGGCTGTGTCCACTCACCCACGGCAGGCAGTCAGGCAGGGCGCAGTGCGGATCTGGCTGTGTCCACTCACCCACGGCAGACGGTCAGGCAGGGCTCAGTGCGGATCTGGCTGTGTCCACTCACCCACGGCAGACGGGCAGGCAGGGCGCAGTGCGGATCTGGCTGTGTCCACTCACCCACGGCAGACGGTCAGGCAGGGCGCAGTGCGGATCTGGCTGTGTCCACTCACCCACGGCGGACGGGCAGGCAGGGCGCAGTGCGGATTTGGCTGTGTCCACTCGCCCACGGGAGAAGGGCAGGCAGGGCGCAGTGCAGATCTGGCTGTGTCCACTGACCCACGGCAGGCGGTCAGGCAGGGCGCAGTGCGGATCTGGCTGTGTCCACTCACCCACGGCAGACGGTCAGGCAGGGCGCAGTGCGGATCTGGCTGTGTCCACTCACCCACGGGAGACGGGCAGGCAGCACGCAGTGCGGATCCGGCTGTGTCCACTCACCCACGGGAGACGGGCAGGCAGGGCGCAGTGCGGATCTGGCTGTGTCCACGCACCCATAGCATGCGGTCAGCAAGGGCGCAGTGCGGATCTGGCTGTGTCACCTCACCCACGGGAGACGGGCAGGGCGCAGTGCGGATCTGGCTGTGTCCACTCACCAACGTGAGACGGGCAGGCAAGGCGCAGTGCGGATCCGGCTGTGTCCACTCACCCACGGGAGACGGGCATGCAGGACGCAGTGCGGATCCGGCTGTGTCCACTCACCCACGGGAGACGGGCAGGCAGGGCGCAGTGCGGATCTGGCTGTGTCCACTCACCCAGGGGAGACGGGCAGGCAAGGCGCAGTGTGGACCTGGCTGTGTCCACTCACCCACGGGAGACAGGCAGAGAGTGTGCTGTGTGGATATGGCTATGTCCACTGACCCACAGCAGACGGGCAGGCAGGTCGCAATGCAGATCTGGCTGTGTCCACTCACCCACGGCAGACGGTCAGGCAGGGTGCAGTGCAGATCTGGCTGTGTCCACTCACCCACGGGAGACGGGCAGGCATGGCGCAGTGCGGATCTGGCTGTGTCCACTCACCAACGTGAGTCGGGCAGGCAAGGCGCAGTGCGGATCTGGCTGTGTCCACTCACCCACGGGAGACGGGCAGGCAGGGCGCAGTGCGGATCCGGCTGTGTCCACTCACCCACGGGAGATGGGCAGAGACGGTGCTGTGTGGATCTGGCTATGTCCACTGACCCACGGCAGACGGGCAGGCAGGGTACAGTACGGATCTGTCTGTGTCCACTCACCCACGGCAGGCGGTCAGGCAGGGCGCAGTGCGGATCTGGCTGTGTCCACTCACCCACGGCAGACGGGCAGGCAGGGCGCAGTGCGGATCTGGCTGTGTCCACTCGCCCACGGGAGACGGGCAGGCAGGGCGCAGTGCGGATCTGGCTGTGTCCACTCACCCACGGCAGGCGGTCAGGCAGGGCGCAGTGCGGATCTGGCTGTGTCCACGCACCCACAGCATGCGGTCAGCCAAGGCGCAGTGCGGATCTGGCAGTGTCCACTCACCCACGGCAGGCGCTCAGGCAGAGCGCAGTGCGGATCTGGCTGTGTCCACTCACCCACGGCAGACTGTCAGGCAGGGCGCAGTGCGGATCTGGCTATGTCCACTCGCCCACGGCAGACGGGCAGGCAGGGCGCAGTGCGGATCTGGCTGTGTCCACTCGCCCACGGGAGACGGGCAGGCAGGGCGCAGTGCGGATATGGCTGTGTCCACTTACCCACGGGAGACGGGCAGGCAGGGCGCAGTGCGGATCTGGCTGTGTCCACTCACTGACGGAAGACGGGCAGGCAAGACGCAGTGCGGATCTGGCTGTGTCCACTCACCCACCGGAGACGGGCAGGCAGGGCGCAGTGCGGAGCTGGCTGTGTCCACTCACCCACGGGAGACGGGCAGGCAAGGCGCAGTGCGGATCTGGCTGTGTCCACTCACCCAGGGGAGACGGGCAGGCAAGGCGCAGTGTGGACCTGGATGTGTCCACTCACCCACGGGAGACGGGCTGAGAGTGTGCTGTGTGGATATGGCTATGTCCACTGACCCACGGCAGACGGGCAGGCAGGGCACAGTGTAGATATGGCTGTGTCCACGCACCCACAGCATGCGGTCAGCCAGGGCGCAGTGCGGATCTGGCTGTGTCCACTCACCCACGGCAGGCGCTCAGGCAGAGCGCAGTGCGGATCTGGCTGTGTCCACTCACCCACGGCAGACTGTCAGGCAGGGCGCAGTGCGGATCTGGCTATGTCCACTCGCCCACCGCAGACGGGCAGGCAGGGCGCAGTGCGGATCTGGCTGTGTCCACTCGCCCACGGGAGACGGGCAGGCAGGGCGCAGTGCGGATCTAGCTGTGTCCACTTACCCACGGGAGACGGGCAGGCAGGGCGCAGTCGGATCTGGCTGTGTCCACTCACTGACGGAAGACGGGCAGGCAAGACGCAGTGCGGATCTGGCTGTGTCCACTCACCCACGGGAGACGGGCAGGCAGGGCGCAGTGCGGAGCTGGCTGTGTCCACTCACCCACGGGAGATGGGCAGGCAGGGCCCAGTGCGGATCTGTCTGTGTCCACTCACCCAGGGGAGACGGGCAGGCAAGGCGCAGTGTGGACCTGGCTGTGTCCACTCACCCACGGGAGACAGGCAGAGAGTGTGCTGTGTGGATATGGCTATGTCCACTGACCCACGGCAGACGGGCAGGCAGGGCGCAGTGCAGATCTGGCTGTGTCCACTCACCCACGGCAGACGGTCAGGCAGGGTGCAGTGCGGATCTGGCTGTGTCCACTCACCCACGGGAGACGGGCAGGCAGGGCGCAGTGCGGATCTGGCTGTGTCCACTCACCAACGTAAGTCGGGCAGGCAAGGCGCAGTGCGGATCTGGCTGTGTCCACTCACCCACGGGAGACGGGCAGGCAGGGCGCAGTGCGGATCCGGCTGTGTCCACTCACCCACGGGAGATGGGCAGAGACGGTGCTGTGTGGATCTGGCTATGTCCACTGACACACGGCAGACGGGCAGGCAGGGTACAGTACGGATCTGTCTGTGTCCACTCACCCACGGCAGGCGGTCAGGCAGGGCGCAGTGCGGATCTGGCTGTGTCCACTCACCCACGGCAGGCGGTCAGGCAGGGCGCAGTGCAGATCTGGGTGTGTCCACTCACCCACGGCAGACGGTCAGGCAGGGCGCAGTGCGGATCTGGCTGTGTCCACTCACCCACGGCAGGCAGTCAGGCAGGGCGCAGTGCGGATCTGGCTGTGTCCACTCACCCACGGCAGACGGTCAGGAAGGGCTCAGTGCGGATCTGGCTGTGTCCACTCACCCACGGCAGACGGGCAGGCAGGGCGCAGTGCGGATCTGGCTGTGTCCACTCACCCACGGCAGACGGTCAGGCAGGGCGCAGTGCGGATCTGGCTGTGTCCACTCACCCACGGCGGACGAGCAGGCAGGGCGCAGTGCGGATTTGGCTGTGTCCACTCGCCCACGGGAGAAGGGCAGGCAGGGCGCAGTGCAGATCTGGCTGTGTCCACTGACCCACGGCAGGCGGTCAGGCAGGGCGCAGTGCGGATCTGGCTGTGTCCACTCACCCACGGCAGACGGTCAGGCAGGGCGCAGTGCGGATCTGGCTGTGTCCACTCACCCACGGGAGACGGGCAGGCAGCACGCAGTGCGGATCCGGCTGTGTCCACTCACCCACGGGAGACGGTCAGGCAGGGCGCAGTGCGGATCTGGCTGTGTCCACGCACCCATAGCATGCGGTCAGCAAGGGCGCAGTGCGGATCTGGCTGTGTCACCTCACCCACGGGAGACGGGCAGGGCGCAGTGCGGATCTGGCTGTGTCCACTCACCAACGTGAGACGGGCAGGCAAGGCGCAGTGCGGATCCGGCTGTGTCCACTCACCCACGGGAGACGGGCATGCAGGACGCAGTGCGGATCCGGCTGTGTCCACTCACCCACGGGAGACGGGCAGGCAGGGCGCAGTGCGGATCTGGCTGTGTCCACTCACCCAGGGGAGACGGGCAGGCAAGGCGCAGTGTGGACCTGGCTGTGTCCACTCACCCACGGGAGACAGGCAGAGAGTGTGCTGTGTGGATATGGCTATGTCCACTGACCCACGGCAGACGGGCAGGCAGGTCGCAATGCAGATCTGGCTGTGTCCACTCACCCACGGCAGACGGTCAGGCAGGGTGCAGTGCAGATCTGGCTGTGTCCACTCACCCACGGGAGACGGGCAGGCATGGCGCAGTGCGGATCTGGCTGTGTCCACTCACCAACGTGAGTCGGGCAGGCAAGGCGCAGTGCGGATCTGGCTGTGTCCACTCACCCACGGGAGACGGGCAGGCAGGGCGCAGTGCGGATCCGGCTGTGTCCACTCACCCACGGGAGATGGGCAGAGACGGTGCTGTGTGGATCTGGCTATGTCCACTGACCCACGGCAGACGGGAAGGCAGGGTACAGTACGGATCTGTCTGTGTCCACTCACCCACGGCAGGCGGTCAGGCAGGGCGCAGTGCGGATCAGGCTGTGTCCACTCACCCACGGCAGGCGGTCAGGCAGGGCGCAGTGCGGATCTGGGTGTGTCCACTCACCCACGGCAGACGGTCAGGCAGGGCGCAGTGCGGATCTGGCTGTGTCCACTCACCCACGGCAGACGGGCAGGCAGGGCGCAGTGTGGATCTGGCTGTGTCCACTCACCCACGGCAGACGGTCAGGCAGGGCGCAGTACGGATCTGGCTGTGTCCACTCACCCACGGCAGACGGGCAGGCAGGGCGCAGTGCGGATTTGGCTGTGTCCACTCGCCCACGGGAGACGGGCAGGCAGGGCGTAGTGCAGATCTGGCTGTGTCCACTGACCCACGGCAGGCGGTCAGGCAGGGCGCAGTGCGGATCTGGCTGTGTCCACTCACCCACGGCAGACGGTCAGGCAGGGCGCAGTGCGGATCTGGCTGTTTCCACTCGCCCACGGCAGACGGGCAGGCAGGGCGCAGTGCGGATCTGGCTGTGTCCACTCACCCACGTCAGACGGTCAGACAGTGTGCAGTGCGGATCTGGCTGTGTCCACTCACCCACGGGAGACGGGCAGGCAGGGCGCAGTGCGGATCTGGCTGTGTCCACTCACCCACGTCAGACGGTCAGACAGTGTGCAGTGTGGATCTGGCTGTGTCCACTCACCCACGGGAGACGGGCAGGCAGGGCGCAGTGCGGATCTGGCTGTGTCCACTCACCCACGGGAGAAGGGCAGGCAGGGCTCAGTGTGGATCTCGCTGTGTCCACTCACCCACGGCAGATGGTCAGGCAGGGCGCAGTGCGAATCTGGCTGTGTCCACTCACCCACGGCAGACGGGCAGACAGGGCGCAGTGCGGATCTGGCTGTGTACACTCACCCACGGCAGACGGGCAGGCAGGGCGCAGTGCGGATCTGGCTGTGTCCACTCACCAACGGGAGACGGGCAGGCAGGGCGCAGTACGGATCTGGCTGTGTCCACTCACCCACGGCAGGCGGTCAGGCAGGGTACAATGCGGATCTGGCTGTGTCCACTCACCCATGGGAGACGCGTAGGCAGGGCGCAGTGCGGATCTGGCTGTGTCCACTCACCCACGGGAGACGGGTAGGCAGAGCGCAGTGCGGATCTGGCTGTGTCCACTCACCCACGGGAGACGGGCAGGCTGGGCGCAGTGCAGATCTGGCTGTGTCCACTCACCCACAGGAGACGGGAAGGCATGGCGCAGTGAGGATCTGGCTGTGTCCACTCACCCACGGGAGACGGGCAGGCAGGGCGCAGTGCGGATCTCGCTGTGTCCACTCACCCACGGCAGACGGTCAGACAGGGCGCAGTGCGGATCTGGCTGTGTCCACTCACCCACGGCAGACGGGCAGGCAGGGCGCAGTGCGGATCTGGCTGTGTCCACTCACCCACGGGAGACGGGCAGGCAGGGCGCAGTGCGGATCTCGCTGTGTCCACTCACCCACGGCAGACGGTCAGGCAGGGCGCAGTGCGGATCTGGCTGTGTCCACTCACCCACGGCAGACGGGCAGGCAGGGCGCAGTGCGGATCTGGCTGTGTCCACTCGCCCACGGGAGACGGGCAGGCAGGGCGCAGTGCGGATCTGGCTGTGTCCACTCACCCACGGCAGGCGGTCAGGCAGGGCGCAGTGCGGATCTGGCTGTGTCCACGCACCCACAGCATGCGGTCAGCCAAGGCGCAGTGCGGATCTGGCAGTGTCCACTCACCCACGGCAGGCGCTCAGGCAGAGCGCAGTGCGGATCTGGCTGTGTCCACTCACCCACGGCAGACTGTCAGGCAGGGCGCAGTGCGGATCTGGCTATGTCCACTCGCCCACGGCAGACGGGCAGGCAGGGCGCAGTGCGGATCTGGCTGTGTCCACTCGCCCACGGGAGACGGGCAGGCAGGGCGCAGTGCGGATATGGCTGTGTCCACTTACCCACGGGAGACGGGCAGGCAGGGCGCAGTGCGGATCTGGCTGTGTCCACTCACTGACGGAAGACGGGCAGGCAAGACGCAGTGCGGATCTGGCTGTGTCCACTCACCCACGGGAGACGGGCAGGCAGGGCGCAGTGCGGAGCTGGCTGTGTCCACTCACCCACGGGAGACGGGCAGGCAAGGCGCAGTGCGGATCTGGCTGTGTCCACTCACCCAGGGGAGACGGGCAGGCAAGGCGCAGTGTGGACCTGGATGTGTCCACTCACCCACGGGAGACGGGCTGAGAGTGTGCTGTGTGGATATGGCTATGTCCACTGACCCACGGCAGACGGGCAGGCAGGGCACAGTGTAGATATGGCTGTGTCCACGCACCCACAGCATGCGGTCAGCCAGGGCGCAGTGCGGATCTGGCTGTGTCCACTCACCCACGGCAGACGCTCAGGCAGAGCGCAGTGCGGATCTGGCTGTGTCCACTCACCCACGGCAGACTGTCAGGCAGGGCGCAGTGCGGATCTGGCTATGTCCACTCGCCCACCGCAGACGGGCAGGCAGGGCGCAGTGCGGATCTGGCTGTGTCCACTCGCCCACGGGAGACGGGCAGGCAGGGCGCAGTGCGGATCTAGCTGTGTCCACTTACCCACGGGAGACGGGCAGGCAGGGCGCAGTCGGATCTGGCTGTGTCCACTCACTGACGGAAGACGGGCAGGCAAGACGCAGTGCGGATCTGGCTGTGTCCACTCACCCACGGGAGACGGGCAGGCAGGGCGCAGTGCGGAGCTGGCTGTGTCCACTCACCCACGGGAGATGGGCAGGCAGGGCGCAGTGCGGATCTGTCTGTGTCCACTCACCCAGGGGAGACGGGCAGGCAAGGCGCAGTGTGGACCTGGCTGTGTCCACTCACCCACGGGAGACAGGCAGAGAGTGTGCTGTGTGGATATGGCTATGTCCACTGACCCACGGCAGACGGGCAGGCAGGGCGCAGTGCAGATCTGGCTGTGTCCACTCACCCACGGCAGACGGTCAGGCAGGGTGCAGTGCGGATCTGGCTGTGTCCACTCACCCACGGGAGACGGGCAGGCAGGGCGCAGTGCGGATCTGGCTGTGTCCACTCACCAACGTAAGTCGGGCAGGCAAGGCGCAGTGCGGATCTGGCTGTGTCCACTCACCCACGGGAGACGGGCAGGCAGGGCGCAGTGCGGATCCGGCTGTGTCCACTCACCCACGGGAGATGGGCAGAGACGGTGCTGTGTGGATCTGGCTATGTCCACTGACACACGGCAGACGGGCAGGCAGGGTACAGTACGGATCTGTCTGTGTCCACTCACCCACGGCAGGCGGTCAGGCAGGGCGCAGTGCGGATCTGGCTGTGTCCACTCACCCACGGCAGGCGGTCAGGCAGGGCGCAGTGCAGATCTGGGTGTGTCCACTCACCCACGGCAGACGGTCAGGCAGGGCGCAGTGCGGATCTGGCTGTGTCCACTCACCCACGGCAGACGGGCAGGCAGGGCGCAGTGTGGATCTGGCTGTGTCCACTCACCCACGGCAGACGGTCAGGCAGGGCGCAGTACGGATCTGGCTGTGTCCACTCACCCACGGCAGACGGGCAGGCAGGGCGCAGTGCGGATTTGGCTGTGTCCACTCGCCCACGGGAGACGGGCAGGCAAGGCGCAGTGCAGATCTGGCTGTGTCCACTGACCCACGGCAGGCGGTCAGGCAGGGCGCAGTGCGGATCTGGCTGTGTCCACTCACCCACGGCAGACGGTCAGGCAGGGCGCAGTGCGGATCTGGCTGTGTCCACTCACCCAAGGGAGACGGGCAGGCAGCACGCAGTGCGGATCCGGCTGTGTCCACTCACCCACGGGAGACGTGCAGGCAGGGCGCAGTGCGGATCTGGCTGTTTCCACTCGCCCACGGCAGACGGTCAGGCAGGGCGCAGTGCGGATCTGGCTGTGTCCACTCACCCACGTTAGACGGTCAGACAGGGTGCAGTGCGGATCTGGCTGTGTCCACTCACCCACGGGAGACGGGCAGGCAGGGCGCAGTGCGGATCTGGCTGTGTCCACTCACCCACGGGAGAAGGGCAGGCTGGGCTCAGTGTGGATCTCGCTGTGTCCACTCACCCACGGCAGATGGTCAGGCAGGGCGCAGTGCGGATCTGGCTGTGTCCACTCACCCACGGCAGACGGGCAGGCAGGGCGCAGTGCGGATCTGGCGGTGTCCACTCACCCACGGCAGACGGGCAGGCAGGGCGCAGTGCGGATCTGGCTGTGTCCACTCGCCCACGGGAGACGGGCAGGCAGGGCGCAGTGCGGATCTGGCTGTGTCCACTCGCCACGGCAGGCGGTCAGGCAGGGCGCAGTTCTGATCTGGCTGTGTCCACTCACCCACGGCAGACGGTCAGGCAGGGCGCAGTGCGGATCTGGCTGTGTCCACTCACCCACGGCAGGCGGTCAGGCAGGGCGCAGTGCGGATCTGGCTGTGTCCACGAACCCACAGCATGCGGTCAGCCAAGGCGCAGTGCGGATCTGGCAGTGTCCACTCACCCACTGCAGGCGCTCAGGCAGAGCGCAGTGCGGATCTGGCTGTGTCCACTCACCCACGGCAGACTGTCAGGCAGGGCGCAGTGCGGATCTGGCTATGTCCACTCGCCCACGGCAGACGGGCAGGCAGGGCGCAGTGCGGATCTGGCTGTGTCCACTCGCCCACGGGAGACGGGCAGGCAGGGCGCAGTGCGGATATGGCTGTGTCCACTTACCCACGGGAGACGGGCAGGCAGGGCGCAGTGCGGATCTGGCTGTGTCCACTCACTGACGGAAGACGGGCAGGCAAGACGCAGTGCGGATCTGGCTGTGTCCACTCACCCACGAGAGACGGGCAGGCAGGGCGCAGTGCGGAGCTGGCTGTGTCCACTCACCCACGGGAGACGGGCAGGCAAGGCGCAGTGCGGATCTGGCTGTGTCCACTCACCCAGGGGAGACGGGCAGGCAAGGCGCAGTGTGGACCTGGATGTGTCCACTCACCCACGGGAGACGGGCTGAGAGTGTGCTGTGTGGATATGGCTATGTCCACTGACCCACGGCAGACGGGCAGGCAGGGCGCAGTGTAGATATGGCTGTGTCCACTCACCCACGGCAGACGGTCAGGCAGGGTGCAGTGCGGATCTGGCTGTGTCCACTCACCCACGGGAGACGGGCAGGCAGGGCGCAGTGCGGATCTGGCTGTGTCCACTCACCAACGTGAGTCGGGCAGGCAAGGTGCAGTGCGGATCTGGCTGTGTCCACTCACCCAGG
This sequence comes from Microcebus murinus, assembly GCF_040939455.1. Lineage (NCBI taxonomy): Eukaryota > Metazoa > Chordata > Mammalia > Primates > Cheirogaleidae > Microcebus > Microcebus murinus. Next base: position 15,697,626 of record NC_134131.1, read on the forward strand.
GGAGACGGGCAGGCAGGGCGCAGTGCGGATCCGGCTGTGTCCACTCACCCACGGGAGATGGGCAGAGACGGTACTGTGTGGATCTGGCTATGTCCACTGACCCACGGCAGACGGGCAGGCAGGGTACAGTACGGATCAGGCTGTGTCCACTCACCCACGGCAGGCGGTCAGGCATGGCGCAGTGCGGATCTGGCTGTGTCCACTCACCCACGGCAGGCAGTCAGGCAGGGCGCAGTGCGGATCTGGCTGTGTCCACTCACCCACGGCAGACGGTCAGGCAGGGCTCAGTGCGGATCTGGCTGTGTCCACTCACCCACGGCAGACGGGCAGGCAGGGCGCAGTGCGGATCTGGCTGTGTCCACTCACCCACGGCAGACGGTCAGGCAGGGCGCAGTGCGGATCTGGCTGTGTCCACTCACCCACGGCGGACGAGCAGGCAGGGCGCAGTGCGGATTTGGCTGTGTCCACTCGCCCACGGGAGAAGGGCAGGCAGGGCGCAGTGCAGATCTGGCTGTGTCCACTGACCCACGGCAGGCGGTCAGGCAGGGCGCAGTGCGGATCTGGCTGTGTCCACTCACCCACGGCAGACGGTCAGGCAGGGCGCAGTGCGGATCTGGCTGTGTCCACTCACCCACGGGAGACGGGCAGGCAGCACGCAGTGCGGATCCGGCTGTGTCCACTCACCCACGGGAGACGGTCAGGCAGGGCGCAGTGCGGATCTGGCTGTGTCCACGCACCCATAGCATGCGGTCAGCAAGGGCGCAGTGCGGATCTGGCTGTGTCACCTCACCCACGGGAGACGGGCAGGGCGCAGTGCGGATCTGGCTGTGTCCACTCACCAACGTGAGACGGGCAGGCAAGGCGCAGTGCGGATCCGGCTGTGTCCACTCACCCACGGGAGACGGGCATGCAGGACGCAGTGCGGATCCGGCTGTGTCCACTCACCCACGGGAGACGGGCAGGCAGGGCGCAGTGCGGATCTGGCTGTGTCCACTCACCCAGGGGAGACGGGCAGGCAAGGCGCAGTGTGGACCTGGCTGTGTCCACTCACCCACGGGAGACAGGCAGAGAGTGTGCTGTTTGGATATGGCTATGTCCACTGACCCACGGCAGACGGGCAGGCAGGTCGCAATGCAGATCTGGCTGTGTCCACTCACCCACGGCAGACGGTCAGGCAGGGTGCAGTGCAGATCTGGCTGTGTCCACTCACCCACGGGAGACGGGCAGGCATGGCGCAGTGCGGATCTGGCTGTGTCCACTCACCAACGTGAGTCGGGCAGGCAAGGCGCAGTGCGGATCTGGCTGTGTCCACTCACCCACGGGAGACGGGCAGGCAGGGCGCAGTGCGGATCCGGCTGTGTCCACTCACCCACGGGAGATGGGCAGAGACGGTGCTGTGTGGATCTGGCTATGTCCACTGACCCACGGCAGACGGGCAGGCAGGGTACAGTACGGATCTGTCTGTGTCCACTCACCCACGGCAGGCGGTCAGGCAGGGCGCAGTGCGGATCTGGCTGTGTCCACTCACCCACGGCAGACGGGCAGGCAGGGCGCAGTGCGGATCTGGCTGTGTCCACTCGCCCACGGGAGACGGGCAGGCAGGGCGCAGTGCGGATCTGGCTGTGTCCACTCACCCACGGCAGGCGGTCAGGCAGGGCGCAGTGCGGATCTGGCTGTGTCCACGCACCCACAGCATGCGGTCAGCCAAGGCGCAGTGCGGATCTGGCAGTGTCCACTCACCCACGGCAGGCGCTCAGGCAGAGCGCAGTGCGGATCTGGCTGTGTCCACTCACCCACGGCAGACTGTCAGGCAGGGCGCAGTGCGGATCTGGCTATGTCCACTCGCCCACGGCAGACGGGCAGGCAGGGCGCAGTGCGGATCTGGCTGTGTCCACTCGCCCACGGGAGACGGGCAGGCAGGGCGCAGTGCGGATATGGCTGTGTCCACTTACCCACGGGAGACGGGCAGACAGGGCGCAGTGCGGATCTGGCTGTGTCCACTCACTGACGGAAGACGGGCAGGCAAGACGCAGTGCGGATCTGGCTGTGTCCACTCACCCACGGGAGACGGGCAGGCAGGGCGCAGTGCGGAGCTGGCTGTGTCCACTCACCCACAGGAGACGGGCAGGCAAGGCGCAGTGCGGATCTGGCTGTGTCCACTCACCCAGGGGAGCCGGGCAGGCAAGGCGCAGTGTGGACCTGGATGTGTCCACTCACCCACGGGAGACGGGCTGAGAGTGTGCTGTGTGGATATGGCTATGTCCACTGACCCACGGCAGACGGGCAGGCAGGGCACAGTGTAGATATGGCTGTGTCCACGCACCCACAGCATGCGGTCAGCCAGGGCGCAGTGCGGATCTGGCTGTGTCCACTCACCCACGGCAGGCGCTCAGGCAGAGCGCAGTGCGGATCTGGCTGTGTCCACTCACCCACGGCAGACTGTCAGGCAGGGCGCAGTGCGGATCTGGCTATGTCCACTCGCCCACCGCAGACGGGCAGGCAGGGCGCAGTGCGGATCTGGCTGTGTCCACTCGCCCACGGGAGACGGGCAGGCAGGGCGCAGTGCGGATCTAGCTGTGTCCACTTACCCACGGGAGACGGGCAGGCAGGGCGCAGTCGGATCTGGCTGTGTCCACTCACTGACGGAAGACGGGCAGGCAAGACGCAGTGCGGATCTGGCTGTGTCCACTCACCCACGGGAGACGGGCAGGCAGGGCGCAGTGCGGAGCTGGCTGTGTCCACTCACCCACGGGAGATGGGCAGGCAGGGCGCAGTGCGGATCTGTCTGTGTCCACTCACCCAGGGGAGACGGGCAGGCAAGGCGCAGTGTGGACCTGGCTGTGTCCACTCACCCACGGGAGACAGGCAGAGAGTGTGCTGTGTGGATATGGCTATGTCCACTGACCGACGGCAGACGGGCAGGCAGGGCGCAGTGCAGATCTGGCTGTGTCCACTCACCCACGGCAGACGGTCAGGCAGGGTGCAGTGCGGATCTGGCTGTGTCCACTCACCCACGGAAGACGGGCAGGCAGGGCGCAGTGCGGATCTGGCTGTGTCCACTCACCAACGTAAGTCGGGCAGGCAAGGCGCAGTGCGGATCTGGCTGTGTCCACTCACCCACGGGAGACGGGCAGGCAGGGCGCAGTGCGGATCCGGCTGTGTCCACTCACCCACGGGAGATGGGCAGAGACGGTGCTGTGTGGATCTGGCTATGTCCACTGACACACGGCAGACGGGCAGGCAGGGTACAGTACGGATCTGTCTGTGTCCACTCACCCACGGCAGGCGGTCAGGCAGGGCGCAGTGCGGATCTGGCTGTGTCCACTCACCCACGGCAGGCGGTCAGGCAGGGCGCAGTGCAGATCTGGGTGTGTCCACTCACCCACGGCAGACGGTCAGGCAGGGCGCAGTGCGGATCTGGCTGTGTCCACTCACCCACGGCAGACGGGCAGGCAGGGCGCAGTGTGGATCTGGCTGTGTCCACTCACCCACGGCAGACGGTCAGGCAGGGCGCAGTACGGATCTGGCTGTGTCCACTCACCCACGGCAGACGGGCAGGCAGGGCGCAGTGCGGATTTGGCTGTGTCCACTCGCCCACGGGAGACGGGCAGGCAAGGCGCAGTGCAGATCTGGCTGTGTCCACTGACCCACGGCAGGCGGTCAGGCAGGGCGCAGTGCGGATCTGGCTGTGTCCACTCACCCACGGCAGACGGTCAGGCAGGGCGCAGTGCGGATCTGGCTGTGTCCACTCACCCAAGGGAGACGGGCAGGCAGCACGCAGTGCGGATCCGGCTGTGTCCACTCACCCACGGGAGACGTGCAGGCAGGGCGCAGTGCGGATCTGGCTGTTTCCACTCGCCCACGGCAGACGGTCAGGCACGGCGCAGTGCGGATCTGGCTGTGTCCACTCACCCACGTTAGACGGTCAGACAGGGTGCAGTGCGGATCTGGCTGTGTCCACTCACCCACGGGAGACGGGCAGGCAGGGCGCAGTGCGGATCTGGCTGTGTCCACTCACCCACGGGAGAAGGGCAGGCTGGGCTCAGTGTGGATCTCGCTGTGTCCACTCACCCACGGCAGATGGTCAGGCAGGGCGCAGTGCGGATCTGGCTGTGTCCACTCACCCACGGCAGACGGGCAGACAGGGCGCAGTGCGGATCTGGCGGTGTCCACTCACCCACGGCAGACGGGCAGGCAGGGCGCAGTGCGGATCTGGCTGTGTCCACTCGCCCACGGGAGACGGGCAGGCAGGGCGCAGTGCGGATCTGGCTGTGTCCACTCGCCACGGCAGGCGGTCAGGCAGGGCGCAGTTCTGATCTGGCTGTGTCCACTCACCCACGGCAGACGGTCAGGCAGGGCGCAGTGCGGATCTGGCTGTGTCCACTCACCCACGGCAGGCGGTCAGGCAGGGCGCAGTGCGGATCTGGCTGTGTCCACGCACCCACAGCATGCGGTCAGCCAAGGCGCAGTGCGGATCTGGCTGTGTCCACTCACCCACTGCAGGCGCTCAGGCAGAGCGCAGTGCGGATCTGGCTGTGTCCACTCACCCACGGCAGACTGTCAGGCAGGGCGCAGTGCGGATCTGGCTATGTCCACTCGCCCACGGCAGACGGGCAGGCAGGGCGCAGTGCGGATCTGGCTGTGTCCACTCGCCCACGGGAGACGGGCAGGCAGGGCGCAGTGCGGATATGGCTGTGTCCACTTACCCACGGGAGACGGGCAGGCAGGGCGCAGTGCGGATCTGGCTGTGTCCACTCACTGACGGAAGACGGGCAGGCAAGACGCAGTGCGGATCTGGCTGTGTCCACTCACCCACGAGAGACGGGCAGGCAGGGCGCAGTGCGGAGCTGGCTGTGTCCACTCACCCACGGGAGACGGGCAGGCAAGGCGCAGTGCGGATCTGGCTGTGTCCACTCACCCAGGGGAGACGGGCAGGCAAGGCGCAGTGTGGACCTGGATGTGTCCACTCACCCACGGGAGACGGGCTGAGAGTGTGCTGTGTGGATATGGCTATGTCCACTGACCCACGGCAGACGGGCAGGCAGGGCGCAGTGTAGATATGGCTGTGTCCACTCACCCACGGCAGACGGTCAGGCAGGGTGCAGTGCGGATCTGGCTGTGTCCACTCACCCACGGGAGACGGGCAGGCAGGGCGCAGTGCGGATCTGGCTGTGTCCACTCACCAACGTGAGTCGGGCAGGCAAGGTGCAGTGCGGATCTGGCTGTGTCCACTCACCCAGGGGAGATGGGCAGGCAGGGCGCAGTGCGGATCCGGCTGTGTCCACTCACCCACGGGAGATGGGCAGAGACGGTACTGTGTGGATCTGGCTATGTCCACTGACCCACGGCAGACGGGCAGGCAGGGTACAGTACGGATCAGGCTGTGTCCACTCACCCACGGCAGGCGGTCAGGCATGGCGCAGTGCGGATCTGGCTGTGTCCACTCACCCACGGCAGGCAGTCAGGCAGGGCGCAGTGCGGATCTGGCTGTGTCCACTCACCCACGGCAGACGGTCAGGCAGGGCTCAGTGCGGATCTGGCTGTGTCCACTCACCCACGGCAGACGGGCAGGCAGGGCGCAGTGCGGATCTGGCTGTGTCCACTCACCCACGGCAGACGGTCAGGCAGGGCGCAGTGCGGATCTGGCTGTGTCCACTCACCCACGGCGGACGAGCAGGCAGGGCGCAGTGCGGATTTGGCTGTGTCCACTCGCCCACGGGAGAAGGGCAGGCAGGGCGCAGTGCAGATCTGGCTGTGTCCACTGACCCACGGCAGGCGGTCAGGCAGGGCGCAGTGCGGATCTGGCTGTGTCCACTCACCCACGGCAGACGGTCAGGCAGGGCGCAGTGCGGATCTGGCTGTGTCCACTCACCCACGGGAGACGGGCAGGCAGCACGCAGTGCGGATCCGGCTGTGTCCACTCACCCACGGGAGACGGTCAGGCAGGGCGCAGTGCGGATCTGGCTGTGTCCACGCACCCATAGCATGCGGTCAGCAAGGGCGCAGTGCGGATCTGGCTGTGTCACCTCACCCACGGGAGACGGGCAGGGCGCAGTGCGGATCTGGCTGTGTCCACTCACCAACGTGAGACGGGCAGGCAAGGCGCAGTGCGGATCCGGCTGTGTCCACTCACCCACGGGAGACGGGCATGCAGGACGCAGTGCGGATCCGGCTGTGTCCACTCACCCACGGGAGACGGGCAGGCAGGGCGCAGTGCGGATCTGGCTGTGTCCACTCACCCAGGGGAGACGGGCAGGCAAGGCGCAGTGTGGACCTGGCTGTGTCCACTCACCCACGGGAGACAGGCAGAGAGTGTGCTGTGTGGATATGGCTATGTCCACTGACCCACGGCAGACGGGCAGGCAGGTCGCAATGCAGATCTGGCTGTGTCCACTCACCCACGGCAGACGGTCAGGCAGGGTGCAGTGCAGATCTGGCTGTGTCCACTCACCCACGGGAGACGGGCAGGCATGGCGCAGTGCGGATCTGGCTGTGTCCACTCACCAACGTGAGTCGGGCAGGCAAGGCGCAGTGCGGATCTGGCTGTGTCCACTCACCCACGGGAGACGGGCAGGCAGGGCGCAGTGCGGATCCGGCTGTGTCCACTCACCCACGGGAGATGGGCAGAGACGGTGCTGTGTGGATCTGGCTATGTCCACTGACCCACGGCAGACGGGCAGGCAGGGTACAGTACGGATCTGTCTGTGTCCACTCACCCACGGCAGGCGGTCAGGCAGGGCGCAGTGCGGATCAGGCTGTGTCCACTCACCCACGGCAGGCGGTCAGGCAGGGCGCAGTGCGGATCTGGGTGTGTCCACTCACCCACGGCAGACGGTCAGGCAGGGCGCAGTGCGGATCTGGCTGTGTCCACTCACCCACGGCAGACGGGCAGGCAGGGCGCAGTGTGGATCTGGCTGTGTCCACTCACCCACGGCAGACGGTCAGGCAGGGCGCAGTACGGATCTGGCTGTGTCCACTCACCCACGGCAGACGGGCAGGCAGGGCGCAGTGCGGATTTGGCTGTGTCCACTCGCCCACGGGAGACGGGCAGGCAGGGCGTAGTGCAGATCTGGCTGTGTCCACTGACCCACGGCAGGCGGTCAGGCAGGGCGCAGTGCGGATCTGGCTGTGTCCACTCACCCACGGCAGACGGTCAGGCAGGGCGCAGTGCGGATCTGGCTGTTTCCACTCGCCCACGGCAGACGGGCAGGCAGGGCGCAGTGCGGATCTGGCTGTGTCCACTCACCCACGTCAGACGGTCAGACAGTGTGCAGTGCGGATCTGGCTGTGTCCACTCACCCACGGGAGACGGGCAGGCAGGGCGCAGTGCGGATCTGGCTGTGTCCACTCACCCACGTCAGACGGTCAGACAGTGTGCAGTGTGGATCTGGCTGTGTCCACTCACCCACGGGAGACGGGCAGGCAGGGCGCAGTGCGGATCTGGCTGTGTCCACTCACCCACGGGAGAAGGGCAGGCAGGGCTCAGTGTGGATCTCGCTGTGTCCACTCACCCACGGCAGGTGGTCAGGCAGGGCGCAGTGCGGATCTGGCTGTGTCCACTCACCCACGGCAGACGGGCAGACAGGGCGCAGTGCGGATCTGGCTGTGTACACTCACCCACGGCAGACGGGCAGGCAGGGCGCAGTGCGGATCTGGCTGTGTCCACTCACCAACGGGAGACGGGCAGGCAGGGCGCAGTACGGATCTGGCTGTGTCCACTCACCCACGGCAGGCGGTCAGGCAGGGTACAATGCGGATCTGGCTGTGTCCACTCACCCATGGGAGACGCGTAGGCAGGGCGCAGTGCGGATCTGGCTGTGTCCACTCACCCACGGGAGACGGGTAGGCAGAGCGCAGTGCGGATCTGGCTGTGTCCACTCACCCACGGGAGACGGGCAGGCTGGGCGCAGTGCAGATCTGGCTGTGTCCACTCCCCCACAGGAGACGGGAAGGCAGGGCGCAGTGAGGATCTGGCTGTGTCCACTCACCCACGGGAGACGGGCAGGCAGGGCGCAGTGCGGATCTCGCTGTGTCCACTCACCCACGGCAGACGGTCAGGCAGGGCGCAGTGCGGATCTGGCTGTGTCCACTCACCCACGGCAGACGGGAAGGCAGGGCGCAGTGCGGATCTGGCTGTGTCCACTCACCCACGGGAGACGGGCAGGCAGGGCGCAGTGCGGATCTCGCTGTGTCCACTCACCCACGGCAGACGGTCAGGCAGGGCGCAGTGCGGATCTGGCTGTGTCCACTCACCCACGGCAGACGGGCAGGCAGGGCGCAGTGCGGATCTGGCTGTGTCCACTCGCCCACGGGAGACGGGCAGGCAGGGCGCAGTGCGGATCTGGCTGTGTCCACTCACCCACGGCAGGCGGTCAGGCAGGGTGCAGTGCGGATCTGGCTGTGTCCACTCACCCACAGCAGACGGTCAGTCAGGGCGCAGTGCGAATCTGGCTGTGTCCACTCACCCACGGCAGGCGGTCAGGCAGGGCGCAGTGCGGATCTGGCTGTGTCCACGCACCCACAGCATGCGGTCAGCCAGGGCGCAGTGCGGATCTGGCTGTGTCCACTCACCCACGGCAGGCGCTCAGGCAGAGCGCAGTGCGGATCTGGCTGTGTCCACTCACCCACGGCAGACTGTCAGGCAGGGCGCAGTGCGGATCTGGCTATGTCCACTCGCCCACGGCAGACGGGCAGGCAGGGCGCAGTGCGGATCTGGCTGTGTCCACTCGCCCACGGGAGACGGGCAGGCAGGGCGCAGTGCGGATTTGGCTGTGTCCACTCGCCCACGGGAGACGGGCAGGCAGGGCGCAGTGCAGATCTGGCTGTGTCCACTGACCCACGGCAGGCGGTCAGGCAGGGCGCAGTGCGGATCTGGCTGTGTCCACTCACCCACGGCAGACGGTCAGGCAGGGCGCAGTGCGGATCTGGCTGTGTCCACTCACCCACGGGAGACGGGCAGGCAGCACGCAGTGCGGATCCGGCTGTGTCCACTCACCCACGGGAGACGGGCAGGCAGGGCGCAGTGCGGATCTGGCTGTTTCCACTCGCCCACGGCAGACGGTCAGGCAGGGCGCAGTGCGGATCTGGCTGTGTCCACTCACCCACGTCAGACGGTCAGACAGGGTGCAGTGCGGATCTGGCTGTGTCCACTCACCCACGGGAGACGGGCAAGCAGGGCGCAGTGCGGATCTGGCTGTGTCCACTTACCCACGGGAGACGGGCAGGCAGGGCGCAGTGCGGATCTGGCTGTGTCCACTCACTGACGGAAGACGGGCAGGCAAGACGCAGTGCGGATCTGGCTGTGTCCACTCACCCACGGGAGACGGGCAGGCAGGGCGCAGTGCGGAGCTGGCTGTGTCCACTCACCCACGGGAGACGGGCAGGCAAGGCGCAGTGCGGATCTGGCTGTGTCCACTCTCCCAGGGGAGACGGGCAGGCAAGGCGCAGTGTGGACCTGGATGTGTCCACTCACCCACGGGAGACGGGCTGAGAGTGTGCTGTGTGGATATGGCTATGTCCACTGACCCACGGCAGACGGGCAGGCAGGGCACAGTGTAGATATGGCTGTGTCCACTCACCCACGGCAGACGGTCAGGCAGGGTGCAGTGCGGATCTGGCTGTGTCCACTCACCCACGGGAGACGGGCAGGCAGGGCGCAGTGCGGATCTGGCTGTGTCCACTCACCAACGTGAGTCGGGCAGGCAAGGTGCAGTGCGGATCTGGCTGTGTCCACTCACCCAGGGGAGACGGGCAGGCAGGGCGCAGTGCGGATCCGGCTGTGTCCACTCACCCACGGGAGATGGGCAGAGACGGTACTGTGTGGATCTGGCTATGTCCACTGACCCACGGCAGACGGGCAGGCAGGGTACAGTACGGATCAGGCTGTGTCCACTCACCCACGGCAGGCGGTCAGGCATGGCGCAGTGCGGATCTGGCTGTGTCCACTCACCCACGGCAGGCAGTCAGGCAGGGCGCAGTGCGGATCTGGCTGTGTCCACTCACCCACGGCAGACGGTCAGGCAGGGCTCAGTGCGGATCTGGCTGTGTCCACTCACCCACGGCAGACGGGGAGGCAGGGCGCAGTGCGGATCTGGCTGTGTCCACTCACCCACGGCAGACGGTCAGGCAGGGCGCAGTGCGGATCTGGCTGTGTCCACTCACCCACGGCGGACGGGCAGGCAGGGCGCAGTGCGGATTTGGCTGTGTCCACTCGCCCACGGGAGAAGGGCAGGCAGGGCGCAGTGCAGATCTGGCTGTGTCCACTGACCCACGGCAGGCGGTCAGGCAGGGCGCAGTGCGGATCTGGCTGTGTCCACTCACCCACGGCAGACGGTCAGGCAGGGCGCAGTGCGGATCTGGCTGTGTCCACTCACCCACGGGAGACGGGCAGGCAGCACGCAGTGCGGATCCGGCTGTGTCCACTCACCCACGGGAGACGGGCAGGCAGGGCGCAGTGCGGATCTGGCTGTGTCCACGCACCCATAGCATGCGGTCAGCAAGGGCGCAGTGCGGATCTGGCTGTGTCACCTCACCCACGGGAGACGGGCAGGGCGCAGTGCGGATCTGGCTGTGTCCACTCACCAACGTGAGACGGGCAGGCAAGGCGCAGTGCGGATCCGGCTGTGTCCACTCACCCACGGGAGACGGGCATGCAGGACGCAGTGCGGATCCGGCTGTGTCCACTCACCCACGGGAGATGGGCAGAGACTGTGCTGTGTGGATCTGGCTATGTCCACTGACGCACGTCAGACGGGCAGGCAGGGCGCAGTGCGGATCTGGCTGTGTCTACTCACCCACGGCAGAGGGTCAGACAGGGTGCAGTGCGGATCTGGCTGTGTCCACTCACCCACGGGAGATGGGCAGGCAGGGCGCAGTGCGGATCTGGATGTGTCCACTCACCCACGTGAGACGGGCAGGCAAGGCTCAGTGCGGATCTGGCTGTGTCCACTCACACAGGCAGACGGGCAGCCAGGGCGCAGTGCGTATCTGGCTGTGTCCACTCACCCACGGGAGACGGGCAGGCAGGGCGCAGTGCGGATCTGGCTGTGTCCACTCACCCACGGGAGACGGGCAGGCAGGGCGCAGTGCGGATCCGGCTGTGTCCACTCACCCACGGGAGACGGGCAGAGACGGTGCTGTGTGGATCTGGCTCTGTCCACTTACCCACGGCAGACGGGCAGGCAGGGCGCAGTACGGATCTTGCTGTGTCCACTCACCCACGGCAGGCGGTCAGACAGGGTACAATGCGGATCTGGCTGTGTCCACTCACCCACGGGAGACGGGTAGGCAGGGTGCAGTACGGATCTGGCTGTGTCCACTCACCCACGGGAGACGGGCAGGCAGGGCGCAGTGCGGATCTGGCTGTGTCCACTCACCCACGGGAGACGGGCAGGCAGGGCGCAGTGCGGATCTGGCTGTGTCCACTCACCCACGGGAGACGGGAAGGCAGGGCGCAGTGCGGATCTGGCTGTGTCCACTCACCCACGGGAGACGGGCAGGCAGGGCGCAGTGCGGATCTGGCTGTGTCCACTCAGCCACGGCAGACGGTCAGGCAGGGCGCAGTGCGGATCTGGCTGTGTCCACTCACCCACGGCAGACGGGCAGGAAGGGCGCAGTGCGGATCTGGCTGTGTCCACTCGCCCACGGGAGACGGGCAGGCAGGGCGCAGTGCGGATCTGGCTGTGTCCACTCACCCACGGCAGACGGTCAGGCAGGGCGCAGTGCGGATCTGGCTGTGTCCACTCACCCACGGCAGGCGGTCAGGCAGGGCGCAGTGCGGATCTGGCTGTGTCCACGCACCCACAGCATGCGGTCAGCCAGGGCGCAGTGCGGATCTGGCTGTGTCCACTCACCCACGGGAGACGGGCAGGGCGCAGTGCGGATCTGGCTGTGTCCACTCACCAACGTGAGACGGGCAGGCAAGGCGCAGTGCGGATCCGGCTGTGTCCACTCACCCACGGGAGACGGGCATGCAGGACGCAGTGCGGAGCTGCCTGTGTCCACTCACCCACGGGAGACGGGCAGGCAGGGCGCAGTGCGGATCTGGCTGTGTCCACTCACCCAGGGGAGACGGGCAGGCAAGGCGCAGTGTGGACCTGGCTGTGTCCACTCACCCACGGGAGACAGGCAGAGAGTGTGCTGTGTGGATATGGCTATGTCCACTGACCCACGGCAGACGGGCAGACAGGTCGCAATGCAGATCTGGCTGTGTCCACTCACCCACGGCAGACGGTCAGGCAGGGTGCAGTGCAGATCTTGCTGTGTCCACTCACCCACGGGAGACGGGCAGGCATGGCGCAGTGCGGATCTGGCTGTGTCCACTCACCAACGTGAGTCGGGCAGGCAAGGCGCAGTGCGGATCTGGCTGTGTCCACTCACCCACGGGAGACGGGCAGGCAGGGCGCAGTGCGGATCCGGCTGTGTCCACTCACCCACGGGAGATGGGCAGAGACGGTGCTGTGTGGATCTGGCTATGTCCACTGACCCACGGCAGACGGGCAGGCAGGGTACAGTACGGATCTGTCTGTGTCCACTCACCCACGGCAGGCGGTCAGGCAGGGCGCAGTGCGGATCTGGCTGTGTCCACTCACCCACGGCAGGCGGTCAGGCAGGGCGCAGTGCGGATCTGGGTGTGTCCACTCACCCACGGCAGACGGTCAGGCAGGGCGCAGTGCGGATCTGGCTGTGTCCACTCACCCACGGCAGACGGGCAGGCAGGGCGCAGTGTGGATCTGGCTGTGTCCACTCACCCACGGCAGACGGTCAGGCAGGGCGCAGTACGGATCTGGCTGTGTCCACTCACCCACGGCAGACGGGCAGGCAGGGCGCAGTGCGGATTTGGCTGTGTCCACTCGCCCACGGGAGACGGGCAGGCAAGGCGCAGTGCAGATCTGGCTGTGTCCACTGACCCACGGCAGGCGGTCAGGCAGGGCGCAGTGCGGATCTGGCTGTGTCCACTCACCCACGGCAGACGGTCAGGCAGGGCGCAGTGCGGATCTGGCTGTGTCCACTCACCCACGGGAGACGGGCAGGCAGCACGCAGTGCGGATCCGGCTGTGTCCACTCACCCACGGGAGACGGGCAGGCAGGGCGCAGTGCGGATCTGGCTGTTTCCACTCGCCCACGGCAGACGGTCAGGCAGGGCGCAGTGCGGATCTGGCTGTGTCCACTCACCCACGTTAGACGGTCAGACAGGGTGCAGTGCGGATCTGGCTGTGTCCACTCACCCACGGGAGACGGGCAGGCAGGGCGCAGTGCGGATCTGGCTGTGTCCACTCACCCACGGGAGAAGGGCAGGCTGGGCTCAGTGTGGTTCTCGCTGTGTCCACTCACCCACGGCAGATGGTCAGGCAGGGCGCAGTGCGGATCTGGCTGTGTCCACTCACCCACGGCAGACGGGCAGACAGGGCGCAGTGCGGATCTGGCGGTGTCCACTCACCCACGGCAGACGGGCAGGCAGGGCGCAGTGCGGATCTGGCTGTGTCCACTCGCCCACGGGAGACGGGCAGGCAGGGCGCAGTGCGGATCTGGCTGTGTCCACTCGCCACGGCAGGCGGTCAGGCAGGGCGCAGTTCTGATCTGGCTGTGTCCACTCACCCACGGCAGACGGTCAGGCAGGGTGCAGTGCGGATCTGGCTGTGTCCACTCACCCACGGCAGGCGGTCAGGCAGGGCGCAGTGCGGATCTGGCTGTGTCCACGCACCCACAGCATGCGGTCAGCCAAGGCGCAGTGCGGATCTGGCAGTGTCCACTCACCCACGGCAGGCGCTCAGGCAGAGCGCAGTGCGGATCTGGCTGTGTCCACTCACCCACGGCAGACTGTCAGGCAGGGCGCAGTGCGGATCTGGCTATGTCCACTCGCCCACGGCAGACGGGCAGGCAGGGCGCAGTGCGGATCTGGCTGTGTCCACTCGCCCACGGGAGACGGGCAGGCAGGGCGCAGTGCGGATATGGCTGTGTCCAATTACCCACGGGAGACGGGCAGGAAGGGCGCAGTGCGGATCTGGCTGTGTCCACTCACTGACGGAAGACGGGCAGGCAAGACGCAGTGCGGATCTGGCTGTGTCCACTCACCCACGGGAGACGGGCAGGCAGGGCGCAGTGCGGAGCTGGCTGTGTCCACTCACCCACGGGAGACGGGCAGGCAAGGCGCAGTGCGGATCTGGCTGTGTCCACTCACCCAGGGGAGACGGGCAGGCAAGGCGCAGTGTGGACCTGGATGTGTCCACTCACCCACGGAAGACGGGCTGAGAGTGTGCTGTGTGGATATGGCTATGTCCACTGACCCACGGCAGACGGGCAGGCAGGGCGCAGTGTAGATATGGCTGTGTCCACTCACCCACGGCAGACGGTCAGGCAGGGTGCAGTGCGGATCTGGCTGTGTCCACTCACCCACGGGAGACGGGCAGGCAGGGCGCAGTGCGGATCTGGCTGTGTCCACTCGCCACGGCAGGCGGTCAGGCAGGGCGCAGTTCTGATCCGGCTGTGTCCACTCACCCACGGGAGACGGGCATGCAGGATGCAGTGCGGAGCTGCCTGTGTCCACTCACCCACGGGAGACGGGCATGCAGGATGCAGTGCGGAGCTGCCTGTGTCCACTCACCCACGGGAGACGGGCAGGCAGGGCGCAGTGCGGATCTGGCTGTGTCCACTCACCCAGGGGAGACGGGCAGGCAAGGCGCAGTGTGGACCTGGCTGTGTCCACTCACCCACGGGAGACAGGCAGAGAGTGTGCTGTGTGGATATGGCTATGTCCACTGACCCACGGCAGACGGGCAGACAGGTCGCAATGCAGATCTGGCTGTGTCCACTCACCCACGGCAGACGGTCAGGCAGGGTGCAGTGCAGATCTTGCTGTGTCCACTCACCCACGGGAGACGGGCAGGCATGGCGCAGTGCGGATCTGGCTGTGTCCACTCACCAACGTGAGTCGGGCAGGCAAGGCGCAGTGCGGATCTGGCTGTGTCCACTCACCCACGGGAGACGGGCAGGCAGGGCGCAGTGCGGATCCGGCTGTGTCCACTCACCCACGGGAGATGGGCAGAGACGGTGCTGTGTGGATCTGGCTATGTCCACTGACCCACGGCAGACGGGCAGGCAGGGTACAGTACGGATCTGTCTGTGTCCACTCACCCACGGCAGGCGGTCAGGCAGGGCGCAGTGCGGATCTGGCTGTGTCCACTCACCCACGGCAGGCGGTCAGGCAGGGCGCAGTGCGGATCTGGGTGTGTCCACTCACCCACGGCAGACGGTCAGGCAGGGCGCAGTGCGGATCTGGCTGTGTCCACTCACCCACGGCAGACGGGCAGGCAGGGCGCAGTGTGGATCTGGCTGTGTCCACTCACCCACGGCAGACGGTCAGGCAGGGCGCAGTACGGATCTGGCTGTGTCCACTCACCCACGGCAGACGGGCAGGCAGGGCGCAGTGCGGATTTGGCTGTGTCCACTCGCCCACGGGAGACGGGCAGGCAAGGCGCAGTGCAGATCTGGCTGTGTCCACTGACCCACGGCAGGCGGTCAGGCAGGGCGCAGTGCGGATCTGGCTGTGTCCACTCACCCACGGCAGACGGTCAGGCAGGGCGCAGTGCGGATCTGGCTGTGTCCACTCACCCACGGGAGACGGGCAGGCAGCGCGCAGTGCGGATCCGGCTGTGTCCACTCACCCACGGGAGACGGGCAGGCAGGGCGCAGTGCGGATCTGGCTGTTTCCACTCGCCCACGGCAGACGGTCAGGCAGGGCGCAGTGCGGATCTGGCTGTGTCCACTCACCCACGTTAGACGGTCAGACAGGGTGCAGTGCGGATCTGGCTGTGTCCACTCACCCACGGGAGACGGGCAGGCAGGGCGCAGTGCGGATCTGGCTGTGTCCACTCACCCACGGGAGAAGGGCAGGCTGGGCTCAGTGTGGATCTCGCTGTGTCCACTCACCCACGGCAGATGGTCAGGCAGGGCGCAGTGCGGATCTGGCTGTGTCCACTCACCCACGGCAGACGGGCAGACAGGGCGCAGTGCGGATCTGGCGGTGTCCACTCACCCACGGCAGACGGGCAGGCAGGGCGCAGTGCGGATCTGGCTGTGTCCACTCGCCCACGGGAGACGGGCAGGCAGGGCGCAGTGCGGATCTGGCTGTGTCCACTCGCCACGGCAGGCGGTCAGGCAGGGCGCAGTTCTGATCTGGCTGTGTCCACTCACCCACGGCAGACGGTCAGACAGGGTGCAGTGCGGATCTGGCTGTGTCCACTCACCCACGGCAGGCGGTCAGGCAGGGCGCAGTGCGGATCTGGCTGTGTCCACGCACCCACAGCATGCGGTCAGCCAAGGCGCAGTGCGGATCTGGCAGTGTCCACTCACCCACGGCAGGCGCTCAGGCAGAGCGCAGTGCGGATCTGGCTGTGTCCACTCACCCACGGCAGACTGTCAGGCAGGGCGCAGTGCGGATCTGGCTATGTCCACTCGCCCACGGCAGACGGGCAGGCAGGGCGCAGTGCGGATCTGGCTGTGTCCACTCGCCCACGGGAGACGGGCAGGCAGGGCGCAGTGCGGATATGGCTGTGTCCAATTACCCACGGGAGACGGGCAGGAAGGGCGCAGTGCGGATCTGGCTGTGTCCACTCACTGACGGAAGACGGGCAGGCAAGACGCATTGCGGATCTGGCTGTGTCCACTCACCCACGGGAGACGGGCAGGCAGGGCGCAGTGCGGAGCTGGCTGTGTCCACTCACCCACGGGAGACGGGCAGGCAAGGCGCAGTGCGGATCTGGCTGTGTCCACTCACCAAGGGGAGACGGGCAGGCAAGGCGCAGTGTGGACCTGGATGTGTCCACTCACCCACGGAAGACGGGCTGAGAGTGTGCTGTGTGGATATGGCTATGTCCACTGACCCACGGCAGACGGGCAGGCAGGGCGCAGTGTAGATATGGCTGTGTCCACTCACCCACGGCAGACGGTCAGGCAGGGTGCAGTGCGGATCTGGCTGTGTCCACTCACCCACGGGAGACGGGCAGGCAGGGCGCAGTGCGGATCTGGCTGTGTCCACTCACCAACGTGAGTCGGGCAGGCAAGGTGCAGTGCGGATCTGGCTGTGTCCACTCACCCAGGGGAGACGGGCAGGCAGGGCGCAGTGCGGATCCGGCTGTGTCCACTCACCCACGGGAGATGGGCAGAGACGGTACTGTGTGGATCTGGCTATGTCCACTGACCCACGGCAGACGGGCAGGCAGGGTACAGTACGGATCAGGCTGTGTCCACTCACCCACGGCAGGCGGTCAGGCATGGCGCAGTGCGGATCTGGCTGTGTCCACTCACCCACGGCAGGCAGTCAGGCAGGGCGCAGTGCGGATCTGGCTGTGTCCACTCACCCACGGCAGACGGTCAGGCAGGGCTCAGTGCGGATCTGGCTGTGTCCACTCACCCACGGCAGACGGGCAGGCAGGGCGCAGTGCGGATCTGGCTGTGTCCACTCACCCACGGCAGACGGTCAGGCAGGGCGCAGTGCGGATCTGGCTGTGTCCACTCACCCACGGCGGACGGGCAGGCAGGGCGCAGTGCGGATTTGGCTGTGTCCACTCGCCCACGGGAGAAGGGCAGGCAGGGCGCAGTGCAGATCTGGCTGTGTCCACTGACCCACGGCAGGCGGTCAGGCATTGCGCAGTGCGGATCTGGCTGTGTCCACTCACCCACGGCAGACGGTCAGGCAGGGCGCAGTGCGGATCTGGCTGTGTCCACTCACCCACGGCAGACGGTCAGGCAGGGCGCAGTGCGGATCTGGCTGTGTCCACTCACCCACGGGAGACGGGCAGGCAGCACGCAGTGCGGATCCGGCTGTGTCCACTCACCCACGGGAGACGGGCAGGCAGGGCGCAGTGCGGATCTGGCTGTTTCCACTCGCCCACGGCAGACGGGCAGGCAGGGCGCAGTGCGGATCTGGCTGTGTCCACTCACCCACGTCAGACGGTCAGACAGTGTGCAGTGCGGATCTGGCTGTGTCCACTCACCCACGGGAGACGGGTAGGCAGGGCGCAGTGCGGATCTGGCTGTGTCCACTCACCCACGGGAGAAGGGCAGGCAGGGCTCAGTGTGGATCTCGCTGTGTCCACTCACCCACGGCAGATGGTCAGGCAGGGCGCAGTGCGGATCTGGCTGTGTCCACTCACCCACGGCAGACGGGCAGACAGGGCGCAGTGCGGATCTGGCTGTGTCCACTCACCCACGGCAGACGGGCAGGCAGGGCGCAGTGCGGATCTGGCTGTGTCCACTCACCCACGGCAGGCGGTCAGGCAGGGTACAATGCGGATCTGGCTGTGTCCACTCACCCACGGGAGACGCGTAGGCAGGGCGCAGTGCGGATCTGGCTGTGTCCACTCACCCACGGGAGACGGGTAGGCAGAGCGCAGTGCGGATCTGGCTGTGTCCACTCACCCACGGGAGACGGGCAGGCTGGGCGCAGTGCAGATCTGGCTGTGTCCACTCACCCACAGGAGACGGGAAGGCAGGGCGCAGTGAGGATCTGGCTGTGTCCACTCACCCACGGGAGACGGGCAGGCAGGGCGCAGTGCGGATCTCGCTGTGTCCACTCACCCACGGCAGACGGTCAGGCAGGGCGCAGTGCGGATCTGGCTGTGTCCACTCACCCACGGCAGACGGGCAGGCAGGGCGCAGTGCGGATCTGGCTGTGTCCACTCGCCCACGGGAGACGGGCAGGCAGGGCGCAGTGCGGATCTGGCTGTGTCCACTCACCCACGGCAGGCGGTCAGGCAGGGTGCAGTGCGGATCTGGCTGTGTCCACTCACCCACAGCAGACGGTCAGGCAGGGCGCAGTGCGAATCTGGCTGTGTCCACTCACCCACGGCAGGCGGTCAGGCAGGGCGCAGTGCGGATCTGGCTGTGTCCACGCACCCACAGCATGCGGTCAGCCAGGGCGCAGTGCGGATCTGGCTGTGTCCACTCACCCACGGCAGGCGCTCAGGCAGAGCGCAGTGCGGATCTGGCTGTGTCCACTCACCCACGGCAGACTGTCAGGCAGGGCGCAGTGCGGATCTGGCTATGTCCACTCGCCCACGGCAGACGGGCAGGCAGGGCGCAGTGCGGATCTGGCTGTGTCCACTCGCCCACGGGAGACGGGCAGGCAGGGCGCAGTGCGGATCTAGCTGTGTCCACTTACCCACGGGAGACGGGCAGGCAGGGCGCAGTCGGATCTGGCTGTGTCCACTCACTGACGGAAGACGGGCAGGCAAGACGCAGTGCGGATCTGGCTGTGTCCACTCACCCACGGGAGACGGGCAGGCAGGGCGCAGTGCGGAGCTGGCTGTGTCCACTCACCCACGGGAGATGGGCAGGCAGGGCGCAGTGCGGATCTGTCTGTGTCCACTCACCCAGGGGAGACGGGCAGGCAAGGCGCAGTGTGGACCTGGCTGTGTCCACTCACCCACGGGAGACAGGCAGAGAGTGTGCTGTGTGGATATGGCTATGTCCACTGACCCACGGCAGACGGGCAGGCAGGGCGCAGTGCAGATCTGGCTGTGTCCACTCACCCACGGCAGACGGTCAGGCAGGGTGCAGTGCGGATCTGGCTGTGTCCACTCACCCACGGGAGACGGGCAGGCAGGTCGCAGTGCGGATCTGGCTGTGTCCACTCACCAACGTGAGTCGGGCAGGCAAGGCGCAGTGCAGATCTGGCTGTGTCCACTCACCCACGGCAGACGGTCAGGCAGGGCGCAGTACGGATCTGGCTGTGTCCACTCACCCACGGCAGACGGGCAGGCAGGGCGCAGTGCGGATTTGGCTGTGTCCACTCGCCCACGGGAGACGGGCAGGCAGGGCGCAGTGCAGATCTGGCTGTGTCCACTCGCCCACGGGAGACGGGCAGGCAGGGCGCAGTGCAGATCTGGCTGTGTCCACTGACCCACGGCAGGCGGTCAGGCAGGGCGCAGTGCGGATCTGGCTGTGTCCACTCACCCACGGCAGACGGTCAGGCAGGGCGCAGTGCGGATCTGGCTGTGTCCACTCACCCACGGGAGACGGGCAGGCAGGGCGCAGTGCGGATCTGGCTGTTTCCACTCGCCCACGGCAGACGGTCAGGCAGGGCGCAGTGCGGATCTGGCTGTGTCCACTCACCCACGTCAGACGGTCAGACAGGGTGCAGTGCGGATCTGGCTGTGTCCACTCACCCACGGGAGACGGGCAGGCAGGGCGCAGTGCGGATCTGGCTGTGTCCACTCACCCACGGGAGAAGGGCAGGCTGGGCTCAGTGTGGATCTCGCTGTGTCCACTCACCCACGGCAAATGGTCAGGCAGGGCGCAGTGCGGATCTGGCTGTGTCCACTCACCCACGGAAGACGGGCAGACAGGGCGCAGTGCGGATCTGGCTGTGTCCACTCACCCACGGCAGACGGGCAGGCAGGGCGCAGTGCGGATCTGGCTGTGTCCACTCGCCCACGGGAGACGGGCAGGCAGGGCGCAGTGCGGATCTGGCTGTGTCCACTCGCCACGGCAGGCGGTCAGGCAGGGCGCAGTTCTGATCTGGCTGTGTCCACTCACCCACGGCAGACGGTCAGGCAGGGCGCAGTGCGGATCTGGCTGTGTCCACTCACCCACGGCAGGCGGTCAGGCAGGGCGCAGTGCGGATCTGGCTGTGTCCACGCACCCACAGCATGCGGTCAGCCAAGGCGCAGTGCGGATCTGGCAGTGTCCACTCACCCACGGCAGGCGCTCAGGCAGAGCGCAGTGCGGATCTGGCTGTGTCCACTCACCCACGGCAGACTGTCAGGCAGGGCGCAGTGCGGATCTGGCTATGTCCACTCGCCCACGGCAGACGGGCAGGCAGGGCGCAGTGCGGATCTGGCTGTGTCCACTCGCCCACGGGAGACGGGCAGGCAGGGCGCAGTGCGGATATGGCTGTGTCCACTTATCCACGGGAGACGGGCAGGCAGGGCGCAGTGCGGATCTGGCTGTGTCCACTCACTGACGGAAGACGGGCAGGCAAGACGCAGTGCGGATCTGGCTGTGTCCACTCACCCACGGGAGACGGGCAGGCAGGGCGCAGTGCGGAGCTGGCTGTGTCCACTCACCCACGGGAGACGGGCAGGCAAGGCGCAGTGCGGATCTGGCTGTGTTCACTCACCCAGGGGAGACGGGCAGGCAAGGCGCAGTGTGGACCTGGATGTGTCCACTCACCCACGGGAGACGGGCTGAGAGTGTGCTGTGTGGATATGGCTATGTCCACTGACCCACGGCAGACGGGCAGGCAGGGCGCAGTGTAGATATGGCTGTGTCCACTCACCCACGGCAGACGGTCCGGCAGTGTGCAGTGCGGATCTGGCTGTGTCCACTCACCCACGGGAGACGGGCAGGCAGGGCGCAGTGCGGATCTGGCTGTGTCCACTCACCAACGTGAGTCGGGCAGGCAAGGTGCAGTGCGGATCTGGCTGTGTCCACTCACCCAGGGGAGACGGGCAGGCAGGGCGCAGTGCGGATCCGGCTGTGTCCACTCACCCACGGGAGATGGGCAGAGACGGTACTGTGTGGATCTGGCTATGTCCACTGACCCACGGCAGACGGGCAGGCAGGGTACAGTACGGATCAGGCTGTGTCCACTCACCCACGGCAGGCGGTCAGGCATGGCGCAGTGCGGATCTGGCTGTGTCCACTCACCCACGGCAGGCAGTCAGGCAGGGCGCAGTGCGGATCTGGCTGTGTCCACTCACCCACGGCAGACGGTCAGGCAGGGCTCAGTGCGGATCTGGCTGTGTCCACTCACCCACGGCAGACGGGCAGGCAGGGCGCAGTGCGGATCTGGCTGTGTCCACTCACCCACGGCAGACGGTCAGGCAGGGCGCAGTGCGGATCTGGCTGTGTCCACTCACCCACGGCGGACGGGCAGGCAGGGCGCAGTGCGGATTTGGCTGTGTCCACTCGCCCACGGGAGAAGGGCAGGCAGGGCGCAGTGCAGATCTGGCTGTGTCCACTGACCCACGGCAGGCGGTCAGGCAGGGCGCAGTGCGGATCTGGCTGTGTCCACTCACCCACGGCAGACGGTCAGGCAGGGCGCAGTGCGGATCTGGCTGTGTCCACTCACCCACGGGAGACGGGCAGGCAGCACGCAGTGCGGATCCGGCTGTGTCCACTCACCCACGGGAGACGGGCAGGCAGGGCGCAGTGCGGATCTGGCTGTGTCCACGCACCCATAGCATGCGGTCAGCAAGGGCGCAGTGCGGATCTGGCTGTGTCACCTCACCCACGGGAGACGGGCAGGGCGCAGTGCGGATCTGGCTGTGTCCACTCACCAACGTGAGACGGGCAGGCAAGGCGCAGTGCGGATCCGGCTGTGTCCACTCACCCACGGGTGACGGGCATGCAGGACGCAGTGCGGATCCGGCTGTGTCCACTCACCCACGGGAGATGGGCAGAGACTGTGCTGTGTGGATCTGGCTATGTCCACTGACGCACGTCAGACGGGCAGGCAGGGCGCAGTGCGGATCTGGCTGTGTCTACTCACCCACGGCAGAGGGTCAGACAGGGTGCAGTGCGGATCTGGCTGTGTCCACTCACCCACGTGAGACGGGCAGGCAAGGCTCAGTGCGGATCTGGCTGTGTCCACTCACACAGGCAGACGGGCAGCCAGGGCGCAGTGCGTATCTGGCTGTGTCCACTCACCCACGGGAGACGGGCAGGCAGGGCGCAGTGCGGATCTGGCTGTGTCCACTCACCCACGGGAGACGGGCAGGCAGGGCGCAGTGCGGATCCGGCTGTGTCCACTCACCCACGGGAGACGGGCAGAGACGGTGCTGTGTGGATCTGGCTCTGTCCACTGACCCACGGCAGACGGGCAGGCAGGGCGCAGTACGGATCTTGCTGTGTCCACTCACCCACGGCAGGCGGTCAGGCAGGGTACAATGCGGATCTGGCTGTGTCCACTCACCCACGGGAGACGGGTAGGCAGGGCGCAGTACGGATCTGGCTGTGTCCACTCACCCACGGGAGACGGGCAGGCAGGGCGCAGTGCGGATCTGGCTGTGTCCACTCACCCACGGGAGACGGGCAGGCAGGGCGCAGTGCGGATCTGGCTGTGTCCACTCACCCACGGGAGACGGGAAGGCAGGGCGCAGTGCGGATCTGGCTGTGTCCACTCACCCACGGGAGACGGGCAGGCAGGGCGCAGTGCGGATCTGGCTGTGTCCACTCAGCCACGGCAGACGGTCAGGCAGGGCGCAGTGCGGATCTGGCTGTGTCCACTCACCCACGGCAGACGGGCAGGCAGGGCGCAGTGCGGATCTGGCTGTGTCCACTCGCCCACGGGAGACGGGCAGGCAGGGCGCAGTGCGGATCTGGCTGTGTCCACTCACCCACGGCAGACGGTCAGGCAGGGCGCAGTGCGGATCTGGCTGTGTCCACTCACCCACGGCAGGCGGTCAGGCAGGGCGCAGTGCGGATCTGGCTGTGTCCACGCACCCACAGCATTCGGTCAGCCAGGGCGCAGTGCGGATCTGGCTGTGTCCACTCACCCACGGGAGACGGGCAGGGCGCAGTGCGGATCTGGCTTTGTCCACTCACCAACGTGAGACGGGCAGGCAAGGCGCAGTGCGGATCCGGCTGTGTCCACTCACCCACGGGAGACGGGCATGCAGGACGCAGTGCGGAGCTGCCTGTGTCCACTCACCCACGGGAGACGGGCAGGCAGGGCGCAGTGCGGATCTGGCTGTGTCCACTCACCCAGGGGAGACGGGCAGGCAAGGCGCAGTGTGGACCTGGCTGTGTCCACTCACCCACGGGAGACAGGCAGAGAGTGTGCTGTGTGGATATGGCTATGTCCACTGACCCACGGCAGACGGGCAGGCAGGTCGCAATGCAGATCTGGCTGTGTCCACTCACCCACGGCAGACGGTCAGGCAGGGTGCAGTGCAGATCTGGCTGTGTCCACTCACCCACGGGAGACGGGCAGGCATGGCGCAGTGCGGATCTGGCTGTGTCCACTCACCAACGTGAGTCGGGCAGGCAAGGCGCAGTGCGGATCTGGCTGTGTCCACTCACCCACGGGATACGGGCAGGCAGGGCGCAGTGCGGATCCGGCTGTGTCCACTCACCCACGGGAGATGGGCAGAGACGGTGCTGTGTGGATCTGGCTATGTCCACTGACCCACGGCAGACGGGCAGGCAGGGTACAGTACGGATCTGTCTGTGTCCACTCACCCACGGCAGGCGGTCAGGCAGGGCGCAGTGCGGATCAGGCTGTGTCCACTCACCCACGGCAGGCGGTCAGGCAGGGCGCAGTGCGGATCTGGGTGTGTCCACTCACCCACGGCAGACGGTCAGGCAGGGCGCAGTGCGGATCTGGCTGTGTCCACTCACCCACGGCAGACGGGCAGGCAGGGCGCAGTGTGGATCTGGCTGTGTCCACTCACCCACGGCAGACGGTCAGGCAGGGTGCAGTACGGATCTGGCTGTGTTCACTCACCCACGGCAGACGGGCAGGCAGGGCGCAGTGCGGATTTGGCTGTGTCCACTCGCCCACGGGAGACGGGCAGGCAGGGCGTAGTGCAGATCTGGCTGTGTCCACTGACCCACGGCAGGCGGTCAGGCAGGGCGCAGTGCGGATCTGGCTGTGTCCACTCACCCACGGCAGACGGTCAGGCAGGGCGCAGTGCGGATCTGGCTGTGTCCACTCACCCACGGGAGACGGGCAGGCAGCACGCAGTGCGGATCCGGCTGTGTCCACTCACCCACGGAAGACGGGCAGGCAGGGCGCAGTGCGGATCTGGCTGTTTCCACTCGCCCACGGCAGACGGGCAGGCAGGGCGCAGTGCGGATCTGGCTGTGTCCACTCACCCACGTCAGACGGTCAGACAGTGTGCAGTGCGGATCTGGCTGTGTCCATTCACCCACGGGAGACGGGCAGGCAGGGCGCAGTGCGGATCTGGCTGTGTCCACTCACCCACGGGAGAAGGGCAGGCAGGGCTCAGTGTGGATCTCGCTGTGTCCACTCACCCACGGCAGATGGTCAGGCAGGGCGCAGTGCGGATCTGGCTGTGTCCACTCACCCACGGCAGACGGGCAGACAGGGCGCAGTGCGGATCTGGCTGTGTCCACTCACCCACGGCAGACGGGCAGGCAGGGCGCAGTGCGGATCTGGCTGTGTCCACTCACCAACGGGAGACGGGCAGGCAGGGCGCAGTACGGATCTGGCTGTGTCCACTCACCCACGGCAGGCGGTCAGGCAGGGTACAATGCGGATCTGGCTGTGTCCACTCACCCACGGGAGACGCGTAGGCAGGGGGCAGTGCGGATCTGGCTGTGTCCACTCACCCACGGGAGACGGGTAGGCAGAGTGCAGTGCGGATCTGGCTGTGTCCACTCACCCACGGGAGACGGGCAGGCTGGGCGCAGTGCAGATCTGGCTGTGTCCACTCACCCACAGGAGACGGGAAGGCAGGGCGCAGTGAGGATCTGGCTGTGTCCACTCACCCACGGGAGACGGGCAGGCAGGGCGCAGTGCGGATCTCGCTGTGTCCACTCACCCACGGCAGACGGTCAGGCAGGGCGCAGTGCGGATCTGGCTGTGTCCACTCACCCACGGCAGACGGGCAGGCAGGGCGCAGTGCGGATCTGGCTGTGTCCACTCGCCCACGGGAGACGGGCAGGCAGGGCGCAGTGCGGATCTGGCTGTGTCCACTCACCCACGGCAGGCGGTCAGGCAGGGTGCAGTGCGGATCTGGCTGTGTCCACTCACCCACAGCAGACGGTCAGGCAGGGCGCAGTGCGAATCTGGCTGTGTCCACTCACCCACGGCAGGCGGTCAGGCAGGGCGCAGTGCGGATCTGGCTGTGTCCACGCACCCACAGCATGCGGTCAGCCAGGGCGCAGTGCGGATCTGGCTGTGTCCACTCACCCACGGCAGGCGCTCAGGCAGAGCGCAGTGCGGATCTGGCTGTGTCCACTCACCCACGGCAGACTGTCAGGCAGGGCACAGTGCGGATCTGGCTATGTCCACTCGCCCACGGCAGACGGGCAGGCAGGGCGCAGTGCGGATCTGGCTGTGTCCACTCGCCCACGGGAGACGGGCAGGCAGGGCGCAGTGCGGATCTAGCTGTGTCCACTTACCCACGGGAGACGGGCAGGCAGGGCGCAGTCGGATCTGGCTGTGTCCACTCACTGACGGAAGACGGGCAGGCAAGACGCAGTGCGGATCTGGCTGTGTCCACTCACCCACGGGAGACGGGCAGGCAGGGCGCAGTGCGGAGCTGGCTGTGTCCACTCACCCACGGGAGATGGGCAGGCAGGGCGCAGTGCGGATCTGTCTGTGTCCACTCACCCAGGGGAGACGGGCAGGCAAGGCGCAGTGTGGACCTGGCTGTGTCCACTCACCCACGGGAGACAGGCAGAGAGTGTGCTGTGTGGATATGGCTATGTCCACTGACCCACGGCAGACGGGCAGGCAGGGCGCAGTGTAGATCTGGCTGTGTCCACTCACCCACGGCAGACGGTCAGGCAGGGTGCAGTGCGGATCTGGCTGTGTCCACTCACCCACGGGAGACGGGCAGGCAGGGCGCAGTGCGGATCTGGCTGTGTCCACTCACCAACGTGAGTCGGGCAGGCAAGGCGCAGTGCGGATCTGGCTGTGTCCACTCACCCACGGGAGACGGGCAGGCAGGGCGCAGTGCGGATCCGGCTGTGTCCACTCACCCACGGGAGATGGGCAGAGACGGTGCTGTGTGGATCTGGCTATGTCCACTGACCCACGGCAGACGGGCAGGCAGGGTACAGTACGGATCTGTCTGTGTCCACTCACCCACGGCAGGCGGTCAGGCAGGGCGCAGTGCGGATCTGGGTGTGTCCACTCACCCACGGCAGACGGTCAGGCAGGGCGCAGTGCGGATCTGGCTGTGTCCACTCACCCACGGCAGACGGGCAGGCAGGGCGCAGTGCGGATTTGGCTGTGTCCACTCGCCCACGGGAGACGGGCAGGCAGGGCGCAGTGCAGATCTGGCTGTGTCCACTGACCCACGGCAGGCGGTCAGGCAGGGCGCAGTGCGGATCAGGCTGTGTCCACTCACCCACGGCAGACGGTCAGGCAGGGCGCAGTGCGGATCTGGCTGTGTCCACTCACCCACGGGAGACGGGCAGGCAGGGCGCAGTGCGAATCTGGCTGTGTCCACTCAGCCACGGCAGACGGTCAGGCAGGGCGCAGTGCGGATCTGGCTGTGTCCACTCACCCACGGCAGACGGGCAGGAAGGGCGCAGTGCGGATCTGGCTGTGTCCACTCGCCCACGGGAGACGGGCAGGCAGGGCGCAGTGCGGATCTGGCTGTGTCCACTCACCCACGGCAGACGGTCAGGCAGGGCGCAGTGCGGATCTGGCTGTGTCCACTCACCCACGGCAGGCGGTCAGGCAGGGCGCAGTGCGGATCTGGCTGTGTCCACGCACCCACAGCATGCGGTCAGCCAGGGCGCAGTGCGGATCTGGCTGTGTCCACTCACCCACGGGAGACGGGCAGGGCGCAGTGCGGATCTGGCTGTGTCCACTCACCAACGTGAGACGGGCAGGCAAGGCGCAGTGCGGATCCGGCTGTGTCCACTCACCCACGGGAGACGGGCATGCAGGACGCAGTGCGGAGCTGCCTGTGTCCACTCACCCACGGGAGACGGGCAGGCAGGGCGCAGTGCGGATCTGGCTGTGTCCACTCACCCAGGGGAGACGGGCAGGCAAGGCGCAGTGTGGACCTGGCTGTGTCCACTCACCCACGGGAGACAGGCAGAGAGTGTGCTGTGTGGATATGGCTATGTCCACTGACCCACGGCAGACGGGCAGACAGGTCGCAATGCAGATCTGGCTGTGTCCACTCACCCACGGCAGACGGTCAGGCAGGGTGCAGTGCAGATCTTGCTGTGTCCACTCACCCACGGGAGACGGGCAGGCATGGCGCAGTGCGGATCTGGCTGTGTCCACTCACCAACGTGAGTCGGGCAGGCAAGGCGCAGTGCGGATCTGGCTGTGTCCACTCACCCACGGGAGACGGGCAGGCAGGGCGCAGTGCGGATCCGGCTGTGTCCACTCACCCACGGGAGATGGGCAGAGACGGTGCTGTGTGGATCTGGCTATGTCCACTGACCCACGGCAGACGGGCAGGCAGGGTAAAGTACGGATCTGTCTGTGTCCACTCACCCACGGCAGGCGGTCAGGCAGGGCGCAGTGCGGATCTGGCTGTGTCCACTCACCCACGGCAGGCGGTCAGGCAGGGCGCAGTGCGGATCTGGGTGTGTCCACTCACCCACGGCAGACGGTCAGGCAGGGCGCAGTGCGGATCTGGCTGTGTCCACTCACCCACGGCAGACGGGCAGGCAGGGCGCAGTGTGGATCTGGCTGTGTCCACTCACCCACGGCAGACGGTCAGGCAGGGCGCAGTACGGATCTGGCTGTGTCCACTCACCCACGGCAGACGGGCAGGCAGGGCGCAGTGCGGATTTGGCTGTGTCCACTCGCCCACGGGAGACGGGCAGGCAAGGCGCAGTGCAGATCTGGCTGTGTCCACTGACCCACGGCAGGCGGTCAGGCAGGGCGCAGTGCGGATCTGGCTGTGTCCACTCACCCACGGCAGACGGTCAGGCAGGGCTCAGTGCGGATCTGGCTGTGTCCACTCACCCACGGCAGACGGGCAGGCAGGGCGCAGTGCGGATCTGGCTGTGTCCACTCACCCACGGGAGACGGGCAGGCAGGGTGCAGTGCGGATCTGGCTGTTTCCACTCGCCCACGGCAGACGGTCAGGCAGGGCGCAGTGCGGATCTGGCTGTGTCCACTCACCCACGTTAGACGGTCAGACAGGGTGCAGTGCGGATCTGGCTGTGTCCACTCACCCACGGGAGACGGGCAGGCAAGGCGCAGTGCGGATCTGGCTGTGTCCACTCACCCACGGGAGAAGGGCAGGCTGGGCTCAGTGTGGATCTCGCTGTGTCCACTCACCCACGGCAGATGGTCAGGCAGGGCGCAGTGCGGATCTGGCTGTGTCCACTCACCCACGGCAGACGGGCAGACAGGGCGCAGTGCGGATCTGGCGGTGTCCACTCACCCACGGCAGACGGGCAGGCAGGGCGCAGTGCGGATCTGGCTGTGTCCACTCGCCCACGGGAGACGGGCAGGCAGGGCGCAGTGCGGATCTGGCTGTGTCCACTCGCCACGGCAGGCGGTCAGGCAGGGCGCAGTTCTGATCTGGCTGTGTCCACTCACCCACGGCAGACGGTCAGGCAGGGCGCAGTGCGGATCTGGCTGTGTCCACTCACCCACGGCAGGCGGTCAGGCAGGGCGCAGTGCGGATCTGGCTGTGTCCACGCACCCACAGCATGTGGTCAGCCAAGGCGCAGTGCGGATCTGGCAGTGTCCACTCACCCACGGCAGGCGCTCAGGCAGAGCGCAGTGCGGATCTGGCTGTGTCCACTCACCCACGGCAGACTGTCAGGCAGGGCGCAGTGCGGATCTGGCTATGTCCACTCGCCCACGGCAGACGGGCAGGCAGGGCGCAGTGCGGATCTGGCTGTGTCCACTCGCCCACGGGAGACGGGCAGGCAGGGCGCAGTGCGGATATGGCTGTGTCCACTTACCCACGGGAGACGGGCAGGCAGGGCGCAGTGCGGATCTGGCTGTGTCCACTCACTGACGGAAGACGGGCAGGCAAGACGCAGTGCGGATCTGGCTGTGTCCACTCACCCAAGGGAGACGGGCAGGCAGGGCGCAGTGCGGAGCTGGCTGTGTCCACTCACCCACGGGAGACGGGCAGGCAAGGCGCAGTGCGGATCTGGCTGTGTCCACTCATCCAGGGGAGACGGGCAGGCAAGGCGCAGTGTGGACCTGGATGTGTCCACTCACCCACGGGAGACGGGCTGAGAGTGTGCTGTGTGGATATGGCTATGTCCACTGACCCACGGCAGACGGGCAGGCAGGGCGCAGTGTAGATATGGCTGTGTCCACTCACCCACGGCAGACGGTCAGGCAGGGTGCAGTGCGGATCTGGCTGTGTCCACTCACCCACGGGAGACGGGCAGGCAGGGCGCAGTGCGGATCTGGCTGTGTCCACTCACCAACGTGAGTCGGGCAGGCAAGGTGCAGTGCGGATCTGGCTGTGTCCACTCACCCAGGGGAGACGGGCAGGCAGGGCGCAGTGCGGATCCGGCTGTGTCCACTCACCCACGGGAGATGGGCAGAGACGGTGCTGTGTGGATCTGGCTATGTCCACTGACCCACGGCAGACGGGCAGGCAGGGTACAGTACGGATCAGGCTGTGTCCACTCACCCACGGCAGGCGGTCAGGCATGGCGCAGTGCGGATCTGGCTGTGTCCACTCACCCACGGCAGGCAGTCAGGCAGGGCGCAGTGCGGATCTGGCTGTGTCCACTCACCCACGGCAGACGGTCAGGCAGGGCTCAGTGCGGATCTGGCTGTGTCCACTCACCCACGGCAGACGGGCAGGCAGGGCGCAGTGCGGATCTGGCTGTGTCCACTCACCCACGGCAGACGGTCAGGCAGGGCGCAGTGCGGATCTGGCTGTGTCCACTCACCCACGGCGGACGGGCAGGCAGGGCGCAGTGCGGATTTGGCTGTGTCCACTCGCCCACGGGAGAAGGGCAGGCAGGGCGCAGTGCAGATCTGGCTGTGTCCACTGACCCACGGCAGGCGGTCAGGCAGGGCGCAGTGCGGATCTGGCTGTGTCCACTCACCCACGGCAGACGGTCAGGCAGGGCGCAGTTCGGATCTGGCTGTGTCCACTCACCCACGGGAGACGGGCAGGCAGCACGCAGTGCGGATCCAGCTGTGTCCACTCACCCACGGGAGACGGTCAGGCAGGGCGCAGTGCGGATCTGGCTGTGTCCACGCACCCATAGCATGCGGTCAGCAAGGGCGCAGTGCGGATCTGGCAGTGTCACCTCACCCACGGGAGACGGGCAGGGCGCAGTGCGGATCCGGCTGTGTCCACTCACCAACGTGAGACGGGCAGGCAAGGCGCAGTGCGGATCCGGCTGTGTCCACTCACCCACGGGAGACGGGCATGCAGGACGCAGTGCGGATGCGGCTGTTTCCACTCACCCACGGGAGACGGGCAGGCAGGGCGCAGTGCGGATCTGGCTGTGTCCACTCACCCAGGGGAGACGGGCAGGCAAGGCGCAGTGTGGACCTGGCTGTGTCCACTCACCCACGGGAGACAGGCAGAGAGTGTGCTGTGTGGATATGGCTATGTCCACTGACCCACGGCAGACGGGCAGGCAGGTCGCAATGCAGATCTGGCTGTGTCCACTCACCCACGGCAGACGGTCAGGCAGGGTGCAGTGCAGATCTGGCTGTGTCCACTCACCCACGGGAGACGGGCAGGCATGGCGCAGTGCGGATCTGGCTGTGTCCACTCACCAACGTGAGTCGGGCAGGCAAGGCGCAGTGCGGATCTGGCTGTGTCCACTCACCCACGGGAGACGGGCAGGCAGGGCGCAGTGCGGATCCGGCTGTGTCCACTCACCCACGGGAGATGGGCAGAGACGGTGCTGTGTGGATCTGGCTATGTCCACTGACCCACGGCAGACGGGCAGGCAGGGTACAGTACGGATCTGTCTGTGTCCACTCACCCACGGCAGGCGGTCAGGCAGGGCGCAGTGCGGATCAGGCTGTGTCCACTCACCCACGGCAGGCGGTCAGGCAGGGCGCAGTGCGGATCTGGGTGTGTCCACTCACCCACGGCAGACGGTCAGGCAGGGCGCAGTGCGGATCTGGCTGTGTCCACTCACCCACGGCAGACGGGCAGGCAGGGCGCAGTGTGGATCTGGCTGTGTCCACTCACCCACGGCAGACGGTCAGGCAGGGCGCAGTACGGATCTGGCTGTGTCCACTCACCCACGGCAGACGGGCAGGCAGGGCGCAGTGCGGATTTGGCTGTGTCCACTCGCCCACGGGAGACGGGCAGGCAGGGCGTAGTGCAGATCTGGCTGTGTCCACTGACCCACGGCAGGCGGTCAGGCAGGGCGCAGTGCGGATCTGGCTGTGTCCACTCACCCACGGCAGACGGTCAGGCAGGGCGCAGTGCGGATCTGGCTGTGTCCACTCACCCACGGGAGACGGGCAGGCAGCACGCAGTGCGGATCCGGCTGTGTCCACTCACCCACGGGAGACGGGCAGGCAGGGCGCAGTGCGGATCTGGCTGTTTCCACTCGCCCACGGCAGACGGGCAGGCAGGGCGCAGTGCGGATCTGGCTGTGTCCACTCACCCACGTCAGACGGTCAGACAGTGTGCAGTGCGGATCTGGCTGTGTCCACTCACCCACGGGAGACGGGCAGGCAGGGCGCAGTGCGGATCTGGCTGTGTCCACTCACCCACGGGAGAAGGGCAAGCAGGGCTAAGTGTGGATCTCGCTGTGTCCACTCACCCACGGCAGATGGTCAGGCAGGGCGCAGTGCGGATCTGGCTGTGTCCACTCACCCACGGCAGACGGGCAGACAGGGCGCAGTGCGGATCTGGCTGTGTCCACTCACCCACGGCAGACGGGCAGGCAGGGCGCAGTGCGGATCTGGCTGTGTCCACTCACCAACGGGAGACGGGCAGGCAGGGCGCAGTACGGATCTGGCTGTGTCCACTCACCCACGGCAGGCGGTCAGGCAGGGTACAATGCGGATCTGGCTGTGTCCACTCACCCACGGGAGACGCGTAGGCAGGGCGCAGTGCGGATCTGGCTGTGTCCACTCACCCACGGGAGGCGGGTAGGCAGAGCGCAGTGCGGATCTGGCTGTGTCCACTCACCCACGGGAGACGGGCAGGCTGGGCGCAGTGCAGATCTGGCTGTGTCCACTCACCCACAGGAGACGGGAAGGCAGGGCGCAGTGAGGATCTGGCTGTGTCCACTCACCCACGGGAGACGGGCAGGCAGGGCGCAGTGCGGATCTCGCTGTGTCCACTCACCCACGGCAGACGGTCAGGCAGGGCGCAGTGCGGATCTGGCTGTGTCCACTCACCCACGGCAGACGGGCAGGCAGGGCGCAGTGCGGATCTGGCTGTGTCCACTCGCCCACGGGAGACGGGCAGGCAGGGCGCAGGGCGGATCTGGCTGTGTCCACTCACCCACGGCAGTCGGTCAGGCAGGGTGCAGTGCGGATCTGGCTGTGTCCACTCAACCACAGCAGACGGTCAGGCAGGGCGCAGTGCGAATCTGGCTGTGTCCACTCACCCACGGCAGGCGGTCAGGCAGGGCGCAGTGCGGATCTGGCTGTGTCCACGCACCCACAGCATGCGGTCAGCCAGGGCGCAGTGCGGATCTGGCTGTGTCCACTCACCCACGGCAGGCGCTCAGGCAGAGCGCAGTGCGGATCTGGCTGTGTCCACTCACCCACGGCAGACTGTCAGGCAGGGCGCAGTGCGGATCTGGCTATGTCCACTCGCCCACGGCAGACGGGCAGGCAGGGCGCAGTGCGGATCTGGCTGTGTCCACTCGCCCACGGGAGACGGGCAGGCAGGGCGCAGTGCGGATCTAGCTGTGTCCACTTACCCACGGGAGACGGGCAGGCAGGGCGCAGTCGGATCTGGCTGTGTCCACTCACTGACGGAAGACGGGCAGGCAAGACGCAGTGCGGATCTGGCTGTGTCCACTCACCCACGGGAGACGGGCAGGCAGGGCGCAGTGCGGAGCTGGCTGTGTCCACTCACCCACGGGAGATGGGCAGGCAGGGCGCAGTGCGGATCTGTCTGTGTCCACTCACCCAGGGGAGACGGGCAGGCAAGGCGCAGTGTGGACCTGGCTGTGTCCACTCACCCACGGGAGACAGGCAGAGAGTGTGCTGTGTGGATATGGCTATGTCCACTGACCCACGGCAGACGGGCAGGCAGGGCGCAGTGTAGATCTGGCTGTGTCCACTCACCCACGGCAGACGGTCAGGCAGGGTGCAGTGCGGATCTGGCTGTGTCCACTCACCCACGGGAGACGGGCAGGCAGGGCGCAGTGCGGATCTGGCTGTGTCCACTCACCAACGTGAGTCGGGCAGGCAAGGCGCAGTGCGGATCTGGCTGTGTCCACTCACCCACGGGAGACGGGCAGGCAGGGCGCAGTGCGGATCCGGCTGTGTCCACTCACCCACGGGAGATGGGCAGAGACGGTGCTGTGTGGATCTGGCTATGTCCACTGACCCACGGCAGACGGGCAGGCAGGGTACAGTACGGATCTGTCTGTGTCCACTCACCCACGGCAGGCGGTCAGGCAGGGCGCAGTGCGGATCTGTGTGTGTCCACTCACCCACGGCAGACGGTCAGGCAGGGCGCAGTGCGGATCTGGCTGTGTCCACTCACCCACGGCAGACGGGCAGGCAGGGCGCAGTGCGGATTTGGCTGTGTCCACTCGCCCACGGGAGACGGGCAGGCAGGGCGCAGTGCAGATCTGGCTGTGTCCACTGACCCACGGCAGGCGGTCAGGCAGGGCGCAGTGCGGATCAGGCTGTGTCCACTCACCCACGGCAGACGGTCAGGCAGGGCGCAGTGCGGATCTGGCTGTTTCCACTCGCCCACGGCAGACGGTCAGGCAGGGCGCAGTGCGGATCTGGCTGTGTCCACTCACCCACGTCAGACGGTCAGACAGGGTGCAGTGCGGATCTGGCTGTGTCCACTCACCCACGGGAGACGGGCAGGCAGGGCGCAGTGCGGATCTGGCTGTGTCCACTCACCCACGGGAGAAGGGCAGGCTGGGCTCAGTGTGGATCTCGCTGTGTCCACTCACCCACGGCAAATGGTCAGGCAGGGCGCAGTGCGGATCTGGCTGTGTCCACTCACCCACGGCAGACGGGCAGACAGGGCGCAGTGCGGATCTGGCTGTGTCCACTCACCCACGGCAGACGGGCAGGCAGGGCGCAGTGCGGATCTGGCTGTGTCCACTCGCCCACGGGAGACGGGCAGGCAGGGCGCAGTGCAGATCTGGCTGTGTCCACTCGCCACGGCAGGCGGTCAGGCAGGGCGCAGTTCTGATCTGGCTGTGTCCACTCACCCACGGCAGACGGTCAGGCAGGGCGCAGTGCGGATCTGGCTGTGTCCACTCACCCACGGCAGGCGGTCAGGCAGGGCGCAGTGCGGATCTGGCTGTGTCCACGCACCCACAGCATGCGGTCAGCCAAGGCGCAGTGCGGATCTGGCAGTGTCCACTCACCCACGGCAGGCGCTCATGCAGAGCGCAGTGCGGATCTGGCTGTGTCCACTCACCCACGGCAGACTGTCAGGCAGGGCGCAGTGCGGATCTGGCTATGTCCACTCGCCCACGGCAGACGGGCAGGCAGGGCGCAGTGCGGATCTGGCTGTGTCCACTCGCCCACGGGAGACGGGCAGGCAGGGCGCAGTGCGGATATGGCTGTGTCCACTTACCCACGGGAGACGGGCAGGCAGGGCGCAGTGCGGATCTGGCTGTGTCCACTCACTGACGGAAGACGGGCAGGCAAGACGCAGTGCGGATCTGGCTGTGTCCACTCACCCACGGGAGACGGGCAGGCAGGGCGCAGTGCGGAGCTGGCTGTGTCCACTCACCCACGGGAGACGGGCAGGCAAGGCGCAGTGCGGATCTGGCTGTGTTCACTCACCCAGGGGAGACGGGCAGGCAAGGCGCAGTGTGGACCTGGATGTGTCCACTCACCCACGGGAGACGGGCTGAGAGTGTGCTGTGTGGATATGGCTATGTCCACTGACCCACGGCAGACGGGCAGGCAGGGCGCAGTGTAGATATGGCTGTGTCCACTCACCCACGGCAGACGGTCAGGCAGGGTGCAGTGCGGATCTGGCTGTGTCCACTCACCCACGGGAGACGGGCAGGCAGGGCGCAGTGCGGATCTGGCTGTGTCCACTCACCAACGTGAGTCGGGCAGGCAAGGTGCAGTGCGGATCTGGCTGTGTCCACTCACCCAGGGGAGACGGGCAGGCAGGGCGCAGTGCGGATCCGGCTGTGTCCACTCACCCACGGGAGATGGGCAGAGACGGTACTGTGTGGATCTGGCTATGTCCACTGACCCACGGCAGACGGGCAGGCAGGGTACAGTACGGATCAGGCTGTGTCCACTCACCCACGGCAGGCGGTCAGGCATGGCGCAGTGCGGATCTGGCTGTGTCCACTCACCCACGGCAGGCAGTCAGGCAGGGCGCAGTGCGGATCTGGCTGTGTCCACTCACCCACGGCAGACGGTCAGGCAGGGCTCAGTGCGGATCTGGCTGTGTCCACTCACCCACGGCAGACGGGCAGGCAGGGCGCAGTGCGGATCTGGCTGTGTCCACTCACCCACGGCAGACGGTCAGGCAGGGCGCAGTGCGGATCTGGCTGTGTCCACTCACCCACGGCGGACGGGCAGGCAGGGCGCAGTGCGGATTTGGCTGTGTCCACTCGCCCACGGGAGAAGGGCAGGCAGGGCGCAGTGCAGATCTGGCTGTGTCCACTGACCCACGGCAGGCGGTCAGGCAGGGCGCAGTGCGGATCTGGCTGTGTCCACTCACCCACGGCAGACGGTCAGGCAGGGCGCAGTGCGGATCTGGCTGTGTCCACTCACCCACGGGAGACGGGCAGGCAGCACGCAGTGCGGATCCGGCTGTGTCCACTCACCCACGGGAGACGGGCAGGCAGGGCGCAGTGCGGATCTGGCTGTGTCCACGCACCCATAGCATGCGGTCAGCAAGGGCGCAGTGCGGATCTGGCTGTGTCACCTCACCCACGGGAGACGGGCAGGGCGCAGTGCGGATCTGGCTGTGTCCACTCACCAACGTGAGACGGGCAGGCAAGGCGCAGTGCGGATCCGGCTGTGTCCACTCACCCACGGGAGACGGGCATGCAGGACGCAGTGCGGATCCGGCTGTGTCCACTCACCAACGGGAGATGGGCAGAGACTGTGCTGTGTGGATCTGGCTATGTCCACTGACGCACGTCAGACGGGCAGGCAGGGCGCAGTGCGGATCTGGCTGTGTCTACTCACCCACGGCAGAGGGTCAGACAGGGTGCAGTGCGGATCTGGCTGTGTCCACTCACCCACGGGAGATGGGCAGGCAGGGCGCAGTGCGGATCTGGATGTGTCCACTCACCCACGTGAGACGGGCAGGCAAGGCTCAGTGCGGATCTGGCTGTGTCCACTCACACAGGCAGACGGGCAGCCAGGGCGCAGTGCGTATCTGGCTGTGTCCACTCACCCACGGGAGACGGGCAGGCAGGGCGCAGTGCGGATCTGGCTGTGTCCACTCACCCACGGGAGACGGGCAGGCAGGGCGCAGTGCGGATCCGGCTGTGTCCACTCACCCACGGGAGACGGGCAGAGACGGTGCTGTGTGGATCTGGCTCTGTCCACTGACCCACGGCAGACGGGCAGGCAGGGCGCAGTACGGATCTTGCTGTGTCCACTCACCCACGGCAGGCGGTCAGGCAGGGTACAATGCGGATCTGGCTGTGTCCACTCACCCACGGGAGACGGGTAGGCAGGGCGCAGTACGGATCTGGCTGTGTCCACTCACCCACGGGAGACGGGCAGGCAGGGCGCAGTGCGGATCTGGCTGTGTCCACTCACCCACGGGAGACGGGCAGGCAGGGCGCAGTGCGGATCTGGCTGTGTCCACTCACCCACGGGAGACGGGAAGGCAGGGCGCAGTGCGGATCTGGCTGTGTCCACTCACCCACGGGAGACGGGCAGGCAGGGCGCAGTGCGGATCTGGCTGTGTCCACTCAGCCACGGCAGACGGTCAGGCAGGGCGCAGTGCGGATCTGGCTGTGTCCACTCACCCACGGCAGACGGGCAGGCAGGGCGCAGTGCGGATCTGGCTGTGTCCACTCGCCCACGGGAGACGGGCAGGCAGGGCGCAGTGCGGATCTGGCTGTGTCCACTCACCCACGGCAGACGGTCAGGCAGGGCGCAGTGCGGATCTGGCTGTGTCCACTCACCCACGGCAGGCGGTCAGGCAGGGCGCAGTGCGGATCTGGCTGTGTCCACTCACACAGGCAGACGGGCAGCCAGGGCGCAGTGCGTATCTGGCTGTGTCCACTCACCCACGGGAGACGGGCAGGCAGGGCGCAGTGCGGATCTGGCTGTGTCCACTCACCCACGGGAGACGGGCAGGCAGGGCGCAGTGCGGATCCGGCTGTGTCCACTCACCCACGGGAGACGGGCAGAGACGGTGCTGTGTGGATCTGGCTCTGTCCACTGACCCACGGCAGACGGGCAGGCAGGGCGCAGTACGGATCTTGCTGTGTCCACTCACCCACGGCAGGCGGTCAGGCAGGGTACAATGCGGATCTGGCTGTGTCCACTCACCCACGGGAGACGGGCAGGCAGGGCGCAGTGCGGATCTGGCTGTGTCCACTCACCCACGGGAGACGGGCAGGCAGGGCGCAGTGCGGATCTGGCTGTGTCCACTGACCCACGGGAGACGGGCAGGCAGGGCGCAGTGCGGAGCTGGCTGTGTCCACTCACCCACGGGAGACGGGCAGGCAAGGCGCAGTGCGGATCTGGCTGTGTCCACTCACCCAGGGGAGACGGGCAGGCAAGGCGCAGTGTGGACCTGGATGTGTCCACTCACCCACGGGAGACGGGCTGAGAGTGTGCTGTGTGGATATGGCTATGTCCACTGACCCACGGCAGACGGGCAGGCAGGGCGCAGTGTAGATATGGCTGTGTCCACTCACCCACGGCAGACGGTCAGGCAGGGTGCAGTGCGGATCTGGCTGTGTCCACTCACCCACGGGAGACGGGCAGGCAGGGCGCAGTGCGGATCTGGCTGTGTCCACTCACCAACGTGAGTCGGGCAGGCAAGGTGCAGTGCGGATCTGGCTGTGTCCACTCACCCAGGGGAGACGGGCAGGCAGGGCGCAGTGCGGATCCGGCTGTGTCCACTCACCCACGGGAGATGGGCAGAGACGGTACTGTGTGGATCTGGCTATGTCCACTGACCCACGGCAGACGGGCAGGCAGGGTACAGTACGGATCAGGCTGTGTCCACTCACCCACGGCAGGCGGTCAGGCATGGCGCAGTGCGGATCTGGCTGTGTCCACTCACCCACGGCAGGCAGTCAGGCAGGGCGCAGTGCGGATCTGGCTGTGTCCACTCACCCACGGCAGACGGTCAGGCAGGGCTCAGTGCGGATCTGGCTGTGTCCACTCACCCACGGCAGACGGGCAGGCAGGGCGCAGTGCGGATCTGGCTGTGTCCACTCACCCACGGCGGACGAGCAGGCAGGGCGCAGTGCGGATTTGGCTGTGTCCACTCGCCCACGGGAGAAGGGCAGGCAGGGCGCAGTGCAGATCTGGCTGTGTCCACTGACCCACGGCAGGCGGTCAGGCAGGGCGCAGTGCGGATCTGGCTGTGTCCACTCACCCACGGCAGACGGTCAGGCAGGGCGCAGTGCGGATCTGGCTGTGTCCACTCACCCACGGGAGACGGGCAGGCAGCACGCAGTGCGGATCCGGCTGTGTCCACTCACCCACGGGAGACGGTCAGGCAGGGCGCAGTGCGGATCTGGCTGTGTCCACGCACCCATAGCATGCGGTCAGCAAGGGCGCAGTGCGGATCTGGCTGTGTCACCTCACCCACGGGAGACGGGCAGGGCGCAGTGCGGATCTGGCTGTGTCCACTCACCAACGTGAGACGGGCAGGCAAGGCGCAGTGCGGATCCGGCTGTGTCCACTCACCCACGGGAGACGGGCATGCAGGACGCAGTGCGGATCCGGCTGTGTCCACTCACCCACGGGAGACGGGCAGGCAGGGCGCAGTGCGGATCTGGCTGTGTCCACTCACCCAGGGGAGACGGGCAGGCAAGGCGCAGTGTGGACCTGGCTGTGTCCACTCACCCACGGGAGACAG
Organism: Microcebus murinus; assembly: GCF_040939455.1. Taxonomy (NCBI): domain Eukaryota; kingdom Metazoa; phylum Chordata; class Mammalia; order Primates; family Cheirogaleidae; genus Microcebus; species Microcebus murinus. Next base: position 15,737,435 of record NC_134131.1, read on the forward strand.
GCAGAGAGTGTGCTGTGTGGATATGGCTATGTCCACTGACCCACGGCAGACGGGCAGGCAGGTCGCAATGCAGATCTGGCTGTGTCCACTCACCCACGGCAGACGGTCAGGCAGGGTGCAGTGCAGATCTGGCTGTGTCCACTCACCCACAGCAGACGGTCAGTCAGGGCGCAGTGCGAATCTGGCTGTGTCCACTCACCCACGGCAGGCGGTCAGGCAGGGCGCAGTGCGGATCTGGCTGTGTCCACGCACCCACAGCATGCGGTCAGCCAGGGCGCAGTGCGGATCTGGCTGTGTCCACTCACCCACGGCAGGCGCTCAGGCAGAGCGCAGTGCGGATCTGGCTGTGTCCACTCACCCACGGCAGACTGTCAGGCAGGGCGCAGTGCGGATCTGGCTATGTCCACTCGCCCACGGCAGACGGGCAGGCAGGGCGCAGTGCGGATCTGGCTGTGTCCACTCGCCCACGGGAGACGGGCAGGCAGGGCGCAGTGCGGATTTGGCTGTGTCCACTCGCCCACGGGAGACGGGCAGGCAGGGCGCAGTGCAGATCTGGCTGTGTCCACTGACCCACGGCAGGCGGTCAGGCAGGGCGCAGTGCGGATCTGGCTGTGTCCACTCACCCACGGCAGACGGTCAGGCAGGGCGCAGTGCGGATCTGGCTGTGTCCACTCACCCACGGGAGACGGGCAGGCAGCACGCAGTGCGGATCCGGCTGTGTCCACTCACCCACGGGAGACGGGCAGGCAGGGCGCAGTGCGGATCTGGCTGTTTCTACTCGCCCACGGCAGACGGTCAGGCAGGGCGCAGTGCGGATCTGGCTGTGTCCACTCACCCACGGGAGACGGGCAGGAAGGGTGCAGTGCGGATCTGGCTGTGTCCACTCACCCACGGGAGACGGGCAGGCAGGGCGCAGTGCGGATCTGGCTGTGTCCACTTACCCACGGGAGACGGGCAGGCAGGGCGCAGTGCGGATCTGGCTGTGTCCACTCACTGACGGAAGACGGGCAGGCAAGACGCAGTGCGGATCTGGCTGTGTCCACTCACCCACGGGAGACGGGCAGGCAGGGCGCAGTGCGGAGCTGGCTGTGTCCACTCACCCACGGGAGACGGGCAGGCAAGGCGCAGTGCGGATCTGGCTGTGTCCACTCACCCAGGGGAGACGGGCAGGCAAGGCGCAGTGTGGACCTGGATGTGTCCACTCACCCACGGGAGACGGGCTGAGAGTGTGCTGTGTGGATATGGCTATGTCCACTGACCCACGGCAGACGGGCAGGCAGGGCACAGTGTAGATATGGCTGTGTCCACTCACCCACGGCAGACGGTCAGGCAGGGTGCAGTGCGGATCTGGCTGTGTCCACTCACCCACGGGAGACGGGCAGGCAGGGCGCAGTGCGGATCTGGCTGTGTCCACTCACCAACGTGAGTCGGGCAGGCAAGGTGCAGTGCGGATCTGGCTGTGTCCACTCACCCAGGGGAGACGGGCAGGCAGGGCGCAGTGCGGATCCGGCTGTGTCCACTCACCCACGGGAGATGGGCAGAGACGGTACTGTGTGGATCTGGCTATGTCCACTGACCCACGGCAGACGGGCAGGCAGGGTACAGTACGGATCAGGCTGTGTCCACTCACCCACGGCAGGCGGTCAGGCATGGCGCAGTGCGGATCTGGCTGTGTCCACTCACCCACGGCAGGCAGTCAGGCAGGGCGCAGTGCGGATCTGGCTGTGTCCACTCACCCACGGCATACGGTCAGGCAGGGCTCAGTGCGGATCTGGCTGTGTCCACTCACCCACGGCAGACGGGCAGGCAGGGCGCAGTGCGGATCTGGCTGTGTCCACTCACCCACGGCAGACGGTCAGGCAGGGCGCAGTGCGGATCTGGCTGTGTCCACTCACCCACGGCGGACGGGCAGGCAGGGCGCAGTGCGGATTTGGCTGTGTCCACTCGCCCACGGGAGAAGGGCAGGCAGGGCGCAGTGCAGATCTGGCTGTGTCCACTGACCCACGGCAGGCGGTCAGGCAGGGCGCAGTGCGGATCTGGCTGTGTCCACTCACCCACGGCAGACGGTCAGGCAGGGCGCAGTGCGGATCTGGCTGTGTCCACTCACCCACGGGAGACGGGCAGGCAGCACGCAGTGCGGATCCGGCTGTGTCCACTCACCCACGGGAGACGGGCAGGCAGGGCGCATTGCGGATCTGGCTGTGTCCACGCACCCATAGCATGCGGTCAGCAAGGGCGCAGTGCGGATCTGGCTGTGTCACCTCACCCACGGGAGACGGGCAGGGCGCAGTGCGGATCTGGCTGTGTCCACTCACCAACGTGAGACGGGCAGGCAAGGCGCAGTGCGGATCCGGCTGTGTCCACTCACCCACGGGAGACGGGCATGCAGGACGCAGTGCGGATCCGGCTGTGTCCACTCACCCACGGGAGATGGGCAGAGACTGTGCTGTGTGGATCTGGCTATGTCCACTGACGCACGTCAGACGGGCAGGCAGGGCGCAGTGCGGATCTGGCTGTGTCTACTCACCCACGGCAGAGGGTCAGACAGGGTGCAGTGCGGATCTGGCTGTGTCCACTCACCCACGGGAGATGGGCAGGCAGGGCGCAGTGCGGATCTGTATGTGTCCACTCACCCACGTGAGACGGGCAGGCAAGGCTCAGTGCGGATCTGGCTGTGTCCACTCACACAGGCAGACGGGCAGCCAGGGCGCAGTGCGTATCTGGCTGTGTCCACTCACCCACGGGAGACGGGCAGGCAGGGCGCAGTGCGGATCTGGCTGTGTCCACTCACCCACGGGAGACGGGCAGGCAGGGCGCAGTGCGGATCCGGCTGTGTCCACTCACCCACGGGAGACGGGCAGAGACGTTGCTGTGTGGATCTGGCTCTGTCCACTTACCCACGGCAGACGGGCAGGCAGGGCGCAGTACGGATCTTGCTGTGTCCACTCACCCACGGCAGGCGGTCAGGCAGGGTACAATGCGGATCTGGCTGTGTCCACTCACCCACGGGAGACGGGTAGGCAGGGCGCAGTACGGATCTGGCTGTGTCCACTCACCCACGGGAGACGGGCAGGCAGGGCGCAGTGCGGATCTGGCTGTGTCCACTCACCCACGGGAGACGGGCAGGCAGGGCGCAGTGCGGATCTGGCTGTGTCCACTCACCCACGGGAGACGGGAAGGCAGGGCGCAGTGCGGATCTGGCTGTGTCCACTCACCCACGGGAGACGGGCAGGCAGGGCGCAGTGCGGATCTGGCTGTGTCCACTCAGCCACGGCAGACGGTCAGGCAGGGCGCAGTGCGGATCTGGCTGTGTCCACTCACCCACGGCAGACGGGCAGGAAGGGCGCAGTGCGGATCTGGCTGTGTCCACTCGCCCACGGGAGACGGGCAGGCAGGGCGCAGTGCGGATCTGGCTGTGTCCACTCACCCACGGCAGACGGTCAGGCAGGGCGCAGTGCGGATCTGGCTGTGTCCACTCACCCACGGCAGGCGGTCAGGCAGGGCGCAGTGCGGATCTGGCTGTGTCCACGCACCCACAGCATGCGGTCAGCCAGGGCGCAGTGCGGATCTGGCTGTATCCACTCACCCACGGGAGACGGGCAGGGCGCAGTGCGGATCTGGCTGTGTCCACTCACCAACGTGAGACGGGCAGGCAAGGCGCAGTGCGGATCCGGCTGTGTCCACTCACCCACGGGAGACGGGCATGCAGGATGCAGTGCGGAGCTGCCTGTGTCCACTCACCCACGGGAGACGGGCAGGCAGGGCGCAGTGCGGATCTGGCTGTGTCCACTCACCCAGGGGAGACGGGCAGGCAAGGCGCAGTGTGGACCTGGCTGTGTCCACTCACCCACGGGAGACAGGCAGAGAGTGTGCTGTGTGGATATGGCTATGTCCACTGACCCACGGCAGACGGGCAGACAGGTCGCAATGCAGATCTGGCTGTGTCCACTCACCCACGGCAGACGGTCAGGCAGGGTGCAGTGCAGATCTGGCTGTGTCCACTCACCCACGGGAGACGGGCAGGCAGGGCGCAGTGCGGATCTGGCTGTGTCCACTCACTGACGGAAGACGGGCAGGCAAGACGCAGTGCGGATCTGGCTGTGTCCACTCACCCACGGGAGACGGGCAGGCAGGGCGCAGTGCGGAGCTGGCTGTGTCCACTCACCCACGGGAGACGGGCAGGCAAGGCGCAGTGCGGATCTGGCTGTGTCCACTCACCCAGGGGAGACGGGCAGGCAAGGCGCAGTGTGGACCTGGATGTGTCCACTCACCCACGGGAGACGGGCTGAGAGTGTGCTGTGTGGATATGGCTATGTCCACTGACCCACGGCAGACGGGCAGGCAGGGCGCAGTGTAGATATGGCTGTGTCCACTCACCCACGGCAGACGGTCAGGCAGGGTGCAGTGCGGATCTGGCTGTGTCCACTCACCCACGGGAGACGGGCAGGCAGGGCGCAGTGCGGATCTGGCTGTGTCCACTCACCAACGTGAGTCGGGCAGGCAAGGTGCAGTGCGGATCTGGCTGTGTCCACTCACCCAGGGGAGACGGGCAGGCAGGGCGCAGTGCGGATCCGGCTGTGTCCACTCACCCACGGGAGATGGGCAGAGACGGTACTGTGTGGATCTGGCTATGTCCACTGACCCACGGCAGACGGGCAGGCAGGGTACAGTACGGATCAGGCTGTGTCCACTCACCCACGGCAGGCGGTCAGGCATGGCGCAGTGCGGATCTGGCTGTGTCCACTCACCCACGGCAGGCAGTCAGGCAGGGCGCAGTGCGGATCTGGCTGTGTCCACTCACCCACGGCAGACGGTCAGGCAGGGCTCAGTGCGGATCTGGCTGTGTCCACTCACCCACGGCAGACGGGCAGGCAGGGCGCAGTGCGGATCTGGCTGTGTCCACTCACCCACGGCAGACGGTCAGGCAGGGCGCAGTGCGGATCTGGCTGTGTCCACTCACCCACGGCGGACGGGCAGGCAGGGCGCAGTGCGGATTTGGCTGTGTCCACTCGCCCACGGGAGAAGGGCAGGCAGGGCGCAGTGCAGATCTGGCTGTGTCCACTGACCCACGGCAGGCGGTCAGGCAGGGCGCAGTGCGGATCTGGCTGTGTCCACTCACCCACGGCAGACGGTCAGGCAGGGCGCAGTGCGGATCTGGCTGTGTCCACGCACCCATAGCATGCGGTCAGCAAGGGCGCAGTGCGGATCTGGCTGTGTCACCTCACCCACGGGAGACGGGCAGGCAAGGCGCAGTGCGGATCCGGCTGTGTTCACTCACCCACGGGAGACGGGCAGGCAGCACGCAGTGCGGATCCGGCTGTGTCCACTCACCCACGGGAGACGGTCAGGCAGGGCGCAGTGCGGATCTGGCTGTGTCCACGCACCCATAGCATGCGGTCAGCAAGGGCGCAGTGCGGATCTGGCTGTGTCACCTCACCCACGGGAGACGGGCAGGCAAGGCGCAGTGCGGATCCGGCTGTGTCCACTCACCCACGGGAGACGGGCATGCAGGACGCAGTGCGGATCCGGCTGTGTCCACTCACCCACGGGAGACGGGCAGGCAGGGCGCAGTGCGGATCTGGCTGTGTCCACTCACCCAGGGGAGACGGGCAGGCAAGGCGCAGTGTGGACCTGGCTGTGTCCACTCACCCACGGGAGACAGGCAGAGAGTGTGCTGTGTGGATATGGCTATGTCCACTGACCCACGGCAGACGGGCAGGCAGGTCGCAATGCAGATCTGGCTGTGTCCACTCACCCACGGCAGACGGTCAGGCAGGGTGCAGTGCAGATCTGGCTGTGTCCACTCACCCACGGGAGACGGGCAGGCATGGCGCAGTGTGGATCTGGCTGTGTCCACTCACCAACGTGAGTCGGGCATGCAAGGCGCAGTGCGGATCTGGCTGTGTCCACTCACCCACGGGAGACGGGCAGGCAGGGCGCAGTGCGGATCCGGCTGTGTCCACTCACCCACGGGAGATGGGCAGAGACGGTGCTGTGTGGATCTGGCTATGTCCACTGACCCACGGCAGACGGGCAGGCAGGGTACAGTACGGATTTGTCTGTGTCCACTCACCCACGGCAGGCGGTCAGGCAGGGCGCAGTGCGGATCAGGCTGTGTCCACTCACCCACGGCAGGCGGTCAGGCAGGGCGCAGTGCGGATCTGTGTGTGTCCACTCACCCACGGCAGACGGTCAGGCAGGGCGCAGTGCGGATCTGGCTGTGTCCACTCACCCACGGCAGACGGGCAGGCAGGGCGCAGTGTGGATCTGGCTGTGTCCACTCACCCACGGCAGACGGTCAGGCAGGGCGCAGTACGGATCTGGCTGTGTCCACTCACCCACGGCAGACGGGCAGGCAGGGCGCAGTGCGGATTTGGCTGTGTCCACTCGCCCACGGGAGACGGGCAGGCAGGGCGTAGTGCAGATCTGGCTGTGTCCACTGACCCACGGCAGGCGGTCAGGCAGGGCGCAGTGCGAATCTGGCTGTGTCCACTCACCCACGGCAGACGGTCAGGCAGGGCGCAGTGCGGATCTGGCTGTGTCCACTCACCCACGGGAGACGGGCAGGCAGCACGCAGTGCGGATCCGGCTGTGTCCACTCACCCACGGGAGACGGGCAGGCAGGGCGCAGTGCGGATCTGGCTGTTTCCACTCGCCCACGGCAGACGGGCAGGCAGGGCGCAGTGCGGATCTGGCTGTGTCCACTCACCCACGTCAGACGGTCAGACAGTGTGCAGTGCGGATCTGGCTGTGTCCACTCACCCACGGGAGACGGGTAGGCAGGGCGCAGTGCGGATCTGGCTGTGTCCACTCACCCACGGGAGAAGGGAAGGCAGGGCTCAGTGTGGATCTCGCTGTGTCCACTCACCCACGGCAGATGGTCAGGCAGGGCGCAGTGCGGATCTGGCTGTGTCCACTCACCCACGGCAGACGGGCAGACAGGGCGCAGTGCGGATCTGGCTGTGTCCACTCACCCACGGCAGACGGGCAGGCAGGGCGCAGTGCAGATCTGGCTGTGTCCACTCACCCACGGCAGGCGGTCAGGCAGGGTACAATGCGGATCTGGCTGTGTCCACTCACCCACGGGAGACGCGTAGGCAGGGCGCAGTGCGGATCTGGCTGTGTCCACTCACCCACGGGAGACGGGTAGGCAGAGCGCAGTGCGGATCTGGCTGTGTCCACTCACCCACGGGAGACGGGCAGGCTGGGCGCAGTGCAGATCTGGCTGTGTCCACTCACCCACAGGAGACGGGAAGGCAGGGCGCAGTGAGGATCTGGCTGTGTCCACTCACCCACGGGAGACGGGCAGGCAGGGCGCAGTGCGGATCTCGCTGTGTCCTCTCACCCACGGCAGACGGTCAGGCAGGGCGCAGTGCGGATCTGGCTGTGTCCACTCACCCACGGCAGACGGGCAGGCAGGGCGCAGTGCGGATCTGGCTGTGTCCACTCGCCCACGGGAGACGGGCAGGCAGGGCGCAGTGCGGATCTGGCTGTGTCCACTCACCCACGGCAGGCGGTCAGGCAGGGTGCAGTGCGGATCTGGCTGTGTCCACTCACCCACAGCAGACGGTCAGGCAGGGCGCAGTGCGAATCTGGCTGTGTCCACTCACCCACGGCAGGCGGTCAGGCAGGGCGCAGTGCGGATCTGGCTGTGTCCACGCACCCACAGCATGCGGTCAGCCAGGGCGCAGTGCGGATCTGGCTGTGTCCACTCACCCACGGCAGGCGCTCAGGCAGAGCGCAGTGCGGATCTGGCTGTGTCCACTCACCCACGGCAGACTGTCAGGCAGGGCGCAGTGCGGATCTGGCTATGTCCACTCGCCCACGGCAGACGGGCAGGCAGGGCGCAGTGCGGATCTGGCTGTGTCCACTCGCCCACGGGAGACGGGCAGGCAGGGCGCAGTGCGGATCTAGCTGTGTCCACTTACCCACGGGAGACGGGCAGGCAGGGCGCAGTCGGATCTGGCTGTGTCCACTCACTGACGGAAGACGGGCAGGCAAGACGCAGTGCGGATCTGGCTGTGTCCACTCACCCACGGGAGACGGGCAGGCAGGGCGCAGTGCGGAGCTGGCTGTGTCCACTCACCCACGGGAGATGGGCAGGCAGGGCGCAGTGCGGATCTGTCTGTGTCCACTCACCCAGGGGAGACGGGCAGGCAAGGCGCAGTGTGGACCTGGCTGTGTCCACTCACCCACGGGAGACAGGCAGAGAGTGTGCTGTGTGGATATGGCTATGTCCACTGACCCACGGCAGACGGGCAGGCAGGGCGCAGTGCAGATCTGGCTGTGTCCACTCACCCACGGCAGACGGTCAGGCAGGGTGCAGTGCGGATCTGGCTGTGTCCACTCACCCACGGGAGACGGGCAGGCAGGTCGCAGTGCGGATCTGGCTGTGTCCACTCACCAACGTGAGTCGGGCAGGCAAGGCGCAGTGCAGATCTGGCTGTGTCCACTCACCCACGGCAGACGGTCAGGCAGGGCGCAGTACGGATCTGGCTGTGTCCACTCACCCACAGCAGACGGGCAGGCAGGGCGCAGTGCGGTTTGGCTGTGTCCACTCGCCCACGGGAGACGGGCAGGCAGGGCGCAGTGCAGATCTGGCTGTGTCCACTCGCCCACGGGAGACGGGCAGGCAGGGCGCAGTGCAGATCTGGCTGTGTCCACTGACCCACGGCAGGCGGTCAGGCAGGGCGCAGTGCGGATCTGGCTGTGTCCACTCACCCACGGCAGACGGTCAGGCAGGGCGCAGTGCGGATCTGGCTGTGTCCACTCACCCACGGGAGACGGGCAGGCAGCACGCAGTGCGGATCCGGCTGTGTCCACTCACCCACGGGAGACGGGCAGGCAGGGCGCAGTGCGGATCTGGCTGTTTCCACTCGCCCACGGCAGACGGTCAGGCAGGGCGCAGTGCGGATCTGGCTGTGTCCACTCACCCACGTCAGACGGTCAGACAGGGTGCAGTGCGGATCTGGCTGTGTCCACTCACCCACGGGAGACGGGCAGGCAGGGCGCAGTGCGGATCTGGCTGTGTCCACTCACCCACGGGAGAAGGGCAGGCTGGGCTCAGTGTGGATCTCGCTGTGTCCACTCACCCACGGCAAATGGTCAGGCAGGGCGCAGTGCGGATCTGGCTGTGTCCACTCACCCACGGCAGACGGGCAGACAGGGCGCAGTGCGGATCTGGCTGTGTCCACTCACCCACGGCAGACGGGCAGGCAGGGCGCAGTGCGGATCTGGCTGTGTCCACTCGCCCACGGGAGACGGGCAGGCAGGGCGCAGTGCGGATCTGGCTGTGTCCACTCGCCACGGCAGGCGGTCAGGCAGGGCGCAGTTCTGATCTGGCTGTGTCCACTCACCCACGGCAGACGGTCAGGCAGGGCGCACTGCGGATCTGGCTGTGTCCACTCACCCACGGCAGGCGGTCAGGCAGGGCGCAGTGCGGATCTGGCTGTGTCCACGCACCCACAGCATGCGGTCAGCCAAGGCGCAGTGCGGATCTGGCAGTGTCCACTCACCCACGGCAGGCGCTCAGGCAGAGCGCAGTGCGGATCTGGCTGTGTCCACTCACCCACGGCAGACTGTCAGGCAGGGCGCAGTGCGGATCTGGCTATGTCCACTCGCCCACGGCAGACGGGCAGGCAGGGCGCAGTGCGGATCTGGCTGTGTCCACTCGCCCACGGGAGACGGGCAGGCAGGGCGCAGTGCGGATATGGCTGTGTCCACTTATCCACGGGAGACGGGCAGGCAGGGCGCAGTGCGGATCTGGCTGTGTCCACTCACTGACGGAAGACGGGCAGGCAAGACGCAGTGCGGATCTGGCTGTGTCCACTCACCCACGGGAGACGGGCAGGCAGGGCGCAGTGCGGAGCTGGCTGTGTCCACTCACCCACGGCAGACGGGCAGGCAGGGCGCAGTGCGGATCTGGCTGTGTCCACTCACCCACGGCAGACGGTCAGGCAGGGCGCAGTGCGGATCTGGCTGTGTCCACTCACCCACGGCGGACGGGCAGGCAGGGCGCAGTGCGGATTTGGCTGTGTCCACTCGCCCACGGGAGAAGGGCAGGCAGGGCGCAGTGCAGATCTGGCTGTGTCCACTGACCCACGGCAGGCGGTCAGGCAGGGCGCAGTGCGGATCTGGCTGTGTCCACTCACCCACGGCAGACGGTCAGGCAGGGCGCAGTGCGGATCTGGCTGTGTCCACTCACCCACGGGAGACGGGCAGGCAGCACGCAGTGCGGATCCGGCTGTGTCCACTCACCCACGGGAGACGGGCAGGCAGGGCGCAGTGCGGATCTGGCTGTGTCCACGCACCCATAGCATGCGGTCAGCAAGGGCGCAGTGCGGATCTGGCTGTGTCACCTCACCCACGGGAGACGGGCAGGGCGCAGTGCGGATCTGGCTGTGTCCACTCACCAACGTGAGACGGGCAGGCAAGGCGCAGTGCGGATCCGGCTGTGTCCACTCACCCACGGGAGACGGGCATGCAGGACGCAGTGCGGATCCGGCTGTGTCCACTCACCCACGGGAGATGGGCAGAGACTGTGCTGTGTGGATCTGGCTATGTCCACTGACGCACGTCAGACGGGCAGGCAGGGCGCAGTGCGGATCTGGCTGTGTCTACTCACCCACGGCAGAGGGTCAGACAGGGTGCAGTGCGGATCTGGCTGTGTCCACTCACCCACGGGAGATGGGCAGGCAGGGCGCAGTGCGGATCTGGATGTGTCCACTCACCAACGTGAGACGGGCAGGCAAGGCTCAGTGCGGATCTGGCTGTGTCCACTCACACAGGCAGACGGGCAGCCAGGGCGCAGTGCGTATCTGGCTGTGTCCACTCACCCACGGGAGACGGGCAGGCAGGGCGCAGTGCGGATCTGGCTGTGTCCACTCACCCACGGGAGACGGGCAGGCAGGGCGCAGTGCGGATCCGGCTGTGTCCACTCACCCACGGGAGACGGGCAGAGACGGTGCTGTGTGGATCTGGCTCTGTCCACTTACCCACGGCAGACGGGCAGGCAGGGCGCAGTACGGATCTTGCTGTGTCCACTCACCCACGGCAGGCGGTCAGGCAGGGTACAATGCGGATCTGGCTGTGTCCACTCACCCACGGGAGACGGGTAGGCAGGGCGCAGTACGGATCTGGCTGTGTCCACTCACCCACGGGAGACGGGCAGGCAGGGCGCAGTGCGGATCTGGCTGTGTCCACTCACCCACGGGAGACGGGCAGGCAGGGCGCAGTGCGGATCTGGCTGTGTCCACTCACCCACGGGAGACGGGAAGGCAGGGCGCAGTGCGGATCTGGCTGTGTCCACTCACCCACGGGAGACGGGCAGGCAGGGCGCAGTGCGGATCTGGCTGTGTCCACTCAGCCACGGCAGACGGTCAGGCAGGGCGCAGTGCGGATCTGGCTGTGTCCACTCACCCACGGCAGACGGGCAGGAAGGGCGCAGTGCGGATCTGGCTGTGTCCACTCGCCCACGGGAGACGGGCAGGCAGGGCGCAGTGCGGATCTGGCTGTGTCCACTCACCCACGGCAGACGGTCAGGCAGGGCGCAGTGCGGATCTGGCTGTGTCCACTCACCCACGGCAGGCGGTCAGGCAGGGCGCAGTGCGGATCTGGCTGTGTCCACGCACCCACAGCATGCGGTCAGCCAGGGCGCAGTGCGGATCTGGCTGTGTCCACTCACCCACGGGAGACGGGCAGGGCGCAGTGCGGATCTGGCTGTGTCCACTCACCAACGTGAGACGGGCAGGCAAGGCGCAGTGCGGATCCGGCTGTGTCCACTCACCCACGGGAGACGGGCATGCAGGACGCAGTGCGGAGCTGCCTGTGTCCACTCACCCACGGGAGACGGGCAGAGAGTGTGCTGTGTGGATATGGCTATGTCCACTGACCCACGGCAGACGGGCAGACAGGTCGCAATGCAGATCTGGCTGTGTCCACTCACCCACGGCAGACGGTCAGGCAGGGTGCAGTGCAGATCTTGCTGTGTCCACTCACCCACGGGAGACGGGCAGGCATGGCGCAGTGCGGATCTGGCTGTGTCCACTCACCAACGTGAGTCGGGCAGGCAAGGCGCAGTGCGGATCTGGCTGTGTACACTCACCCACGGGAGACGGGCAGGCAGGGCGCAGTGCGGATCCGGCTGTGTCCACTCACCCACGGGAGATGGGCAGAGACGGTGCTGTGTGGATCTGGCTATGTCCACTGACCCACGGCAGACGGGCAGGCAGGGTACAGTACGGATCTGTCTGTGTCCACTCACCCACGGCAGGCGGTCAGGCAGGGCGCAGTGCGGATCTGGCTGTGTCCACTCACCCACGGCAGGCGGTCAGGCAGGGCGCAGTGCGGATCTGGGTGTGTCCACTCACCCACGGCAGACGGTCAGGCAGGGCGCAGTGCGGATCTGGCTGTGTCCACTCACCCACGGCAGACGGGCAGGCAGGGCGCAGTGTGGATCTGGCTGTGTCCACTCACCCACGGCAGACGGTCAGGCAGGGCGCAGTACGGATCTGGCTGTGTCCACTCACCCACGGCAGACGGGCAGGCAGGGCGCAGTGCGGATTTGGCTGTGTCCACTCGCCCACGGGAGAAGGGCAGGCAAGGCGCAGTGCAGATCTGGCTGTGTCCACTGACCCACGGCAGGCGGTCAGGCAGGGCGCAGTGCGGATCTGGCTGTGTCCACTCACCCACGGCAGACGGTCAGGCAGGGCGCAGTGCGGATCTGGCTGTGTCCACTCACCCACGGGAGACGGGCAGGCAGCACGCAGTGCGGATCCGGCTGTGTCCACTCACCCACGGGAGACGGGCAGGCAGGGCGCAGTGCGGATCTGGCTGTTTCCACTCGCCCACGGCAGACGGTCAGGCAGGGCGCAGTGCGGATCTGGCTGTGTCCACTCACCCACGTTAGACGGTCAGACAGGGTGCAGTGCGGATCTGGCTGTGTCCACTCACCCACGGGAGACGGGCAGGCAAGGCGCAGTGCGGATCTGGATGTGTCCACTCACCCACGGGAGAAGGGCAGGCTGGGCTCAGTGTGGATCTCGCTGTGTCCACTCACCCACGGCAGATGGTCAGGCAGTGCGCAGTGCGGATCTGGCTGTGTCCACTCACCCACGGCAGACGGGCAGACAGGGCGCAGTGCGGATCTGGCGGTGTCCACTCACCCACGGCAGACGGGCAGGCAGGGCCCAGTGCGGATCTGGCTGTGTCCACTCGCCCACGGGAGACGGGCAGGCAGGGCGCAGTGCGGATCTGGCTGTGTCCACTCGCCACGGCAGGCGGTCAGGCAGGGCGCAGTTCTGATCTGGCTGTGTCCACTCACCCACGGCAGACGGTCAGGCAGGGCGCAGTGCGGATCTGGCTGTGTCCACTCACCCACGGCAGGCGGTCAGGCAGGGCGCAGTGCGGATCTGGCTGTGTCCACGCACCCACAGCATGCGGTCAGCCAAGGCGCAGTGCGGATCTGGCAGTGTCCACTCACCCACGGCAGGCGCTCAGGCAGAGCGCAGTGCGGATCTGGCTGTGTCCACTCACCCACGGCAGACTGTCAGGCAGGGCGCAGTGCGGATCTGGCTATGTCCACTCGCCCACGGCAGACGGGCAGGCAGGGCGCAGTGCGGATCTGGCTGTGTCCACTCGCCCACGGGAGACGGGCAGGCAGGGCGCAGTGCGGATATGGCTGTGTCCACTTACCCACGGGAGACGGGCAGGCAGGGCGCAGTGCGGATCTGGCTGTGTCCACTCACTGACGGAAGACGGGCAGGCAAGACGCAGTGCGGATCTGGCTGTGTCCACTCACCCAAGGGAGACGGGCAGGCAGGGCGCAGTGCGGAGCTGGCTGTGTCCACTCACCCACGGGAGACGGGCAGGCAAGGCGCAGTGCGGATCTGGCTGTGTCCACTCATCCAGGGGAGACGGGCAGGCAAGGCGCAGTGTGGACCTGGATGTGTCCACTCACCCACGGGAGACGGGCTGAGAGTGTGCTGTGTGGATATGGCTATGTCCACTGACCCACGGCAGACGGGCAGGCAGGGCGCAGTGTAGATATGGCTGTGTCCACTCACCCACGGCAGACGGTCAGGCAGTGTGCAGTGCGGATCTGGCTGTGTCCACTCACCCACGGGAGACGGGCAGGCAGGGCGCAGTGCGGATCTGGCTGTGTCCACTCACCAACGTGAGTCGGGCAGGCAAGGTGCAGTGCGGATCTGGCTGTGTCCACTCACCCAGGGGAGACGGGCAGGCAGGGCGCAGTGCGGATCCGGCTGTGTCCACTCACCCACGGGAGATGGGCAGAGACGGTGCTGTGTGGATCTGGCTATGTCCACTGACCCACGGCAGACGGGCAGGCAGGGTACAGTACGGATCAGGCTGTGTCCACTCACCCACGGCAGGCGGTCAGGCATGGCGCAGTGCGGATCTGGCTGTGTCCACTCACCCACGGCAGGCAGTCAGGCAGGGCGCAGTGCGGATCTGGCTGTGTCCACTCACCCACGGCAGACGGTCAGGCAGGGCTCAGTGCGGATCTGGCTGTGTCCACTCACCCACGGCAGACGGGCAGGCAGGGCGCAGTGCGGATCTGGCTGTGTCCACTCACCCACGGCAGACGGTCAGGCAGGGCGCAGTGCGGATCTGGCTGTGTCCACTCACCCACGGCGGACGGGCAGGCAGGGCGCAGTGCGGATTTGGCTGTGTCCACTCGCCCACGGGAGAAGGGCAGGCAGGGCGCAGTGCAGATCTGGCTGTGTCCACTGACCCACGGCAGGCGGTCAGGCAGGGCGCAGTGCGGATCTGGCTGTGTCCACTCACCCACGGCAGACGGTCAGGCAGGGCGCAGTTCGGATCTGGCTGTGTCCACTCACCCACGGGAGACGGGCAGGCAGCACGCAGTGCGGATCCAGCTGTGTCCACTCACCCACGGGAGACGGTCAGGCAGGGCGCAGTGCGGATCTGGCTGTGTCCACGCACCCATAGCATGCGGTCAGCAAGGGCGCAGTGCGGATCTGGCAGTGTCACCTCACCCACGGGAGACGGGCAGGGCGCAGTGCGGATCCGGCTGTGTCCACTCACCAACGTGAGACGGGCAGGCAGGCGCAGTGCGGATCCGGCTGTGTCCACTCACCCACGGGAGACGGGCATGCAGGACGCAGTGCGGATCCGGCTGTTTCCACTCACCCACGGGAGACGGGCAGGCAGGGCGCAGTGCGGATCTGGCTGTGTCCACTCACCCAGGGGAGACGGGCAGGCAAGGCGCAGTGTGGACCTGGCTGTGTCCACTCACCCACGGGAGACAGGCAGAGAGTGTGCTGTGTGGATATGGCTATGTCCACTGACCCACGGCAGACGGGCAGGCAGGTCGCAATGCAGATCTGGCTGTGTCCACTCACCCACGGCAGACGGTCAGGCAGGGTGCAGTGCAGATCTGGCTGTGTCCACTCACCCACGGGAGACGGGCAGGCATGGCGCAGTGCGGATCTGGCTGTGTCCACTCACCAACGTGAGTCGGGCAGGCAAGGCGCAGTGCGGATCTGGCTGTGTCCACTCACCCACGGGAGACGGGCAGGCAGGGCGCAGTGCGGATCCGGCTGTGTCCACTCACCCACGGGAGATGGGCAGAGACGGTGCTGTGTGGATCTGGCTATGTCCACTGACCCACGGCAGACGGGCAGGCAGGGTACAGTACGGATCTGTCTGTGTCCACTCACCCACGGCAGGCGGTCAGGCAGGGCGCAGTGCGGATCAGGCTGTGTCCACTCACCCACGGCAGGCGGTCAGGCAGGGCGCAGTGCGGATCTGGGTGTGTCCACTCACCCACGGCAGACGGTCAGGCAGGGCGCAGTGCGGATCTGGCTGTGTCCACTCACCCACGGCAGACGGGCAGGCAGGGCGCAGTGTGGATCTGGCTGTGTCCACTCACCCACGGCAGACGGTCAGGCAGGGCGCAGTACGGATCTGGCTGTGTCCACTCACCCACGGCAGACGGGCAGGCAGGGCGCAGTGCGGATTTGGCTGTGTCCACTCGCCCACGGGAGACGGGCAGGCAGGGCGTAGTGCAGATCTGGCTGTGTCCACTGACCCACGGCAGGCGGTCAGGCAGGGCGCAGTGCGGATCTGGCTGTGTCCACTCACCCACGGCAGACGGTCAGGCAGGGCGCAGTGCGGATCTGGCTGTGTCCACTCACCCACGGGAGACGGGCAGGCAGCACGCAGTGCGGATCCGGCTGTGTCCACTCACCCACGGGAGACGGGCAGGCAGGGCGCAGTGCGGATCTGGCTGTTTCCACTCGCCCACGGCAGACGGGCAGGCAGGGCGCAGTGCGGATCTGGCTGTGTCCACTCACCCACGTCAGACGGTCAGACAGTGTGCAGTGCGGATCTGGCTGTGTCCACTCACCCACGGGAGACGGGCAGGCAGGGCGCAGTGCGGATCTGGCTGTGTCCACTCACCCACGGGAGAAGGGCAGGCAGGGCTAAGTGTGGATCTCGCTGTGTCCACTCACCCACGGCAGATGGTCAGGCAGGGCGCAGTGCGGATCTGGCTGTGTCCACTCACCCACGGCAGACGGGCAGACAGGGCGCAGTGCGGATCTGGCTGTGTCCACTCACCCACGGCAGACGGGCAGGCAGGGCGCAGTGCGGATCTGGCTGTGTCCACTCACCAACGGGATACGGGCAGGCAGGGCGCAGTACGGATCTGGCTGTGTCCACTCACCCACGGCAGGCGGTCAGGCAGGGTACAATGCGGATCTGGCTGTGTCCACTCACCCACGGGAGACGCGTAGGCAGGGCGCAGTGCGGATCTGGCTGTGTCCACTCACCCACGGGAGACGGGTAGGCAGAGCGCAGTGCGGATCTGGCTGTGTCCACTCACCCACGGGAGACGGGCAGGCTGGGCGCAGTGCAGATCTGGCTGTGTCCACTCACCCACAGGAGACGGGAAGGCAGGGCGCAGTGAGGATCTGGCTGTGTCCACTCACCCACGGGAGACGGGCAGGCAGGGCGCAGTGCGGATCTCGCTGTGTCCACTCACCCACGGCAGACGGTCAGGCAGGGCGCAGTGCGGATCTGGCTGTGTCCACTCACCCACGGCAGACGGGCAGGCAGGGCGCAGTGCGGATCTGGCTGTGTCCACTCGCCCACGGGAGACGGGCAGGCAGGGCGCAGTGCGGATCTGGCTGTGTCCACTCACCCACGGCAGGCGGTCAGGCAGGGTGCAGTGCGGATCTGGCTGTGTCCACTCACCCACAGCAGACGGTCAGGCAGGGCGCAGTGCGAATCTGGCTGTGTCCACTCACCCACGGCAGGCGGTCAGGCAGGGCGCAGTGCGGATCTGGCTGTGTCCACGCACCCACAGCATGCGGTCAGCCAGGGCGCAGTGCGGATCTGGCTGTGTCCACTCACCCACGGCAGGCGCTCAGGCAGAGCGCAGTGCGGATCTGGCTGTGTCCACTCACCCACGGCAGACTGTCAGGCAGGGCGCAGTGCGGATCTGGCTATGTCCACTCGCCCACGGCAGACGGGCAGGCAGGGCGCAGTGCGGATCTGGCTGTGTCCACTCGCCCACGGGAGACGGGCAGGCAGGGCGCAGTGCGGATCTAGCTGTGTCCACTTACCCACGGGAGACGGGCAGGCAGGGCGCAGTCGGATCTGGCTGTGTCCACTCACTGACGGAAGACGGGCAGGCAAGACGCAGTGCGGATCTGGCTGTGTCCACTCACCCACGGGAGACGGGCAGGCAGGGCGCAGTGCGGAGCTGGCTGTGTCCACTCACCCACGGGAGATGGGCAGGCAGGGCGCAGTGCGGATCTGTCTGTGTCCACTCACCCAGGGGAGACGGGCAGGCAAGGCGCAGTGTGGACCTGGCTGTGTCCACTCACCCACGGGAGACAGGCAGAGAGTGTGCTGTGTGGATATGGCTATGTCCACTGACCCACGGCAGACGGGCAGGCAGGGCGCAGTGTAGATCTGGCTGTGTCCACTCACCCACGGCAGACGGTCAGGCAGGGTGCAGTGCGGATCTGGCTGTGTCCACTCACCCACGGGAGACGGGCAGGCAGGGCGCAGTGCGGATCTGGCTGTGTCCACTCACCAACGTGAGTCGGGCAGGCAAGGCGCAGTGCGGATCTGGCTGTGTCCACTCACCCACGGGAGACGGGCAGGCAGGGCGCAGTTCGGATCCGGCTGTGTCCACTCACCCACGGGAGATGGGCAGAGACGGTGCTGTGTGGATCTGGCTATGTCCACTGACCCACGGCAGACGGGCAGGCAGGGTACAGTACGGATCTGTCTGTGTCCACTCACCCACGGCAGGCGGTCAGGCAGGGCGCAGTGCGGATCTGGGTGTGTCCACTCACCCACGGCAGACGGTCAGGCAGGGCGCAGTGCGGATCTGGCTGTGTCCACTCACCCACGGCAGACGGGCAGGCAGGGCGCAGTGCGGATTTGGCTGTGTCCACTCGCCCACGGGAGACGGGCAGGCAGGGCGCAGTGCAGATCTGGCTGTGTCCACTGACCCACGGCAGGCGGTCAGGCAGGGCGCAGTGCGGATCAGGCGGTGTCCACTCACCCACGGCAGACGGTCAGGCAGGGCGCAGTGCGGATCTGGCTGTTTCCACTCGCCCACGGCAGACGGTCAGGCAGGGCGCAGTGCGGATCTGGCTGTGTCCACTCACCCACGTCAGACGGTCAGACAGGGTGCAGTGCGGATCTGGCTGTGTCCACTCACCCACGGGAGACGGGCAGGCAGGGAGCAGTGCGGATCTGGCTGTGTCCACTCACCCACGGGAGAAGGGCAGGCTGGGCTCAGTGTGGATCTCGCTGTGTCCACTCACCCACGGCAAATGGTCAGGCAGGGCGCAGTGCGGATCTGGCTGTGTCCACTCACCCACGGCAGACGGGCAGACAGGGCGCAGTGCGGATCTGGCTGTGTCCACTCACCCACGGCAGACGGGCAGGCAGGGCGCAGTGCGGATCTGGCTGTGTCCACTCGCCCACGGGAGACGGGCAGGCAGGGCGCAGTGCAGATCTGGCTGTGTCCACTCGCCACGGCAGGCGGTCAGGCAGGGCGCAGTTCTGATCTGGCTGTGTCCACTCACCCACGGCAGACGGTCAGGCAGGGCGCAGTGCGGATCTGGCTGTGTCCACTCACCCACGGCAGGCGGTCAGGCAGGGCGCAGTGCGGATCTGGCTGTGTCCACGCACCCACAGCATGCGGTCAGCCAAGGCGCAGTGCGGATCTGGCAGTGTCCACTCACCCACGGCAGGCGCTCATGCAGAGCGCAGTGCGGATCTGGCTGTGTCCACTCACCCACGGCAGACTGTCAGGCAGGGCGCAGTGCGGATCTGGCTATGTCCACTCGCCCACGGCAGACGGGCAGGCAGGGCGCAGTGCGGATCTGGCTGTGTCCACTCGCCCACGGGAGACGGGCAGGCAGGGCGCAGTGCGGATATGGCTGTGTCCACTTACCCACGGGAGACGGGCAGGCAGGGCGCAGTGCGGATCTGGCTGTGTCCACTCACTGACGGAAGACGGGCAGGCAAGACGCAGTGCGGATCTGGCTGTGTCCACTCACCCACGGGAGACGGGCAGGCAGGGCTCAGTGCGGAGCTGGCTGTGTCCACTCACCCACGGGAGACGGGCAGGCAAGGCGCAGTGCGGATCTGGCTGTGTTCACTCACCCAGGGGAGACGGGCAGGCAAGGCGCAGTGTGGACCTGGATGTGTCCACTCACCCACGGGAGACGGGCTGAGAGTGTGCTGTGTGGATATGGCTATGTCCACTGACCCACGGCAGACGGGCAGGCAGGGCGCAGTGTAGATATGGCTGTGTCCACTCACCCACGGCAGACGGTCAGGCAGGGTGCAGTGCGGATCTGGCTGTGTCCACTCACCCACGGGAGACGGGCAGGCAGGGCGCAGTGCGGATCTGGCTCTGTCCACTCACCAACGTGAGTCGGGCAGGCAAGGTGCAGTGCGGATCTGGCTGTGTCCACTCACCCAGGGGAGACGGGCAGGCAGGGCGCAGTGCGGATCCGGCTGTGTCCACTCACCCACGGGAGATGGGCAGAGACGGTACTGTGTGGATCTGGCTATGTCCACTGACCCATGGCAGACGGGCAGGCAGGGTACAGTACGGATCAGGCTGTGTCCACTCACCCACGGCAGGCGGTCAGGCATGGCGCAGTGCGGATCTGGCTGTGTCCACTCACCCACGGCAGGCGGTCAGGCAGGGCGCAGTGCGGATCTGGCTGTGTCCACTCACCCACGGCAGACGGTCAGGCAGGGCTCAGTGCGGATCTGGCTGTGTCCACTCACCCACGGCAGACGGGCAGGCAGGGCGCAGTGCGGATCTGGCTGTGTCCACTCACCCACGGCAGACGGTCAGGCAGGGCACAGTGCGGATCTGGCTGTGTCCACTCACCCACGGCGGACGGGCAGGCAGGGCGCAGTGCGGATTTGGCTGTGTCCACTCGCCCACGGGAGAAGGGCAGGCCGGGCGCAGTGCAGATCTGGCTGTGTCCACTGACCCACGGCAGGCGGTCAGGCAGGGCGCAGTGCGGATCTGGCTGTGTCCACTCACCCACGGCAGACGGTCAGGCAGGGCGCAGTGCGGATCTGGCTGTGTCCACTCACCCACGGGAGACGGGCAGGCAGCACGCAGTGCGGATCCGGCTGTGTCCACTCACCCACGGGAGACGGGCAGGCAGGGCGCAGTGCGGATCTGGCTGTGTCCACGCACCCATAGCATGCGGTCAGCAAGGGCGCAGTGCGGATCTGGCTGTGTCACCTCACCCACGGGAGACGGGCAGGGCGCAGTGCGGATCTGGCTGTGTCCACTCACCAACGTGAGACGGGCAGGCAAGGCGCAGTGCGGATCCGGCTGTGTCCACTCACCCACGGGAGACGGGCATGCAGGACGCAGTGCGGATCCGGCTGTGTCCACTCACCCACGGGAGATGGGCAGAGACTGTGCTGTGTGGATCTGGCTATGTCCACTGACGCACGTCAGACGGGCAGGCAGGGCGCAGTGCGGATCTGGCTGTGTCTACTCACCCACGGCAGAGGGTCAGACAGGGTGCAGTGCGGATCTGGCTGTGTCCACTCACCCACGGGAGATGGGCAGGCAGGGCGCAGTGCGGATCTGGATGTGTCCACTCACCCACGTGAGACGGGCAGGCAAGGCTCAGTGCGGATCTGGCTGTGTCCACTCACACAGGCAGACGGGCAGCCAGGGCGCAGTGCGTATCTGGCTGTGTCCACTCACCCACGGGAGACGGGCAGGCAGGGCGCAGTGCGGATCTGGCTGTGTCCACTCACCCACGGGAGACGGGCAGGCAGGGCGCAGTGCGGATCCGGCTGTGTCCACTCACCCACGGGAGACGGGCAGAGACGGTGCTGTGTGGATCTGGCTCTGTCCACTGACCCACGGCAGACGGGCAGGCAGGGCGCAGTACGGATCTTGCTGTGTCCACTCACCCACGGCAGGCGGTCAGGCAGGGTACAATGCGGATCTGGCTGTGTCCACTCACCCACGGGAGACGGGTAGGCAGGGCGCAGTACGGATCTGGCTGTGTCCACTCACCCACGGGAGACGGGCAGGCAGGGCGCAGTGCGGATCTGGCTGTGTCCACTCACCCACGGGAGACGGGCAGGCAGGGCGCAGTGCGGATCTGGCTGTGTCCACTCACCCACGGGAGACGGGAAGGCAGGGCGCAGTGCGGATCTGGCTGTGTCCACTCACCCACGGGAGACGGGCAGGCAGGGCGCAGTGCGGATCTGGCTGTGTCCACTCAGCCACGGCAGACGGTCAGGCAGGGCGCAGTGCGGATCTGGCTGTGTCCACTCACCCACGGCAGACGGGCAGGCAGGGCGCAGTGCGGATCTGGCTGTGTCCACTCGCCCACGGGAGACGGGCAGGCAGGGCGCAGTGCGGATCTGGCTGTGTCCACTCACCCACGGCAGACGGGCAGGCAGGGCGCAGTGCGGATCTGGCTGTGTCCACTCACCCAGGGGAGACGGGCAGGCAAGGCGCAGTTGGACCTGGCTGTGTCCACTCACCCACGGGAGACAGGCAGAGAGTGTGCTGTGTGGATATGGCTATGTCCACTGACCCACGGCAGACGGGCAGGCAGGTCGCAGTGCAGATCTGGCTGTGTCCACTCACCCACGGCAGACGGTCAGGCAGGGTGCAGTGCGGATCTGGCTGTGTCCACTCACCCACGGGAGACGGGCAGGCAGGGCGCAGTGCGGATCCGGCTGTGTCCACTCACCCACGGGAGATGGGCAGAGACGGTGCTGTGTGGATCTGGCTATGTCCACTGACCCACGGCAGACGGGCAGGCAGGGTACAGTACGGATCTGTCTGTGTCCACTCACCCACGGCAGGCGGTCAGGCAGGGCGCAGTGCGGATCTGGCTGTGTCCACTCACCCACGGCAGGCGGTCAGGCAGGGCGCAGTGCGGATCTGGGTGTGTCCCCTCACCCACGGCAGACGGTCAGGCAGGGCGCAGTGCGGATCTGGCTGTGTCCACTCACCCACGGCAGATGGGCAGGCAGGGCGCAGTGTGGATCTGGCTGTGTCCACTCACCCACGGCAGACGGTCAGGCAGGGCGCAGTACGGATCTGGCTGTGTCCACTCAACCACGGCAGACGGGCAGGCAGGGCGCAGTGCGGATTTGGCTGTGTCCACTCGCCCACGGGAGACGGGCAGGCAGGGCGCAGTGCAGATCTGGCTGTGTCCACTGACCCACGGCAGGTGGTCAGGCAGGGCGCAGTGCGGATCTGGCTGTGTCCACTCACCCACGGCAGACGGTCAGGCAGGGCGCAGTGCGGATCTGCCTGTGTCCACTCACCCACGGGAGACGGGCAGGCAGCACGCAGTGCGGATCCGGCTGTGTCCACTCACCCACGGGAGACGGGCAGGCAGGGCGCAGTGCGGATCTGGCTGTTTCCACTAGCCCACGGCAGACGGGCAGGCAGGGCGCAGTGCGGATCTGGCTGTGTCCACTCACCCACGTCAGACGGTCAGACAGGGTGCAGTGCGGATCTGGCTGTGTCCACTCACCCACGGGAGACGGGCAGGCAGGGCGCAGTGCGGATCTGGCTGTGTCCACTCACCCACGGGAGACGGGCAGGCTGGGCGCAGTGCGGATCTGGCTGTGTCCACTCACCCACGGGAGACGAGAAGGCAGGGCGCAGTGCGGATCTGGCTGTGTCCACTCACCCACGGGAGACGGGCAGGCAGGGCGCAGTGCGGATCCGGCTGTGTCCACTCACCCACGGGAGACGGGCAGAGACGGTGCTGTGTGGATCTGGCTCTGTCCACTGACCCACGGCAGACGGGCAGGCAGGGCGCAGTACGGATCTTGCTGTGTCCACTCACACACGGCAGGCGGTCAGGCAGGGTACAATGCGGATCTGGCTGTGTCCACTCACCCACGGGAGACGGGTAGGCAGGGCGCAGTACGGATCTGGCTGTGTCCACTCACCCACGGGAGACGGGCAGGCAGGGCGCAGTGCGGATCTGGCTGTGTCCACTCACCCACGGGAGACGGGCAGGCAGGGCGCAGTGCGGATCCGGCTGTGTCCACTCACCCACGGGAGACGGGCAGAGACGGTGCTGTGTGGATCTGGCTCTGTCCACTGACCCACGGCAGACGGGCAGGCAGGGCGCAGTACGGATCTTGCTGTGTCCACTCACCCACGGCAGGCGGTCAGGCAGGGTACAATGCGGATCTGGCTGTGTCCACTCACCCACGGGAGACGGGTAGGCAGGGCGCAGTACGGATCTGGCTGTGTCCACTCACCCACGGGAGACGGGCAGGCAGGGCGCAGTGCGGATCTGGCTGTGTCCACTCACCCACGGGAGACGGGCAGGCAGGGCGCAGTGCGGATCTGGCTGTGTCCACTCACCCACGGGAGACGGGAAGGCAGGGCGCAGTGCGGATCTGGCTGTGTCCACTCACCCACGGGAGACGGGCAGGCAGGGCGCAGTGCGGATCTGGCTGTGTCCACTCAGCCACGGCAGACGGTCAGGCAGGGCGCAGTGCGGATCTGGCTGTGTCCACTCACCCACGGCAGACGGGCAGGCAGGGCGCAGTGCGGATCTGGCTGTGTCCACTCGCCCACGGGAGACGGGCAGGCAGGGCGCAGTGCGGATCTGGCTGTGTCCACTCACCCACGGCAGACGGGCAGGCAGGGCGCAGTGCGGATCTGGCTGTGTCCACTCACCCAGGGGAGACGGGCAGGCAAGGCGCAGTTGGACCTGGCTGTGTCCACTCACCCACGGGAGACAGGCAGAGAGTGTGCTGTGTGGATATGGCTATGTCCACTGACCCACGGCAGACGGGCAGGCAGGTCGCAGTGCAGATCTGGCTGTGTCCACTCACCCACGGCAGACGGTCAGGCAGGGTGCAGTGCGGATCTGGCTGTGTCCACTCACCCACGGGAGACGGGCAGGCAGGGCGCAGTGCGGATCCGGCTGTGTCCACTCACCCACGGGAGATGGGCAGAGACGGTGCTGTGTGGATCTGGCTATGTCCACTGACCCACGGCAGACGGGCAGGCAGGGTACAGTACGGATCTGTCTGTGTCCACTCACCCACGGCAGGCGGTCAGGCAGGGCGCAGTGCGGATCTGGCTGTGTCCACTCACCCACGGCAGGCGGTCAGGCAGGGCGCAGTGCGGATCTGGGTGTGTCCCCTCACCCACGGCAGACGGTCAGGCAGGGCGCAGTGCGGATCTGGCTGTGTCCACTCACCCACGGCAGATGGGCAGGCAGGGCGCAGTGTGGATCTGGCTGTGTCCACTCACCCACGGCAGACGGTCAGGCAGGGCGCAGTACGGATCTGGCTGTGTCCACTCAACCACGGCAGACGGGCAGGCAGGGCGCAGTGCGGATTTGGCTGTGTCCACTCGCCCACGGGAGACGGGCAGGCAGGGCGCAGTGCAGATCTGGCTGTGTCCACTGACCCACGGCAGGTGGTCAGGCAGGGCGCAGTGCGGATCTGGCTGTGTCCACTCACCCACGGCAGACGGTCAGGCAGGGCGCAGTGCGGATCTGCCTGTGTCCACTCACCCACGGGAGACGGGCAGGCAGCACGCAGTGCGGATCCGGCTGTGTCCACTCACCCACGGGAGACGGGCAGGCAGGGCGCAGTGCGGATCTGGCTGTTTCCACTAGCCCACGGCAGACGGGCAGGCAGGGCGCAGTGCGGATCTGGCTGTGTCCACTCACCCACGTCAGACGGTCAGACAGGGTGCAGTGCGGATCTGGCTGTGTCCACTCACCCACGGGAGACGGGCAGGCAGGGCGCAGTGCGGATCTGGCTGTGTCCACTCACCCACGGGAGACGGGCAGGCTGGGCGCAGTGCGGATCTGGCTGTGTCCACTCACCCACGGGAGACGAGAAGGCAGGGCGCAGTGCGGATCTGGCTGTGTCCACTCACCCACGGGAGACGGGCAGGCAGGGCGCAGTGCGGATCCGGCTGTGTCCACTCACCCACGGGAGACGGGCAGAGACGGTGCTGTGTGGATCTGGCTCTGTCCACTGACCCACGGCAGACGGGCAGGCAGGGCGCAGTACGGATCTTGCTGTGTCCACTCACACACGGCAGGCGGTCAGGCAGGGTACAATGCGGATCTGGCTGTGTCCACTCACCCACGGGAGACGGGTAGGCAGGGCGCAGTACGGATCTGGCTGTGTCCACTCACCCACGGGAGACGGGCAGGCAGGGCGCAGTGCGGATCTGGCTGTGTCCACTCACCCACGGGAGACGGGCAGGCAGGGCGCAGTGCGGATCTGGCTGTGTCCACTCACCCACGGGAGACGGGAAGGCAGGGCGCAGTGCGGATCTGGCTGTGTCCACTCACCCACGGGAGACGGGCAGGCAGGGCGCAGTGCGGATCTGGCTGTGTCCACTCAGCCACGGCAGACGGTCAGGCAGGGCGCAGTGCGGATCTGGCTGTGTCCACTCACCCACGGCAGACGGGAAGGCAGGGCGCAGTGCGGATCTGGCTGTGTCCACTCACCCACGGGAGACGGGCAGGCAGGGCGCAGTGCGGATCTGGCTGTGTCCACTCAGCCACGGCAGACGGTCAGGCAGGGCGCAGTGCGGATCTGGCTGTGTCCACTCACCCACGGCAGACGGGCAGGCAGGGCGCAGTGCGGATCTGGCTGTGTCCACTCGCCCACGGGAGACGGGCAGGCAGGGCGCAGTGCGGATCTGGCTGTGTCCACTCACCCACGGCAGACGGGCAGGCAGGGCGCAGTGCGGATCTGGCTGTGTCCACTCACCCAGGGGAGACGGGCAGGCAAGGCGCAGTTGGACCTGGCTGTGTCCACTCACCCACGGGAGACAGGCAGAGAGTGTGCTGTGTGGATATGGCTATGTCCACTGACCCACGGCAGACGGGCAGGCAGGTCGCAGTGCAGATCTGGCTGTGTCCACTCACCCACGGCAGACGGTCAGGCAGGGTGCAGTGCGGATCTGGCTGTGTCCACTCACCCACGGGAGACGGGCAGGCAGGGCGCAGTGCGGATCTGGCTGTGTCCACTCACCAACGTGAGTCGGGCAGGCAAGGCGCAGTGCGGATCTGGCTGTGTCCACTCACCCACGGGAGACGGGCAGGCAGGGCGCAGTGCGGATCCGGCTGTGTCCACTCACCCACGGGAGATGGGCAGAGACGGTGCTGTGTGGATCTGGCTATGTCCACTGACCCACGGCAGACGGGCAGGCAGGGTACAGTACGGATCTGTCTGTGTCCACTCACCCACGGCAGGCGGTCAGGCAGGGCGCAGTGCGGATCTGGCTGTGTCCACTCACCCACGGCAGGCGGTCAGGCAGGGCGCAGTGCGGATCTGGGTGTGTCCCCTCACCCACGGCAGACGGTCAGGCAGGGCGCAGTGCGGATCTGGCTGTGTCCACTCACCCACGGCAGATGGGCAGGCAGGGCGCAGTGTGGATCTGGCTGTGTCCACTCACCCACGGCAGACGGTCAGGCAGGGCGCAGTACGGATCTGGCTGTGTCCACTCAACCACGGCAGACGGGCAGGCAGGGCGCAGTGCGGATTTGGCTGTGTCCACTCGCCCACGGGAGACGGGCAGGCAGGGCGCAGTGCAGATCTGGCTGTGTCCACTGACCCACGGCAGGTGGTCAGGCAGGGCGCAGTGCGGATCTGGCTGTGTCCACTCACCCACGGCAGACGGTCAGGCAGGGCGCAGTGCGGATCTGCCTGTGTCCACTCACCCACGGGAGACGGGCAGGCAGCACGCAGTGCGGATCCGGCTGTGTCCACTCACCCACGGGAGACGGGCAGGCAGGGCGCAGTGCGGATCTGGCTGTTTCCACTAGCCCACGGCAGACGGGCAGGCAGGGCGCAGTGCGGATCTGGCTGTGTCCACTCACCCACGTCAGACGGTCAGACAGGGTGCAGTGCGGATCTGGCTGTGTCCACTCACCCACGGGAGACGGGCAGGCAGGGCGCAGTGCGGATCTGGCTGTGTCCACTCACCCACGGGAGACGGGCAGGCTGGGCGCAGTGCGGATCTGGCTGTGTCCACTCACCCACGGGAGACGAGAAGGCAGGGCGCAGTGCGGATCTGGCTGTGTCCACTCACCCACGGGAGACGGGCAGGCAGGGCGCAGTGCGGATCTCGCTGTGTCCACTCACCCATGGCAGACGGTCAGGCAGGGCGCAGTGCGGATCTGGCTGTGTCCACTCACCCATGGCAGACGGGCAGGCAGGGCGCAGTGCGGATCTGGCTGTGTCCACTCGCCCACGGGAGACGGGCAGGCAGGGCGCAGTGCGGATCTGGCTGTGTCCACTCACCCACGGCAGACGGTCAGGCAGGGCGCAGTGCGGATCTGGCTGTGTCCACTCACCCACGGCAGGCGGTCAGGCAGGGCGCAGTGCGGATCTGGCTGTGTCCACGCACCGACAGCATGCGGTCAGCCAAGGCGCAGTGCGGATCTGGCTGTGTCCACTCACCCACGGCAGGCGCTCAGGCAGAGCGCAGTGCGGATCTGGCTGTGTCCACTCACCCACGGCAGACTGACAGGCAGGGCGCAGTGCGGATCTGGCTATGTCCACTCGCCCACGGCAGACGGGCAGGCAGGGCGCAGTGCGGATCTGGCTGTGTCCACTCACCCACGGGAGACGGGCAGGCAGGGCGCAGTGCGGATCTGGCTGTGTCCACTCACCCAGGGGAGACGGGCAGGCAAGGCGCAGTGTGGACCTGGATGTGTCCACTCACCCACGGGAGATGGGCAGAGACGGTGCTGTGTGGATCTGGCTATGTCCACTCACCCACGTGAGACGGGCAGGCAAGGCTCAGTGAGGATATGGCTGTGTCCACTCACCCACGGGAGACGGGCAGGCAGGGCGCAGTGCAGATCTGGCTGTGTCCACTCACTCACGGGAGACGGGCAGGCAGGGCGCAGTGCGGATCTGGCTGTGTCCACTCACCCACGGGAGACGGGCAGGCAAGGCTCAGTGCAGATCTGGCTGTGTCCCCTCACCCACGGGAGACGGGCAGGCAGGGCGCAGTGCGGATCTGGCTGTGTCCACTCGCCCACGGCAGGCGGTCAGGCAGGGCGCAGTGCGGATCTGGCTGTGTCCACGCACCCACGGCATGCGGTCAGCCAAGGCGCAGTGCGGATCTGGCTGTGTCCACTCACCCACGGCAGGCGCTCAGGCAGTGCGCAGTGCGGATCTGGCTGTGTCCACTCACCCACGGCAGACTGTCAGGCAGGGCGCAGTGCGGATCTGGCTATGTCCACTCGCCCACGGCAGACGGGCAGGCAGGACGCAGTGCGGATCTGGCTGTGTCCACTCGCCCACGGGAGACGGGCAGGCAGGGCGCAGTCGGATCTGGCTGTGTCCACTCACTGACGGAAGACGGGCAGGCAAGACGCAGTGCGGATCTGGCTGTGTCCACTCACCCACGGGAGACGGGCAGGCAGGGCGCAGTGCAGATCTGGCTGTGTCCACTCACCCAGGGGAGACGGGCAGGCAAGGCGCAGTTGGACCTGGCTGTGTCCACTCACCCACGGGAGACAGGAAGAGAGTGTGCTGTGTGGATATGGCTATGTCCACTGACCCACGGAAGACGGGCAGGCAGGTCGCAGTGCAGATCTGGCTGTGTCCACTCACCCACGGCAGACGGTCAGGCAGGGTGCAGTGCGGATCTGGCTGTGTCCACTCACCCACGGGAGACGGGCAGGCAGGGCGCAGTGCGGATCTGGCTGTGTCCACTCAGCCACGGCAGACGGTCAGGCAGGGCGCAGTGCGGATCTGGCTGTGTCCACTCACCCACGGCAGACGGGCAGGCAGGGCGCAGTGCGGATCTGGCTGTGTCCACTCGCCCACGGGAGACGGGCAGGCAGGGCGCAGTGCGGATCTGGCTGTGTCCACTCACCCACGGCAGACGGTCAGGCAGGGCGCAGTGCGGATCTGGCTGTGTCCACTCACCCACGGCAGGCGGTCAGGCAGGGCGCAGTGCGGATCTGGCTGTGTCCACGCACCCACAGCATGCGGTCAGCCAGGGCGCAGTGCGGATCTGGCTGTGTCCACTCACCCACGGGAGACGGGCAGGGCGCAGTGCGGATCTGGCTGTGTCCACTCACCAACGTGAGACGGGCAGGCAAGGCGCAGTGCGGATCCGGCTGTGTCCACTCACCCACGGGAGACGGGCATGCAGGACGCAGTGCGGAGCTGCCTGTGTCCACTCACCCACGGGAGACGGGCAGGCAGGGCGCAGTGCGGATCTGGCTGTGTCCACTCACCCAGGGGAGACGGGCAGGCAAGGCGCAGTGTGGACCTGGCTGTGTCCACTCACCCACGGGAGACAGGCAGAGAGTGTGCTGTGTGGATATGGCTATGTCCACTGACCCACGGCAGACGGGCAGGCAGGTCGCAATGCAGATCTGGCTGTGTCCACTCACCCACGGCAGACGGTCAGGCAGGGTGCAGTGCAGATCTGGCTGTGTCCACTCACCCACGGGAGACGGGCAAGCATGGCGCAGTGCGGTCATGGCTGTGTCCACTCACCAACGTGAGTCGGGCAGACAAGGCGCAGTGCGGATCTGGCTGTGTCCACTCACCGACGGGAGACGGGCAGGCAGGGCGCAGTGCGGATCCGGCTGTGTCCACTCACCCACGGGAGATGGGCAGAGACGGTGCTGTGTGGATATGGCTATGTCCACTGACCCACGGCAGACGGGCAGGCAGGGCGCAGTGCGGATCTGGCTGTGTCCACTCACCCACGGGAGACGGGCAGGCAGGGCGCAGTGCGGATCTAGCTGTGTCCACTTACCCACGGGAGACGGGCAGGCAGGGCGCAGTCGGATCTGGCTGTGTCCACTCACTGACGGAAGACGGGCAGGCAAGACGCAGTGCGGATCTGGCTGTGTCCACTCACCCACGGGAGACGGGCAGGCAGGGCGCAGTGCGGAGCTGGCTGTGTCCACTCACCCACGGGAGATGGGCAGGCAGGGCGCAGTGCGGATCTGTCTGTGTCCACTCACCCAGGGGAGACGGGCAGGCAAGGCGCAGTGTGGACCTGGCTGTGTCCACTCACCCACGGGAGACAGGCAGAGAGTGTGCTGTGTGGATATGGCTATGTCCACTGACCCACGGCAGACGGGCAGGCAGGGCGCAGTGCAGATCTGGCTGTGTCCACTCACCCACGGCAGACGGTCAGGCAGGGTGCAGTGCGGATCTGGCTGTGTCCACTCACCCACGGGAGACGGGCAGGCAGGTCGCAGTGCGGATCTGGCTGTGTCCACTCACCAACGTGAGTCGGGCAGGCAAGGCGCAGTGCAGATCTGGCTGTGTCCACTCACCCACGGCAGACGGTCAGGCAGGGCGCAGTACGGATCTGGCTGTGTCCACTCACCCACGGCAGACGGGCAGGCAGGGCGCAGTGCGGATTTGGCTGTGTCCACTCGCCCACGGGAGACGGGCAGGCAGGGCGCAGTGCAGATCTGGCTGTGTCCACTCGCCCACGGGAGACGGGCAGGCAGGGCGCAGTGCAGATCTGGCTGTGTCCACTGACCCACGGCAGGCGGTCAGGCAGGGCGCAGTGCGGATCTGGCTGTGTCCACTCACCCACGGCAGACGGTCAGGCAGGGCGCAGTGCGGATCTGGCTGTGTCCACTCACCCACGGGAGACGGGCAGGCAGCACGCAGTGCGGATCCGGCTGTGTCCACTCACCCACGGGAGACGGGCAGGCAGGGCGCAGTGCGGATCTGGCTGTTTCCACTCGCCCACGGCAGACGGTCAGGCAGGGCGCAGTGCGGATCTGGCTGTGTCCACTCACCCACGTCAGACGGTCAGACAGGGTGCAGTGCGGATCTGGCTGTGTCCACTCACCCACGGGAGACGGGCAGGCAGGGCGCAGTGCGGATCTGGCTGTGTCCACTCACCCACGGGAGAAGGGCAGGCTGGGCTCAGTGTGGATCTCGCTGTGTCCACTCACCCACGGCAAATGGTCAGGCAGGGCGCAGTGCGGATCTGGCTGTGTCCACTCACCCACGGCAGACGGGCAGACAGGGCGCAGTGCGGATCTGGCTGTGTCCACTCACCCACGGCAGACGGGCAGGCAGGGCGCAGTGCGGATCTGGCTGTGTCCACTCGCCCACGGGAGACGGGCAGGCAGGGCGCAGTGCGGATCTGGCTGTGTCCACTCGCCACGGCAGGCGGTCAGGCAGGGCGCAGTTCTGATCTGGCTGTGTCCACTCACCCACGGCAGGCGGTCAGGCAGGGCGCAGTGCGGATCTGGCTGTGTCCACGCACCCACAGCATGCGGTCAGCCAAGGCGCAGTGCGGATCTGGCAGTGTCCACTCACCCACGGCAGGCGCTCAGGCAGAGCGCAGTGCGGATCTGGCTGTGTCCACTCACCCACGGCAGACTGTCAGGCAGGGCGCAGTGCGGATCTGGCTATGTCCACTCGCCCACGGCAGACGGGCAGGCAGGGCGCAGTGCGGATCTGGCTGTGTCCACTCGCCCACGGGAGACGGGCAGGCAGGGCGCAGTGCGGATATGGCTGTGTCCACTTATCCACGGGAGACGGGCAGGCAGGGCGCAGTGCGGATCTGGCTGTGTCCACTCACTGACGGAAGACGGGCAGGCAAGACGCAGTGCGGATCTGGCTGTGTCCACTCACCCACGGGAGACGGGCAGGCAGGGCGCAGTGCGGAGCTGGCTGTGTCCACTCACCCACGGGAGACGGGCAGGCAAGGCGCAGTGCGGATCTGGCTGTGTTCACTCACCCAGGGGAGACGGGCAGGCAAGGCGCAGTGTGGACCTGGATGTGTCCACTCACCCACGGGAGACGGGCTGAGAGTGTGCTGTGTGGATATGGCTATGTCCACTGACCCACGGCAGACGGGCAGGCAGGGCGCAGTGTAGATATGGCTGTGTCCACTCACCCACGGCAGACGGTCCGGCAGTGTGCAGTGCGGATCTGGCTGTGTCCACTCACCCACGGGAGACGGGCAGGCAGGGCGCAGTGCGGATCTGGCTGTGTCCACTCACCAACGTGAGTCGGGCAGGCAAGGTGCAGTGCGGATCTGGCTGTGTCCACTCACCCAGGGGAGACGGGCAGGCAGGGCGGAGTGCGGATCCGGCTGTGTCCACTCACCCACGGGAGATGGGCAGAGACGGTACTGTGTGGATCTGGCTATGTCCACTGACCCACGGCAGACGGGCAGGCAGGGTACAGTACGGATCAGGCTGTGTCCACTCACCCACGGCAGGCGGTCAGGCATGGCGCAGTGCGGATCTGGCTGTGTCCACTCACCCACGGCAGGCAGTCAGGCAGGGCGCAGTGCGGATCTGGCTGTGTCCACTCACCCACGGCAGACGGTCAGGCAGGGCTCAGTGCGGATCTGGCTGTGTCCACTCACCCACGGCAGACGGGCAGGCAGGGCGCAGTGCGGATCTGGCTGTGTCCACTCACCCACGGCAGACGGTCAGGCAGGGCGCAGTGCGGATCTGGCTGTGTCCACTCACCCACGGCGGACGGGCAGGCAGGGCGCAGTGCGGATTTGGCTGTGTCCACTCGCCCACGGGAGAAGGGCAGGCAGGGCGCAGTGCAGATCTGGCTGTGTCCACTGACCCACGGCAGGCGGTCAGGCAGGGCGCAGTGCGGATCTGGCTGTGTCCACTCACCCACGGCAGACGGTCAGGCAGGGCGCAGTGCGGATCTGGCTGTGTCCACTCACCCACGGGAGACGGGCAGGCAGCACGCAGTGCGGATCCGGCTGTGTCCACTCACCCACGGGAGACGGGCAGGCAGGGCGCAGTGCGGATCTGGCTGTGTCCACGCACCCATAGCATGCGGTCAGCAAGGGCGCAGTGCGGATCTGGCTGTGTCACCTCACCCACGGGAGACGGGCAGGGCGCAGTGCGGATCTGGCTGTGTCCACTCACCAACGTGAGACGGGCAGGCAAGGCGCAGTGCGGATCCGGCTGTGTCCACTCACCCACGGGAGACGGGCATGCAGGACGCAGTGCGGATCCGGCTGTGTCCACTCACCCACGGGAGATGGGCAGAGACTGTGCTGTGTGGATCTGGCTATGTCCACTGACGCACGTCAGACGGGCAGGCAGGGCGCAGTGCGGATCTGGCTGTGTCTACTCACCCACGGCAGAGGGTCAGACAGGGTGCAGTGCGGATCTGGCTGTGTCCACTCACCCACGGGAGATGGGCAGGCAGGGCGCAGTGCGGATCTGGATGTGTCCACTCACCCACGTGAGACGGGCAGGCAAGGCTCAGTGCGGATCTGGCTGTGTCCACTCACACAGGCAGACGGGCAGCCAGGGCGCAGTGCGTATCTGGCTGTGTCCACTCACCCACGGGAGACGGGCAGGCAGGGCGCAGTGCGGATCTGGCTGTGTCCACTCACCCACGGGAGACGGGCAGGCAGGGCGCAGTGCGGATCCGGCTGTGTCCACTCACCCACGGGAGACGGGCAGAGACGGTGCTGTGTGGATCTGGCTCTGTCCACTTACCCACGGCAGACGGGCAGGCAGGGCGCAGTACGGACCTTGCTGTGTCCACTCACCCACGGCAGGCGGTCAGGCAGGGTACAATGCGGATCTGGCTGTGTCCACTCACCCACGGGAGACGGGTAGGCAGGGCGCAGTACGGATCTGGCTGTGTCCACTCACCCACGGGAGACGGGCAGGCAGGGCGCAGTGCGGATCTGGCTGTGTCCACTCACCCACGGGAGACGGGCAGGCAGGGCGCAGTGCGGATCTGGCTGTGTCCACTCACCCACGGGAGACGGGAAGGCAGGGCGCAGTGCGGATCTGGCTGTGTCCACTCACCCACGGGAGACGGGCAGGCAGGGCGCAGTGCGGATCTGGCTGTGTCCACTCAGCCACGGCAGACGGTCAGGCAGGGCGCAGTGCGGATCTGGCTGTGTCCACTCACCCACGGCAGACGGGCAGGAAGGGCGCAGTGCGGATCTGGCTGTGTCCACTCGCCCACGGGAGACGGGCAGGCAGGGCGCAGTGCGGATCTGGCTGTGTCCACTCACCCACGGCAGACGGTCAGGCAGGGCGCAGTGCGGATCTGGCTGTGTCCACTCACCCACGGCAGGCGGTCAGGCAGGGCGCAGTGCGGATCTGGCTGTGTCCACGCACCCACAGCATGCGGTCAGCCAGGGCGCAGTGCGGATCTGGCTGTGTCCACTCACCCACGGGAGACGGGCAGGGCGCAGTGCGGATCTGGCTGTGTCCACTCACCAACGTGAGACGGGCAGGCAAGGCGCAGTGCGGATCCGGCTGTGTCCACTCACCCACGGGAGACGGGCATGCAGGACGCAGTGCGGAGCTGCCTGTGTCCACTCACCCACGGGAGACGGGCAGGCAGGGCGCAGTGCGGATCTGGCTGTGTCCACTCACCCAGGGGAGACGGGCAGGCAAGGCGCAGTGTGGACCTGGCTGTGTCCACTCACCCACGGGAGACAGGCAGAGAGTGTGCTGTGTGGATATGGCTATGTCCACTGACCCACGGCAGACGGGCAGACAGGTCGCAATGCAGATCTGGCTGTGTCCACTCACCCACGGCAGACGGTCAGGCAGGGTGCAGTGCAGATCTTGCTGTGTCCACTCACCCACGGGAGACGGGCAGGCATGGCGCAGTGCGGATCTGGCTGTGTCCACTCACCAACGTGAGTCGGGCAGGCAAGGCGCAGTGCGGATCTGGCTGTGTCCACTCACCCACGGGAGACGGGCAGGCAGGGCGCAGTGCGGATCCGGCTGTGTCCACTCACCCACGGGAGATGGGCAGAGACGGTGCTGTGTGGATCTGGCTATGTCCACTGACCCACGGCAGACGGGCAGGCAGGGTACAGTACGGATCTGTCGGTGTCCACTCACCCACGGCAGGCGGTCAGGCAGGGCGCAGTGCGGATCTGGCTGTGTCCACTCACCCACGGCAGGCGGTCAGGCAGGGCGCAGTGCGGATCTGGGTGTGTCCACTCACCCACGGCAGACGGTCAGGCAGGGCGCAGTGCGGATCTGGCTGTGTCCACTCACCCACGGCAGACGGGCAGGCAGGGCGCAGTGTGGATCTGGCTGTGTCCACTCACCCACGGCAGACGGTCAGGCAGGGCGCAGTACGGATCTGGCTGTGTCCACTCACCCACGGCAGACGGGCAGGCAGGGCGCAGTGCGGATTTGGCTGTGTCCACTCGCCCACGGGAGACGGGCAGGCAAGGCGCAGTGCAGATCTGGCTGTGTCCACTGACCCACGGCAGGCGGTCAGGCAGGGCGCAGTGCGGATCTGGCTGTGTCCACTCACCCACGGCAGACGGTCAGGCAGGGCGCAGTGCGGATCCGGCTGTGTCCACTCACCCACGGGAGACGGGCAGGCAGCACGCAGTGCGGATCCGGCTGTGTCCACTCACCCACGGGAGACGGGCAGGCAGGGCGCAGTGCGGATCTGGCTGTTTCCACTCGCCCACGGCAGACGGTCAGGCAGGGCGCAGTGCGGATCTGGCTGTGTCCACTCACCCACGTTAGACGGTCAGACAGGGTGCAGTGCGGATCTGGCTGTGTCCACTCACCCACGGGAGACGGGCAGGCAAGGCGCAGTGCGGATCTGGCTGTGTCCACTCACCCACGGGAGAAGGGCAGGCTGGGCTCAGTGTGGATCTCGCTGTGTCCACTCACCCACGGCAGATGGTCAGGCAGGGCGCAGTGCGGATCTGGCTGTGTCCACTCACCCACGGCAGAC
The DNA here is from genome assembly GCF_040939455.1 of Microcebus murinus. Lineage (NCBI taxonomy): Eukaryota > Metazoa > Chordata > Mammalia > Primates > Cheirogaleidae > Microcebus > Microcebus murinus. The sequence goes on from NC_134131.1 coordinate 15,773,684, forward strand.
GGGCAGACAGGGCGCAGTGCGGATCTGGCGGTGTCCACTCACCCACGGCAGACGGGCAGGCAGGGCGCAGTGCGGATCTGGCTGTGTCCACTCGCCCACGGGAGACGGGCAGGCAGGGCGCAGTGTGGATCTGGCTGTGTCCACTCGCCACGGCAGGCGGTCAGGCAGGGCGCAGTTCTGATCTGGCTGTGTCCACTCACCCACGGCAGACGGTCAGGCAGGGCGCAGTGCGGATCTGGCTGTGTCCACTCACCCACGGCAGGCGGTCAGGCAGGGCGCAGTGCGGATCTGGCTGTGTCCACGCACCCACAGCATGCGGTCAGCCAAGGCGCAGTGCGGATCTGGCAGTGTCCACTCACCCACGGCAGGCGCTCAGGCAGAGCGCAGTGCGGATCTGGCTGTGTCCACTCACCCAAGGCAGACTGTCAGGCAGGGCGCAGTGCGGATCTGGCTATGTCCACTCGCCCACGGCAGACGGGCAGGCAGGGCGCAGTGCGGATCTGGCTGTGTCCACTCGCCCACGGGAGACGGGCAGGCAGGGCGCAGTGCGGATATGGCTGTGTCCACTTACCCACGGGAGACGGGCAGGCAGGGCGCAGTGCGGATCTGGCTGTGTCCACTCACTGACGGAAGACGGGCAGGCAAGACGCAGTGCGGATCTGGCTGTGTCCACTCACCCAAGGGAGACGGGCAGGCAGGGCGCAGTGCGGAGCTGGCTGTGTCCACTCACCCACGGGAGACGGGCAGGCAAGGCGCAGTGCGGATCTGGCTGTGTCCACTCATCCAGGGGAGACGGGCATGCAAGGCGCAGTGTGGACCTGGATGTGTCCACTCACCCACGGGAGACGGGCTGAGAGTGTGCTGTGTGGATATGGCTATGTCCACTGACCCACGGCAGACGGGCAGGCAGGGCGCAGTGTAGATATGGCTGTGTCCACTCACCCACGGCAGACGGTCAGGCAGGGTGCAGTGCGGATCTGGCTGTGTCCACTCACCCACGGGAGACGGGCAGGCAGGGCGCAGTGCGGATCTGGCTGTGTCCACTCACCAACGTGAGTCGGGCAGGCAAGGTGCAGTGCGGATCTGGCTGTGTCCATTCACCCAGGGGAGACGGGCAGGCAGGGCGCAGTGCGGATCCGGCTGTGTCCACTCACCCACGGGAGATGGGCAGAGACGGTGCTGTGTGGATCTGGCTATGTCCACTGACCCACGGCAGACGGGCAGGCAGGGTACAGTACGGATCAGGCTGTGTCCACTCACCCACGGCAGGCGGTCAGGCATGGCGCAGTGCGGATCTGGCTGTGTCCACTCACCCACGGCAGGCAGTCAGGCAGGGCGCAGTGCGGATCTGGCTGTGTCCACTCACCCACGGCAGACGGTCAGGCAGGGCTCAGTGCGGATCTGGCTGTGTCCACTCACCCACGGCAGACGGGCAGGCAGGGCGCAGTGCGGATCTGGCTGTGTCCACTCACCCACGGCAGACGGTCAGGCAGGGCGCAGTGCGGATCTGGCTGTGTCCACTCACCCACGGCGGACGGGCAGGCAGGGCGCAGTGCGGATTTGGCTGTGTCCACTCGCCCACGGGAGAAGGGCAGGCAGGGCGCAGTGCAGATCTGGCTGTGTCCACTGACCCACGGCATGCGGTCAGGCAGGGCGCAGTGCGGATCTGGCTGTGTCCACTCACCCACGGCAGACGGTCAGGCAGGGCGCAGTTCGGATCTGGCTGTGTCCACTCACCCACGGGAGACGGGCAGGCAGCACGCAGTGCGGATCCAGCTGTGTCCATTCACCCACGGGAGACGGTCAGGCAGGGCGCAGTGCGGATCTGGCTGTGTCCACGCACCCATAGCATGCGGTCAGCAAGGGCGCAGTGCGGATCTGGCAGTGTCACCTCACCCACGGGAGACGGGCAGGGCGCAGTGCGGATCCGGCTGTGTCCACTCACCAACGTGAGACGGGCAGGCAAGGCGCAGTGCGGATCCGGCTGTGTCCACTCACCCACGGGAGACGGGCATGCAGGACGCAGTGCGGATCCGGCTGTTTCCACTCACCCACGGGAGACGGGCAGGCAGGGCGCAGTGCGGATCTGGCTGTGTCCACTCACCCAGGGGAGACGGGCAGGCAAGGCGCAGTGTGGACCTGGCTGTGTCCACTCACCCACGGGAGACAGGCAGAGAGTGTGCTGTGTGGATATGGCTATGTCCACTGACCCACGGCAGACGGGCAGGCAGGTCGCAATGCAGATCTGGCTGTGTCCACTCACCCACGGCAGACGGTCAGGCAGGGTGCAGTGCAGATCTGGCTGTGTCCACTCACCCACGGGAGACGGGCAGGCATGGCGCAGTGCGGATCTGGCTGTGTCCACTCACCAACGTGAGTCGGGCAGGCAAGGCGCAGTGCGGATCTGGCTGTGTCCACTCACCCACGGGAGACGGGCAGGCAGGGCGCAGTGCGGATCCGGCTGTGTCCACTCACCCACGGGAGATGGGCAGAGACGGTGCTGTGTGGATCTGGCTATGTCCACTGACCCACGGCAGACGGGCAGGCAGGGTACAGTACGGATCTGTCTGTGTCCACTCACCCACGGCAGGCGGTCAGGCAGGGCGCAGTGCGGATCAGGCTGTGTCCACTCACCCACGGCAGGCGGTCAGGCAGGGCGCAGTGCGGATCTGGGTGTGTCCACTCACCCACGGCAGACGGTCAGGCAGGGCGCAGTGCGGATCTGGCTGTGTCCACTCACCCACGGCAGACGGGCAGGCAGGGCGCAGTGTGGATCTGGCTGTGTCCACTCACCCATGGCAGACGGTCAGGCAGGGCGCAGTACGGATCTGGCTGTGTCCACTCACCCACGGCAGACGGGCAGGCAGGGCGCAGTGCGGATTTGGCTGTGTCCACTCGCCCACGGGAGACGGGCAGGCAGGGCGTAGTGCAGATCTGGCTGTGTCCACTGACCCACGGCAGGCGGTCAGGCAGGGCGCAGTGCGGATCTGGCTGTGTCCACTCACCCACGGCAGACGGTCAGGCAGGGCGCAGTGCGGATCTGGCTGTGTCCACTCACCCACGGGAGACGGGCAGGCAGCACGCAGTGCGGATCCGGCTGTGTCCACTCACCCACGGGAGACGGGCAGGCAGGGCGCAGTGCGGATCTGGCTGTTTCCACTCGCCCACGGCAGACGGGCAGGCAGGGCGCAGTGCGGATCTGGCTGTGTCCACTCACCCACGTCAGACGGTCAGACAGTGTGCAGTGCGGATCTGGCTGTGTCCACTCACCCACGGGAGACGGGCAGGCAGGGCGCAGTGCGGATCTGGCTGTGTCCACTCACCCACGGGAGAAGGGCAGGCAGGGCTAAGTGTGGATCTCGCTGTGTCCACTCACCCACGGCAGATGGTCAGGCAGGGCGCAGTGCGGATCTGGCTGTGTCCACTCACCCACGGCAGACGGGCAGACAGGGCGCAGTGCGGATCTGGCTGTGTCCACTCACCCACGGCAGACGGGCAGGCAGGGCGCAGTGCGGATCTGGCTGTGTCCACTCACCAACGGGAGACGGGCAGGCAGGGCGCAGTACGGATCTGGCTGTGTCCACTCACCCACGGCAGGCGGTCAGGCAGGGTACAATGCGGATCTGGCTGTGTCCACTCACCCACGGGAGACGCGTAGGCAGGGCGCAGTGCGGATCTGGCTGTGTCCACTCACCCACGGGAGACGGGTAGGCAGAGCGCAGTGCGGATCTGGCTGTGTCCACTCACCCACGGCAGGCGGTCAGGCAGGGTACAATGCGGATCTGGCTGTGTCCACTCACCCACGGGAGACGCGTAGGCAGGGCGCAGTGCGGATCTGGCTGTGTCCACTCACCCACGGCAGACGGGCAGACAGGGCGCAGTGCGGATCTGGCTGTGTCCACTCACCCACGGCAGACGGGCAGGCAGGGCGCAGTGCGGATCTGGCTGTGTCCACTCACCAACGGGAGACGGGCAGGCAGGGCGCAGTACGGATCTGGCTGTGTCCACTCACCCACGGCAGGCGGTCAGGCAGGGTACAATGCGGATCTGGCTGTGTCCACTCACCCACGGGAGACGCGTAGGCAGGGCGCAGTGCGGATCTGGCTGTGTCCACTCACCCACGGGAGACGGGTAGGCAGAGCGCAGTGCGGATCTGGCTGTGTCCACTCACCCACGGCAGGCGGTCAGGCAGGGTACAATGCGGATCTGGCTGTGTCCACTCACCCACGGGAGACGCGTAGGCAGGGCGCAGTGCGGATCTGGCTGTGTCCACTCACCCACGGGAGACGGGTAGGCAGAGCGCAGTGCGGATCTGGCTGTGTCCACTCACCCACGGGAGACGGGCAGGCAGGGCGCAGTGCGGATCTGGCTGTGTCCACGCACCCATAGCATGCGGTCAGCAAGGGCGCAGTGCGGATCTGGCTGTGTCACCTCACCCACGGGAGACGGGCAGGGCGCAGTGCGGATCTGGCTGTGTCCACTCACCAACGTGAGACGGGCAGGCAAGGCGCAGTGCGGATCCGGCTGTGTCCACTCACCCACGGGAGACGGGCATGCAGGACGCAGTGCGGATCCGGCTGTGTCCACTCACCCACGGGAGATGGGCAGAGACTGTGCTGTGTGGATCTGGCTATGTCCACTGACGCACGTCAGACGGGCAGGCAGGGCGCAGTGCGGATCTGGCTGTGTCTACTCACCCACGGCAGAGGGTCAGACAGGGTGCAGTGCGGATCTGGCTGTGTCCACTCACCCACGGGAGATGGGCAGGCAGGGCGCAGTGCGGATCTGGATGTGTCCACTCACCCACGTGAGACGGGCAGGCAAGGCTCAGTGCGGATCTGGCTGTGTCCACTCACACAGGCAGACGGGCAGCCAGGGCGCAGTGCGTATCTGGCTGTGTCCACTCACCCACGGGAGACGGGCAGGCAGGGCGCAGTGCGGATCTGGCTGTGTCCACTCACCCACGGGAGACGGGCAGGCAGGGCGCAGTGCGGATCCGGCTGTGTCCACTCACCCACGGGAGACGGGCAGAGACGGTGCTGTGTGGATCTGGCTCTGTCCACTTACCCACGGCAGACGGGCAGGCAGGGCGCAGTACGGACCTTGCTGTGTCCACTCACCCACGGCAGGCGGTCAGGCAGGGTACAATGCGGATCTGGCTGTGTCCACTCACCCACGGGAGACGGGTAGGCAGGGCGCAGTACGGATCTGGCTGTGTCCACTCACCCACGGGAGACGGGCAGGCAGGGCGCAGTGCGGATCTGGCTGTGTCCACTCACCCACGGGAGACGGGCAGGCAGGGCGCAGTGCGGATCTGGCTGTGTCCACTCACCCACGGGAGACGGGAAGGCAGGGCGCAGTGCGGATCTGGCTGTGTCCACTCACCCACGGGAGACGGGCAGGCAGGGCGCAGTGCGGATCTGGCTGTGTCCACTCAGCCACGGCAGACGGTCAGGCAGGGCGCAGTGCGGATCTGGCTGTGTCCACTCACCCACGGCAGACGGGCAGGAAGGGCGCAGTGCGGATCTGGCTGTGTCCACTCGCCCACGGGAGACGGGCAGGCAGGGCGCAGTGCGGATCTGGCTGTGTCCACTCACCCACGGCAGACGGTCAGGCAGGGCGCAGTGCGGATCTGGCTGTGTCCACTCACCCACGGCAGGCGGTCAGGCAGGGCGCAGTGCGGATCTGGCTGTGTCCACGCACCCACAGCATGCGGTCAGCCAGGGCGCAGTGCGGATCTGGCTGTGTCCACTCACCCACGGGAGACGGGCAGGGCGCAGTGCGGATCTGGCTGTGTCCACTCACCAACGTGAGACGGGCAGGCAAGGCGCAGTGCGGATCCGGCTGTGTCCACTCACCCACGGGAGACGGGCATGCAGGACGCAGTGCGGAGCTGCCTGTGTCCACTCACCCACGGGAGACGGGCAGGCAGGGCGCAGTGCGGATCTGGCTGTGTCCACTCACCCAGGGGAGACGGGCAGGCAAGGCGCAGTGTGGACCTGGCTGTGTCCACTCACCCACGGGAGACAGGCAGAGAGTGTGCTGTGTGGATATGGCTATGTCCACTGACCCACGGCAGACGGGCAGACAGGTCGCAATGCAGATCTGGCTGTGTCCACTCACCCACGGCAGACGGTCAGGCAGGGTGCAGTGCAGATCTTGCTGTGTCCACTCACCCACGGGAGACGGGCAGGCATGGCGCAGTGCGGATCTGGCTGTGTCCACTCACCAACGTGAGTCGGGCAGGCAAGGCGCAGTGCGGATCTGGCTGTGTCCACTCACCCACGGGAGACGGGCAGGCAGGGCGCAGTGCGGATCCGGCTGTGTCCACTCACCCACGGGAGATGGGCAGAGACGGTGCTGTGTGGATCTGGCTATGTCCACTGACCCACGGCAGACGGGCAGGCAGGGTACAGTACGGATCTGTCTGTGTCCACTCACCCACGGCAGGCGGTCAGGCAGGGCGCAGTGCGGATCTGGCTGTGTCCACTCACCAACGGCAGGCGGTCAGGCAGGGCGCAGTGCGGATCTGGGTGTGTCCACTCACCCACGGCAGACGGTCAGGCAGGGCGCAGTGCGGATCTGGCTGTGTCCACTCACCCACGGCAGACGGGCAGGCAGGGCGCAGTGTGGATCTGGCTGTGTCCACTCACCCACGGCAGACGGTCAGGCAGGGCGCAGTACGGATCTGGCTGTGTCCACTCACCCACGGCAGACGGGCAGGCAGGGCGCAGTGCGGATTTGGCTGTGTCCACTCGCCCACGGGAGACGGGCAGGCAAGGCGCAGTGCAGATCTGGCTGTGTCCACTGACCCACGGCAGGCGGTCAGGCAGGGCGCAGTGCGGATCTGGCTGTGTCCACTCACCCACGGCAGACGGTCAGGCAGGGCGCAGTGCGGATCTGGCTGTGTCCACTCACCCACGGGAGACGGGCAGGCAGCACGCAGTGCGGATCCGGCTGTGTCCACTCACCCACGGGAGACGGGCAGGCAGGGCGCAGTGCGGATCTGGCTGTTTCCACTCGCCCACGGCAGACGGTCAGGCAGGGCGCAGTGCGGATCTGGCTGTGTCCACTCACCCACGTTAGACGGTCAGACAGGGTGCAGTGCGGATCTGGCTGTGTCCACTCACCCACGGGAGACGGGCAGGCAAGGCGCAGTGCGGATCTGGCTGTGTCCACTCACCCACGGGAGAAGGGCAGGCTGGGCTCAGTGTGGATCTCGCTGTGTCCACTCACCCACGGCAGATGGTCAGGCAGGGCGCAGTGCGGATCTGGCTGTGTCCACTCACCCACGGCAGACGGGCAGACAGGGCGCAGTGCGGATCTGGCGGTGTCCACTCACCCACGGCAGACGGGCAGGCAGGGCGCAGTGCGGATCTGGCTGTGTCCACTCGCCCACGGGAGACGGGCAGGCAGGGCGCAGTGCGGATCTGGCTGTGTCCACTCGCCACGGCAGGCGGTCAGGCAGGGCGCAGTTCTGATCTGGCTGTGTCCACTCACCCACGGCAGACGGTCAGGCAGGGCGCAGTGCGGATCTGGCTGTGTCCACTCACCCACGGCAGGCGGTCAGGCAGGGCGCAGTGCGGATCTGGCTGTGTCCACGCACCCACAGCATGCGGTCAGCCAAGGCGCAGTGCGGATCTGGCAGTGTCCACTCACCCACGGCAGGCGCTCAGGCAGAGCGCAGTGCGGATCTGGCTGTGTCCACTCACCCAAGGCAGACTGTCAGGCAGGGCGCAGTGCGGATCTGGCTATGTCCACTCGCCCACGGCAGACGGGCAGGCAGGGCGCATTGCGGATCTGGCTGTGTCCACTCGCCCACGGGAGACGGGCAGGCAGGGCGCAGTGCGGATATGGCTGTGTCCACTTACCCACGGGAGACGGGCAGGCAGGGCGCAGTGCGGATCTGGCTGTGTCCACTCACTGACGGAAGACGGGCAGGCAAGACGCAGTGCGGATCTGGCTGTGTCCACTCACCCAAGGGAGACGGGCAGGCAGGGCGCAGTGCGGAGCTGGCTGTGTCCACTCACCCACGGGAGACGGGCAGGCAAGGCGCAGTGCGGATCTGGCTGTGTCCACTCATCCAGGGGAGACGGGCATGCAAGGCGCAGTGTGGACCTGGATGTGTCCACTCACCCACGGGAGACGGGCTGAGAGTGTGCTGTGTGGATATGGCTATGTCCACTGACCCACGGCAGACGGGCAGGCAGGGCGCAGTGTAGATATGGCTGTGTCCACTCACCCACGGCAGACGGTCAGGCAGGGTGCAGTGCGGATCTGGCTGTGTCCACTCACCCACGGGAGACGGGCAGGCAGGGCGCAGTGCGGATCTGGCTGTGTCCACTCACCAACGTGAGTCGGGCAGGCAAGGTGCAGTGCGGATCTGGCTGTGTCCACTCACCCAGGGGAGACGGGCAGGCAGGGCGCAGTGCGGATCCGGCTGTGTCCACTCACCCACGGGAGATGGGCAGAGACGGTGCTGTGTGGATCTGGCTATGTCCACTGACCCACGGCAGACGGGCAGGCAGGGTACAGTACGGATCAGGCTGTGTCCACTCACCCACGGCAGGCGGTCAGGCATGGCGCAGTGCGGATCTGGCTGTGTCCACTCACCCACGGCAGGCAGTCAGGCAGGGCGCAGTGCGGATCTGGCTGTGTCCACTCACCCACGGCAGACGGTCAGGCAGGGCTCAGTGCGGATCTGGCTGTGTCCACTCACCCACGGCAGACGGGCAGGCAGGGCGCAGTGCGGATCTGGCTGTGTCCACTCACCCACGGCAGACGGTCAGGCAGGGCGCAGTGCGGATCTGGCTGTGTCCACTCACCCACGGCGGACGGGCAGGCAGGGCGCAGTGCGGATTTGGCTGTGTCCACTCGCCCACGGGAGAAGGGCAGGCAGGGCGCAGTGCAGATCTGGCTGTGTCCACTGACCCACGGCATGCGGTCAGGCAGGGCGCAGTGCGGATCTGGCTGTGTCCACTCACCCACGGCAGACGGTCAGGCAGGGCGCAGTTCGGATCTGGCTGTGTCCACTCACCCACGGGAGACGGGCAGGCAGCACGCAGTGCGGATCCAGCTGTGTCCACTCACCCACGGGAGACGGTCAGGCAGGGCGCAGTGCGGATCTGGCTGTGTCCACGCACCCATAGCATGCGGTCAGCAAGGGCGCAGTGCGGATCTGGCAGTGTCACCTCACCCACGGGAGACGGGCAGGGCGCAGTGCGGATCCGGCTGTGTCCACTCACCAACGTGAGACGGGCAGGCAAGGCGCAGTGCGGATCCGGCTGTGTCCACTCACCCACGGGAGACGGGCATGCAGGACGCAGTGCGGATCCGGCTGTTTCCACTCACCCACGGGAGACGGGCAGGCAGGGCGCAGTGCGGATCTGGCTGTGTCCACTCACCCAGGGGAGACGGGCAGGCAAGGCGCAGTGTGGACCTGGCTGTGTCCACTCACCCACGGGAGACAGGCAGAGAGTGTGCTGTGTGGATATGGCTATGTCCACTGACCCACGGCAGACGGGCAGGCAGGTCGCAATGCAGATCTGGCTGTGTCCACTCACCCACGGCAGACGGTCAGGCAGGGTGCAGTGCAGATCTGGCTGTGTCCACTCACCCACGGGAGACGGGCAGGCATGGCGCAGTGCGGATCTGGCTGTGTCCACTCACCAACGTGAGTCGGGCAGGCAAGGCGCAGTGCGGATCTGGCTGTGTCCACTCACCCACGGGAGACGGGCAGGCAGGGCGCAGTGCGGATCCGGCTGTGTCCACTCACCCACGGGAGATGGGCAGAGACGGTGCTGTGTGGATCTGGCTATGTCCACTGACCCACGGCAGACGGGCAGGCAGGGTACAGTACGGATCTGTCTGTGTCCACTCACCCACGGCAGGCGGTCAGGCAGGGCGCAGTGCGGATCAGGCTGTGTCCACTCACCCACGGCAGGCGGTCAGGCAGGGCGCAGTGCGGATCTGGGTGTGTCCACTCACCCACGGCAGACGGTCAGGCAGGGCGCAGTGCGGATCTGGCTGTGTCCACTCACCCACGGCAGACGGGCAGGCAGGGCGCAGTGTGGATCTGGCTGTGTCCACTCACCCACGGCAGACGGTCAGGCAGGGCGCAGTACGGATCTGGCTGTGTCCACTCACCCACGGCAGACGGGCAGGCAGGGCGCAGTGCGGATTTGGCTGTGTCCACTCGCCCACGGGAGACGGGCAGGCAGGGCGTAGTGCAGATCTGGCTGTGTCCACTGACCCACGGCAGGCGGTCAGGCAGGGCGCAGTGCGGATCTGGCTGTGTCCACTCACCCACGGCAGACGGTCAGGCAGGGCGCAGTGCGGATCTGGCTGTGTCCACTCACCCACGGGAGACGGGCAGGCAGCACGCAGTGCGGATCCGGCTGTGTCCACTCACCCACGGGAGACGGGCAGGCAGGGCGCAGTGCGGATCTGGCTGTTTCCACTCGCCCACGGCAGACGGGCAGGCAGGGCGCAGTGCGGATCTGGCTGTGTCCACTCACCCACGTCAGACGGTCAGACAGTGTGCAGTGCGGATCTGGCTGTGTCCACTCACCCACGGGAGACGGGCAGGCAGGGCGCAGTGCGGATCTGGCTGTGTCCACTCACCCACGGGAGAAGGGCAGGCAGGGCTAAGTGTGGATCTCGCTGTGTCCACTCACCCACGGCAGATGGTCAGGCAGGGCGCAGTGCGGATCTGGCTGTGTCCACTCACCCACGGCAGACGGGCAGACAGGGCGCAGTGCGGATCTGGCTGTGTCCACTCACCCACGGCAGACGGGCAGGCAGGGCGCAGTGCGGATCTGGCTGTGTCCACTCACCAACGGGAGACGGGCAGGCAGGGCGCAGTACGGATCTGGCTGTGTCCACTCACCCACGGCAGGCGGTCAGGCAGGGTACAATGCGGATCTGGCTGTGTCCACTCACCCACGGGAGACGCGTAGGCAGGGCGCAGTGCGGATCTGGCTGTGTCCACTCACCCACGGGAGACGGGTAGGCAGAGCGCAGTGCGGATCTGGCTGTGTCCACTCACCCACGGGAGACGGGCAGGCTGGGCGCAGTGCAGATCTGGCTGTGTCCACTCACCCACAGGAGACGGGAAGGCAGGGCGCAGTGAGGATCTGGCTGTGTCCACTCACCCACGGGAGACGGGCAGGCAGGGCGCAGTGCGGATCTCGCTGTGTCCACTCACCCACGGCAGACGGTCAGGCAGGGCGCAGTGCGGATCTGGCTGTGTCCACTCACCCACGGCAGACGGGCAGGCAGGGCGCAGTGCGGATCTGGCTGTGTCCACTCGCCCACGGGAGACGGGCAGGCAGGGCGCAGTGCGGATCTGGCTGTGTCCACTCACCCACGGCAGGCGGTCAGGCAGGGTGCAGTGCGGATCTGGCTGTGTCCACTCACCCACAGCAGACGGTCAGGCAGGGCGCAGTGCGAATCTGGCTGTGTCCACTCACCCACGGCAGGCGGTCAGGCAGGGCGCAGTGCGGATCTGGCTGTGTCCACGCACCCACAGCATGCGGTCAGCCAGGGCGCAGTGCGGATCTGGCTGTGTCCACTCACCCACGGCAGGCGCTCAGGCAGAGCGCAGTGCGGATCTGGCTGTGTCCACTCACCCACGGCAGACTGTCAGGCAGGGCGCAGTGCGGATCTGGCTATGTCCACTCGCCCACGGCAGACGGGCAGGCAGGGCGCAGTGCGGATCTGGCTGTGTCCACTCGCCCACGGGAGACGGGCAGGCAGGGCGCAGTGCGGATCTAGCTGTGTCCACTTACCCACGGGAGACGGGCAGGCAGGGCGCAGTCGGATCTGGCTGTGTCCACTCACTGACGGAAGACGGGCAGGCAAGACGCAGTGCGGATCTGGCTGTGTCCACTCACCCACGGGAGACGGGCAGGCAGGGCGCAGTGCGGAGCTGGCTGTGTCCACTCACCCACGGGAGATGGGCAGGCAGGGCGCAGTGCGGATCTGTCTGTGTCCACTCACCCAGGGGAGACGGGCAGGCAAGGCGCAGTGTGGACCTGGCTGTGTCCACTCACCCACGGGAGACAGGCAGAGAGTGTGCTGTGTGGATATGGCTATGTCCACTGACCCACGGCAGACGGGCAGGCAGGGCGCCGTGTAGATCTGGCTGTGTCCACTCACCCACGGCAGACGGTCAGGCAGGGTGCAGTGCGGATCTGGCTGTGTCCACTCACCCACGGGAGACGGGCAGGCAGGGCGCAGTGCGGATCTGGCTGTGTCCACTCACCAACGTGAGTCGGGCAGGCAAGGCGCAGTGCGGATCTGGCTGTGTCCACTCACCCACGGGAGACGGGCAGGCAGGGCGCAGTGCGGATCCGGCTGTGTCCACTCACCCACGGGAGATGGGCAGAGACGGTGCTGTGTGGATCTGGCTATGTCCACTGACCCACGGCAGACGGGCAGGCAGGGTACAGTACGGATCTGTCTGTGTCCACTCACCCACGGCAGGCGGTCAGGCAGGGCGCAGTGCGGATCTGGGTGTGTCCACTCACCCACGGCAGACGGTCAGGCAGGGCGCAGTGCGGATCTGGCTGTGTCCACTCACCCACGGCAGACGGGCAGGCAGGGCGCAGTGCGGATTTGGCTGTGTCCACTCGCCCACGGGAGACGGGCAGGCAGGGCGCAGTGCAGATCTGGCTGTGTCCACTGACCCACGGCAGGCGGTCAGGCAGGGCGCAGTGCGGATCAGGCTGTGTCCACTCACCCACGGCAGACGGTCAGGCAGGGCGCAGTGCGGATCTGGCTGTTTCCACTCGCCCACGGCAGACGGTCAGGCAGGGCGCAGTGCGGATCTGGCTGTGTCCACTCACCCACGTCAGACGGTCAGACAGGGTGCAGTGCGGATCTGGCTGTGTCCACTCACCCACGGGAGACGGGCAGGCAGGGCGCAGTGCGGATCTGGCTGTGTCCACTCACCCACGGGAGAAGGGCAGGCTGGGCTCAGTGTGGATCTCGCTGTGTCCACTCACCCACGGCAAATGGTCAGGCAGGGCGCAGTGCGGATCTGGCTGTGTCCACTCACCCACGGCAGACGGGCAGACAGGGCGCAGTGCGGATCTGGCTGTGTCCACTCACCCACGGCAGACGGGCAGGCAGGGCGCAGTGCGGATCTGGCTGTGTCCACTCGCCCACGGGAGACGGGCAGGCAGGGCGCAGTGCAGATCTGGCTGTGTCCACTCGCCACGGCAGGCGGTCAGGCAGGGCGCAGTTCTGATCTGGCTGTGTCCACTCACCCACGGCAGACGGTCAGGCAGGGCGCAGTGCGGATCTGGCTGTGTCCACTCACCCACGGCAGGCGGTCAGGCAGGGCGCAGTGCGGATCTGGCTGTGTCCACGCACCCACAGCATGCGGTCAGCCAAGGCGCAGTGCGGATCTGGCAGTGTCCACTCACCCACGGCAGGCGCTCATGCAGAGCGCAGTGCGGATCTGGCTGTGTCCACTCACCCACGGCAGACTGTCAGGCAGGGCGCAGTGCGGATCTGGCTATGTCCACTCGCCCACGGCAGACGGGCAGGCAGGGCGCAGTGCGGATCTGGCTGTGTCCACTCGCCCACGGGAGACGGGCAGGCAGGGCGCAGTGCGGATATGGCTGTGTCCACTTACCCACGGGAGACGGGCAGTCAGGGCGCAGTGCGGATCTGGCTGTGTCCACTCACTGACGGAAGACGGGCAGGCAAGACGCAGTGCGGATCTGGCTGTGTCCACTCACCCACGGGAGACGGGCAGGCAGGGCGCAGTGCGGAGCTGGCTGTGTCCACTCACCCACGGGAGACGGGCAGGCAAGGCGCAGTGCGGATCTGGCTGTGTTCACTCACCCAGGGGAGACGGGCAGGCAAGGCGCAGTGTGGACCTGGATGTGTCCACTCACCCACGGGAGACGGGCTGAGAGTGTGCTGTGTGGATATGGCTATGTCCACTGACCCACGGCAGACGGGCAGGCAGGGCGCAGTGTAGATATGGCTGTGTCCACTCACCCACGGCAGACGGTCAGGCAGGGTGCAGTGCGGATCTGGCTGTGTCCACTCACCCACGGGAGACGGGCAGGCAGGGCGCAGTGCGGATCTGGCTGTGTCCACTCACCAACGTGAGTCGGGCAGGCAAGGTGCAGTGCGGATCTGGCTGTGTCCACTCACCCAGGGGAGACGGGCAGGCAGGGCGCTGTGCGGATCCGGCTGTGTCCACTCACCCACGGGAGATGGGCAGAGACGGTACTGTGTGGATCTGGCTATGTCCACTGACCCACGGCAGACGGGCAGGCAGGGTACAGTACGGATCAGGCTGTGTCCACTCACCCACGGCAGGCGGTCAGGCATGGCGCAGTGCGGATCTGGCTGTGTCCACTCACCCACGGCAGGCAGTCAGGCAGGGCGTAGTGCGGATCTGGCTGTGTCCACTCACCCACGGCAGACGGTCAGGCAGGGCTCAGTGCGGATCTGGCTGTGTCCACTCACCCACGGCAGACGGGCAGGCAGGGCGCAGTGCGGATCTGGCTGTGTCCACTCACCCACGGCAGACGGTCAGGCAGGGCGCAGTGCGGATCTGGCTGTGTCCACTCACCCACGGCGGACGGGCAGGCAGGGCGCAGTGCGGATTTGGCTGTGTCCACTCGCCCACGGGAGAAGGGCAGGCAGGGCGCAGTGCAGATCTGGCTGTGTCCACTGACCCACGGCAGGCGGTCAGGCAGGGCGCAGTGCGGATCTGGCTGTGTCCACTCACCCACGGCAGACGGTCAGGCAGGGCGCAGTGCGGATCTGGCTGTGTCCACTCACCCACGGGAGACGGGCAGGCAGCACGCAGTGCGGATCCGGCTGTGTCCACTCACCCACGGGAGACGGGCAGGCAGGGCGCAGTGCGGATCTGGCTGTGTCCACGCACCCATAGCATGCGGTCAGCAAGGGCGCAGTGCGGATCTGGCTGTGTCACCTCACCCACGGGAGACGGGCAGGGCGCAGTGCGGATCTGGCTGTGTCCACTCACCAACGTGAGACGGGCAGGCAAGGCGCAGTGCGGATCCGGCTGTGTCCACTCACCCACGGGAGACGGGCATGCAGGACGCAGTGCGGATCCGGCTGTGTCCACTCACCCACGGGAGATGGGCAGAGACTGTGCTGTGTGGATCTGGCTATGTCCACTGACGCACGTCAGACGGGCAGGCAGGGCGCAGTGCGGATCTGGCTGTGTCTACTCACCCACGGCAGAGGGTCAGACAGGGTGCAGTGCGGATCTGACTGTGTCCACTCACCCACGGGAGATGGGCAGGCAGGGCGCAGTGCGGATCTGGATGTGTCCACTCACCCACGTGAGACGGGCAGGCAAGGCTCAGTGCGGATCTGGCTGTGTCCACTCACACAGGCAGACGGGCAGCCAGGGCGCAGTGCGTATCTGGCTGTGTCCACTCACCCACGGGAGACGGGCAGGCAGGGCGCAGTGCGGATCTGGCTGTGTCCACTCACCCACGGGAGACGGGCAGGCAGGGCGCAGTGCGGATCCGGCTGTGTCCACTCACCCACGGGAGACGGGCAGAGACGGTGCTGTGTGGATCTGGCTCTGTCCACTGACCCACGGCAGACGGGCAGGCAGGGCGCAGTACGGATCTTGCTGTGTCCACTCACCCACGGCAGGCGGTCAGGCAGGGTACAATGCGGATCTGGCTGTGTCCACTCACCCACGGGAGACGGGTAGGCAGGGCGCAGTACGGATCTGGCTGTGTCCACTCACCCACGGGAGACGGGCAGGCAGGGCGCAGTGCGGATCTGGCTGTGTCCACTCACCCACGGGAGACGGGCAGGCAGGGCGCAGTGCGGATCTGGCTGTGTCCACTCACCCACGGGAGACGGGAAGGCAGGGCGCAGTGCGGATCTGGCTGTGTCCACTCACCCACGGGAGACGGGCAGGCAGGGCGCAGTGCGGATCTGGCTGTGTCCACTCAGCCACGGCAGACGGTCAGGCAGGGCGCAGTGCGGATCTGGCTGTGTCCACTCACCCACGGCAGACGGGCAGGCAGGGCGCAGTGCGGATCTGGCTGTGTCCACTCGCCCACGGGAGACGGGCAGGCAGGGCGCAGTGCGGATCTGGCTGTGTCCACTCACCCACGGCAGACGGTCAGGCAGGGCGCAGTGCGGATCTGGCTGTGTCCACTCACCCACGGCAGGCGGTCAGGCAGGGCGCAGTGCGGATCTGGCTGTGTCCACGCACCCACAGCATTCGGTCAGCCAGGGCGCAGTGCGGATCTGGCTGTGTCCACTCACCCACGGGAGACGGGCAGGGCGCAGTGCGGATCTGGCTTTGTCCACTCACCAACGTGAGACGGGCAGGCAAGGCGCAGTGCGGATCCGGCTGTGTCCACTCACCCACGGGAGACGGGCATGCAGGACGCAGTGCGGAGCTGCCTGTGTCCACTCACCCACGGGAGACGGGCAGGCAGGGCGCAGTGCGGATCTGGCTGTGTCCACTCACCCAGGGGAGACGGGCAGGCAAGGCGCAGTGTGGACCTGGCTGTGTCCACTCACCCACGGGAGACAGGCAGAGAGTGTGCTGTGTGGATATGGCTATGTCCACTGACCCACGGCAGACGGGCAGGCAGGTCGCAATGCAGATCTGGCTGTGTCCACTCACCCACGGCAGACGGTCAGGCAGGGTGCAGTGCAGATCTGGCTGTGTCCACTCACCCACGGGAGACGGGCAGGCATGGCGCAGTGCGGATCTGGCTGTGTCCACTCACCAACGTGAGTCGGGCAGGCAAGGCGCAGTGCGGATCTGGCTGTGTCCACTCACCCACGGGATACGGGCAGGCAGGGCGCAGTGCGGATCCGGCTGTGTCCACTCACCCACGGGAGATGGGCAGAGACGGTGCTGTGTGGATCTGGCTATGTCCACTGACCCACGGCAGACGGGCAGGCAGGGTACAGTACGGATCTGTCTGTGTCCACTCACCCACGGCAGGCGGTCAGGCAGGGCGCAGTGCGGATCAGGCTGTGTCCACTCACCCACGGCAGGCGGTCAGGCAGGGCGCAGTGCGGATCTGGGTGTGTCCACTCACCCACGGCAGACGGTCAGGCAGGGCGCAGTGCGGATCTGGCTGTGTCCACTCACCCACGGGAGACGGGCAGGCAGGGCGCAGTGCGGATCTGGCTGTGTCCACTCACCCACGGGAGAAGGGCAGGCAGGGCTCAGTGTGGATCTCGCTGTGTCCACTCACCCACGGCAGATGGTCAGGTAGGGCGCAGTGCGGATCTGACTGTGTCCACTCACCCACGGCAGACGGGCAGACAGGGCGCAGTGCGGATCTGGCTGTGTCCACTCACCCACGGCAGACGGGCAGGCGGGGCGCAGTGCGGATCTGGCTGTGTCCACTCACCAACGGGAGACGGGCAGGCAGGGCGCAGTGCGGATCTGGCTGTGTCCACTCACCCACGGGAGACGGGCAGGCTGGGCGCAGTGCGGATCTGGCTGTGTCCACTCACCCACGGGAGACGAGAAGGCAGGGCGCAGTGCGGATCTGGCTGTGTCCACTCACCCACGGGAGACGGGCAGGCAGGGCGCAGTGCGGATCTCGCTGTGTCCACTCACCCATGGCAGACAGTCAGGCAGGGCGCAGTGCGGATCTGGCTGTGTCCACTCACCCACGGCAGACGGGCAGGCAGGGCGCAGTGCGGATCTGGATGTGTCCACTCGCCCACGGGAGACGGGCAGGCAGGGCGCAGTGCGGATCTGGCTGTGTCCACTCGCCCACGGCAGGCGGTCAGGCAGGGCGCAGGTCGGATCTGGCTGTGTCCACTCACCCACGGCAGACGGTCAGGCAGGGCGCAGTGCGGATCTGGCTGTGTCCACTCACCCACGGCAGGCGGTCAGGCAGGGCGCAGTGCGGATCTGGCTGTGTCCACGCACCCACAGCATGCGGTCAGCCAAGGCGCAGTGCGGATCTGGCTGTGTCCACTCACCCACGGCAGGCGCTCAGGCAGAGTGCAGTGCGGATCTGGCTGTGTCCACTCACCCACGGCAGACTGTCAGGCAGGGCGCAGTGCGGATATGGCTATGTCCACTCGCCCACGGCAGACGGGCAGGCAGGGCGCAGTGCGGATCTGGCTGTGTCCACTCGCCCACGGGAGACGGGCAGGCAGGGCGCAGTGCGGATCTGGCTGTGTCCACTTACCCACGGGAGACGGGCAGGCAGGGCGCAGTCGGATCTGGCTGTGTCCACACACTGACGGAAGATGGGCAGGCAAGACGCAGTGCGGATCTGGCTGTGTCCACTCACCCACGGGAGACGGGCAGGCAGGGCGCAGTGCGGATCTGGCTGTGTCCACTCACCCAGGGGAGACGGGCAGGCAAGGCGCAGTTGGACCTGGCTGTGTCCACTCACCCACGGGAGACAGGCAGAGAGTGTGCTGTGTGGATATGGCTATGTCCACTGACCCACGGCAGACGGGCAGGCAGGTCGCAGTGCAGATCTGGCTGTGTCCACTCACCCACGGCAGACGGTCAGGCAGGGTGCAGTGCGGATCTGGCTGTGTCCACTCACCCACGGGAGACGGGCAGGCAGGGCGCAGTGCGGATCTGGCTGTGTCCACTCACCAACGTGAGTCGGGCAGGCAAGGCGCAGTGCGGATCTGGCTGTGTCCACTCACCCACGGGAGACGGGCAGGCAGGGCGCAGTGCGGATCCGGCTGTGTCCACTCACCCACGGGAGATGGGCAGAGACGGTGCTGTGTGGATCTGGCTATGTCCACTGATCCACGGCAGACGGGCAGGCAGGGTACAGTACGGATCTGTCTGTGTCCACTCACCCACGGCAGGCGGTCAGGCAGGGCGCAGTGCGGATCTGGCTGTGTCCACTCACCCACGGCAGGCGGTCAGGCAGGGCGCAGTGCGGATCTGGGTGTGTCCCCTCACCCACGGCAGACGGTCAGGCAGGGCGCAGTGCGGATCTGGCTGTGTCCACTCACCCACGGCAGACGGGCAGGCAGGGCGCAGTGTGGATCTGGCTGTGTCCACTCACCCACGGCAGACGGTCAGGCAGGGCGCAGTACGGATCTGGCTGTGTCCACTCAACCACGGCAGACGGGCAGGCAGGGCGCAGTGCGGATTTGGCTGTGTCCACTCGCCCACGGGAGACGGGCAGGCAGGGCGCAGTGCAGATCTGGCTGTGTCCACTGACCCACGGCAGGTGGTCAGGCAGGGCGCAGTGCGGATCTGGCTGTGTCCACTCACCCACGGCAGACGGTCAGGCAGGGCGCAGTGCGGATCTGGCTGTGTCCACTCACCCACGGGAGACGGGCAGGCAGCACGCAGTGCGGATCCGGCTGTGTCCACTCACCCACGGGAGACGGGCAGGCAGGGCGCAGTGCGGATCTGGCTGTTTCCACTAGCCCACGGCAGACGGGCAGGCAGGGCGCAGTGCGGATCTGGCTGTGTCCACTCACCCACGTCAGACGGTCAGACAGGGTGCAGTGCGGATCTGGCTGTGTCCACTCACCCACGGGAGACGGGCAGGCAGGGCGCAGTGCGGATCTGGCTGTGTCCACTCACCCACGGGAGACGGGCAGGCAGGGCGCAGTGCGGATCTGGCTGTGTCCACTCACCCACGGGAGACGGGCAGGCTGGGCGCAGTGCGGATCTGGCTGTGTCCACTCACCCACGGGAGACGAGAAGGCAGGGCGCAGTGCGGATCTGGCTGTGTCCACTCACCCACGGGAGACGGGCAGGCTGGGCGCAGTGCGGATCTCGCTGTGTCCACTCACCCATGGCAGACGGTCAGGCAGGGCGCAGTGCGGATCTGGCTGTGTCCACTCACCCATGGCAGACGGGCAGGCAGGGCGCAGTGCGGATCTGGCTATGTCCACTCGCCCACGGGAGACGGGCAGGCAGGGCGCAGTGCGGATCTGGCTGTGTCCACTCACCCACGGCAGACGGTCAGGCAGGGCGCAGTGCGGATCTGGCTGTGTCCACTCACCCACGGCAGGCGGTCAGGCAGGGCGCAGTGCGGATCTGGCTGTGTCCACGCACCCACAGCATGCGGTCAGCCAAGGCGCAGTGCGGATCTGGCTGTGTCCACTCACCCACGGCAGGCGCTCAGGCAGAGCGCAGTGCGGATCTGGCTGTGTCCACTCACCCACGGCAGACTGACAGGCAGGGCGCAGTGCGGATCTGGCTATGTCCACTCGCCCACGGCAGACGGGCAGGCAGGGCGCAGTGCGGATCTGGCTGTGTCCACTCACCCACGGGAGACGGGCAGGCAGGGCGCAGTGCGGATCTGGCTGTGTCCACTCACCCAGGGGAGACGGGCAGGCAAGGCTCAGTGTGGACCTGGATGTGTCCACTCACCCACGGGAGATGGGCAGAGACGGTGCTGTGTGGATCTGGCTATGTCCACTCACCCATGTGAGACGGGCAGGCAAGGCTCAGTGAGGATATGGCTGTGTCCACTCACCCACGGGAGACGGGCAGGCAGGGCGCAGTGCAGATCTGGCTGTGTCCACTCACCCACGGGAGACGGGCAGGCAGGGCGCAGTGCGGATCTGGCTGTGTCCACTCACCCACGGGAGACGGGCAGGCAAGGCTCAGTGCAGATCTGGCTGTGTCCCCTCACCCACGGGAGACGGGCAGGCAGGGCGCAGTGCGGATCTGGCTGTGTCCACTCGCCCACGGCAGGCGGTCAGGCAGGGCGCAGTGCGGATCTGGCTGTGTCCACGCACCCACGGCATGCGGTCAGCCAAGGCGCAGTGCGGATCTGGCTGTGTCCACTCACCCACGGCAGGCGCTCAGGCAGTGCGCAGTGCGGATCTGGCTGTGTCCACTCACCCACGGCAGACTGTCAGGCAGGGCGCAGTGCGGATCTGGCTATGTCCACTCGCCCACGGCAGACGGGCAGGCAGGACGCAGTGCGGATCTGGCTGTGTCCACTCGCCCACGGGAGACGGGCAGGCAGGGCGCAGTCGGATCTGGCTGTGTCCACTCACTGACGGAAGACGGGCAGGCAAGACGCAGTGCGGATCTGGCTGTGTCCACTCACCCACGGGAGACGGGCAGGCAGGGCGCAGTGCAGATCTGGCTGTGTCCACTCACCCAGGGGAGACGGGCAGGCAAGGCGCAGTTGGACCTGGCTGTGTCCACTCACCCACGGGAGACAGGAAGAGAGTGTGCTGTGTGGATATGGCTATGTCCACTGACCCACGGAAGACGGGCAGGCAGGTCGCAGTGCAGATCTGGCTGTGTCCACTCACCCACGGCAGACGGTCAGGCAGGGTGCAGTGCGGATCTGGCTGTGTCCACTCACCCACGGGAGACGGGCAGGCAGGGCGCAGTGCGGATCTGGCTGTGTCCACTCAGCCACGGCAGACGGTCAGGCAGGGCGTAGTGCGGATCTGGCTGTGTCCACTCACCCACGGCAGACGGGCAGGCAGGGCGCAGTGCGGATCTGGCTGTGTCCACTCGCCCACGGGAGACGGGCAGGCAGGGCGCAGTGCGGATCTGGCTGTGTCCACTCACCCACGGCAGACGGTCAGGCAGGGCGCAGTGCGGATCTGGCTGTGTCCACTCACCCACGGCAGGCGGTCAGGCAGGGCGCAGTGCGGATCTGGCTGTGTCCACGCACCCACAGCATGCGGTCAGCCAGGGCGCAGTGCGGATCTGGTTGTGTCCACTCACCCACGGGAGACGGGCAGGGCGCAGTGCGGATCTGGCTGTGTCCACTCACCAACGTGAGACGGGCAGGCAAGGCGCAGTGCGGATCCGGCTGTGTCCACTCACCCACGGGAGACGGGCATGCAGGACGCAGTGCGGAGCTGCCTGTGTCCACTCACCCACGGGAGACGGGCAGGCAGGGCGCAGTGCG
The DNA here is from genome assembly GCF_040939455.1 of Microcebus murinus. Taxonomy (NCBI): domain Eukaryota; kingdom Metazoa; phylum Chordata; class Mammalia; order Primates; family Cheirogaleidae; genus Microcebus; species Microcebus murinus. Next base: position 15,795,556 of record NC_134131.1, read on the forward strand.
GATCTGGCTGTGTCCACTCACCCAGGGGAGACGGGCAGGCAAGGCGCAGTGTGGACCTGGCTGTGTCCACTCACCCACGGGAGACAGGCAGAGAGTGTGCTGTGTGGATATGGCTATGTCCACTGACCCACGGCAGACGGGCAGGCAGGTCGCAATGCAGATCTGGCTGTGTCCACTCACCCACGGCAGACGGTCAGGCAGGGTGCAGTGCAGATCTGGCTGTGTCCACTCACCCACGGGAGACGGGCAAGCATGGCGCAGTGCGGTCATGGCTGTGTCCACTCACCAACGTGAGTCGGGCAGACAAGGCGCAGTGCGGATCTGGCTGTGTCCACTCACCGACGGGAGACGGGCAGGCAGAACGCAGTGCGGATCCGGCTGTGTCCACTCACCCACGGGAGATGGGCAGAGACGGTGCTGTGTGGATCTGGCTATGTCCACTGACCCACGGCAGACGGGCAGTCAGGGTACAGTACGGATCTGTCTGTGTCCACTCACCCACGGCAGGCGGTCAGGCAGGGCGCAGTGCGGATCAGGCTGTGTCCACTCACCCACGGCAGGCGGTCAGGCAGGGCGCAGTGCGGATTTGGGTGTGTCCACTCACCCACGGCAGACGGTCAGGCAGGGCGCAGTGCGGATCTGGCTGTGTCCACTCACCCACGGCAGACGGGCAGGCAGGGCGCAGTGTGGATCTGGCTGTGTCCACTCACCCACGGCAGACGGTCAGGCAGGGCGCAGTACGGATCTGGCTGTGTCCACTCACCCACGGCAGACGGGCAGGCAGGGCGCAGTGCGGATTTGGCTGTGTCCACTCGCCCACGGGAGACGGGCAGGCAGGGCGTAGTGCAGATCTGGCTGTGTCCACTGACCCACGGCAGGCGGTCAGGCAGGGCGCAGTGCGGATCTGGCTGTGTCCACTCACCCACGGCAGACGGTCAGGCAGGGCGCAGTGCGGATCTGGCTGTGTCCACTCACCCACGGGAGACGGGCAGGCAGCACGCAGTGCGGATCCGGCTGTGTCCACTCACCCACGGAAGACGGGCAGGCAGGGCGCAGTGCGGATCTGGCTGTTTCCACTCGCCCACGGCAGACGGGCAGGCAGGGCGCAGTGCGGATCTGGCTGTGTCCACTCACCCACGTCAGACGGTCAGACAGTGTGCAGTGCGGATCTGGCTGTGTCCACTCACCCACGGGAGACGGGCAGGCAGGGCGCAGTGCGGATCTGGCTGTGTCCACTCACCCACGGGAGAAGGGCAGGCAGGGCTCAGTGTGGATCTCGCTGTGTCCACTCACCCACGGCAGATGGTCAGGCAGGGCGCAGTGCGGATCTGGCTGTGTCCACTCACCCACGGCAGACGGGCAGACAGGGCGCAGTGCGGATCTGGCTGTGTCCACTCACTCACGGCAGACGGGCAGGCAGGGCGCAGTGCGGATCTGGCTGTGTCCACTCACCCACGGGAGACAAGCAGGCAGGGCGCAGTGCGGATCTGGCTGTGTCCACTCACCCACGGGAGACGGGCAGGCTGGGCGCAATGCGGATCTGGCTGTGTCCACTCTCCCACGGGAGACGAGAAGGCAGGGCGCAGTGCGGATCTGGCTGTGTCCACTCACCCACGGGAGACGGGCAGGCAGGGCGCAGTGCGGATCTCGCTGTGTCCACTCACCCATGGCAGACGGTCAGGCAGGGCGCAGTGCGGATCTGGCTGTGTCCACTCACCCACGGCAGACGGGCAGGCAGTGCGCAGTGCGGATCTGGATGTGTCCACTCGCCCACGGGAGACGGGCAGGCAGGGCGCAGTGCGGATCTGGCTGTGTCCACTCGCCCACGGCAGGCGGGCAGGCAGGGCGCAGTGCGGATCTGGCTGTGTCCACTCGCCCACGGCAGGCGGTCAGGCAGGGCGCAGGTCGGACCTGGCTGTGTCCACTCACCCACGGCAGACGGTCAGGCAGGGCGCAGTGCGGATCTGGCTGTGTCCACTCACCCACGGCAGGCGGTCAGGCAGGGCGCAGTGCGGATCTGGCTGTGTCCACGCACCCACAGCATGCGGTCAGCCAAGGCGCAGTGCGGATCTGGCTGTGTCCACTCACCCACGGCAGGCGCTCAGGCAGAGCGCAGTGCGGATCTGGCTGTGTCCACTCACCCACGGCAGACTGTCAGACAGGGCGCAGTGCGGATCTGGCTATGTCCACTCGCCCACGGCAGACGGGCAGGCAGGGCGCAGTGCGGATCTGGCTGTGTCCACTCGCCCACGGGAGACGGGCAGGCAGGGCGCAGTGCGGATCTGGCTGTGTCCACTTACCCACGGGAGACGGGCAGGCAGGGCGCAGTCGGATCTGGCTGTGTCCACTCACTGACGGAAGACGGGCAGGCAAGACGCAGTGCGGATCTGGCTGTGTCCACTCACCCACGGGAGACGGGCAGGCAGGGCGCAGTGCGGATCTGGCTGTGTCCACTCACCCAGGGGAGACGGGCAGGCAAGGCGCAGTTGGACCTGGCTGTGTCCACTCACCCACGGGAGACAGGCAGAGAGTGTGCTGTGTGGATATGGCTATGTCCACTGACCCACGGCAGACGGGCAGGCAGGTCGCAGTGCAGATCTGGCTGTGTCCACTCACCCACGGCAGACGGTCAGGAAGGGTGCAGTGCGGATCTGGCTGTGTCCACTCACCCACGGGAGACGGGCAGGCAGGGCGCAGTGCGGATCCGGCTGTGTCCACTCACCCACGGGAGATGGGCAGAGACGGTGCTGTGTGGATCTGGCTATGTCCACTGACCCACGGCAGACGGGCAGGCAGGGTACAGTACGGATCTGTCTGTGTCCACTCACCCACGGCAGGCGGTCAGGCAGGGCGCAGTGCGTATCTGGCTGTGTCCACTCTCCCACGGGAGACGGGCAGGCAAGTCGCAGTGCCGATCTGGCTGTGTCCACTCGCCCACGGGAGACGGGGAGGCAGGGCGCAGTGCGGATCTGGCTGTGTCCACGCACCCACAGCATGCGGTCAGCCAGGGCGCAGTGCGGATCTGGCTGAGTCCACTCACCCAAGGGAGACGGGCAGTGCGCAGTGCGGATCTGGCTGTGTCCACTCACCAACGTGAGACGGGGAGGCAAGGCGAAGTGCGGATCCGGCTGTGTCCACTCACCCACGGGAGACGGGCATGCAGGGCGCAGTGCGGATCCGGCTGTGTCCACTCACACACGGGAGATGGGCAGAGACTGTGCTGTGTGGATCTCGCTATGTCCACTGACCCACGGGAGACGGGCAGGCAAGGCTCAGTGCGGATCTGGCTGTGTCCACTCACCCAAGGGAGACGGGCAGGCAGGGCGCAGTGCGTATCTGGCTGTGTCCACTCACCCACGGGAGACGGGCAGGCAAGGCGCAGTGCGGATCTGGCTGTGTCCACTCGCCCACGGGAGACGGGCAGGCAGGGCGCAGTGCGGATCTGGCTGTGTCAACTCACCCACGGGCGACGGGCAAGCAGGACGCAGTGCGGATCCGGCTGTGTCCACTCACCCACGGGAGACGGGCAGAGACGGTGCTGTGTGGATCTGGCTATGTCCACTGACCCACGGCAGACGGGCAGGCAGGGCGCAGTACGGATCTGGCTGTGTCCACTCACCCACGGCAGGCGGTCAGGCAGGGTACAATGCGGATCTGGCTGTGTCCACTCACCCACGGGAGACGGGTAGGCAGGGCGCAGTGCGGATCTGGCTGTGTCCACTCACCCACGGGAGACGGGCAGGCAGGGCGCAGTGCGGATCTGGCTGTGTCCACTCACCCACGGGAGACGGGCATGCAGGGCGCAGAGCGGATCCGGCTGTGTCCACTCACCCACGGGAGATGGGCAGAGACGGTGCTGTGTGGATCTGGCTATGTCCACTGACCCACGTCAGACGGGCAGGCAGGGCGCAGTGCGGATCTGGCTGTGTCCACTCACCCACGGGAGACGGGCAGGCAGGGCGCAGTGCGGATCTGGCTGTGTCCACTCACCCACGGGAGACGGGCAGGCAGGGCGCAGTGCGGATCTGGCTGTGTCCACTCACCCACGGGAGATGGGCAGGCAGGGCGCAGTGTGGATCCGGCTGTGTCCACTCACAGACGGGAGTTGGGCAGAGACGGTTCTGTGTGGATCTGGCTATGTCCACTGACCCACGGCAGACGGGCAGGCAGGGCGCAGTACGGATCTGGCTGTGTCCACTCACCCACAGCAGGCGGTCAGGCAGGGCGCAGTGCGGATCTGGCTATGTCCACGGACCCACGGCAGACGGGCAGGCAGGGCGCAGTACGGATCTGGCTGTGTCCACTCACCCATGGCAGGAGGTCAGGCAGGGTGCAGTGCGGATCTGGCTGTGTCCACTCACCCACGGGAGACGGGCAGGCAGGGTGCAGTGCGGATCTGGCTGTGTCCACTCACCCAAGGGAGACGGGCAGGCAAGGCGCAGTGCCGATCTGGCTGTGTCCACTCACCCACGGGAGACGGGCAGGCAGGGCGCAGTGCGGATCTGGCTGTGTCCACTCACCCACGGGAGACGGGCAGGCAGGGCGCAGTGTGGATCCGGCTGTGTCCACTCACAGACGGGAGATGGGCAGAGACGGTGCTGTGTGGATCTGGCTATGTCCACTGACCCACGGCAGACGGGCAGGCAGGGCGCAGTACGGATCTGGCTGTGTCCACTCACCCACGGCAGCCGGGCAGGCAGGGCGCAGTACGGATCTGGCTGTGTCCACTCACCCACGGCATGCGGTCAGGCAGGGTGCAGTGCGGATCTGGCTATGTCCACTCACCCACGGGAGACGGGCAGGCAGGGTGCAGTGCGGATCTGGCTGTGTCCACTCACCCACGGGAGACGGGCAGGCAGGGCGCAGTGCGGATCTGGCTGTGTCCACTCACCCACGGGAGACGGGCAGGCAGGGCGCAGTGCGGATCTGGCTGTGTCCACTCACAGACGGGAGATGGGCAGAGACGGTTCTGTGTGGATCTGGCTATGTCCACTGACCCACGGCAGACGGGCAGGCAGGGCGCAGTACGGATCTGGCTGTGTCCACTCACCCACAGCAGGCGGTCAGGCAGGGCGCAGTGCGGATCTGGCTATGTCCACTGACCCACGGCAGACGGGCAGGCAGGGCGCAGTACGGATCTGGCTGTGTCCACTCACCCACGGCAGGAGGTCAGGCAGGGTGCAATGCGGATCTGGCTGTGTCCACTCACCCACGGGAGACGGGCAGGCAAGGCGCAGTGCGGATCTGGCTGTGTCCACTCACCCACGGGAGACGGGCAAGCAGGGCGCAGTGCGGATCTGGCTGTGTCCACTCACCCACGGGAGACGGGAAGGCAGGGCGCAGTGCGGATCTGGCTGTGTCCACTCACCCACGGGAGACGGGCATGCAGGGCGCAGTGCGGATCCGGCTGTGTCCACTCACCCACGGGAGATGGGCAGAGACGGTGCTGTGTGGATCTGGCTATGTCCACTGACCCACGTCAGACGGGCAGGCAGGGCGCAGTGCGGATCTGGCTGTATCTACTCACCCACGGCAGACGGTCAGACAGGGTGCAGTGCGGATCTGGCTGTGTCCACTCACCCACGGGAGACGGGCAGGCAGGGCGCAGTGCGGATCTGGATGTGTCCACTCACCCACGTGAGACGGGCAGGCAAGGCTCAGTGCGGATCTGGCTGTGTCCACTCACCCACGGGAGACGGGCAGGCAGGGCGCAGTGCGTATCTGGCTGTGTCCACTCACCCACGGGAGACGGGCAGGCAAGGCGCAGTGCGGATCTGGCTGTGTCCACTCGCCCACGGGAGACGGGCAGGCAGGGCGCAGTGCGGATCTGGCTGTGTCAACTCACCCACGGGAGACGGGCAGGCAGGATGCAGTGCGGATCCGGCTGTGTCCACTCACCCACGGGAGACGGGCAGAGACGGTGCTGTGTGGATCTGGCTATGTCCACTGACCCACGGCAGACGGGCAGGCAGGGCGCAGTACGGATCTGGCTGTGTCCACTCACCCACGGCAGGCGGTCAGGCAGGGTACAATGCGGATCTGGCTGTGTCCACTCACCCACGGGAGACGGGTAGGCAGGGCGCAGTGCGGATCTGGCTGTGTCCACTCACCCACGGGAGACGGGCAGGCAGAGCGCAGTGCGGATCTGGCTGTGTCCACTCACCCACGGGAGACGGGCAGGCTGAGCGCAGTGCAGATCTGGCTGTGTCCACTCACCCACGGGAGACGGGAAGGCAGGGCGCAGTGAGGATCTGGCTGTGTCCACTCACCCACGGGAGACGGGCAGGCAGGGCGCAGTGCGGATCTGGCTGTGTCCACTCATCCACGGGAGACGGGCATGCAGGGCGCAGTGCGGATCCGGCTGTGTCCACTCACCCACGGGAGATGGGCAGAGACGGTGCTGTGTGGATCTGGCTATGTCCACTGACCCACGTCAGACGGGCAGGCAGGGCGCAGTGCGGATCTGGCTGTGTCTACTCACCCACGGCAGACGGTCAGACAGGGTGCAGTGCGGATCTGGCTGTGTCCACTCACCCACGGGAGACGGGCAGGCAGGGCGCAGTGCGGATCTGGATGTGTCCACTCACCCACGGGAGACGGGCAGGCAGGGCGCAGTGCGGATCTGGCTGTGTCCACTCACCCACGGGAGACGGGCAGGCAGGGCGCAGTGCGGATCTGGCTGTGTCCACTCACCCACGGGAGACGGACAGGCAGGGCGCAGTGCGGATCTGGCTGTGTCCACTCACCCAGGGGAGACGGGCAGGCAAGGCGCAGTTGGACCTGGCTGTGTCCACTCACCCACGGGAGACAGGCAGAGAGTGTGCTGTGTGGATATGGCTATGTCCACTGACCCACGGCAGACGGGCAGGCAGGGCGCAGTGCGGATCTGGCTGTGTCAACTCACCCACGGGAGAAGGGCAGGCAGGACGCAGTGCGGATCCGGCTGTGTCCACTCACCCACGGGAGACGGGCAGAGACGGTGCTGTGTGGATCTGGCTATGTCCACTGACCCACGGCAGACGGGCAGGCAGGGCGCAGTACGGATCTGGCTGTGTCCACTCACCCACGGGAGACGGGAAGGCAGGGCGCAGTGAGGATCTGGCTGTGTCCACTCACCCACGGGAGACGGGCAGGCAGGGCGCAGTGCGGATCTCGCTGTGTCCACTCACCCACGGCAGACGGTCAGGCAGGGCGCAGTGCGGATCTGGCTGTGTCCACTCACCCACGGCAGGCGGTCAGGCAGGGCGCAGTGCGGATCTGGCTCTGTCCACTCGCCCACGGCAGACGGGCAGGCAGGGCGCAGTGCGGATCTGGCTGTGTCCACTCGCCCACGGGAGACGGCCAGGCAGGGCGCAGTGCGGATCTAGCTGTGTCCACTTACCCACGGGAGACGGGCAGGCAGGGCGCAGTCGGATCTGGCTGTGTCCACTCACTGACGGAAGACGGGCAGGCAAGACGCAGTGCGGATCTGGCTGTGTCCACTCACCCACGGGAGACGGGCAGGCAGGGCGCAGTGCGTATCTGGCTGTGTCCACTCACCCACGGGAGACGGGCAGGCAGGGCGCAGTGCGGATCTGGCTGTGTCCACTCACCCAGGGTAGACGGGCAGGCAAGGCGCAGTGTGGACCTGGCTGTGTCCACTCACACATGGGAGACGGGCAGAGAATGTGCTGTGTGGATATGGCTATGTCCACTGACCCACGGCAGACGGGCAGGCAGGGCGCAGTGCAGATCTGGCTGTGTCCACTCACCCACGGCAGACGGTCAGGCAGGGTGCAGTGCGGATCTGGCTGTGTCCACTCACCCACGGGAGACGGGCAGGCAGGGCGCAGTGCGGATCTGGCTGTGTCCACTCACCAACGTGAGTCAGGCAGGCAAGGCGCAGTGCGGATCTGGCTGTGTCCACTCACCCACGGGAGACGGGCAGGCAGGGCGCAGTGCGGATCCGGCTGTGTCCACTCACCCACGGGAGATGGGCAGAGACGGTGCTGTGTGGATCTGGCTATGTGCACTGACCCACGGCAGACGGGCAGGCAGGGTACAGTACGGATCTGGCTGTGTCCACTCACCCACGGCAGGCGGTCAGGCAGGGCGCAGTGCGGATCTGGCTGTGTCCACTCACCCACGGCAGGCGGTCAGGCAGGGCGCAGTGCGGATCTGGCTGTGTCCAATCACCCACGGCTGACGGTCAGGCAGGGCGCAGTGCGGATCTGGCTGTGTCCACTCAGCCACGGCAGACGGGCAGGCAGGGCGCAGTGTGGATCTGGCTGTGTCCACTCACGCACGGCAGACGGTCAGGCAGGGCGCAGTACGGATCTAGCTGTGTCCACTCACCCACGGGAGACGGGCAGGCAGGGCGCAGTGCGGATCTGGCTGTGTCCACTCACCCACGGGAGACGGGAAGGCAGGGCGCAGTGCGGATCTGGCTGTGTCCACTCACCCACGGGAGACGGGCATGCAGGGCGCAGTGCGGATCCGGCTGTGTCCACTCACCCACGGGAGATGGGCAGAGACGGTGCTGTGTGGATCTGGCTATGTCCACTGACCCACGTCAGACGGGCAGGCAGGGCGCAGTGCGGATCTGGCTGTGTCTACTCACCCACGGCAGACGGTCAGACAGGGTGCAGTGCGGATCTGGCTGTGTCCACTCACCCACGGGAGACGGGCAGACAGGGCGCAGTGCGGATCTGGATGTGTCCACTCACCCACGTGAGACGGGCAGGCAAGGCTCAGTGCGGATCTGGCTGTGTCCACTCACCCACGGGAGACGGGCAGGCAGGGCGCAGTGCGTATCTGGCTGTGTCCACACACCCACGGGAGACGGGCAGGCAAGGCGCAGTGCGGATCTGGCTGTGTCCACTCGCCCACGGGAGACGGGCAGGCAGGGCGCAGTGCGGATCTGGCTGTGTCAACTCACCCACGGGAGACGGGCAGGCAGGACGCAGTGCGGATCCGGCTGTGTCCACTCACCCACGGGAGACGGGCAGAGACGGTGCTGTGTGGATCTGGCTATGTCCACTGACCCACGGCAGACGGGCAGGCAGGGCGCAGTACGGATCTGGCTGTGTCCACTCACCCACGGCAGGCGGTCAGGCAGGGTACAATGCGGATCTGGCTGTGTCCACTCACCCACGGGAGACGGGTAGGCAGGGCGCAGTGCGGATCTGGCTGTGTCCACTCACCCACGGGAGACGGGCAGGCAAAGCGCAGTGCGGATCTGGCTGTGTCCACTCACCCACGGGAGATGGGCAGGCTGAGCGCAGTGCAGATCTGGCTGTGTCCACTCACCCACGGGAGACGGGAAGGCAGGGCGCAGTGAGGATCTGGCTGTGTCCACTCACCCACGGGAGACGGGCAGGCAGGGCGCAGTGCGGATCTGGCTGTGTCCACTCATCCACGGGAGACGGGCATGCAGGGCGCAGTGCGGATCCGGCTGTGTCCACTCACCCACGGGAGATGGGCAGAGACGGTGCTGTGTGGATTTGGCTATGTCCACTGACCCACGTCAGACGGGCAGGCAGGGCGCAGTGCGGATCTGGCTGTGTCTACTCACCCACGGCAGACGGTCAGACAGGGTGCAGTGCGGATCTGGCTGTGTCCACTCACCCACGGGAGACGGGCAGGCAGGGCGCAGTGCGGATCTGGATGTGTCCACTCACCCACGGGAGACGGGCAGGCAGGGCGCAGTGCGGATCTGGCTGTGTCCACTCACCCACGGGAGACGGGCAGGCAGGGCGCAGTGCGGATCTGGCTGTGTCCACTCACCCACGGGAGACGGGCAGGCAGGGCGCAGTGCGGATCAGGCTGTGTCCACTCACCCACGGGAGATGGGCAGGCAGGGCGCAGTGTGGATCCGGCTGTGTCCACTCACAGACGGGAGATGGGCAGAGACGGTTCTGTGTGGATCTGGCTATGTCCACTGACCCACGGCAGACGGGCAGGCAGGGCGCAGTACGGATCTGGCTGTGTCCACTCACCCACAGCAGGCGGTCAGGCAGGGCGCAGTGAGGATCTGGCTATGTCCACTGACCCACGGCAGACGGGCAGGCAGGGCGCAGTACGGATCTGGCTGTGTCCACTCACCCACGGCAGGAGGTCAGGCAGGGAGCAATGCGGATCTCGCTGTGTCCACTCACCCACGGGAGACGGGCAGGCAGGGCGCAGTGCGGATCTGGCTGTGTCCACTCACCCACGGGAGACGGGCAGGCAGGGCGCAGTGCGGATCTGGCTGTGTCCACTCACCCACGGGAGACGGAGAGGCAGGGCGCAGTGCGGATCTGGCTGTGTCCACTCACCCACGGGAGACGGGCAGGCAGGGCGCAGTGCGGATCTGGCTGTGTCCACTCACCCACGGGACACGGGAAGGCAGGGCGCAGTGCGGATCTGGCTGTGTCCACTCACCCACGGGAGACGGGCATGCAGGGCGCAGTGCGGATCCGGCTGTGTCCACTCACCCACGGGAGATGGGCAGAGACGGTGCTGTGTGGATCTGGCTATGTCCACTGACCCACGTCAGACGGGCAGGCAGGGCGCAGTGCGGATCTGGCTGTGTCTACTCACCCACGGCAGACGGTCAGACAGGGTGCAGTGCGGATCTGGCTGTGTCCACTCACCCACGGGAGACGGGCAGGCAGGGCGCAGTGCGGATCTGGATGTGTCCACTCACCCACGTGAGACGGGCAGGCAAGGCTCAGTGCGGATCTGGCTGTGTCCACTCACCCACGGGAGACGGGCAGGCAGGGCGCAGTGCGTATCTGGCTGTGTCCACTCACCCACGGGAGACGGGCAGGCAAGGCGCAGTGCGGATCTGGCTGTGTCCACTCGCCCACGGGAGACGGGCAGGCAGGGCGCAGTGCGGATCTGGCTGTGTCAACTCACCCACGGGAGAAGGGCAGGCAGGACGCAGTGCGGATCCGGCTGTGTCCACTCACCCACGGGAGACGGGCAGAGACGGTGCTGTGTGGATCTGGCTATGTCCACTGACCCACGGCAGACGGGCAGGCAGGGCGCAGTACGGATCTGGCTGTGTCCACTCACCCACGGCAGGCGGTCAGGCAGGGTACAATGCGGATCTGGCTGTGTCCACTCACCCACGGGAGACGGATAGGCAGGGCGCAGTGCGGATCTGGCTGTGTCCACTCACCCACGGGAGACGGGCAGTCAGAGCGCAGTGCGGATCTGGCTGTGTCCACTCACCCACGGGAGACGGGCAGACTGGGCGCAGTGCAGATCTGGCTGTGTCCACTCACCCACGGGAGACGGGCAGGCTGGGCGCAGTGCAGATCTGGCTGTGTCCACTCACCCACAGGAGACGGGAAGGCAGGGCGCAGTGAGGATCTGGCTGTGTCCACTCACCCATGGGAGACGGGCAGGCAGGGCGCAGTGCGGATCTGGCTGTGTCCACTCACCCACGGCAGACGGTCAGGCAGGGCGCAGTGCGGATCTGGCTGTGTCCACTCACCCACGGCGGACGGGCAGGCAGGGCGCAGTGCGGATTTGGCTGTGTCCACTCGCCCACGGGAGAAGGGCAGGCAGGGCGCAGTGCAGATCTGGCTGTGTCCACTGACCCACGGCAGGCGGTCAGGCAGGGCGCAGTGCGGATCTGGCTGTGTCCACTCACCCACGGCAGACGGTCAGGCAGGGCGCAGTGCGGATCTGGCTGTGTCCACTCACCCACGGGAGACGGGCAGGCAGCACGCAGTGCGGATCCGGCTGTGTCCACTCACCCACGGGAGATGGTCAGGCAGGGCGCAGTGCGGATCTGGCTGTGTCCACGCACCCATAGCATGCGGTCAGCAAGGGCGCAGTGCGGATCTGGCTGTGTCACCTCACCCACGGGAGACGGGCAGGGCGCAGTGCGGATCTGGCTGTGTCCACTCACCAACGTGAGACGGGCAGGCAAGGCGCAGTGCGGATCCGGCTGTGTCCACTCACCCACGGGAGAAGGGCAGGCAGGGCGCAGTGCGGATCTGGCTGTGTCCACTCACCCACGGGAGACAGGCAGGCAAGGCGCAGTGTGGACCTGGCTGTGTCCACTCACCCACGGGAGACAGGCAGAGAGTGTGCTGTGTGGATATGGCTATGTCCACTGACCCACGGCAGACGGGCAGGCAGGTCGCAATGCAGATCTGGCTGTGTCCACTCACCCACGGCAGACGGTCAGGCAGGGTGCAGTGCAGATCTGGCTGTGTCCACTCACCCACGGGAGACGGGCAGGCATGGCGCAGTGCGGATCTGGCTGTGTCCACTCACCAACGTGAGTCGGGCAGGCAAGGCGCAGTGCCGATCTGGCTGTGTCCACTCACCCACGGGAGACGGGCAGGCAGGGCGCAGTGCGGATCCGGCTGTGTCCACTCACCCACGGGAGATGGGCAGAGATGGTGCTGTGTGGATCTGGCTATGTCCACTGACCCACGGCAGACGGGCAGGCAGGGTACAGTACGGATCTGTCTGTGTCCACTCACCCACGGCAGGCGGTCAGGCAGGGCGCAGTGCGGATCAGGCTGTGTCCACTCACCCACGGCAGGCGGTCAGGCAGGGCGCAGTGCGGATCTGGGTGTGTCCACTCACCCACGGCAGACGGTCAGGCAGGGCGCAGTGCGGATCTGGCTGTGTCCACTCACCCACGGCAGACGGGCAGGCAGGGCGCAGTGTGGATCTGGCTGTGTCCACTCACCCACGGCAGACGGTCAGGCAGGGCGCAGTACGGATCTGGCTGTGTCCACTCACCCACGGCAGACGGGCAGGCAGGGCGCAGTGCGGATTTGGCTGTGTCCACTCGCCCACGGGAGACGGGCAGGCAGGGCGTAGTGCAGATCTGGCTGTTCCACTGACCCACGGCAGGCGGTCAGGCAGGGCGCAGTGCGGATCTGGCTGTGTCCACTCACCCACGGGAGACGGTCAGGCAGGGCGCAGTGCGGATCTGGCTGTGTCCACTCACCCACGGGAGACGGGCAGGCAGCACGCAGTGCGGATCCGGCTGTGTCCACTCACCCACGGGAGACGGGCAGGCAGGGCGCAGTGCGGATCTGGCTGTTTCCACTCGCCCACGGCAGACCGGCAGGCAGGGCGCAGTGCGGATATGGCTGTGTCCACTCACCCACGTCAGACGGTCAGACAGTGTGCAGTGCGGATCTGGCTGTGTCCACTCACCCACGGGAGACGGGCAGGCAGGGCGCAGTGCGGATCTGGCTGTGTCCACTCACCCACGGGAGAAGGGCAGGCAGGGCTCAGTGTGGATCTCGCTGTGTCCACTCACCCACGGCAGATGGTCAGGCAGGGCGCAGTGCGGATCTGGCTGTGTCCACTCACCCACGGCAGACGGGCAGACAGGGCGCAGTGCGGATCTGGCTGTGTCCACTCACCCACGGCAGACGGGCAGGCAGGGCGCAGTGCAGATCTGGCTGTGTCCACTCACCAACGGGAGACGGGCAGGCAGGGCGCAGTACGGATCTGGCTGTGTCCACTCACCCACGGCAGGCGGTCAGGCAGGGTACAATGCGGATCTGGCTGTGTCCACTCACCCACGGGAGACGCGTAGGCAGGGGGCAGTGCGGATCTGGCTGTGTCCACTCACCCACGGGAGACGGGTAGGCAGAGTGCAGTGCGGATCTGGCTGTGTCCACTCACCCACGGGAGACGGGCAGGCTGGGCGCAGTGCAGATCTGGCTGTGTCCACTCACCCACAGGAGACGGGAAGGCAGGGCGCAGTGAGGATCTGGCTGTGTCCACTCACCCACGGGAGACGGGCAGGCAGGGCGCAGTGCGGATCTCGCTGTGTCCACTCACCCACGGCAGACGGTCAGGCAGGGCGCAGTGCGAATCTGGCTGTGTCCACTCACCCACGGCAGACGGGCAGGCAGGGCGCAGTGCGGATCTGGCTGTGTCCACTCGCCCACGGGAGACGGGCAGGCACGGCGCAGTGCGGATCTGGCTGTGTCCACTCACCCACGGCAGGCGGTCAGGCAGGGTGCAGTGCGGATCTGGCTGTGTCCACTCACCCACAGCAGACGGTCAGGCAGGGCGCAGTGCGAATCTGGCTGTGTCCACTCACCCACGGCAGGCGGTCAGGCAGGGCGCAGTGCGGATCTGGCTGTGTCCACGCACCCACAGCATGCGGTCAGCCAGGGCGCAGTGCGGATCTGGCTGTGTCCACTCACCCACGGCAGGCGCTCAGGCAGAGCGCAGTGCGGATCTGGCTGTGTCCACTCACCCACGGCAGACTGTCAGGCAGGGCGCAGTGCGGATCTGGCTATGTCCACTCGCCCACGGCAGACGGGCAGGCAGGGCGCAGTGCGGATCTGGCTGTGTCCACTCGCCCACGGGAGACGGGCAGGCAGGGCGCAGTGCGGATCTAGCTGTGTCCACTTACCCACGGGAGACGGGCAGGCAGGGCGCAGTCGGATCTGGCTGTGTCCACTCACTGACGGAAGACGGGCAGGCAAGACGCAGTGCGGATCTGGCTGTGTCCACTCACCCACGGGAGACGGGCAGGCAGGGCGCAGTGCGGAGCTGGCTGTGTCCACTCACCCACGGGAGATGGGCAGGCAGGGCGCAGTGCGGATCTGTCTGTGTCCACTCACCCAGGGGAGACGGGCAGGCAAGGCGCAGTGTGGACCTGGCTGTGTCCACTCACCCACGGGAGACAGGCAGAGAGTGTGCTGTGTGGATATGGCTATGTCCACTGACCCACGGCAGACGGGCAGGCAGGGCGCAGTGCAGATCTGGCTGTGTCCACTCACCCACGGCAGACGGTCAGGCAGGGTGCAGTGCGGATCTGGCTGTGTCCACTCACCCACGGGAGACGGGCAGGCAGGGCGCAGTGCGGATCCGGCTGTGTCCACTCACCCACGGGAGATGGGCAGAGACGGTGCTGTGTGGATCTGGCTATGTCCACTGACCCACGGCAGACGGGCAGGCAGGGTACAGTACGGATCTGTCTGTGTCCACTCACCCACGGCAGGCGGTCAGGCAGGGCGCAGTGCGGATCTGGCTGTGTCCACTCACCCACGGCAGGCGGTCAGGCAGGGCGCAGTGCGGATCTGGGTGTGTCCACTCACCCACGGCAGACGGTCAGGCATGGCGCAGTGCGGATCTGGCTGTGTCCACTCACCCACGGCAGACGGGCAGGCAGGGCACAGTGTGGATCAGGCTGTGTCCACTCACCCACGGCAGACGGTCAGGCAGGGCGCAGTACGGATCTGGCTGTGTCCACTCACCCACGGCAGACGGGCAGGCAGGGCGCAGTGCGGATTTGGCTGTGTCCACTCGCCCACGGGAGACGGGCAGGCAGGGCGCAGTGCAGATCTGGCTGTGTCCACTGACCCACGGCAGGCGGTCAGGCAGGGCGCAGTGCGGATCTGGCTGTGTCCACTCACCCACGGGAGACGGTCAGGCAGGGCGCAGTGCGGATCTGGCTGTGTCCACTCACCCACGGGAGACGGGCAGGCAGCACGCAGTGCGGATCCGGCTGTGTCCACTCACCCACGGGAGACGGGCAGGCAGGTCGCATTGCGGATCTGGCTGTTTCCACTCGCCCACGGCAGACGGTCAGGCAGGGCGCAGTGCGGATCTGGCTGTGTCCACTCACCCACGTCAGACGGTCAGACAGGGTGCAGTGCGGATCTGGCTGTGTCCACTCACCCACGGGAGACGGGCAGGCAGGGCGCAGTGCGGATCTGGCTGTGTCCACTCACCCACGGGAGAAGGGCAGGCTGGGCTCAGTGTGGATCTCGCTGTGTCCACTCACCCACGGCAAATGGTCAGGCAGGGCGCAGTGCGGATCTGGCTGTGTCCACTCACCCACGGCAGACGGGCAGACAGGGCGCAGTGCGGATCTGGCTGTGTCCACTCACCCACGGCAGACGGGCAGGCAGGGCGCAGTGCGGATCTGGCTGTGTCCACTCGCCCACGGGAGACGGGCAGGCAGGGCGCAGTGCGGATCTGGCTGTGTCCACTCGCCACGGCAGGCGGTCAGGCAGGGCGCAGTTCTGATCTGGCTGTGTCCACTCACCCACGGCAGACGGTCAGGCAGGGCGCAGTGCGGATCTGGCTGTGTCCACTCACCCACGGCAGGCGGTCAGGCAGGGCGCAGTGCGGATCTGGCTGTGTCCACGCACCCACAGCATGCGGTCAGCCAAGGCGCAGTGCGGATCGGGCAGTGTCCACTCACCCACGGCAGGCGCTCAGGCAGAGCGCAGTGCGGATCTGGCTGTGTCCACTCACCCACGGCAGACTGTCAGGCAGGGCGCAGTGCGGATCTGGCTATGTCCACTCGCCCACGGCAGACGGGCAGGCAGGGCGCAGTGCGGATCTGGCTGTGTCCACTCGCCCACGGGAGACGGGCAGGCAGGGCGCAGTGCGGATATGGCTGTGTCCACTTACCCACGGGAGACGGGCAGGCAGGGCGCAGTGCGGATCTGGCTGTGTCCACTCACTGACGGAAGACGGGCAGGCAATACGCAGTGCGGATCTGGCTGTGTCCACTCACCCACGGGAGACGGGCAGGCAGGGCGCAGTGCGGAGCTGGCTGTGTCCACTCACCCACGGGAGACGGGCAGGCAAGGCGCAGTGCGGATCTGGCTGTGTCCACTCACCCAGGGGAGACGGGCAGGCAAGGCGCAGTGTGGACCTGGATGTGTCCACTCACCCACGGGAGACGGGCTGAGAGTGTGCTGTGTGGATATGGCTATGTCCACTGACCCACGGCAGACGGGCAGGCAGGGCGCAGTGTAGATATGGCTGTGTCCACTCACCCACGGCAGACGGTCAGGCAGGGTGCAGTGCGGATCTGGCTGTGTCCACTCACCCACGGGAGACGGGCAGGCAGGGCGCAGTGTGGATCTGGCTGTGTCCACTCACCAACGTGAGTCGGGCAGGCAAGGTGCAGTGCGGATCTGGCTGTGTCCACTCACCCAGGGGAGACGGGCAGGCAGGGCGCAGTGCGGATCCGGCTGTGTCCACTCACCCACGGGAGATGGGCAGAGACGGTACTGTGTGGATCTGGCTATGTCCACTGACCCACGGCAGACGGGCATGCAGGGTACAGTACGGATCAGGCTGTGTCCACTCACCCACGGCAGGCGGTCAGGCATGGCGCAGTGCGGATCTGGCTGTGTCCACTCACCCACGGCAGGCAGTCAGGCAGGGCGCAGTGCGGATCTGGCTGTGTCCACTCACCCACGGCAGACGGTCAGGCAGGGCTCAGTGCGGATCTGGCTGTGTCCACTCACCCACGGCAGACGGGCAGGCAGGGCGCAGTGCGGATCTGGCTGTGTCCACTCACCCACGGCAGACGGTCAGGCAGGGCGCAGTGCGGATCTGGCTGTGTCCACTCACCCACGGCGGACGGGCAGGCAGGGCGCAGTGCGGATTTGGCTGTGTCCACTCGCCCACGGGAGAAGGGCAGGCAGGGCGCAGTGCAGATCTGGCTGTGTCCACTGACCCACGGCAGGCGGTCAGGCAGGGCGCAGTGCGGATCTGGCTGTGTCCACTCACCCACGGCAGACGGTCAGGCAGGGCGCAGTGCGGATCTGGCTGTGTCCACTCACCCACGGGAGACGGGCAGGCAGCACGCAGTGCGGATCCGGCTGTGTCCACTCACCCACGGGAGACGGGCAGGCAGGGCGCAGTGCGGATCTGGCTGTGTCCACGCACCCATAGCATGCGGTCAGCAAGGGCGCAGTGCGGATCTGGCTGTGTCACCTCACCCACGGGAGACGGGCAGGGCGCAGTGCGGATCTGGCTGTGTCCACTCACCAACGTGAGACGGGCAGGCAAGGCGCAGTGCGGATCCGGCTGTGTCCACTCACCCACGGGAGACGGGCATGCAGGACGCAGTGCGGATCCGGCTGTGTCCACTCACCCACGGGAGATGGGCAGAGACTGTGCTGTGTGGATCTGGCTATGTCCACTGACGCACGTCAGACGGGCAGGCAGGGCGCAGTGCGGATCTGGCTGTGTCTACTCACCCACGGCAGAGGGTCAGACATGGTGCAGTGCGGATCTCGCTGTGTCCACTCACCCACGGGAGATGGGCAGGCAGGGCGCAGTGCGGATCTGGATGTGTCCACTCACCCACGTGAGACGGGCAGGCAAGGCTCAGTGCGGATCTGGCTGTGTCCACTCACACAGGCAGACGGGCAGCCAGGGCGCAGTGCGTATCTGGCTGTGTCCACTCACCCACGGGAGACGGGCAGGCAGGGCGCAGTGCGGATCTGGCTGTGTCCACTCACCCACGGGAGACGGGCAGGCAGGGCGCAGTGCGGATCCGGCTGTGTCCACTCACCCACGGGAGACGGGCAGAGACGGTGCTGTGTGGATCTGGCTCTGTCCACTGACCCACGGCAGACGGGCAGGCAGGGCGCAGTACGGATCTTGCTGTGTCCACTCACCCACGGCAGGCGGTCAGGCAGGGTACAATGCGGAGCTGGCTGTGTCCACTCACCCACGGGACACGGGTAGGCAGGGCGCAGTACGGATCTGGCTGTGTCCACTCACCCACGGGAGACGGGCAGGCAGGGCGCAGTGCGGATCTGGCTGTGTCCACTCACCCACGGGAGACGGGCAGGCAGGGCGCAGTGCGGATCTGGCTGTGTCCACTCACCCACGGGAGATGGGAAGGAAGGGCGCAGTGCGGATCTGGCTGTGTCCACTCACCCAAGGGAGACGGGCAGGCAGGGCGCAGTGCGGATCTGGCTGTGTCCTCTCACCCACGGCAGACGGTCAGGCAGGGCGCAGTGCGGATCTGGCTGTGTCCACTCACCCACGGCAGGCGGTCAGGCAGGGCGCAGTGCGGATCTGGCTGTGTCCACGCACCCACAGCATGCGGTCAGCCAGGGCGCAGTGCGGATCTGGCTGTGTCCACTCACCCACGGGAGACGGGCAGGGCGCAGTGCGGATCTGGCTGTGTCCACTCACCAACGTGAGACGGGCAGGCAAGGCGCAGTGCGGATCCGGCTGTGTCCACTCACCCACGGGAGACGGGCATGCAGGACGCAGTGCGGAGCTGCCTGTGTCCACTCACCCACGGGAGACGGGCAGGCAGGGCGCAGTGCGGATCTGGCTGTGTCCACTCACCCAGGGGAGACGGGCAGGCAAGGCGCAGTGTGGACCTGGCTGTGTCCACTCACCCACGGGAGACAGGCAGAGAGTGTGCTGTGTGGATATGGCTATGTCCACTGACCCACGGCAGACGGGCAGGCAGGTCGCAATGCAGATCTGGCTGTGTCCACTCACCCACGGCAGACGGTCAGGCAGGGTGCAGTGCAGATCTGGCTGTGTCCACTCACCCACGGGAGACGGGCAGGCATGGCGCAGTGCGGATCTGGCTGTGTCCACACACCAACGTGAGTCGGGCAGGCAAGGCGCAGTGCGGATCTGGCTGTGTCCACTCACCCACGGGAGACGGGCAGGCAGGGCGCAGTGCGGATCCGGCTGTGTCCACTCACCCACGGGAGATGGGCAGAGACGGTGCTGTGTGGATCTGGCTATGTCCACTGACCCACGGCAGACGGGCAGGCAGGGTACAGTACGGATCTGTCTGTGTCCACTCACCCACGGCAGGCGGTCAGGCAGGGCGCAGTGCGGATCAGGCTGTGTCCACTCACCCACGGCAGGCGGTCAGGCAGGGCGCAGTGCGGATCTGGGTGTGTCCACTCACCCACGGCAGACGGTCAGGCAGGGCGCAGTGCGGATCTGGCTGTGTCCACTCACCCACGGCAGACGGGCAGGCAGGGCGCAGTGTGGATCTGGCTGTGTCCACTCACCCACGGCAGACGGTCAGGCAGGGCGCAGTACGGATCTGGCTGTGTCCACTCACCCACGGCAGACGGGCAGGCAGGGCGCAGTGCGGATTTGGCTGTGTCCACTCGCCCACGGGAGACGGGCAGGCAGGGCGTAGTGCAGATCTGGCTGTGTCCACTGACCCACGGCAGGCGGTCAGGCAGGGCGCAGTGCGGATCTGGCTGTGTCCACTCACCCACGGCAGACGGTCAGGCAGGGCGCAGTGCGGATCTGGCTGTGTCCACTCACCCACGGGAGACGGGCAGGCAGCACGCAGTGCGGATCCGGCTGTGTCCACTCACCCACGGAAGACGGGCAGGCAGGGCGCAGTGCGGATCTGGCTGTTTCCACTCGCCCACGGCAGACGGGCAGGCAGGGCGCACTGCGGATCTGGCTGTGTCCACTCACCCACGTCAGACGGTCAGACAGTGTGCAGTGCGGATCTGGCTGTGTCCACTCACCCACGGGAGACGGGCAGGCAGGGCGCAGTGCGGATCTGGCTGTGTCCACTCACCCACGGGAGAAGGGCAGGCAGGGCTCAGTGTGGATCTCGCTGTGTCCACTCACCCACGGCAGATGGTCAGGCAGGGCGCAGTGCGGATCTGGCTGTGTCCACTCACCCACGGCAGACGGGCAGACAGGGCGCAGTGCGGATCTGGCTGTGTCCACTCACCCACGGCAGACGGGCAGGCAGGGCGCAGTGCGGATCTGGCTGTGTCCACTCACCAACGGGAGACGGGCAGGCAGGGCGCAGTGCGGATCTGGCTGTGTCCACTCACCCACGGGAGACGGGCAGGCTGGGCGCAGTGCGGATCTGGCTGTGTCCACTCACCCACGGGAGACGAGAAGGCAGGGCGCAGTGCGGATCTGGCTGTGTCCACTCACCCACGGGAGACGGGCAGGCAGGGCGCAGTGCGGATCTCGCTGTGTCCACTCACCCATGGCAGACGGTCAGGCAGGGCGCAGTGCGGATCTGGATGTGTCCACTCACCCACGGCAGACGGGCAGGCAGGGCGCAGTGCGGATCTGGATGTGTCCACTCGCCCACGGGAGACGGGCAGGCAGGGCGCAGTGCGGATCTGGCTGTGTCCACTCGCCCACGGCAGGCGGGCAGGCAGGGCGCAGTGCGGATCTGGCTGTGTCCACTCGCCCACGGCAGGCGGTCAGGCAGGGCGCAGGTCGGATCTGGCTGTGTCCACTCACCCACGGCAGACGGTCAGGCAGGGCGCAGTGCGGATCTGGCTGTGTCCACTCACCCACGGCAGGCGGTCAGGCAGGGCGCAGTGCGGATCTGGCTGTGTCCACGCACCCACAGCATGCGGTCAGCCAAGGCGCAGTGCGGATCTGGCTGTGTCCACTCACCCACGGCAGGCGCTCAGGCAGAGCGCAGTGCGGATCTGGCTGTGTCCACTCACCCACGGCAGACTGTCAGGCAGGGCGCAGTGCGGATCTGGCTGTGTCCACTCGCCCACGGCAGACGGGCAGGCAGGGCGCAGTGCGGATCTGGCTGTGTCCACTCGCCCACGGGAGACGGGCAGGCAGGGCGCAGTGCGGATCTGGCTGTGTCCACTTACCCACGGGAGACGGGCAGGCAGGGCGCAGTCGGATCTGGCTGTGTCCACTCACTGACGGAAGACGGGCAGGCAAGACGCAGTGCGGATCTGGCTGTGTCCACTCACCCACGGGAGACGGGCAGGCAGGGCGCAGTGCGGATCTGGCTGTGTCCACTCACCCAGGGGAGACGGGCAGGCAAGGCGCAGTTGGACCTGGCTGTGTCCACTCACCCACGGGAGACAGGCAGAGAGTGTGCTGTGTGGATATGGCTATGTCCACTGACCCACGGCAGACGGGCAGGCAGGTCGCAGTGCAGATCTGGCTGTGTCCACTCACCCACGGCAGACGGTCAGGCAGGGTGCAGTGCGGATCTGGCTGTGTCCACTCACCCACGGGAGACGGGCAGGCAGGGCGCAGTGCGGATCTGGCTGTGTCCACTCA
Source organism: Microcebus murinus (assembly GCF_040939455.1). NCBI lineage: Eukaryota > Metazoa > Chordata > Mammalia > Primates > Cheirogaleidae > Microcebus > Microcebus murinus. The sequence continues at coordinate 15,817,333 of NC_134131.1, forward strand.
CCAACGTGAGTCGGGCAGGCAAGGCGCAGTGCGGATCTGGCTGTGTCCACTCACCCACGGGAGACGGGCAGGCAGGGCGCAGTGCAGATCCGGCTGTGTCCACTCACCCACGGGAGATGGGCAGAGACGGTGCTGTGTGGATCTGGCTATGTCCACTGACCCACGGCAGACGGGCAGGCAGGGTACAGTACGGATCTGGCTGTGTCCACTCACCCACGGCAGGCGGTCAGGCAGGGCGCAGTGCGGATCTGGCTGTGTCCACTCACCCACGGCAGGCGGTCAGGCAGGGCGCAGTGCGGATCTGGGTGTGTCCACTCACCCACGGCAGACGGTCAGGCAGGGCGCAGTGCGGATCTGGCTGTGTCCACTCACCCACGGCAGACGGGCAGGCAGGGCGCAGTGTGGATCTGGCTGTGTCCACTCACCCACGGCAGACGGTCAGGCAGGGCGCAGTACGGATCTGGCTGTGTCCACTCAACCACGGCAGACGGGCAGGCAGGGCGCAGTGCGGATTTGGCTGTGTCCACTCGCCCACGGGAGACGGGCAGGCAGGGCGCAGTGCAGATCTGGCTGTGTCCACTGACCCACGGCAGGTGGTCAGGCAGGGCGCAGTGCGGATCTGGCTGTGTCCACTCACCCACGGCAGACGGTCAGGCAGGGCGCAGTGCGGATCTGGCTGTGTCCACTCACCCACGGGAGACGGGCAGGCAGCACGCAGTGCGGATCCGGCTGTGTCCACTCACCCACGGGAGACGGGCAGGCAGGGCGCAGTGCGGATCTGGCTGTTTCCACTAGCCCACGGCAGACAGGCAGGCAGGGCGCAGTGCGGATCTGGCTGTGTCCACTCACCCACGTCAGACGGTCAGACAGGGTGCAGTGCGGATCTGGCTGTGTCCACTCACCCACGAGAGACGGGCAGGCAGGGCGCAGTGCGGATCTGGCTGTGTCCACTCACCCACGGGAGACGGGCAGGCTGGGCGCAGTGCGGATCTGGCTGTGTCCACTCACCCACGGGAGACGAGAAGGCAGGGCGCAGTGCGGATCTGGCTGTGTCCACTCACCCACGGGAGACGGGCAGGCAGGGCGCAGTGCGGATCTGGCTGTGTCCACTCACCCACGGCAGGCGGTCAGGCAGGGCGCAGTGCGGATCTGGCTGTGTCCACGCACCCACAGCATGCGGTCAGCCAGGGCGCAGTGCGGATCTGGCTGTGTCCACTCACCCACGGGAGACGGGCAGGGCGCAGTGCGGATCTGGCTGTGTCCACTCACCAACGTGAGACGGGCAGGCAAGGCGCAGTGCGGATCCGGCTGTGTCCACTCACCCACGGGAGACGGGCATGCAGGACGCAGTGCGGAGCTGCCTGTGTCCACTCACCCACGGGAGACGGGCAGGCAGGGCGCAGTGCGGATCTGGCTGTGTCCACTCACCCAGGGGAGACGGGCAGGCAAGGCGCAGTGTGGACCTGGCTGTGTCCACTCACCCACGGGAGACAGGCAGAGAGTGTGCTGTGTGGATATGGCTATGTCCACTGACCCACGGCAGACGGGCAGGCAGGTCGCAATGCAGATCTGGCTGTGTCCACTCACCCACGGCAGACGGTCAGGCAGGGTGCAGTGCAGATCTGGCTGTGTCCACTCACCCACGGGAGACGGGCAGGCATGGCGCAGTGCGGATCTGGCTGTGTCCACACACCAACGTGAGTCGGGCAGGCAAGGCGCAGTGCGGATCTGGCTGTGTCCACTCACCCACGGGAGACGGGCAGGCAGGGCGCAGTGCGGATCCGGCTGTGTCCACTCACCCACGGGAGATGGGCAGAGACGGTGCTGTGTGGATCTGGCTATGTCCACTGACCCACGGCAGACGGGCAGGCAGGGTACAGTACGGATCTGTCTGTGTCCACTCACCCACGGCAGGCGGTCAGGCAGGGCGCAGTGCGGATCAGGCTGTGTCCACTCACCCACGGCAGGCGGTCAGGCAGGGCGCAGTGCGGATCTGGGTGTGTCCACTCACCCACGGCAGACGGTCAGGCAGGGCGCAGTGCGGATCTGGCTGTGTCCACTCACCCACGGCAGACGGGCAGGCAGGGCGCAGTGTGGATCTGGCTGTGTCCACTCACCCACGGCAGACGGTCAGGCAGGGCGCAGTACGGATCTGGCTGTGTCCACTCACCCACGGCAGACGGGCAGGCAGGGCGCAGTGCGGATTTGGCTGTGTCCACTCGCCCACGGGAGACGGGCAGGCAGGGCGTAGTGCAGATCTGGCTGTGTCCACTGACCCACGGCAGGCGGTCAGGCAGGGCGCAGTGCGGATCTGGCTGTGTCCACTCACCCACGGCAGACGGTCAGGCAGGGCGCAGTGCGGATCTGGCTGTGTCCACTCACCCACGGGAGACGGGCAGGCAGCACGCAGTGCGGATCCGGCTGTGTCCACTCACCCACGGAAGACGGGCAGGCAGGGCGCAGTGCGGATCTGGCTGTTTCCACTCGCCCACGGCAGACGGGCAGGCAGGGCGCAGTGCGGATCTGGCTGTGTCCACTCACCCACGTCAGACGGTCAGACAGTGTGCAGTGCGGATCTGGCTGTGTCCACTCACCCACGGGAGACGGTCAGGCAGGGCGCAGTGCGGATCTGGCTGTGTCCACTCACCCACGGGAGAAGGGCAGGCAGGGCTCAGTGTGGATCTCGCTGTGTCCACTCACCCACGGCAGATGGTCAGGCAGGGCGCAGTGCGGATCTGGCTGTGTCCACTCACCCACGGCAGACGGGCAGACAGGGCGCAGTGCGGATCTGGCTGTGTCCACTCACCCACGGCAGACGGGCAGGCAGGGCGCAGTGCGGATCTGGCTGTGTCCACTCACCAACGGGAGACGGGCAGGCAGGGCGCAGTGCGGATCTGGCTGTGTCCACTCACCCACGGGAGACGGGCAGGCTGGGCGCAGTGCGGATCTGGCTGTGTCCACTCACCCACGGGAGACGAGAAGGCAGGGCGCAGTGCGGATCTGGCTGTGTCCACTCACCCACGGGAGACGGGCAGGCAGGGCGCAGTGCGGATCTCGCTGTGTCCACTCACCCATGGCAGACGGTCAGGCAGGGCGCAGTGCGGATCTGGATGTGTCCACTCACCCACGGCAGACGGGCAGGCAGGGTGCAGTGCGGATCTGGATGTGTCCACTCGCCCACGGGAGACGGGCAGGCAGGGCGCAGTGCGGATCTGGCTGTGTCCACTCGCCCACGGCAGGCGGGCAGGCAGGGCGCAGTGCGGATCTGGCTGTGTCCACTCGCCCACGGCAGGCGGTCAGGCAGGGCGCAGGTCGGATCTGGCTGTGTCCACTCACCCACGGCAGACGGTCAGGCAGGGCGCAGTGCGGATCTGGCTGTGTCCACTCACCCACGGCAGGCGGTCAGGCAGGGCGCAGTGCGGATCTGGCTGTGTCCACGCACCCACAGCATGCGGTCAGCCAAGGCGCAGTGCGGATCTGGCTGTGTCCACTCACCCACGGCAGGCGCTCAGGCAGAGCGCAGTGCGGATCTGGCTGTGTCCACTCACCCACGGCAGACTGTCAGGCAGGGCGCAGTGCGGATCTGGCTATGTCCACTCGCCCACGGCAGACGGGCAGGCAGGGCGCAGTGCGGATCTGGCTGTGTCCACTCGCCCACGGGAGACGGGCAGGCAGGGCGCAGTGCGGATCTGGCTGTGTCCACTTACCCACGGGAGACGGGCAGGCAGGGCGCAGTCGGATCTGGCTGTGTCCACTCACTGACGGAAGACGGGCAGGCAAGACGCAGTGCGGATCTGGCTGTGTCCACTCACCCACGGGAGACGGGCAGGCAGGGCGCAGTGCGGATCTGGCTGTGTCCACTCACCCAGGGGAGACGGGCAGGCAAGGCGCAGTTGGACCTGGCTGTGTCCACTCACCCACGGGAGACAGGCAGAGAGTGTGCTGTGTGGATATGGCTATGTCCACTGACCCACGGCAGACGGGCAGGCAGGTCGCAGTGCAGATCTGGCTGTGTCCACTCACCCACGGCAGACGGTCAGGCAGGGTGCAGTGCGGATCTGGCTGTGTCCACTCACCCACGGGAGACGGGCAGGCAGGGCGCAGTGCGGATCTGGCTGTGTCCACTCACCAACGTGAGTCGGGCAGGCAAGGCGCAGTGCGGATCTGGCTGTGTCCACTCACCCACGGGAGACGGGCAGGCAGGGCGCAGTGCAGATCCGGCTGTGTCCACTCACCCACGGGAGATGGGCAGAGACGGTGCTGTGTGGATCTGGCTATGTCCACTGACCCACGGCAGACGGGCAGGCAGGGTACAGTACGGATCTGGCTGTGTCCACTCACCCACGGCAGGCGGTCAGGCAGGGCGCAGTGCGGATCTGGCTGTGTCCACTCACCCACGGCAGGCGGTCAGGCAGGGCGCAGTGCGGATCTGGGTGTGTCCACTCACCCACGGCAGACGGTCAGGCAGGGCGCAGTGCGGATCTGGCTGTGTCCACTCACCCACGGCAGACGGGCAGGCAGGGCGCAGTGTGGATCTGGCTGTGTCCACTCACCCACGGCAGACGGTCAGGCAGGGCGCAGTACGGATCTGGCTGTGTCCACTCAACCACGGCAGACGGGCAGGCAGGGCGCAGTGCGGATTTGGCTGTGTCCACTCGCCCACGGGAGACGGGCAGGCAGGGCGCAGTGCAGATCTGGCTGTGTCCACTGACCCACGGCAGGTGGTCAGGCAGGGCGCAGTGCGGATCTGGCTGTGTCCACTCACCCACGGCAGACGGTCAGGCAGGGCGCAGTGCGGATCTGGCTGTGTCCACTCACCCACGGGAGACGGGCAGGCAGCACGCAGTGCGGATCCGGCTGTGTCCACTCACCCACGGGAGACGGGCAGGCAGGGCGCAGTGCGGATCTGGCTGTTTCCACTAGCCCACGGCAGACAGGCAGGCAGGGCGCAGTGCGGATCTGGCTGTGTCCACTCACCCACGTCAGACGGTCAGACAGGGTGCAGTGCGGATCTGGCTGTGTCCACTCACCCACGAGAGACGGGCAGGCAGGGCGCAGTGCGGATCTGGCTGTGTCCACTCACCCACGGGAGACGGGCAGGCTGGGCGCAGTGCGGATCTGGCTGTGTCCACTCACCCACGGGAGACGAGAAGGCAGGGCGCAGTGCGGATCTGGCTGTGTCCACTCACCCACGGGAGACGGGCAGGCAGGGCGCAGTGCGGATCTCGCTGTGTCCACTCACCCATGGCAGACGGTCAGGCAGGGCGCAGTGCGGATCTGGCTGTGTCCACTCACCCATGGCAGACGGGCAGGCAGGGCGCAGTGCGGATCTGGCTGTGTCCACTCGCCCACGGGAGACGGGCAGGCAGGGCGTAGTGCAGATCTGGCTGTGTCCACTGACCCACGGCAGGCGGTCAGGCAGGGCGCAGTGCGGATCTGGCTGTGTCCACTCACCCACGGCAGACGGTCAGGCAGGGCGCAGTGCGGATCTGGCTGTGTCCACTCACCCACGGGAGACGGGCAGGCAGCACGCAGTGCGGATCCGGCTGTGTCCACTCACCCACGGAAGACGGGCAGGCAGGGCGCAGTGCGGATCTGGCTGTTTCCACTCGCCCACGGCAGACGGGCAGGCAGGGCGCAGTGCGGATCTGGCTGTGTCCACTCACCCACGTCAGACGGTCAGACAGTGTGCAGTGCGGATCTGGCTGTGTCCACTCACCCACGGGAGACGGGCAGGCAGGGCGCAGTGCGGATCTGGCTGTGTCCACTCACCCACGGGAGAAGGGCAGGCAGGGCTCAGTGTGGATCTCGCTGTGTCCACTCACCCACGGCAGATGGTCAGGCAGGGCGCAGTGCGGATCTGGCTGTGTCCACTCACCCACGGCAGACGGGCAGACAGGGCGCAGTGCGGATCTGGCTGTGTCCACTCACCCACGGCAGACGGGCAGGCAGGGCGCAGTGCGGATCTGGCTGTGTCCACTCACCAACGGGAGACGGGCAGGCAGGGCGCAGTGCGGATCTGGCTGTGTCCACTCACCCACGGGAGACGGGCAGGCTGGGCGCAGTGCGGATCTGGCTGTGTCCACTCACCCACGGGAGACGAGAAGGCAGGGCGCAGTGCGGATCTGGCTGTGTCCACTCACCCACGGGAGACGGGCAGGCAGGGCGCAGTGCGGATCTCGCTGTGTCCACTCACCCATGGCAGACGGTCAGGCAGGGCGCAGTGCGGATCTGGATGTGTCCACTCACCCACGGCAGACGGGCAGGCAGGGCGCAGTGCGGATCTGGATGTGTCCACTCGCCCACGGGAGACGGGCAGGCAGGGCGCAGTGCGGATCTGGCTGTGTCCACTCGCCCACGGCAGGCGGGCAGGCAGGGCGCAGTGCGGATCTGGCTGTGTCCACTCGCCCACGGCAGGCGGTCAGGCA